>NC_092721.1:210984742-211584742 GCF_047496885.1 Scyliorhinus torazame | reverse complement strand
ACTAACACCGTATTTAAATATCTTTCACGTCACACAAGTAAATAGCTTACAATTACCCCTAAAATGTTAATAATTACCATGACCCAATAACCCTTAACTGCTATCTTTATTCCCACTCAAACAACAAAACCACCTCGGGTCACAATCCACTTTGAAATACAGTTAGCAGGCTCAGGAATACTTACTGTACAGAGCTTTCTTTGATACTCCACTTTGAGAAAGAGAGATCTTGAGTCTGCTTGAAAAAAAGAGACCTGACCCCCTGTCAGAATAACGCAGAATATCTGGCTGTATTTCTTCAGAACCTTCCCAGCTTGCCTTCCACCTAAAAACTAACGGAACTGCTTGGAAAGAAACCGCTAGTCTGTCTACAGACAGATCTTTAACTGAATGAGCAACCGCTTCACATCTGAAACTGAACTGAATCCACAACATCTGACTGCTTCAGCCCCTGGCGCCTCGCGTTAACTACCTCATCTCGCTCAGCTGAACGCAATGTCCCTAATTATCTACTCCCCAGGGATCCATCTTGATATAAAATGGAAGTCCGTTAGCCCAAACTTTTGGGTGCTTTAATTGCACCTGACTCCACAAACCTAGCCGTCTTTCAAACCAGATTTTTTTACAAACATGACTGCAGCAGTCATACACACTATCCCAGGCTTTTAACCCTTACTGCACCAAATACATGTGATACAATATAGCTGAAATTCCCACATTCATCAGTGTACCATTTACAAGATGCACTGTGCAGACTCAACAAGACTTATTTGACAGCACATACAAAGAGCAATACAGCACAGGAACAGGCCCTTCGGCCCTCCAAGCCTGCGCAGATCACGTGTCCCATCTAGACCAATTGTCTGTATCCTTCTATACCCCATCTGTTCATGTGCCTATCGAGATAAGTCTGAAAGGTCGCTAACGTATCTGCCTCAACCACCTCACTGGGCCGTGCATTCCAGGCCACCACCACCCTCTGTGTAAAAAAAACTTCCCCCGCACATCTCCACTGAACCTTTCCCCCCTCACCATGAACTTGTGCCCCCTTGTAATTGTCATTTCCACCCTGGGAAAAAGCCTCCAACTGTTCACCCTATCTATACCCCTCATAATTTTATAAACTTCTATCAGGTCGCCCCTCAGCCTCCGTCTCTCCAGGGAGAACAATCCCAGTTTATTCAATCTCTCCTCATAGCTAATACCCTCCATACCAGGCAACATCCTGGTAAACCTTTTCTGTCTCTCCAAAGCCTCCACATCCTTCTGGTAGTGCGGTGACCAGAATTGGACACAGTATTCCAAATGTGGCCTGACCAAAGTTCTATATAAATTGTAACATAGTTCTCGAGCTTTTATACTCGATACCCTGTCCTATGAAGGCAAGCATGCCATATGCTTTCTTTACCACCATTTCCACCTGTGCTGCCACTTTTAAGGATCTGTGGACCTGCATGCCCAGATCTCTCTGTGTGTCTTTATGCTCCTGATGGTTCTGCCATTTATTTTATAACTCCCACCTGAATTGGATCTACCAAAATGCATCAACTAGCATTTGTCCGGGTTAAATTCTATCTGCCATTTCTCTGCAACTCCTGCAATCTTAGAATCATCCGCAAACTTGCTAATCAGACCCGCTACGTTTTGTTCCAAGTCATTTATATATATATTACAAAGAGCAGAGGTCCCAGAACTGATCCCTGCGGAACACCACTAGTTACAGACCTCCATTCGGAGAAACACCCTTCCACTGCTACCCTCTGTCTTCTATGGCCAAGCCCGTTCTGGATCCATCCAGCTCGTTCACCCCGACCCCATGTGATCTAATCTTTTGCACCTCATCAAATGCTTCACTAAAGTCCATGTAGACAACATCCACCTCTTTCCTCGTCAATCATTTCTCTCACCTCAAAAAAAAAATTCAATCAAATTAGTGAGATATGACCTCCCTCGTACAAAACCGTGCTGTCTGTCGCTAATCAGACCATTCACCTCCAACTGTGCAGAGATCCTATCTCTGAGAATCTTTCCCAACAATTTCACTATCACTGACGTCAAGCTCACTGGCCTATAATTACCCAAATTATCCTTGCAACCCTTCTTAAATATCGATACAACGTTGGCTACTCTCCAATCCTCTGAGATCTCACCAATGGCCAATGAGGACACAAAGATTTCCGACAGAGGCCCGGCGATTTCATCTCTTAGAATTATCATAGAATTTACAGTGCAGAAGGAGGCCATTCAGCCCATCGAGTCTGCACCGGCTCTTGGAAATAGCACCCTACCCAAGGTCCACATCTCCACCCTATCCCCATAACCCAGTAACTCCACCCAACACTAAGGGCAATTTTGGACATTAAGGGCAATTTAGCATGACCAATCCACCTAACCTTGCACATCTTTGGACTGTGGGAGGCAACCGGAGGAAACCCACGCGCACACGGGGAGAACATGCAGACTCCACACAGACAGTGACCCAAGCCGGAATCGAACCTGGGACCCTAGAGCTGTGAAGCAATTGTGCTATCCACAATGCTCCCATGCTGCCACTTACCTCCCTCAGTAACCTGGGATGGATGCAATTTGGCCTATTTGTCTACCTCAATGCTTTTTGACACACCTAACACTTCCTCCCTCGTAATAACACAACCCACTAAGACACCACCAATCAACGTGTCCCTTTCCTTTGTGAATACCGATGCAAAGTACTCATTAAGGACCTCACCTACTTCCTCTGGTGCAACACATAATTTCCCTCCTTTGTCCTTGAGTGGACCAACTCTTTCTCTAGCTACCCCGTGTCTGCGTGGGTTTCCTCCGGGTGCTCCGGTTTCCTCCCACAGTCCAAAGATGTGCGGGTTAGGTGAATTGGCCAATGATAAATTGCCCTTAATGTCCAAATTGCCCTTGGTGTTGGGTGGAGGTGTTGAGTTTGGGTAGGGTGCTCTTTCCAAGAGCTGGTGCAGACTCAGGGGGCCGAATGGCCTCCTTCTGCACTGTAGATTCAATGATAATCTATGATTAATCTAGGACAAAGGTTCGGCACAACATCGTGGGCCGAAGGGCCTGTTCTGTGCTGTATTTTCCATGTTCTACCCTCTTGTTCCTAATGTACATCTAAAATGCCTTGGGATTCTCCTTAATCCTGTCTGCCAAGGACATCACAAAGCCTTGTCCTTGTCCACCTAGATGGACAACGGCTGCAGATACAAGCGAACACCATCACTTGCAAGTTTCCCTCAGTGATTCAACATTTCAACCTTGAAATCTATTGGCTTTCCTTCACTGTCACTGAGCCCAAACCCTGACACATTCTTCACAGCTCTGTGATGTACACGACAGAGGCTGCAGTGGTCCCACTTCCCCTCAGCTCTGATGTACATGACAGAGGCTGCAGTGGTCCCACTTCCCCTCAGCTCTGTGATGTACATGACAGAGGCTGCAGTGGTCCCACTTCCCCTCAGCACTGTGATGTACACGACAGAGGCTGCAGTGGTCCCACTCCCCCTCAGCTCTGTGATGTACACGACAGAGGCTGCAGTGGTCCCACTTCCCCTCAGCTCTGTGATGTACATGACAGAGGCTGCAGTGGTCCCACTTCCCCTCAGCTCTGTGATGTATACGACAGAGGCTGCAGTGGCCCCACTTCCCCTCAGCTCTGTGATGTACACGACAGAGGCTGCAGTGGTCCCACTTCCCCTCAGCTCTGATGTACACGACAGAGGCTGCAGTGGGCCCACTTCCCCTCAGCTCTGTGATGTACACGACAGAGGCTGCAGTGGTCCCACTTCCCCTCAGCTCTGTGATGTACACAACAGAGGCTGCAGTGGTCCCACTTCCCCTCAGCTCTGTGATGTACACGACAGAGGCTGCAGTGGTCCCACTTCCCCTCAGCTCTGTGATGTACACGACAGAGGCTGCAGTGGTCCCACTTCCCCTCAGCTCTGTGATGTACACGACAGAGGCTGCAGTGGTCCCACTTCCCCTCAGCTCTGTGATGTACACAACAGAGGCTGCAGTGGTCCCACTTCCCCTCAGCTCTGTGATGTACACGACAGAGGCTGCAGTGGTCCCACTTCCCCTCAGCTCTGATGTACACGACAGAGGCTGCAGTGGGCCCACTTCCCCTCAGCTCTGTGATGTACACGACAGAGGCTGCAGTGGTCCCACTTCCCCTCAGCTCTGTGATGTACACAACAGAGGCTGCAGTGGTCCCACTTCCCCTCAGCTCTGTGATGTACACGACAGAGGCTGCAGTGGTCCCACTTCCCCTCAGCTCTGTGATGTACACAACAGAGGCTGCAGTGGTCCCACTTCCCCTCAGCTCTGTGATGTACATGACAGAGGCTGCAGTGGTCCCACTTCCCCTCAGCTCTGTGATGTATACGACAGAGGCTGCAGTGGCCCCACTTCCCCTCAGCTCTGTGATGTACACGACAGAGGCTGCAGTGGTCCCACTTCCCCTCAGCTCTGATGTACACGACAGAGGCTGCAGTGGTCCCACTTCCCCTCAGCTCTGTGATGTACACGACAGGCTGCAGTGGTCCCACTTCCCCTCAGCTCTGTGATGTACACGACAGAGGCTGCAGTGGTCCCACTTCCCCTCAGCACTGTGATGTACACGACAGAGGCTGCAGTGGGCCCACTTCCCCTCAGCTCTGTGATGTACACGACAGAGGCTGCAGTGGTCCCACTTCCCCTCAGCTCTGTGATGTACACGACAGAGGCTGCAGTGGTCCCACTTCCCCTCAGCTCTGTGATGTACACGACAGAGGCTGCAGTGGGCCCACTTCCCCTCAGCTCTGTGATGTACACGACAGAGGCTGCAGTGGGCCCACTTCCCCTCAGCTCTGATGTACACAACAGAGGCTGCAGTGGTTCAACCACCTTTTTAAAGGCAATTGCAGAGGGGCATGAACAAATTTTTTTTTTAAACCACTTGGACAAACAATCTTGAGCTCTGATATGTGATTTGTTTGTCGTCTCTGACCTGTCACTCCTTTGACCTCTCTCACAGCCTTCTGCTTCTCGGTTTCATGTCGGTATGACTGCTTACTGTGAGCTCTTTACCCGCTGGCTCTTCTGAACTCCATCTTCCACATGTCTTGGTTCTCACAGTTGAAAGCAATGATGATTATTAATATCAAAAGCATGGAACACCTTGTCCACCGTGGTCATTTCTTCCTGGAGGGAGGCACTTTTAACCAGATGATATGTCTTGGAACAGAAGCCATTTCATGACCATTCTAAGCAGATGGAAATCTCAGCAATTCTTCAAACCTTTTTGCTGTACTCCCAATCTTTATGATGACAACAAGTCACGAGGAAGTAAACGTTTGTTATGAAATTATGGAGGATAGCTGATGCAAATCCTATTTTCTTTTCCAATGCCGTGTGAAGTTCTGCGTGGGAGCAATAGTATTAAACGCTTCTTCAAGAGGTTGAGACCTTTAAAGGTGAGGCTGGGTCTCACGGTGAAGGTACAGCCTTGTGTAGCAGTAAACTCTGTGTTGAGTTGGCAATAGGCTTGATGCAATTCACCTCTGCTATCCTGATCAAGAGAGATGAAAAAGCAACTATTGTTTCTACCCCTGACCAGCATTGTCATCTCTGAATTATGTACAATAATTCTGAATGAGGATCGATCAGGTCCTCCTGTGATACCATCCTGGAGAAATAGCCCACAGATGCTCACTGTCTTGGCCTTCCAATGAAGAGTAACTGGTAAAGTAAACAAGTGGTATGTTGGCCTTCAATATGAGAGGATTTGAGTACAGGGATGCCTTGCTCCTCGGCCCAACGAGCTTCATCAGTGACATCCCATCAGAAGGTCAGAAGTGGGGATGTTTACGGATGACTGCACAATGTTCAGCACCATTCACGACTCCTCAAACACTGAAGCAGTCCCTGTCCAAATGCAGCAATATCCAGGCTTGGGCTGACAAAAGGCAAGATACATTCATGCCACACAAGTGCCAGGCAATGGCCATCTCTGACGAGAGGATCTAACCACTGCCCCTTGACATTCAATGACATTACCATTGCTGAATCCCCCACAATCAACATCCTGGGGGTTACCATCGATCAGAAACTGGACTAGCCATATTAATACTGTGGCTACCAGGGCAGGTCAAAGGCTGGGAATCCTGCAGCGATTAACTCACCTCCTGACCCCTCAAAGCCTGTCCACCATCTACAAGGCACAAGTCAGGAGTGTAATCGAACACTCACCACTTGCCTGGATGAGTGCAGCTCCAACAACACTCGGCACCATCCAGGAAAAGAAACCCGCTCGATTGTTCCTCCTTCCACAAACTTTCACTCCCTGCACCACCGACGAATAGCGGTAGCCGTGTGTACCATCTACAAGATGCTCTGCAATAACTCACCAAGGTTCCTCAGACAGCACCTTCCCAACCCACGACCCCTACAATCTAAAGGACAAGAGCAGCAGATACCTGGGAACCTCACCACCTGGAGGTTCCCCTTCAGGTCACTCACCACCCTGACTGGGAAATATATCGCCGTTCCTTCACTGTCACTGGGGAAACATTCTGGAACTCCCTCCCCAGCAGCACAAGGACTGCACGAGGTTCAAGAAGGCAACTCACCCCCACCTTCTGAAGGGCAACTAGGGATGGGTAATAAATGTTAGCCTAACCAGCGACACCCACACAGGTAAAGAAATTTTTAAAAACCGCCTGGAGTATTGTGTGCAGTTTTGGTCTCCCTCTCTGAGGAAGGATGTTCTTGCTGTGGAGGGGGTGCAGCGAAGGTTTACCAGGCTGATTCCTGGGATGGTGGGACTGACGTATGAGGAGAGATTGAATTGGTTAGGATTTTATTCACTGGAGTTCAGAACAGTGAGGGGAAATCTCAGAAACCTATAAAATTCTAACAGTACAGAACAGGGTAGATGCAGGAAGGATGTTCCCGATGGTGGGTGTGACCAGAACCAGGGGTCACAGTCGGAGGATACGGGGTGGACCATTTAGGACAGAGAGGAAGAGAAATTTCTTCGCCCAGAAAATGGTGAGCCTGTGGAATTCGTTACCACAGAAAGTAGTTGAGTCCAAAAGATTGTCTGGTTTCAAGAAACAGTTAGATCGAGCACTTAGGGGGAATGGGATCAAAGGATCCGGGGGAAAGCAGGATTAGGCTATTGAGTTGGATGATCAGCCATGATCATGAATGGCCTCCTCCTGCTCCTGTTTTCTATGTTCCTATGTGCCAGAGGGTTGCTTGCGTTTAGGAGCTGATTCCGGAAAGAGTCATTGATTTCTGAAGTACTGGGAATGGGAGCGGTGAAAGGAAAAGCATTCCAATTAATTGAGCATGATTTTGGATAAATTGGCCAACCTGCACTCCCCACGCGCGCAGTGAGTGTGTCTGATCGGTGTCACTGCTCCATCTCTGACCTGTGCTCCATTGAGGTGTACTGAGTATGTGCAAACTTGTAACTGGCTGTTCATGCAGACAACTGGAGTGTGGTTTATTTCCACAGAAGTGGAGTGGTCCTGAGAAACTGCTGGCATTGGATGAGCTGATTGATCGCTGCGAAACCTCTCAGATCAAATACATGATGCAGGTCATTGAGCCTCAGTTCCAGCGTGACTTCATCTCCCTCCTTCCAAAAGAGGTACGTGTCGACGTGGGCATCAGCACTTGTGAGCTGCTGATGCACAACATGAGCGAGACTATTGCTTTCACATCACACACTGAAATAAATTAGAGGGGCTCGTCCCAGTAAAGCAGATCACTGCGTGACCAGGTTTGTTCCCTGGTTTATTTCCTGTGAATTGCTGAAGTAAATATGTATCTGCAGGTGGTCAGTGCTTTTCATTGCCCCTCTATCCCTCCTCTTTCACTGTCGACTGATGCAAGATTGAAGTTTGTTTCAACACCCACAAGCCTGATGGCTCTGATGTCCGTACACCCCGCCTTTCTCCAGCTCTGATGTCTATTCTCCCTGCCTTTCTCCAGCTCTGATGTCCGTACTCCCTGCCTTTCTCCAGCTCTGATGTCCGTACTCCCCGCCTTTCTCCAGCTCTGATGTCCGTACTCCCCGCCTTTCTCCAGCTCTGATGTCCGTACTCCCTGCCTTTCTCCAGCTCTGATGTCCGTACTCCCTGCCTTTCTCCAGCTCTGATGTCCGTACTCCCCGCCTTTCTCCAGCTCTGATGTCCGTACTCCCCGCCTTTCTCCAGCTCTGATGTCCGTACTCCCCGCCTTTCTCCAGCTCTGATGTCCGTACTCCCCGCCTTTCTGCAGCTCTGATGTCCGTACTCCCTGCCTTTCTCCAGCTCTGATGTCCATAATCCCCGCCTTTCTGCAGCTCTGATGTCCGTACTCCCTGCCTTTCTCCAGCTCTGATGTCCATAATCCCGCCTTTCTCCAGCTCTGATGTCCATAATCCCCGCCTTTCTGCAGCTCTGATGTCCGTACTCCCCGCCTTTCTCCAGCTCTGATGTCCATACTCCCTGCCTTTCTCCAGCTCTGATGTCCGTACTCCCCACCTTTCTCCAGCTCTGATGTCCGTACTCCCCGCCTTTCTGCAGCTCTGATGTCCGTACTCCCCGCCTTTCTCCAGCTCTGATGTCCGTACTCCCCGCCTTTCTCCAGCTCTGATGTCCGTACTCCCCGCCTTTCTCCAGCTCTGATGTCCGTACTCCCCGCCTTTCTCCAGCTCTGATGTCCGTACTCCCGGCCTTTCTCCAGCTCTGATGTCCGTACTCCCCGCCTTTCTCCAGCTCTGATGTCCGTACTCCCCGCCTTTCTCCAGCTCTAATGTCCGTACTCCCCACCTTTCTCCAGCTCTGATGTCCGTACTCCCCGCCTTTCTCCAGCTCTGATGTCCGTACTCCCTGCCTTTCTCCAGCTCTGATGTCCGTACTCCCCGCCTTTCTCCAGGTCTGATGTCCGTACTCCCTGCCTTTCTCCAGCTCTGATGTCCATAATCCCCGCCTTTCTCCAGCTCTGATGTCCATAATCCCCGCCTTTCTCCAGCTCTGATGTCCGTACTCCCCGCCTTTCTCCAGCTCTGATGTCCGTACTCCCCGCCTTTCTCCAGCTCTGATGTCCGTACTCCCCGCCTTTCTCCAGCTCTGATGTCCGTACTCCCTGCCTTTCTCCAGCTCTGATGTCCGTACTCCCTGCCTTTCTCCAGCTCTGATGTCCGTACTCCCCGCCTTTCTCCAGCTCTGATGTCCGTAATCCCCGCCTTTCTCCAGCTCTGATGTCCGTACTCCCTGCCTTTCTCCAGCTCTGATGTCCGTACTCCCTGCCTTTCTCCAGCTCTGATGTCCGTACTCCGCACCTTTCTCCAGCTCTGATGTCCGTACTCCCCGCCTTTCTCCAGCTCTGATGTCCGTACTCCCTGCCTTTCTCCAGCTCTGATGTCCGTACTCCCTGCCTTTCTCCAGCTCTGATGTCCGTACTCCCCGCCTTTCTCCAGCTCTGATGTCCGTACTCCCCGCCTTTCTCCAGCTCTGATGTCCATAATCCCCGCCTTTCTCCAGCTCTGATGTCCGTACTCCCTGCCTTTCTCCAGCTCTGATGTCCATACTCCCCGCCTTTCTCCAGCTCTGATGTCCGTACTCCCTGCCTTTCTCCAGCTCTGATGTCCGTACTCCCTGCCTTTCTCCAGCTCTGATGTCCGTACTCCCTGCCTTTCTCCAGCTCTGATGTCCGTACTCCCCGCCTTTCTCCAGCTCTGATGTCCATAATCCCCGCCTTTCTCCAGCTCTGATGTCCATACTCCCTGCCTTTCTCCAGCTCTGATGTCCGTACTCCCCGCCTTTCTGCAGCTCTGATGTCCATAATCCCCGCCTTTCTCCAGCTCTGATGTCCATAATCCCCGCCTTTCTCCAGCTCTGATGTCCATAATCCCCGCCTTTCTCCAGCTCTGATGTCCGTACTCCCTGCCTTTCTCCAGCTCTGATGTCCGTACTCCCCGCCTTTCTCCAGCTCTGATGTCCATAATCCCGCCTTTCTGCAGCTCTGACTTCTTGCACATTGACAGTTTTTATTACTCACTAACTGTGACCAACCCTTCAGTCTACAACTAAAAGGTAGCATTTGAAGATCAGGTCGCTTGTATTCCCTCCAATATAGATGTAGAGGAATGACCTAATTGATATGTTTGAGACAATTGAAGGTTTTAATGGGATAGATCGGAAAATATATTTCCTCTGATGAGGTCGAGAACAAAGGTATCATAATCTTAAAATTGTTGTTCACTTGTGTGGCAAAGTATGATGCTCTTTCCCAAGGCCGGTACAAAGAGAACAAAGAAAATTACAGCACAGGAACAGGCCCTTCGGCCCTCCCAGCCTGCGTCGATCCAGATCCTTTATCTAAACCTGTCGCCTATTTTCCAAAGATCTACTTCCCTCTGTGCCCTGCCCGTTCATATATCTGTCTAGATGCATCTTAAATGATGCTATCGTGCCCGCCTCTACCACCTCCGCTGGCAAAGCGTTCCAGGCACCCACCACCCTCTGCGTAAAAAACTTTCCACGCACATCTCCCTTAAACTTTCCCCCTCTCACCTTGAAATCATGACCCCTCGTAATTGACACCCCCACTCTTGGAAAAAGCTTGTTGCTATCCACCCTGTCCATACCTCTCATAATATTGTAGACCTCAATCAGGTCCCCCCTCAACCTCCGTCTTTCCAGCGAAAACAATCCTAATCTACTCAACCTTTCTTCATGGCTAGCACCCTCCATACCAGGCAACATCCTGGTGAACCTCCTCTGCACCCTCTCTAAAGCATCCACATCCTTCTGGTAATGTGGCAACCAGAACTGCACGCAGTATTCCAAATGTGGCCTAACCAAAGTCCTATACAACTGTAACATGACCTGCCGACTCTTGTACTCAATACCCCGTTTGATGAAGGCGAGCATGCCGTATGCCTTCTTGGCCACTCAATCGACCTGCGTTGCCACCTTCAGGGTACAATGGATCTGAACTCCCAGATCTCTCTGTACAACAATTTTCCCCAGGATTCTTCCATTGACCGTAGATTCCGCTCTTGAATTAGGTCTTCCAAAATGCATCACCTCGCATTTGCCTGGATTGAACTCCATCTGCCATTTCTCTGCCCAACTCTCCAATCTATTTATATTTTGCTGTATTCTCTGACAGTCCTCCTCGCTATTTGCAACTCCACCAATCTTAGTATCATCTGCAAACTTGCTAATCAAACCACCTATACCTTCGTCCAGATCATTTAGGTATATCACAAACAACAGTGGTCCGAGCACGGTTCCTTGTGGAACACCACTAGTCACCTTTCTCCATTTTGAGACACTCCCTTCCACCACTACTCTCTGTCTCCTGTTGCCCAGCCAGTTCTTTATCCATCTAGCCAGTACACCCTGAACCCCATACAACTTCACTTTTTCCATCAACCTGCCATGGGAAACTTTATTAAACGCCTTATTGAAGTCCATGTATATGACATCTACAGCCCTTCCCTCATCAATTAACGTTGTCACTTCCTCAAAGAATTCTATTAGGTTTGTAAGACATGACCTTCCCTGCACAAAACCATGCTGCCTATCACTGATAAGTCTATTTTCTTCCAAATGTGAATAGATCCTCTCCCTCAGTATCTTCTCCAACAGTTTGCCTACCACTGACGTCAAGCTCACAGGTTTATAATTCCCTGGATTATCCCTGCTACCCTTCTTAAACAAAGGGACAACATTAACAATTCTCCAGTCCTCCGGGACCTCACCCGTGCTCAAGGATGCTGCAAAGATATCTGTTAAGGCCCCAGCTATTTCTTCCCTCGCTTCCCTCTTGCGAGAATCTCGTACTGTTGGATAAAGATGAAAGTGGTCCTCGGAAGAAGGTGCTAAACTGGGGGAAGGCTAACTACAACAATATTAGGCAGGAACTGAAGCATTTCGATTGGGGGGTGACTGTTTGAGGATAAATCAACATCTGGCATGTGGGAGACTTTCAAATGTCAGTTAATAGGAGTTCAGGACCGGCATGTCCCTATGAGGAAGAAGGATAAGTATGGCAAATTTCGGGAACCTTTGATAACGAGGGATATTGTGAACCTAGTCCAAAAGAAAAAGGAAGCATTTGTCAGGGCTAGAACGCTGGAAACAGACAAAGCCCTTGAGGAATATGAAGCAAGTAGGAAGGAACTTTGAGCCAGGAGTCCGGAGGGCTAAAAGTGGTCACGAAAAGTCATTGGCAAACAGGATTAAGGAGAATCCCAGGGCTTTTTATGTATATAAAGACCAAGAGGGTAGCCAGGGAAAGGGTTGATCCATTCAAAGATGGGGGACGGAATGTGTGTGTGGAACCAGAGAAAATGGGCGAGGTATTGAATGAGCACTTTGCACCTTACTGGTGGGAAGGACTTGGTGGATGATGAGTCTGGGGAAGGGTGTGTGGATAGTCTGGGTCACATTGAGATTAAAAAGGAGGTGTTGGGCGTCTTGAAAAAGATTATGGTGGATAAGCCCCCAGAGCCTGATGGGATCTACCCCAGAATACTGAAGAAGGCAAGGGAGGAAATTGCTGGGGCCTTGACAGAAATCTCATTGGCTACAGGTTAGGTCCCAGAGGACTGGAGAACAGCTAATGTTCCTTTGTTTAAGAAGGGGAGCAAGGATAATCCAGGAAATTGCAGGCCAGTGCGCCATAAGGCCAATGTAGGGAAATTATTGGAGAGGAATCTTCAAGACAGGATTTACTTCCATTTAGAAGCAAATGGGCATATTAGCGAGAGGCAGCATGGTTTTTGTGAAGGGGAGGTTGTGTCTCACTAACTTGATTGAGTTTTATGAGGAGGAACTGACTAAGATGATGATATGAAGGTAGGACAGTGGATGTTGTCTACATGAACTTCAGTAAGGCCTTTGACAAGGTCCCTCATGGCAGACTGGTACAGAAGGTGAAGTCACACGGGATCAGAGATGAGCAGGCAAGATGGATACAGAACTGGCTCTGTCACAGAAGACAGAGGGTAGCAGTGGAAGGATGCTTTTCTGAATGGAGGGCTGTGACTAATGGTGTTCCACAGGGATCAGTGCTGCGATCTTTATTATTTGTAGTAGACATAAATGATTTGGAGGAAAATTTGGAGGAACAGGTCAGATTAGTTGGTTTGCGTCGACACAAAGGTTAATGGGATTGAGGATGATGAGGACTGTCAGGAGAGATGGTGTTTAATTTGGACAAATGTGAGGTAATGCATTTTGGAAGGTCTAATATAGATGGTAAATATACAGTAAATGGCCGAACTCTTTAGAGTAATGATAGACAGAGGGATCTGTGTCCACAGTTCATTGGAAGTGGCGATGCAGTTGGAGAAGCTAGCCAAGAAAGCACATGACATAGAACATAGAACATTACAGCAAGAACAGGCCCTTCAGCCCACAATGTTGTGCCGACCATTTATCCTGATCTAAGATTAGCCGTACCTACACCCTTTCAATTTACTGCTGTCCATGTGCCTGTCTAAGAGTCGCTCAAATGTCCCTAATGACTCTGACTCCACCACCTCTGCTGGCCGTGCATTCCATGCAGCCACCACTCTGTGTAAAGAACCTACCTCATGCTTGCTTTCATTGGCCGGGGCATTGAGTATAAGAATTGGCAAGTCATGTTGCAGCTGTATAGAACCTTAGTTAGGCCACACTTGGAGTATAGTGTTCAATTCTGGTCGCCACACTACCAGAAGGATATGGAGGCTTTGGCGAGGGTTACAAAAGAGGTTTACCAGGATGTTGCCTGGTATGGAGGGCATTAGCTATGTGGAGAGGTTGGATAAACTCGGTTTGTTCTCACTGGAACGATGGAGGTTGAGGGGCGACCTGATAGAGGTCTACAAAATTATGAGGAACATGGCTAGAGTGGATAGTCAGAGGCTTTTTCCCAGGGTGGAAGAGTCACTTACTAGGGGACATAAGTTTAAGGTGCAAGGGGCAATGTTTAGAGGAGATGTGCGTGCAAAGTTTTTTACACAGAGGGTGCCTGGAACTCGCTGCCAGGGGAGGTGGTGGAAGCAGGGACGATAGTGACATTTAAGGGGCATCTTGACAAATACATGAATAGGATGGGAATGGAGGGATACGGACCCAGGAAGTGTGGAAGGTTTTGGGTTAGACGGACAGCATGGTCGGCACGGGCTTGGAGGGCCGAAGGGCCTGTTCCTGTGCTGTACTTTTCTTTGTTGTCAATACTCCTCTCGATTCCCTCCTGTATCTGCAATCAGCAGCTTGTTTGGAGCAGTTTTACAGTGTCTTGTGTTTCTGCCTTGCAGCTGGCACTCTATGTCCTGTCGTTTCTGGAGCCAAGGGACCTGCTGCGGGCAGCACAGACTTGTCGGTATTGGCGCATCTTGGCTGAGGATAACCTGCTCTGGAGAGAGAAATGCAGGGAAGAGGGTGAGTGTCGCGGTGGTGGGATCTTCGCATCTTAATTGCAAGCTACATCCAAGTGCCAACAGAGATAATTGAAATTCAATTCTTGGAGTAACAGTGAGCGTTCTTGGCAGCGTGTTATGTCTGATCTAACAGCACCTGCCAATTGATTCATCAATTTGCAATGCTGTTTGGAGGTAGATTTTGAGACTGTGGGTTACTTTGGCACATTGAACCAAAACCTAATTGAATATTTGATTTTTTCCTATTCTGATGGTTTTCTCATACACCCACACATGTGCTCTGGTTAACAATCAAGAGGGAGAATCCTGGCCCAGTTTCCTGATTGTTCCTGAGGTCTGCGCTAGCATCCCTCTTGCCGTAGACTGAGAACAACAATCTCAGCACCAACTAAAGATCATCAGAGATAGAAACAGAGAAAATAAGAGCAGCCCTTCGCGCCTGCTCCGCCATTCATTCTGATCATGGCTGATCATCCAACTCAGTAACCTGCCCCCCCCCTTCGTCCTAAATGCTTCTTGAAAACATAAAATGTTTTGTACTCAACTACTTCCTGTGGTAATGAATTCCACAGACTCACTACTCTCTGGGTGAAGAAACGTTTCCTCATCTCTGCCCTAACTGGTCTACCCCGTATCCTCCGACTGTGACCCCTGGTTCTGGACACACCCACCATCGGGAACATCCTTCCTTCATCTACCCTGTCCAGTCCTGTTAGAATTTTATAGGTTTCTGAGATTTCCCCTCATTCTTTGGAACTCCAGCGAAAACAATCCTAACCGACTCAGTCTCTCCTCATACATCAGTCCCACCATCCAAAGAATCAGTCTGGTAAACCTTCTCTGCACACCCTCTGTAACTAAAACATCTGTCCTCCGAGAAGGAGACCAAAACTGTGCACACTATTCCCGGTGTGGCCTCACTACGGCCCTATATAATTGCAGGAAGACATCCCTGCTCCTTTACTCGAATCCTCTCTCTATGAAGGTCAACGTACCATTTGCCTCCTTTACCGCCTGCTGTACCTATGCACTTACCTTCGGTGACTCTCCTGATTGAAAGCAATTGCTTTATTTTATATGTAGACCATATGAGGTGGGCTGCAACATTGCCATTCTTCCTCGTGTATTAGAAACTATTCTCTGGGTTTAGTGTCTTTTCACATTCATTGATTCAATTTGATTTATCGTCACATACCAAAGTACAGTGAAAAGTATTTTTCTGCAGCCAAGGGAACGTACACAGTACGTACACAGTAGACAAAGAGAATAATCAACAGAGAACATTGACAGATGGTACATCAACAAACAGTGATTGGTTACAGTGCGGAACAAGGGGCCAAACAAAGCAAATACATGAGCAAGAGCAGCATAGGGCGTCGTGAATAGTGTTCTTACAGGGAACAGATCAGTCCGAGGTTGGAGTCGTTGAGGAGTCTTGGAGCTGTGGGGAAGAAGCTGTGCCTATGTCTGGATGTGCGGGTCTTCAGACTTCTGTACCTTCTGCCTGATGGAAGGGTCTGGAAGAAGGCAATGCCTGGGTGGGAGGGGTCTCTGATAATGCTGTTTGCCTTCCTGAGGCAGCGGGAGGTATAGACAGAAACAATGTGGGGGTGGCAAGTTTGTGTCATGCATTGGGCTGAATTCACTACACTCTGCAGTTTCTTTTTTAAATTTAAATTTTTTTTTTCGAGTACCCAATTATTTATTTTTTGTTCCAATTAAGGGGCAATTTAGCGTGACCAATCCACCTAACCTGCACATCTTTATGTTGTGGGGTGAAACCCACGCAGACATGGGGAGAATGTGCAAACTCCATACGGACAATGACCCAGGGCCGGGATTCGAATCCGGGTCCTCAGCGCGGCAGTCCCAGTGCACTCTGCAGTTTCTTGCGACCTTGGGCCGAGCAGTTGCTATACCAGGCTGTGATGCAGCCGGATAGGATGCTTTCTATGGCACATTTGTAGAAGTTTGTGAGAGTCGATGTAGACATGTCGAATTTCTTTAGCTTCCGAAGGAAGTAGAGGCGTTGTTGGGCTTTCTTGACTGTTGCAACAACGTAAGTGGACCAGGACAGACTGTTGGTGATGGTGACCACCAGGAACTTAAAGCTATTGACCATCTCCGCTTCGGAGCCATTGATGCAGACGAGGGTGTGTGTCATGCTGTGCTTCCTGAAGTCGATGATCAGTTCCTTGGTCTTTCTGACATTAAGAGCGAGTCTATGTCAAAATATTTATGAGGTAGAAAATTGCCTAAATTAAACTGCTGCTGGGGCAGCACGGTGACACAGTGGTTAGCACTGTTGCTTCACAGCTCCAGGTCCGATTCCCGGCTTGGGTAACTGTCTGTGCGGAGTCTGCACGTTCTCCCCGTGTGTGCGTGGGTTTCCTTCTGTGCTCCAGTTTCCTCCCACGGTCCAAAGATGTGCAGGTTAGGTGGGTTGGCCATGATAAATTGCCCTTCGTGTCCAACAAGGTTAGGTTAGGTTACTGGGTTACGCGGATAGGGTGGAGGCGTGGGCTTGGGTGCTCTTTCCAAGAGCCGTTGCAGACTCGATGGGCTGAATGGCCTCCTTCACTATGAATCCTATGCAACCAAATAACTTCAATCCTAGTTGACTCATGAAGCTCTATCAACAATGCTTAATAGCTTGAATCTGATGGATCTGATTCAGTGTTTCTAATTAGTTTACAGCGCACATTTAATGTGCTGTCACTTGCTGTGCGATGTCTGGCATTTTCCTGGATAAGCAGCTACATTTGAAACAGTGGCAAATGAGCTCTTAATGACTAAAAGCGTTTGATGCAATGCATCATCATAGCAACTTCAATGAGGCGGAACATCCCAAGGTGATTGACAATGGCCATCAGACCCAAGGAAGAGACTGGAAGGTTAGGCGAGATTTCTCCTGCTGGAAAGTAGAAATGTGACTTCGCATTTGATATGTTAGAAGGATCATCAATTGAGGCCATATGGATTGAACGTAAGGAACCAAAAAGTGGCAGTCATGTGACTGTTTGCAGGTTGACAGTGAACTCTGAGGGAGATAGAAGAGCAAATATGTCGGTACACCTCTGAGAAATGCAGAAACAATAAGACAGCAGTAGAAGGCATTTTAATAATTATAGGCCAGTCAGTCTAAGCTCGGTAGTGTGTGATTTATTGGAATCAATTCTGAGACAGGATAAACTGTCACTTAGAAAGTTAGAGTAATCGAGGACAGTCAGCATGGATTTGTTACGGAAGGTTGTGTCTGACTAACTTGATTGAATTTTTTGAGGAGATAAGACGGTGGATTGATGAGGGTAGTGCAGTTGATGTGGTCTACCCAGACTTCAGCAAGGCTTTTGACAAGGTGCCACATGGGAGACTGGGCTGGCTGCCCTATCCTACAGAATAACACAGATAGGAACAGGAAGAGGCCCCCTCAAGCCTCTTCTGCCATAGTGTGGCACGGTGGCGCAGTGGTTCGCACTGCTGCCTCACGGCGCCCAGGACCCGGGTTCGATCCTGGCCCTGGGTTACTGTCCGTGTGGAGTTTGCACATTCTCCCCGTGTCTGTGGGTTTCACCCCCACAACCCAAAGATGTACAGTGTAGGTGGATTGGATACGCTAAATTGCCCCTTAATTGGAAACATTTTAAAAAATAGCGCCTCCTGCCATTCAATGAAATCATAGTTAATCTGTGATCACGCTCCATATGTCCACATTTGTCACATATAGAATCGAATCATAGAATGTTTACGGCACAAAGAGGGGCCACGTGGTTCGTTGTGTCTGCGTCTACTGAAAAATAATCTTTTTTTTTTTAATAAATATTTTATTGAAAATTTTTGGTCAGCCAACACAGTACATTGTGCATCCTTTACACAACATTATAACAATACAGATAATAATGACCTTTTTTATATAAACAAAAAACAACAAATAAATAAATATTAAATAACAAAAATGAAAACTAGCCCTAATTGGCAACTGCCTTGTCACAGGCTATACCCCCCCCCCCCCCACCCACCCCCCCCCCCCCCCCCCCCCCCCCCCCCCCCCCCCCCAAGTCCTGGGCTGCTGCTGCTGCCTTCTTTTTTCCCCCATCTATCTTTCCGCAAGATATTCGACGAACGGTTGCCACCGCCTGGTGAACCCTTGAGCCGACCCCCTTAGGACGAACTTAATCCGCTCTAGCTTTATGAACCCCGCCATATCAGTTATCCAGGTCTCCACCCCCGGGGGCTTGGCTTCTTTCCACATTAGCAATATCCTGCGCCGGGCTACTAGGGACGCAAAGGCCAAAACATCGGCCTCTCTCGCCTCCTGCACTCCCGGCTCTTGTGCAACCCCAAATATAGCCAACCCCCAGCTTGGTTCGACCCAGACTCCTACTACTTTTGAAAGCGCCTTTGTCACCCCCACCCAAAACCCCTGTAGTGCCGGGCATGACCAAAACATATGGGTATGATTCGCTGGGCTTCTCGAGCACCTCGCACACCTATCCTCCACCCCAAAAAATTTACTGAGCCGTGTTCCAGTCATATGTGCCCTGTGTAATACCTTAAACTGAATCAGGCTTAGCCTGGCGCACGAGGACAACGAGTTTGCCCTGTTTAGGGCATCTGCCCACAGCCCCTCCTCGATCTCCTCCCCTAGCTCTTCTTCCCATTTCCCTTTTAGTTCGTCCACCATAGTCTCCCCTTCGTCCCTCATTTCCCTATATATATCCGACACCTTACCATCCCCCACCCATTTCTTTGAGATGACTCTGTCCTGCACCTCTTGTGTCGGGAGCTGCGGGAATTCCCTCACCTGTTGCCTCGCAAAAGCCCTCAATTGCATGTACCTGAATGCATTCCCTTGGGGCAACCCATATTTCTCGGTCAGCGCTCCCAGACTTGCGAACTTCCCGTCCACAAACCGATCTTTCAGTTGCGTTATTCCTGCTCTTTGCCACATTCCATATCCCCCATCCATTCCCCCCGGGGCAAACCTATGGTTGTTTCTTATCGGGGACCCCCCCAATGCTACGGTCTTTCCCCTATGTCGTCTCCACTGTCCCCAAATCTTCAGTGTAGCTACCACCACCGGGCTCGTGGTGTAGTTCCTCGGTGAGAACGGCAATGGGGCTGTCACCATAGCCTGCAGGCTGGTCCCCCTACAGGACGCCCTCTCTAATCTCTTCCACGCCGCTCCCTCCTCCTCTCCCATCCACTTACTCACCATTGAAATATTAGCGGCCCAATAATACTCACTTAGGCTCGGTAATGCCAGCCCCCCCCTATCCTTACTACGCTGTAAGAATCCCTTCCTCACTCTCGGAGTCTTCCCGGCCCAAACAAAACCCATGATGCTCTTTTCTATCCTTTTAAAAAAAAAAAAGCCTTCGTGATCACCACCGGGAGGCACTGAAACACAAAGAGGAATCTCGGGAGGACCACCATCTTAACTGCCTGCACCCTCCCTGCCATTGACAGTGCTACCATATCCCATCTCTTGAAATCTTCCTCCATCTGTTCCACCAACCGCGTTAAATTTAGCCTGTGCAATGTGCCCCAATTCTTAGCTATCTGGATCCCCAGGTAACGAAAGTCTCTTGTTACCTTCCTCAACGGTAGGTCTTCTATTTCTCTACTCTGCTCCCCTGGATGCACCACAAACAGCTCACTCTTCCCCATGTTCAATTTATACCCTGAAAAATCCCCAAACTCCCCAAGTATCCGCATTATTTCTGGCATCCCCTCCGCCGGATCCGCCACATATAGTAGCAGATCATCCGCATATAAAGATACCCGGTGTTCTTCTCCTCCCCTAAGTATTCCCCTCCATCTCTTGGAACCTCTCAGCGCTATCGCCAGGGGCTCAATCGCCAGTACAAACAGTAATGGGGACAGAGGACATCCCTGCCTTGTCCCTCTATGGAGCCGAAAATATGCCGATCCCCGTCCATTCGTGACCACACTCGCCACTGGGGCCCTATACAACAGCTGCACCCATCTAACATACCCCTCTCCAAAACCAAATCTCCTCAACACCTCCCACAGATAATCCCATTCCACTCTATCAAATGCTTTCTCGGCATCCATCGCCACTACTATCTCCGTTTCACCCTCTGGTGGGGCCATCATCATTACCCCTAACAGCCTCCGTATATTCGTGTTCAGCTGTCTCCCCTTCACAAACCCAGTTTGGTCCTCGTGAACCACCCCCGGGACACATTCCTCTATTCTCATTGCCATTACCTTGGCCAGGACCTTGGCATCCACATTTAGGAGGGAAATTGGTCTGTAGGACCCGCATTGTAGCAGATCCTTTTCCTTCTTTAAGAGAAGCGATATCGTTGCTTCAGACATAGTCGGGGGCAGTTGTCCCCTTTCCTTTGCCTCGTTAAAGGTCCTCGTCAGTACCGGGGCGAGCAAGTCCAAATACTTTCTGTAAAATTCAACTGGGAATCCGTCCAGTCCCGGGGCCTTTCCCGTCTGCATGTTCCTAATTCCTTTCACCACTTCTTCTACCGTGATCTGTGCTCCCAGTCCCACCCTTTCCTGCTCTTCCACCTTGGGAATTTCCAGCCGATCCAAAAAATCCATCATTCTCTCCCTCCCATCCGGGGGTTGAGCTTCATACAATTTTTTATAAAATGTCTTGAACACTTCATTCACTCTCTCCGCCCCCCGCTCCATCTCTCCTTCCTCATCCCTCACTCCCCCTATTTCCCTCGCTGCTCCCCTTTTCCTCAATTGGTGTGCTAGCAACCTGCTCGCCTTCTCCCCATATTCATACTGTACACCCTGCGCCTTCCTCCATTGTGCCTCTGCAGTGCCTGTAGTCAGCAAGTCAAATTCCACATGCAGCCTTTGCCTTTCCCTGTACAGTCCCTCCTCCGGTGCTTCCGCATATTGTCTGTCCACCCTCAAAAGTTCTTGCAGCAACCGCTCCCGTTCCTTACTCTCCTGCTTCCCTTTATGTGCCCTTATTGATATCAGCTCCCCCCCTAACCACCGCCTTCAACGCCTCCCAGACCACTCCCACCTGAACCTCCCCATTGTCATTGAGTTCCAAGTACTTTTCAATACATCCCCTCACCCTTAGGCACACCCCCTTATCCGCCATTAGTCCCATGTCCATTCTCCAGGGTGGGCGCCCTCCTGTTTCCTCCCCTATCTCCAAGTCTACCCAGTGTGGGGCATGATCCGAAATGGCTATAGCCGTATATTCCGTTCCCCTCACCTTCGGGATCAATGCCCTACCCAACACAAAAAAGTCTATGCGCGAATAGACTTTATGGACATAGGAGAAAAACGAGAACTCCTTACTCCTAGGTCTACTGAATCTCCACGGGTCCACACCTCCCATCTGCTCCATAAAATCCTTAAGCACCTTGGCTGCTGCCGGCCTCCTACCAGTCCTGGACTTCGACCTATCCAGCCTTGGTTCCAACACCGTGTTAAAGTCTCCCCTCATTATCAGCTTTCCCGTCTCTAGGTCCGGGATGCGTCCTAGCATTCGCCTCATAAAGTTGGCATCATCCCAGTTCGGGGCATACACGTTTACCAAAACCACCATCTCTCCCTGTAATTTGCCACTCACCATCACGTATCTGCCCCCGTTATCCACCACTATAGTCTTTGCCTCGAACATTACCCGCTTCCCCACTAATATAGCCACCCCCCTGTTTTCGCATCCAGCCCCGAATGGAACACCTGCCCCACCCATCCTTTACGCAGCCTAACCTGGTCTATCAGTTTCAGGTGCGTTTCCTGTAACATAACCACATCTGCTTTAAGTTTCTTAAGGTGTGCGAGTACTCGTGCCCTCTTTATCGGCCCGTTGAGCCCTCTCACGTTCCACGTGATCAGCCGAGTTGGGGGGCTTCCCACCCCCCCCCCCCCCCCCCCCCCCCCCCTTGCCGGTTAGCCATCATCTTTTTCCAGCTTCTCACCCAGTTCCCACGCAGCTGTATCTCCCCCAGGCGGTGCCCCCCTGCCCATCCTCTCCCGTACCCACTCCCCCCTTTCCCCAGCAGCAGCAACCCAGTAATTCCCCCCTCCCACCCCCCCCGCTAGACCCCCCGCTAGCGTAATTACTCCCCCCATGTTGCTCCCAGAAGTCAGCAAACTCTGGCTGACCTCGGCTTCCCCCCGTGACCACGGCTCGCACCGTGCGACGCCCCCTCCTTCCTGCTTCTCTATTCCCGCCATAATTATCATAGCGCAGGAACCAAGCCCGCGCCTCTCCCTCGGCCCCGCCTCCCATGGCCAACGCCCCATCTCCTCTCCCTCCCCACCTCCCCCCATCACCACCTGTGGGAGAAAGAAAAGTTACCATACCGCAGGATTAGAACATAAAACTCCTCTTCGCCCCCCCCATTCGCCCCACCACTTTGTCCAAACGTTCTTTTTCATAATCCACTCATTCCAGTTTTTCTTCTACAATAAAAGTCCACGCTTCATCCGCCGTCTCAAAGTAGTGGTGCCTCCCTTGATATGTGACCCACAGTCTTGCCGGTTGCAGCATTCCAAATTTTATCTTCCTTTTGTAAAGTACCCGCCTTGGCCCGATTAAAGCTCGCCCTCCTTCTCGCCACCTCCGCACTCCAGTCTTGATAAACGCGGATCACCGCGTTCTCCCATTTACTGCACCGAGTTTTCTTCGCCCATCTAAGGACCATTTCTCTATCCTTAAAACGGAGGAATCTCACCACTATGGCTCTGGGAGTTTCTCCTGCTCTCGATCCTCGCACCATAACTCGGTACGCTCCCTCCACCTCCAACGGACCCGTCGGGGCCTCCGCTCCCATTAACGAATGCAGCATCGTGCTCACATATGCCCCGACGTCCGCCCCCTCCACACCTTCAGGAAGGCCAAGAATCCTCAGGTTGTTCCTCCTTGCGTTGTTTTCCAGTGCCTCCAACCTCTCCACACATCGTTTCTGGTGTGCCTCCTGTATCTCCGACTTCACCACCAGGCCATGTATATCGTTCTCATTCTCGGCTGCTTTCGCCTTCACGACCCGAAGCTCCTGCTCCTGGGTCTTTTGTTCCTCTTTCAGCCCTTCGATCGCCTGTAGTATCGGGGCCAACAACTCTTTCTTCATTTCCTTTTTTATCTCCTCCACGCAGCATTTCAAGAACTCTTGTTGTTCAGGGCCCCATATGAAACTGCCACCTTCCGACGCCATCTTGGTTTTTGCTTGCCTTCCTTGCCGTTGTTCCAAAGGATCCGCTGCAATCCGGCCACTTTCCTCTCCTTTTTCCATCCGTGTCCAGGGGGAACACCCTCCTGGTTTACCGCACGGTGTTTTTAGCCGTTAAAATTGCCGTTGGGGCTCCTATCAAGAGCCCAAAAGTCCGTTTCACAGGGAGCTGCCGAAACGTGCGACTCAGCTGGTCATCGCCGCACCCGGAAGTCCTGAAAAATAATCTTTATTGTCACAAGTAGGCTTATATCAACTCTGCAATGAAGTTACTGTGAAACCCCCCATCCAGCATTGACCCGTAGCTCTGCAGGTTACGTCACTTGAGATGCGTTTCCAAGCATCTTTGAAATAAGTTGAGGCGCTTCTGACTATTCACTTTTCAGGCCGAGAGTTCCAGACGCCGACAGTCTCCTGGGTGAAAAAGCTTTCCTCATCTCCCCTCCTTTTACCAATCACTTTAAATCTATGACCCCCAAGTCACCGACCTCTGTGAAAGTAAATCGCTCTATCCATCCACCCTATCCCGCCTCCTAACAATATTTGCACCTCGATCAAATCCTCCGCCTCGCCGCCTCTGTTCCACGGAGAACCCCACCTTTCCTCATAGCTGCAACTTTCAAATCCTGGGTGGCAGCATCCTTGTAAATCTCTGTACCCTGTCTAATGTAATTCCATACTTTTTGTAACGGGGTGACCACAACTGCACACAGTACTCGAGCTGTGGCCTAACTATTAGTTCCAGCATACTATCCCTCAATCACATCAGATAACACTGACAGTGGATCTATCGACTGCCATTTTATGGAAGAGTTGTGAAGTTTTACCAGCCTTCGTGTGTAGAAGTGGCTCTAATTTCTATTCTGTGGTCACAGGTCCTAGAGTCTGCGTCCCAGGCACGGACAATTCTCTCTCCACCCTCTCGATTCTGCTTAATATCTGGAAAACCTGATAGTGATATGATTTTGTATTTTATCCAATTATAGCTATGGTGATGTAATAATTCTGTTACTGCCCTTATAATTCAGAGAGTAGAAATTCCAATCCCACTGTGGCAATTTGAGAATTTGAATTCCATTTTTTAAAAGAATCGTGAGTTATCATAGAATTTTTACAGTGCAGAAGGAGGCCATTCGGCCCATCAAGTCTGCACCAGCTCTTGGAAAGAGCACCCTACCCAAGCCCACACCTCCACCCTATCCCCATAACCCAGTAACCCCACCCAACACTAAGGGCAATTTTGGACACTAAGGGCAATTTATCATGGCCAATCCACCTAACCCGCACATCTTTGGACAGTGGGAGGAAACCGGAGCACCCAGAGGAAATCCACGCACACACGGGGAGAACGTGCAGACTCCGCACAGACAGTAACACAAGCCGGGAATCGAACCTGGGACCCTAGAGCTGTGAAGCAATTGTGCTAACCACCATGCTACCGTGCTGCCCCTAAATTGTGCAAGTGACATTAAACTGTTAGATTGCCATATAATATAACTGTCTAATATTCTTCAAGGAACAAAACATACCCGTCCTTACCCAGTATGAGCGTGGTTTACTATGGATCGTCTCTTTTCAAAACTTTTTTTTCGAGTACCCAATTCTTTTTTCCAATTAAGGAGCAATTTAGCGTGGCCAATCCACCGAGCCTGCACATATTTGGGTTGTGGGGGTGAAACCTCCAGGCAGCTCTGGACCGTCTGCTTCACATTGAAGCCAGTCTCATCTAAATCTAGAATTTTTGTAACTGTTCAGTGTTTCTCCCTTTCCAACACAATGTTGAGCTCAATCTTCTGCCTGTTATTAGATAAACGAATAGGGGACATTTATTTGTTGCAGAAAACTATTCCCGGCACACGCAAGGAATTCTCAACTTTTCTGATGGGTGGCAGTATGCTTCACCCAGTCTCTATGAATGTTAAAACTCCCCTTTTTAATCCACTCTGCTTTTGCTACATGCTTCTCTAATCTCTGCATTTATACAATCTACAACTTCTCATTTTCAACTCCCACTAGTCTCGAAACCCATTCCATTTCATAATTCTATCCATTGTGTCTCCACTATCTCTTGGCTCTCATTATATGCTCATCATTGAAATGTTTTAGTCTTTAACTGCTGAGGTTGCTCCCCCCCCCCCCCTTGTCAGTCAGAATATGTTTGCATGTGATCTGTGATAACGGATACAGGAGTTTTCTTTTCTCCTTGACAGTGATAGAGCTCCTCTCAGTGCCCGTCTTCAGCAGTGCAGTTAATCCAATCCAAAAAGAGTTGTGATTCCAGGCACGGCTCTGCCACAATTTCCCCCCTCCTTCACTCTGCTCCCTCCCTTTCTTCAAGCTCACATAGCTCATTCAAATCTCAGTTCTTCATGACTCAACATAAACAGAATATTTTAGCTGAGATGTATCACTGCTAGATCACTACTGGGCCACACTTGCAGCAGTTCCCAATCAAAAAAGCCCCCAACACGGTACAGCAAAGGTGCTGTTTGGCTGAGGGGAGGTAATGGAGAACCTGGAGTGTTCAGTTGAAGCCTGATAATGTCAGCTTCCTTTCCAGCTGTTCAGACACTTGCTTGCTGCAATTATGATAATGTTGGGAGTGTTCTATTCCAGGTATGAACAAACTATTGGATGTTAAAGGAACATGAAAATCCAACTCTGTTGTACTGTTAACTGATCTCACATTGTTTTTTTTTAAATAATATTTTATTGAAAATTTTTGGTCAACCAACACAGTACATTGTGCATCCTTTACACAACATTGTAACAATACAGATAATAATGACCTTTTTTAAATTTAAACAAAAACAACAACAAATAAATAAATATTAAATAACAAAAAATAAAAACTAGCCCTAATTGGCAACTGCCTTGTCTCAGGCCACCCCCCCCCCCCCCCCCCCCCATCCCTCCCCCCCCCCCAAGTCCTGGGCCGCTGCTGCTGCCTTCTTTGTTCTCCCCTATCTATCTTTCCGCAAGATATTCGACGAACGGTTGCCACCGCCTAGTAAACCCTTGAGCCGACCCCCTTAGGACGAACTTAATCCGCTCTAACTTTATGAACCCCGCCATATCATTTATCCAGGTCTCCACCCCCGGGGGCTTGGCTTCTTTCCACATTAGCAATATTCTGCGCCGGGCTACTAGGGACGCAAAGGCCAAAACATCGGCCTCTTTCGCCTCCTGCACTCCCGGCTCTTGTGCAACCCCAAATATAGCCAACCCCCAGCTTGGTTCGACCCGGACTCCTACTACTTTCGAAAGCACCTTTGTCACCCCCATCCAAAACCCCTGTAGTGCCGGGCATGACCAAAACATATGGGTATGATTCGCTGGGCTTCTCGAGCACCTCGCACACCTATCCTCCACCCCAAAAAATTTACTGAGCCGTGTTCCAGTCATATGTGCCCTGTGTAATACCTTAAACTGAATCAGGCTTAGCCTGGCGCACGAGGACGACGAGTTTACCCTGTTTAGGGCATCTGCCCACATCCCCTCCTCAATCTCCTCCCCTAGCTCTTCTTCCCATTTCCCTTTTAGTTCGTCCATCATAGTCTCCCCTTCGTCTCTCATTTCCCTATATATATCCGACACCTTACCGTCCCCCACCCATTTCTTTGAGATGACTCTGTCCTGCACCTCTTGTGTCGGGAGCTGCAGGAATTCCCTCACCTGCTGCCTCGCAAAAGCCCTCAATTGCATGTACCTGAATGCATTCCCTTGGGGCAACCCATATTTCTCGGTCAGCGCTCCCAGACTCGCAAACTTCCCATCCACAAATAGATCTTTCAATTGCGTTATACCTGCTCTTTGCCACATTCCATATCCCCCATCCATTCCCCCCGGGGCAAACCTATGGTTGTTTCTTATCGGGGACCCCCCCCAGTGCTCCGGTCTTTCCCCTATGTCGTCTCCACTGTCCCCAAATCTTCAGTGTAGCTACCACCACCGGACTCGTGGTATAGTTCCTTGGTGAGAACGGCAATGGGGCTGTCACCATAGCCTGCAGGCTGGTCCCCCTACAGGACGCCCTCTCTAATCTCTTCCACGCCGCTCCTTCCTCCTCTCCCATCCACTTACTCACCATTGAAATATTAGCGGCCCAATAATACTCACTTAGGCTCGGTAGTGCCAGCTCCCCCCTATCCCTACTACGCTGTAAGAATCCCTTCCTCACTCTCGGAGTCTTCCCGGCCCAAACAAAACCCATGATACTCTTTTCTATCCTTTTGAAAAAAGCCTTCGTGATCACCACCGGGAGACACTGAAACATAAAAAGGAATCTCGGGAGGACCACCATCTTAACTGCCTGCACCCTCCCTGCCATTGACAATGCTACCATATCCCATCTCTTGAAATCTTCCTCCATCTGTTCCACCAACCGCGTCAAATTTAGCCTGTGCAATGTGCCCCAATTCTTAGCTATCTGAATCCCCAGGTAACGAAAGTCTCTTGTTACCTTCCTCAACGGTAGGTCTTCTATTTCTCTACTCTGCTCCCCTGGATGCACCACAAACAGCTCACTCTTTCCCATGTTCAATTTATACCCTGAAAAATCCCCAAACTCCCCAAGTATCCGCATTATTTCTGGCATCCCCTCCGCTGGATCCGCCACATATAGTAGCAGATCATCCGCATATAAAGATACCCGGTGTTCTTCTCCTCCCCTAAGTATTCCCCTCCATCCCTTGGAACCTCTCAGCGCTATCGCCAGGGGCTCAATCGCCAGTGCAAACAGTAATGGGGACAGAGGACATCCCTGCCTTGTCCCTCTATGGAGCCGAAAATATGCCGATCCCTGTCCATTCGTGACCACACTCGCCACTGGGGCCCTATACAACAGCTGCACCCATCTAACATACCCCTCTCCGAACCCAAATCTCCTCAACACCTCCCACAGATAATCCCACTCCACTCTATCAAATGCTTTCTCGGCATCCATCGCCACTACTATCTCCGTTTCACCCTCTGGTGGGGCCATCATCATTACCCCTAACAACCTCCGTATGTTCGTGTTCAGCTGTCTCCCCTTCACAAACCCAGTTTGGTCCTCATGAACCACCCCCGGGACACATTCCTCTATTCTCATTGCCATTACCTTGGCCAAGACCTTGGCATCTACATTGAGGAGGGAAATTGGTCTGTAGGACCCGCATTGTAGCGGATCCTTTTCCTTCTTTAAAAGAAGCGATATCGTTGCTTCTGACATAGTCGGGGGCAGTTGTCCCCTTTCCTTTGCCTCGTTGAAGGTCCTCGTCAGTAGCGGGGCGAGCAAGTCCAAATATTTTCTGTAAAATTCAACTGGGAATCCGTCCGGTCCCGGGGCCTTTCCCGTCTGCATGTTCCTAATTCCTTTCACCACTTCTTCTACCGTGATCTGTGCTCCCAATCCCATCCTTTCCTGCTCTTCCACCTTGGGAATTTCCAGCCGATCTAAAAACTCCATCATTCTCTCCCTCCCATCCGGGGGTTGAGCTTCATACAATTTTTTATAAAATGTCTTAAACACTTCATTCACTCTCTCCGCTCCCCGCTCCGTCTCTCCATCTTCGTCTCTCACCCCCCCTATTTCCCTCGCTGCTCCCCTTTTCCTCAATTGGTGTGCCAGCAATCTGCTCGCCTTCTCTCCATATTCATACTGTACACCCTGCGCCTTCCTCCATTGTGCCTCTGCAGTGCCTGTGGTCAGCAAGTCAAATTCCACATGCAGCCTTTGCCTTTCCCTATACAGTCCCTCCTCCGGTGCTTCCGCATACTGTCTGTCCACCCTCAAAAGTTCTTGCAACAACCGCTCCCGTTCCTTACTCTCCTGCTTCCCTTTATGTGTCCTTATTGATATCAGCTCCCCCCTAACCACCGCCTTCAACGCCTCCCAGACCACTCCCACCTGAACCTCCCCATTGTCATTGAGTTCCAAGTACTTTTCAATGCATCCCCTCACCCTTAAGCACACCCCCTCATCCGCCATTAGTCCCATATCCATTCTCCAGGGTGGACGCCCTCTTGTTTCCTCCCCTATCTCCAAGTCTACCCAGTGTGGGGCATGATCCGAAATGGCTATAGCCGTATATTCCGTTCCCCTCACCCTCGGGATCAATGCCCTACCCAACACAAAAAAGTCTATGCGTGAATAGACTTTATGGACATAGGAGAAAAACGAGAACTCCTTACTCCTAGGTCTACTGAATCTCCACGGGTCCACCCCTCCCATCTGCTCCATAAAATCCTTAAGCACCTTGGCTGCTGCCGGCCTCCTACCAGTCCTGGACTTCGACCTATCCAGCCTTGGTTCCAACACCGTGTTAAAGTCTCCCCCCATTAT
The DNA here is from genome assembly GCF_047496885.1 of Scyliorhinus torazame. Lineage (NCBI taxonomy): Eukaryota > Metazoa > Chordata > Chondrichthyes > Carcharhiniformes > Scyliorhinidae > Scyliorhinus > Scyliorhinus torazame. Next base: position 211,554,810 of record NC_092721.1, on the reverse strand, counting down.
CAGCTTTCCGGTCTCTAGGTCTGGGATGCGTCCTAGCATTCGCCTCATAAAATTGGCATCGTCCCAATTCGGGGCATACACGTTTACCAACACCACCATCTCTCCCTGTAATTTGCCACTCACCATCACGTATCTGCCCCCGTTATCCGCCACTATAGTCTTTGCCTCGAACATTACCCGCTTCCCCACTAATATAGCCACCCCCCTGTTTTTCGCATCCAGACCCGAATGGAACACCTGCCCTACCCATCCTTTGCGCAACCTAACCTGATCTATCAGTTTCAGGTGCGTTTCCTGTAACATGACCACATCTGCTTTAAGTTTCTTAAGGTGTGCGAGTACTCGTGCCCTCTTTATCGGCCCGTTCAGCCCCCTCACGTTCCACGTGATCTGCCGAGTTGGGGGGCTTCCCACCCCCCGCCCCTTGCCGGTTAGCCATCATCTTTTTCCAGCTTCTCGCCCAGTTCCCACGCGGCTGTATTTCTCCCAGACGGTGCCCCCCCGCCCATCCTTTCCCGCACCCACTCCCCCCTTTCCCCAGCAGCAGCAACCCAGTAATTCCCCCCTCCTCCCCCCCCCCCCCCCCGCTAGACCCCCCGCTAGCGTAATTACTCCCCCCATGTTGCTCCCAGAAGTCAGCAAACTCTGGCTGACCTCGGCTTCCCCCCGTGATCACGGCTCGCCCCGTGCGGCGCCCCCTCCTTCCTGCTTCTCTATTCCCGCCATAATTATCATAGCGCGGGAACCAAGCCCGCGCCTCTCTCTCGGCCCCGCCTCCCATGGCCAACGCCCCATCTCCTCTCCCTCCCCACCTCCCCCCATCACCACCTGTGGGAGAAAGAAAAGTTACCATACCGCAGGATTAATCATACAATCCCTCTTCACCCCCCCCCCCCCCCCCCACTCGTCCCACCACTTTGTCCAAACGTTCATTTTCGTAGTCCAATCATTCCAATTTTTCTTCTACAATAAAAGTCCACGCTTCATCCGCCGTCTCAAAGTCGTGGTGCCTCCCTTGATATGTGACCCACAGTCTTGCCGGTTGCAGCATTCCAAACTTTATCTTTTTTTTGTGAAGTACCGCTTTGGCCCGATTAAAGCTCGCCCTCCTTCTCGCCACCTCCGCACTCCAATCTTGATAGACGCGGATCACCGCGTTCTCCCATTTACTACACCGAGTTTTCTTCGCCCATCTAAGGACCATTTCTCTATCCTTAAAACGGAGAAATCTCACCACTATGGCTCTGGGAGCTTCTCCTGCTCTCGGTCCTCGCACCATAACTCGGTATGCTCCCTCCACCTCCAACGGACCCGTCGGGGCCTCCACTCCCATTAACGAGTGCAGCATCGTGCTCACATATGCCCCGACGTCCGCCCCCTCCACACCTTCAGGAAGGCCAAGAATCCTCAAGTTGTTCCTCCTTGCGTTATTTTCCAGTGCCTCCAACCTCTCCACAGATCGTTTCTGGTGTGCCTCCTGTATCTCCGACTTCACCACCAGGCCCTGTATATCGTTTTCATTCTCTGCTGCTTTCGCCTTCACGACCCGAAGCTCCTGCTCCTGGGTCTTTTGTTCCTCTTTCAGCCCTTCAATCGCCTGTAATATCGGGGCCAACAACTCTTTCTTCATTTCCTTTTTTATCTCCTCCACGCAGCGTTTCAAAAACTCTTGTTGTTCAGGGCCCCATATGAAACTGCCACCTTCCGACGCCATCTTGGTTTCTGCTTGCCTTCCTTGCCGTTGTTCCAAAGGATCCGCTGCAATCCGGCCACTTTCCTCTCCTTTTTCCATCCGTGTCCAGGGGGAACACCCTTCTGGTTTACCGCACGGTGTTTTCAGCCGTTAAAATTGCCGTTGGGGCTCTTATCAAGAGCCCAAAAGTCCGTTTCACAGGGAGCTGCCCAAACGTGCGACTCAGCTGGTCATCGCCGCACCCGGAAGTCCTGATCTCACGTTGTCTGTTGCACACACACCTGGCCGGAACCATGCCCCTCTCTCTCTCTCTCTCTCTCTCTCTCTCTCTCTCCCTCTTTCAAAATCTGGAAACCCTTACTTCCCAGCAAGTACATATGATGTACCCACACAACAGAGAGCAAGATGGCAGTGACTCATCATGATATTTCAAGGCTCTTTGGGGATGAGCAATTAATACTGGCTGCTCCCCCTTCTACAAACATTCAATCCCTCCACCACCGACGCACAGTAGCAGCCGTGTGCACCATCTACAAGGTGCACTGCAGTAACTCACCAAGGTCCTTAGACAGCACCTTCCAAACCCACGACCACTACCATCTAGAAGGACAAGAGCAGCAGATACCTGGGAACCCCACCACCTGGAGGTTCCCCTCCAAGTCACTCACCATCCTGACTTAGACATATAATAGACAGGAAGCAAAGCGTTGGAATAAATGGGTCTTTGTCTCATTGGCAGGCAGTGACTAGTGGGGTACTGCAGGGATCTGTGCTAGGACCCAACTGTTCACTATATATTAATGACTTGGACAAGGGAACTAAATGCGTTATCTCCAAATTTGCAGATGATATAAAGTTGGTTGGGAGGGTGAGCTGAGAGGAGGATGCAGAGATGCTTCAGTGTGATTGGGACAGGCTGAGTGAGTGGGCAGATGCAGTATAATGTGGATAAATGTGAGGTTATCCGCTTCGATAGCAAAAATAAGAAGGCAGATTATTATTTGAATGGGTGTAAATTGAGAGAGGTGGAATACTCAGGAATACTTACGGGCAGCACGGTAGCATAGTGGTTAGCACAATTGCTTCACAGCTCCATGGTCCCCAGGTTCGATTCTGGCTTGGGTCACTGTCTGTGCGGAGTCTGCACATCCTCCCCGTGTGTGCGTGGGTTTCCTCCGGGTGCTCCGGTTTCCTCCCACAGTCCAAGACGTGCAGGTTAGGTGGATTGGCCATGATAAATTGCCCTTCGTGTCCAAAATTGCCCTTAGTGTTCAAAATTGCCATTAGTGTTGGGTGGGGTTACTGGGTTATGGGGAGAGGGTGGAAGTGTGGACCTTGGGTAGGGTGCTCTTTCCAAGAACTGGTGCAGACTCGATGGGCCAAATGGCCTCCTTCTGCACTGTAAATTCTATCATCAATGATCTATGATCTCAGTGAGACCTTGGTGTCCTCGTGCATCAGTCGCTGAAAGTAAGCGCGCAGGTACAGCTGGCAGTGCAGAAGGTAAATGGTATGTTGGCCTTCATAGCGAGAGGATTTGAGTATAGGAATAGAGGTGTTGTATTGAAATTGTACAGGGCGCTGTTGAGGCCACACCTGGAATATTGTGTGCAGTTTTTAGAAACATAGAAAAAATAGGAGCAGGAGGAGGCCATTTGGCCCATCGAGCCTGTTCTGCATTTTAATAACAAAGAACAAAGAAAAGTACAACACAGGAAACACAGGAACAGGCCCTTCGGCCCTCCAAGCCTGTGCCGACCATGCTGCCCGTCTAAACTAAAATCTTCTACACTTCCGGGGTCCGTATCCCTCTATTCCCATCCTATTCATGTTTGTCAAGATGCCCCTTAAACGTCGCTAATAACCTTTATTATATAATCATTACTATTGTCACAAGTAGGCTTACATTAACACTGCAATGAAGTTACTGTGAAAAGCTCCGAGTTGCCACATGCCGGAGTCTGTTCGGAGAAGGGACAATTCAGAATGTCCAATTCACCTAACAGCATGTCTTTTGGGACTTGTGGGAGGAAACCGGAGCACCCGGAGGAAACCCACGCAGACACGGGGAGAACGTGCAGACTCCGCACAGACAGTGACCCAAACCGGGGTCCCTGGCGCTGTGAAGCAACCGTGCTAACCACTGTGCTACCGTGTCATTTATTACGATCATGGCTGATCATCCAACTCTAGCCTAATCCTGCTTTCCCCCATATCGTTTGATCCCCCTCGCCCTAAGTGCTCTATCTAACTGCTTCTTGAAAACATGCAATGTTTTGGACTCAACTACTTCCTGTGGCAATGAATTCCACAGACTCACCGCTCTCTGGGCGAGAGATTTCTCCTTATATCTGTCTGAAATGGTTTACCCCCGTATCCTCCGACTGTAACCCCTGGTTCTGGACACACCCACCATCGGGAACCTCCTTCCTGTATCTACCCTGTCCAGTCCTGTTTATTTTATAGGTTTCTATGAGATCCCTCCTCATTCTTCTGAACTCCAGCGAATACAATCCTAACCGGTTCAATCTCTCTTCGTACGTCAGTCCTTATCTGAGGAAGGATGTTCTTCCTATGGAGGTGTTCAGCGAAAGTTTACCAGGATGATTCCTGGGATGGTGTGACTGTCCTATGCAAGGGAGACTAAGTCGATAAAGATTATATTCATTACAGTTTAGAAGAATGAGAGGGGATCTCATAGAAACTTATGAAATTCCAACAGGATTAGACCGGGTAGATTCAGAAAGAAGGTTCCCGATAGTGGGGGAGTCCAGAACCAGTGGTCATAGTTTGAGGATAAGGGATAAACATTGTAGGAAAGAGGGCAACAGGTGGCGCAGTGGGTTAGCCCTGCTGCCTCGCGGCCCAAGGTCCCAGGTTCGATCCCGGCTCTGGGTCACTGTCCGTGTGGAGTTTGCACATTCTCCCCGTGTTTTTGTGGGTTTCGCCCCCACACCCCAAAAATGTGCAGGATAGGTGGATTGGCCACACTAAATTGCCCCTTGATTGGAAAAAATGAATTGGGAGTCTAAATTTATTTTTAAAAAATTGTAGGAAAGAGGTGAGGAGAAATGTCTTCACCCCCTGAGAGCGGTGAATCTGTGGAATTCACTCCCACAGAAAATAGTCGAGGCCAAAACGTTGTGTAATTTCAATAAGGAATTAGGTTTAGCTCTTGGGGCTAAAGGGATCAGGGTATTGAACTTGATGATCAGCCATGATCATAATGAATGGCGGAGCAGGCTCGAAGGGCCGAATGGCCTCCTATTTTCTACATATGTTTCTATGTGAATAGAAATATCCTGACTTGGAAATATATCATGGTTATGTCACTGTCGCTGGGTCAAAACCCTGGAACTCCCTCCCTAACAGCGCAGTGGGTGTACCTTCACCCCATGGACTGCAGTGGTTCAAGAAGGCAGCTCACCACCACCTAGCCAGGGCAATTAGGGATGGGCAATAAATGTTGGTCTCCTAAGCGACGCCCACATCCTGTGAAATAACAAACTGACAAATGCCAGCAACCCATTCATCTGTGAATAAATAGGAAAAAGCACCGCCTATTGGGAGATCAGGATAAGCACTGCTTCAGGTCTCTTCCTCCCCCTCTTTTTATTTGCAGCATTTGCAGGAAGAGATTATGCCGAAGCTGCTTGACTGATGCTAATGCTCCTGGTTTAATATTGGAGTTCTGTGCCCTGCACACCAGGTTATTTTCAATCTTAAGTTATTGATTTTTTTCATATAAATTATAATTACTCAAGGCACGACAAAATGGAATCCGGGTGGATACGAGGCATTGTGTAATGGCTTACATTATCCATCATGTTTGTCAGAGTGTGGGATATAGTCACTGAGCTCAGCTTCAATTTGCTAAGTGTTCACATCTGTGTACGCTCAAACCTGCCAGCAGTCTCCGTCTCTGGCTCGATGAAATCCCAGCTGCACTCGGGCAGTTGGAGGGTAATTTTCCAGAGATTCTAAGTAGAAGTAATGTCAGACGAATAGTTGATTGGTTCTTCCTGCCAAGTGAGTCTGTGGGAAGACTGTCTTTTGTCTAATGAGCTTGGTGTCCTTTGCCACGCAGTCTGCATTGAGTTTGCTGATTTTCACCTGGGCACTCGCCTAGGTTCAGGCAAATGGAAATTGGGCACCTTCTCTTGCAGCCTATGGGCCTCTGCTGTAAAACATGCCTGCCAAAAGGATCAGCTGTAATGCTCCCCGGCGTTCAAAAGGAATCTCGACAAATACATGGATAGGATGGGATATGGCACTAGGAAGTGCTGAGGGTTTTGCACAAGGTTGGTATGACCGGTACAGGCTTGGAGGGCCAAACAGCCTGTTCCTGTGCTGTATTGTTCTTTGTTCACCGAACATGTACTGTCCGTGACAGGAAAAAAAGAAAAGACTTGGAATTCTTTCACAACCTCAGGAAGTGCAACCTCAGGAAGTACATCTCTGGTCTGGTAGCATCTGTGGAGAGAAAAGACAGCCAACGTTTTGAGCCTGGGTGACTCTTTCTGAGACCTGGAAATGGGGTCAGATTTACACTGTAGTATGGGGGGGGGGGGGGGGGGGGGGGTGGCTGGAGTGATAGGGGGCCAGTGATGGGTTAAGATTGACAAAAGATATAATGGGTACCACCATTACACGTGAGAACACCACCCACCAAGTACGCAGTACATACTCGTGCGACTTGGCCAACGTTGTCTACCTCATACGCTGCAGGAAAGGATGTCCCGAGGCATGGTACATTGGCGAGACCATGCAGACGCTGCGACAACGAATGAACGGACATCGAGCGACAATCACCAGGCAGAAATGTTCCCTTCCAGCCGGGGAACACTTCAGCAGTCAAGGGCATTCAGCCTCTGATCTTTGGGTAAGCGTTTTCCAAGGCTGCCTTCGGGACGCGCGACAACGCAGAATAGCCAAGTTTCGCACACATGAATGCGGCCTCAACCGGGACCTTGGATTCGTGTCGCATTACATTCACCCCCCACCTGGGTTTGCGAAATCCTACCAACTGTCCTGGCTTGAGACAATTCACACCTCTTTAACCTGGGATTATCCCTCTCTCCAGTTGCTCTGTCTGGACCTGTAAAGACTTAATTACCTGCAAAGACTCGCATTCAAAGTATCATCTTGCATATTTGACTTTGTCTAAATACATGTTTCTGGAATCCACCTCTTCATTCACCTGAGGAAGGACCTGCGCTCCGAAAGCTAGTGATTCGAAACAAACAAACATGACTTTCACCTGGTTTTGTAAGACTTCGTACTGTGCTCACCCCAGTCCAATGCCAGCATCTCCACATCAAAGATATAATGGACAGAAAGACAAAAGGAATGTAAATGGATATAATTAAGGCTAAGAAGGTTGCTGATAGTGGCACATTAAAGAGATTAGAATGTGTGAATAGCAGAACAAAGGTGAGCAGGAACAGGGATCAGATGGCCCAAGTGGGATGGGGGGAGTGGGGACAATGGTGAACGAAAAACATCAATGAAGAAATGAAAATAAATTGATGGAAGTAAAAACGGGGTGAAGGTGGAGGAGAGTTCACAGTCTGAAGTTGTTAAAGTTAAACTTAATGTTGAGTTCAGAAGGCTGTAACGTGCTTGCTCCTTCGAAGTACGCCTGAATTGTCGTCACGGGTTTAACACCACAGGAGAAGACGATTTGCTCTGTCTTGTCTATGCTGGCTCTCTGAATCCAGCAATACAGAAGGTGGAAGAGACGGTGGGGGAGCACGAGGAGCATCACGCCTCGATGGCAGCCGAGATGGGGGTGATGTGGGATCAGCAGAGGCGGCTGCAGGAGAAGGTGGAGGGCTTGGAGAATCGGTCTTGCAGGCAACATTTGAGGATTGTGGGACTGCTGGAGGGCAGCGAGGGAGCGGACGGCGGCAAGGATGCGGCTCAGAAGTTTGAGAAACTGCTGGATGAGGGGTCATTTGAACGACCCTTGGAAGTGGACCGGGCGCACAGAGCGCTAATGAGGAAGCCGCATGGGAACGAGCCCCCGAGGGCGATGGTGGTGTGCCTGCACTGGTTCCTGGACAAGGAGCGGATCCTGAGGTGGGCCAGACAGACGAGGCTTTGTACCTGGGAGGGCTGTGAGTTGCCTGTGTACCAGGACCTGGTGCGGAGCTGGCCAAGAGGAGAGCAGGCTTCAACAAAGTGAAGGCAGCCCCCTTTAAGAAGGGGGTGCAATTTGGCATGCTGACAGGCACGCCTGTGGGAGCTGTACTTTACTGTTTAGTTTAAAGCCCTATCTAATCAGGTGAGTTTGTGTGCCTTCGGTTACAGGAAGATATAGATGGAATGGTGAAATGGGCAAACAAGTGGCAGATGAAATTTAACCCTGAAAAGTTTGAGGTGACACACTTTGGAAGGAGTAATTTGTCAAGGAAGTGTTCAATGAATACTGGGCAGTTCCGAGGAACGAAGGGACCTTGGTGTTTTTGTCCATCGATCTCTGAAGGCAGAAGGGCAGGTTAATAGGGTGGTGAGAAAGGCATATAAGAGGCTGGTTTAGCTCAGTGGGCTAAGACAGCTGGCTTGTAATGCAGAACAAGGCCAGCAGCGCGGGTTCAATTCCCGTACCAGCCTCCCCGAACAGGCTCTGAAATGTGGCGACTCGGGGCTTTTCACAGTAACTTCATACTCGTGACAATAAAAGGTTGTTGTTAGTATTATTATTATTATTATTATTATTATTATTATATGGGATACTTTTCTTTATTAATCGGGGCATAGATTACAAAAGTAGGGAGGTCACGTTGGATTTGTATAGAACTCGGATAAACTTGTATCCGAGGTCACCGTTGCAGATGTCAGAGCAGCCTTCTTGAAGGTCAACCCTCGGAAAGTCACTGGCCCGGATGAGCACTCGAGTCTTGCACGGATCAGCTGGGGGGGGTATTCGCAGACATCTTCAACCTCCCTTTACAACAATCTGAGGTCCCTATCTGCTTCAAGAAGACGACCATCATCCCTGTCCCAAAAAATAGCCAAGCAGCGTGCCTTAATGACTATTGTCCAGTGGCTCTGACATCCATCATCATGAAGTGCTTCGAAAGGTTAGTCATGGCACAAATAAACTCCAGCCTCCCGGATTGCCTTGATCCACTACAGTTCGCCTACCGCTGCAACAGGTCCACAGCAGATGTCATCTCCCTGGCCCTGCACTCAACCCTGGAACACCTAGATAACAAAGACACCTATGTCAGATTGCTATTTACAGCTCCGCCTTCAACACCATTATTCCTACGAAACCCATCTCCAAACTCCGTGGCCTCGGCTCCTCCCTCTGCGACTGGATCCTGAACTTTCTAATCCACAGACCACAATCAGTAAAGATAGACAACAACACCTTTTCCACGATCATCCTCAACACCGGTGCCCCACAAGGCTGTGTCCTCAGCCCCCTACTATACTCCTTGTACACCTCTGACTGTGTGGCCAAATTCCCCTCCAACTCGATTTTCAAATTTGCTGATGACACCACCGTAGTGGGTCGGATTTCAAACAATGACGAGACAGAGTACAGGAATGAGACAGAGAATCTGGTGAACTGGTGCAACGACAATAATCTCTCCCTCAATGTCAATAAAATGAAGGAGATTGTCATCGACTTCTGGAAGCGTAGTGGAGAACATGTCCCTGTCTACATCAATGGGAACGAAGTAGAAAGGGTCGAGAGCTTCAAGTTTTTAGGTGTCCAGATCACCAACAGCCTGTCCTGGTCCCCCCATGCCGACACTATAGTTAAGAAAGCCCACCAACGACTCTACTTTCTCAGAAGACTAAGAAATTTGGCATGTCTGCTACGACCCTCACAAACTTCTACAGATGCACCATAGAAAGCATTCTTTCTGGTTGTATCACAGCTTGGTATGGAGCCTGCTCTGCCCAAGACCGCAGGAAACTACAAAAGATCATGAATGTAGCCCAATCCATCCGCAAACCAGCCTCCCATCCATCGACTCGGTCTACAATTCCCGCTGCCTCGGGAAGGCAACCAGCGTAATTAAGGACCCCACGCACCCCAGACATACTCTCTTCCACCTCCTTCCGTCAGGAAAAAGATACCAAAGTCTGAGATCACGTACCGACCGACTCAGGAACAGCTTCTTCCCGACGGCCATCAGACTTTTGAATGGACCGACCTCGTATTAAGTTGATCTTTTCTCTACACCTTGCTATAACTAACATTATATTCTGCAGTCTCTCCTTCCTTCCCTATGTACGGTGTGCATTGTCTGTACAGCAGGCAAGAAACAATACTTTTCACTGTAACTAATACATGTGACAATAAATCAAATCAAAACTTTGGAGAGGCCACAGCTGGAGTACTGTGCGCAGTTCTGGTCGCCACATTAGTGGAAGGATGTGATTGCACTGGAGAACAAAGAAATGTACAGCACAGGAACAGGCCCTTCGGCCCTCCAAGCCTGTGCCGACCATGCTGCCCGACTAAACTACAATCTTCTACACTTCCTGGGTCCGTATCCTTCTATTCCCATCATATTCATGTATTTGTCAAGATGCCCCTTAAATGTCCCTATCGCTCCTGCTTCCACCACCTCCTCCGGTAGCGAGTTCCAGGCACCCATTACCCTCTGTGTAAAACACTTGCCTCGTACATCTACTCTAAACCTTGCCCCTCTCACCTTAAACCTATGCCCCCTAGTAATTGACCCCTCTACCCCGGGGAAAAGCCTCTGACTATCCACTCTGTCTATGCCCCTCATAATTTTGTAGACCTCTATCAGGTCGCCCCTCAACCTCCGTCGTTCCAGTGAGAACAAACCGTTGGGAGTGGGTGCAGAGGAGATTCACCAGGATGTTGCCTGGGCTTGAACATTTAAGTTATGAAGAGACCGTGGATAGGCTTGGGTTGTTTTCGCTGAAGTAGGGTCGACTGACGGGTGGCCTGATTGAATGTATAAGATTATGAGGGGCTTGGACAGGGTGGATAGGGAGCAGCTATTCCCCTTCGTTGAAGGGTCAGTCACAAGTGGACACAAGTTCAAGGTGTCCCATCCAGAAGGTGGTGAGGGTCTGGAATGCACGGCCTGGGAGGGGGTAGAGGCAGGTTGCCTCACATCCTTTAAAAAATACCTGGCTGAGCACTTGGCCCATCATAACATTCAAGGCTACGGACCAAGCGCTGACAAATGGAATTAGGTGGGCAGGTCAGGTGTTTTTCATGTCTTGGTGCAGACTCGATGGGCCGAAAGGCCTGTTCCGCACTGTGTTTTTCTGTGATATAGAACCTCCATTGACGTTTTTGCCCCTTGGTATTTCTCAGCTCTGCCCATCCATATTCCACATCGCCGGAGCTAATATTCATTTCCTCTTTACAATGCAATGCCACTGCCGTTTCCTTTTTGTCTGTCTTTTCTAAATACTGAATGCTGCTGGGCGTTCAATTGGTCACCCTGCAGTCATGTCTCCGTACTCCTGACCATATCATACCCGTTTACATCCATTTGCGAGATTACTTCATCCACTTCATTGTGAATGCCTCCTGCATTAAGGCACAAAGCCTTCAGCCTCCCTGAAGAAGTTCTGTTCTTCTCTCCGACAGTCCAGGAAAGCCTTTAGCCTAGTCTTTTTAACATTCTTTGTCGTGTTCCTATTATTTCTCACTGTGGCCCTATTTGATTCTGGCCCTTGGTATCTCTGCCCATCACTTTTGTTATTTCCCCCTTTTGTTCCTGTCCCTGTTTTTCCCCTCCTCTGACTCCTTGCATAAGTTTCCATCCCCGCGCCATTTTAGTTTAACCCCTCCACAACCCTCATTACTTGCATTTACTTTTTTGTTAACTTTTTAATCCTAATTTGGCATAATGTTGATTTACTGCCTCTCTGCAAAAGTATTCCACTTGCTTTCTTTAATCACTGGCTCTCCAGATTATACAAAGGACTATGTTGCAGTAGGTCAAAGCCCTTTGCTGGACTGAGCGTGTTCTAATTTTCAATTAAAGAGTGACCGGTTACATTCAATATTATAGCTCAACAACATTCGATACTAGTGCAAAACAATTTTCTGTTTGAACCCACTGATTTCAGACCATTAATGTCATCAAGTCGTCCTTGTTTCATCCAGCCTGAATCATTCTCCGTTAAGTAGTGGTTTATAGGTTCAGTTAATTGTGGTGCAGACCAGCGCATAGCATAACGATGGGGATACCGGGATCTTCTGCAAAAATAAAAGCCTGAAAACTGACCTGGGTGGACGGTGGTCCTCCCTACTCTTACTTTCTCAGCCCGTGTTTCCCCTTTCTATCACCCCCTCATGGGCACATAGGTGTGTGCGCAGCCACTGTTCCAATCTCTGCTTCGCTTTGATTTCTGTGGATAGATTGAGGGTTCAAGGGGAGCCGAGGTTTTTGAGATTAGGGAAGAATTGAGAGAAGTGAAGTGTGTGTGAATTGTTCCTGGTGATGAATGTGCAAATATTCAGGCTATGTTCTGTGTCCCGGGGTCTGTGTCCCCGGGTTCTGGGTCCCGGGCCCCGGGCGAAAGCTGGGGTATGAAATGATTTGGGGAACTTCAACAGTGACTAAGGTATGAAATGCATTGGATTGGGCAAAAAGGTATGTCGGTGGGATTGAGGGTGGTGGAGAGATGCCCTGGAGGGATCATGAAGGATACAGTTGGATTGGGGGAAGGAGCACTGACGGTGGGGTGGAGCATGTGAGGAGATGGAAAAGTGAGATTGTGAAATGTGAAACTCGTGCCTCTCTTGGCAGGGGAGAAAGGTTTGCTCGAGCTGGACTTCTGTTGTTCATTTCTTATTTTCACAGTCACTTGATTGCAGCATTAATGTAAGGCCACTTGTGACACTAATAAAGATTATTACTATTGGTTCATTACAAGCCATCATTGTGGGGGGGTGCAGGTTGGGGAAGGAGTCTTCAACCTGATTCAGTCAACAGAAGATGCACAAGGTGGGACGGCTGTAAATGTAAAATGTGTTTGAGAGGAATCCAATGGATTTTCCATTTTATTTACCTTTAATCTGCCTCATCCAGTGATCGAGGAACCCCTGTACCTTCGGCGACGCAGGATGCTCAGCACTGGCTTCATGTACAGTCCGTGGAAATCTGCCTTCATGCGGCAGCACAAGATCGACACAAACTGGCGTTCTGGAGAGATCAAACCCGCAAAGGTATGGTTTGTATAGCTGCTGTTAAAGTTTGGTGTGGCCAAACAGGCCCCTGGCCCAGTGGAAAGGTGGATATTGTAACACATTAACTTGTCTATGGTCTTTATTATTTTAGAGATGGCTCCAGTTTGTAAAGATTTGGGAAATGCCCAAATCTCTGTTTGTAATCTCTCAACGTTCTCCCTGGAATAGCAAGTTGCTACGTCAGGCATTATGTCAAAGGACAGAGGATGGGGAATACAGACCTGACACTTGAGAGACATGCCTTCATATGTTGAGGTTTTAAATCATTAAGACTGAAATGTGAGGAACATGAGAACATATTAGGACTGGGAATGGGCTATACAGCCCCTTGGGCCTCCTCTGCCTTTTCAATAATTGGATGCTTCATCTTTGGTCCTAACTGCACTTTCTCACCCAATCCCCATATCCCTTCTTGATTCACAGGGTCCATAAATGCGTTGGTGTAAGTCCTGAATATGCTCAGTGACCGAGCATCCACAGAATTCCAAAGATTCACAAACCACCAAGTGAAGAAATCTCTCCACCTGTTCGTCCTAACTGTCTGTCACAACGGTAGCACAGTGGTTAGCACAGTGGCTTCACTGGTCCAGAGTCCCAGGTTCGATTCCCGGCTTGGGTCACTGACCGTGTGGAGTCTGCACGTTCTCCCCGTGTGTGCGTGGGTTTCCTCCCACAGTCCAAAGATGTGCAGGTTAGGTGGATTGGTCACGCTAAATGGCCATTCGTGTCCAAAAAGGTTGGGTGGGATTATGGGGATAGGGTGGAAGTGTGGGCTTGGATAGGGTAATCTTGAATAGGCAGACTCGATGGGCCGAATGTCCTCCTTCTGCACTGTAAATTCTATGATTCTATACCCTTCCCTGTCGCTGGGTCACAATCTTGGAACTCCCTCCCTAACAGCACAGTGGGTGTACCTACACCACATGGACTGCTGCGGTTCAAGAAGCAGCTCACCACCACCACCTTAAGGGGAATTAGAGATGGTCAATAAATGCTGCTAGCAAAACCCACATCCCATGAACAAATAAACTGCAAAACATTCTTCTCAACACCAGAGAGCATAGGCCCATTCTATTCAATCTATTGGAAGAAACCCCCTTAAGTAGTGTAGTTAGGTTTAGTTTTGCATGGGGATGTACAGATTTGTACATATTGTTTTTGGTTTGTTTATAATTAGTAGTAATACTGCATTTAGCATCCTTCCTGCGTTCCCCTTGTTAATGATGCTGACACCTCCCTTTAACCACTACAGTCTGGGTGGAAAATGCTTCAAGTATTGAGTTAGGCTTGTGTGTTACGGAAGTGCGGGGCTGGTTTAGCACAGGGCTAAATAGCTGGCTTTGAAAGCAGACCAAGGCAGGCCAGCAGCGTGGGTTCAATTCCCGTACCAGCCTCCCCGAACAGGCGCCGGAATGTGGCGACTAGGGGCTTTTCACAGTAACTTCATTTGAAGCCTACTTGTGACAATAAGCGATTTTCAATTTCAATTTTTCAAGTTGCATCTGCAGTGGAATAAGCAGGACTGGAAGGAGATTGCTGTTGCCAGTTGTGTGTTTTAACATAGAACATAGAAAAATACAGCACAGAACAGGCCCTTCGGCCCACGATGTTGTGCCGAACCTTTGTCCTAGATTAATCATAGATTATCATTGAATTTACAGTGCAGAAGGAGGCCATTCGGCCCTTTGAGTCTGCACCAGCTCTTGGAAAGAGCACCCTACCCAAAGTCAACACCTCCACCCAACACCAAGGGCAATTTGGACATTAAGGGCAATTTATCATTGGCCAATTCACCTAACCCGCACATCTTTGGACTGTGGGAGGAAACCGGAGTACCCAGAGGAAACCCACGCAGACACGGGGAGGACGTGCAGACTCTGCACAGACAGTGACCCAAGCCGGAATCGAACCTGGGACCCTGGAACTGTGAAGCAATTGTGCTATCCACAATGCTACTGTGCTGCCCTCGAGAACAAATAAATCTACACTATCATTTTACTGTAATCCATGTACCTATCCAATAGCTGCTTGAATGTCCCTAATGTTTCCGACTCAACTACTTCCACAGGCAGTGCATTCCATGCCCCCACTACTCTCTGGGTAAAGAACCTACCTCTGATATCCCTCCTATATCTTCCACCTTTCACCTTAAATTCATGTCCCCTTGTAATGGTTTGTCCCACCTGTGGAAAAAGTCTCTGACTGTCTACTCTATCTATTCCCCGATCATCTTATAAACCTCTATCAAGTTGCCCCTCATCCTTCTCTGTTCTAATGAGAAAAGGCCTAGCACCCTCAACCTTTCCTCGTAAGACCTACTCTCCATTCCAGGCAACATCCTGGTAAACCTTCTTTGCACCTTTTCCAATGCTTCCACATCCTTCCTAAAATGAGGCGACCAGAACTGTACACAGTACTCCAAATGTGGCCTTACCAAAGTTTTGTACAGCTGCATCATCACCTCACGGCTCTTAAATTCAATCCCTCTGTTAATGAACGCGAGCACACCATAGGCCTTCTTCACAGCTCTATCCACTTGAGTGGCAACTTTCAAAGATGTATGAACATAGACCCCAAGATCTCTCTGCTCCTCCACATTGCCAAGAACTCTACCGTTAACCCTGTATTCCGCATTCATATTTGTCCTTCCAAAATGGACAACCTCACACTTTTCAGGGTTAAACTCCATCTGCCACTTCTCAGCCCAGCTCTGCATCCTATCTATATCTCTTTGCAGCCGACAACAGCCCTCCTTACTATCCACAACTCCACCAATCTTCGTATCGTTTGCAAATTTACTGACCCACCCTTCAACTCCCTCATCCAAGTCATTAGTGAAAATCACAAACAGCAGAGGACCCAGAACTGATCCCTGCGGTACGCCACTGGTAACTGGGATCCAGGCTGAATATTTGCCATCCACCACCACTCTCTGACTCCTATCGGTTAGCCAGTTCGTTATCCAACTGGCCAAATTTCCCACTATCCCATGCCTCCTTACTTTCTGCATAAGCCTACCATGGGGAACTTTATCAAATGCCTTACTAAAATCCATGTACACTACATCCACTGCTTTACCTTCATCCACATGCTTGGTCACCTCCTCAAAGAATTCAATAAGATTTGTAAGGCAAGACCTACCCCTCACAAATCCGTGCTGACTATCCCTAATCAAGCAGTGTCTTTCCAGATGCTCAGAAATCCTATCCTTCAGTACCCTTTCCATTACTTTGCCTACCACCGAAGTAAGACTAACTGGCCTGTAATTCCCAGGGTTATCCCTAGTCCCTTTTTTGAACAGGGGCACGACATTCGCCACTCTCCAATCCCCTGGTACCACCCCTGTTGACAGTGAGGACGAAAAGATCATTGCCAACGGCTCTGCAATTTCATCTCTTGCTTCCCATAGAATCCTTGGCTATATCCCGTCAGGCCCGGGGGACTTGTCTATCCTCAAGTTTTTCAAAATGCCCAACACATCTTCCTTCCTAACAAGTATTTCCTTGAGCTTACCAATCTGTTTCACACTGTCCTCTCCAACAATATCGCCCCTCTCATTTGTAAATACAGAAGAAGAGTGCTTGTTCAAGACCTCTCCTATCTCTTCAGACTCAATACACAATCTCCCGCTACTGTCCTTGATCGGACCTACCCTCGCTCTAGTCATTCTCATATTTCTCACATATGTGTAAAAGGCCTTGGGGTTTTCCTTGATCCTACCCGCCAAAGATTGTTCATGCCCTCTCTTAGCTCTCCTAATCCCTTTCTTCAGTTCCCTCCTGGCTATTTTGTGACTAAGTTTTTAGTGGTTATCTTCCTGGCAGCAGTTCACAAATTACCAACTTTATTGAATTAATTGACACCTTTTTCCCAATGGGAAACTGTAACCTCTGGCGTGCTGGTCTCAGTACCATCAAAAACCATAAAATAGCCAGGACTGAGGAAAGAGGGCAGCAGAAGGTGACCTGTACAGAGTTGGCCTCTTCCTGTTCCTACACTCCTTTACAACAATTCATTGTTAAAAGAGCTTTCAAACATTGTGATATTATAATATAACACCTGGTAAATGCACAATTGTCTTTATTTCTCTGAAAAGTTAATTGAACAGAGCACAGTGTAATACTGAACCATCAATACATGATAGGTTAATACAAACAAACGACCAAGGAATAGGCCACTCGGCCCTTGAGCGTGTGCGCCATTTAATAAATCCTGGTTTACCGGATATCCTCAAATCTGCATCCTGCGTACCCCCAATAACCTTTCCCACTTGCTTACTTAAAATCTATCCAGATCTGCCTTAACAAATGTTCAAACACTCTGCTTCCACTACCTATTCACAAAGACAGTTTCAAAGACACATGACCCTGTGAGAGAAAGGAATTTGTCTCATCTCTGTTTTTACTGGGAACCCCCTTATTTTTATTACACACAGAGAGGGTACTTGAAGTGACAAAGCTGTGTTCGTCTGGACACACCCTGCCTTCTCAGTTTGAAGGCATTTCTACATCTTCTGGAAGATGGGGCTACTTGCCCGGGCCTGTCTGCCTGCCGCTAGCCTGCCTGCAGACCAAAAATCACATGAACTGGTGCATTGCGGCTGGGTTGGAGGAGGAGCAGACTCGGGGTGCCTGCTCGCGATCATTACCCAGTCAGCCCTTTGAAAAATGTGCTTCTGGGGTCATCAGTTGTTAACCATTGTGCAGCTCGCTCTTGTTTCTACTTACGGCAAATTAGTAAAAAATAGACAGTCTGAGTTGATACCAGTAGCTTCTTGGGAACTGAATCACAATACTGACAAATGTCATCAAGTATGAACAGAAACCGGGTGATGGGGCGAGTGCAGTGAGAATTTGTTTACCTACTCGAGCAAGGAGCCCGCACAGGCGTGATCGCCCGAGTGGCTGCCTGCTCTCTACAACATTTTATCGAAAAGATTGGGAGAAATCTGGGTGGAGGACTCTGCTGGAGCTGGATATTATACACACGAGTTTTTAATCTTAATTTATATGAAGGGCAGATAAAGGTGTCTGACTTGGTTGCATTGTGAAATTCAATGGAATGTAAATAATAAACTGAAGGGATTTAATATTCTGAGTTTGTAACAACTTTAAACGGGTCATCTTCTTTGTGATTTCAGGTGCTGAAAGGTCATGACGATCATGTCATTACCTGCTTACAGTTCTCAGGAAACCGGATTTTAAGTGGTTCAGATGACAACACACTCAAAGTGTGGTCTGCTATAACAGGCGAGGTATGCATCTTATCCTCTGCTTGTCATCCCCGACCACAATCCACCCTGGCCCTCTGTCGTCAATGCACCCCGCACCCCCCCCCCCCCCCCCGTCTGTCTGGATGCCTGGCCTCTTGACCTTGTCTGCCTCATCTCCTCCAACAACCCCCCCTGGCTCCCTGCTATGATGATAAGCATAAGCAATCTTGTATATAACTATGTACACGACCTCTGACCAGCAGGTGGCAGTGTAAACCTACCATGTGACTCTGTGCCTTGGGGAGTTGGGAGTAAGTTGTGCTGGTGGATAGACATATTTTGCAGTAGCTCAAGAATAGTTAGTGTTAGTAGTTTGTAATATATTTATTCCAGTTATCTTTACCATGCGTTTGTTTCATATAGAATTATTTTTACTAGTCAAGAACTAGATGTTCTGTAGTGTATCATTCATGCCGGCCAGTGCACAAGAACAAGCCATCTGCCTACCACGTCTCCCCCTTCTGCCCATCTACTTAAGGCAAGGGAGATAGAGAACCTAGTGAAGTGGTGTAGCGACAACAATCTCTCCCTCAATGCCAGAAAAACTAAAGAGCTGGTAATTGACTTCAGGAAGCAAAGTACTGTACACACCCCTGTCAGCATCAGCGGGGCCGAGGTGGAGATGGTTAGCAGTTTCAAATTCCATGGGGTGCACATCTCCAAAAATCTGTCCTGGTCTACCCACGTCGATGCTACCACCAAGAAAGCACAACAGCGCCTATACTTCCTCAGGAAACTAAGGAAATTCGGCATGTCCACATTAACCCGTACCAACTTTTACAGATGCACCACAGAAAGCATCCTATCGGGCTGCATCACAGCCTGGTATGGCAACTGCTCGGCCCAGGACCGCAAGAAACTTCAGAGAGTCGTGAACACCGCCCAGTCCATCACACGGACCTGCCTCCCATCCATTGACTCCATCTACACCTCCCGCTGCCTGGGGAAAGCGGGCAGCATAATCAAAGATCCCTCCCACCCGGCTTACTCACTCTTCCAACTTCTTCCATCGGGCAGGAGATACAGAAGTCTGAGAACACGCACAAACAGACTCAAAAACAGCTTCTTCCCCGCTGTTACCAGACTCCTAAATGACCCTCTTATGGACTGACCTCATTAACACTACACCCTGTATGCTTCATCCGATGCCAGTGCTTATGTAGTTACATTATGTACCTTGTGTGGCCCTATTATGTATTTTCTTTTATTCCCTTTTCTTCTCATGTGCTTAATGATCTGTTGAGCTGCTCGCAGAAAAATACTTTTCACTGTACCTCGGTACACGTGACAATAAACAAATCCAATCCAATCCAATCTGTCTCTGCCCCCACTCACTCGGTCACTGTCAAATTGCTGCAGTCCAGTTGCTGTTTACTGGAGGATGTGCAGATCTTCTAATCCGAATGGCGTGTGCAAATTGAATGCATTGCTGTACTATTTTAAAATTTGTTTTACGGGGCGTGAGCGGCCAGCATTTAACTGCCCACTATTTCCGAGGAAATTGTGGATCTAGGGTAACATGTCGGCCAGACCGGGTAAGGACGGCAGATTTCCTTCCCTAATGGGCATTCGTGAATCAGTTTTTATGACGATCATTAATTCCAGACTTTTTAAAATTCAAATTTTGCTCTCTACCATGGTGGGATTTGAACCTAGGTCCCCAGATCCGGCTCTGGATCCCTGGAATTCTAGTCCAGTGACGTAAGAACTAGGAGCAGGAGTAGGCCACCTGGCCCCTCGAGCCTGCTCCGCCATTCGATAAGATCATGGCTGATCTTTTGTGGAACTCAGCTCTACTTACCCGCCTGCTCACCATAATCCTCAATTCCTTTTCTGCTCAAAAATCTATCATTGCCTTAAAAACATCTAACGAGGACGCCTCAACTAGTTCACTGGGCTGGGAATTCCATAGATTCACAACCCTTTGGGTGAAGAGGTTCCTCCTAAACTCAGGTCCAAATCTGCTCCCTCTTACTTTGAGGTTATGCCCCCTAGTTCTGTTTTCACCCACCAGTGGAAACAGCCTCCCTGCTTCTGTCCTATCTATTCCCTTCATAATTTTGTGTTTCTATAAGATCCTCATTCTTCTAAATTCCAATGAGTATAGTCCCAGTCTATCTAGTGTCTCCTCATAAGCCAATTCAGAACTCCGGAATCAACCTCGTGAACCTCCTCTGCACCCCCTCCAGTGCCAGTACATCCTTTCTCAAGTAAGGAGACCAAAACTGTACACAGTGCTCCAGGTGTGGCCTCACCAGCACCCTCTACAGCTTCAACATAACCTCCCTGCTTTTAAACTCCATCCCTCTCGCAATGAAGGACAACATTCCATCTGCCTTCTTAATCACCTGCTGCACCTGCAAACCAACTTTTTGCGATTCATGCACAAGGACACCCAGGTCCCTCTGTACAGCAGCGCGCTGCAATTTTGTACCATTTAAATAATAGTCCATTTTGCTGTTTTTCCTACCAAAATGGATGACCTCACATTTATCACCATTGAACACCATCTGCTGGATCCTTGCCCACTCACTCAAACTATCTATATCACTCTGCAGACTTTGTGTCCTCTGCACACTTGGCTCGACCACTCATCTTAGTGTCATCTGTGAACTTTGACACCTTACATTTGGTCCCCAACTCACTACATAAACTGCAGTAGACAATTAATTGCAGCATAGAAGCATAGAGCTGGAGGAGGCCATTCAGCCCCTCGAGCCTGCTCCACCATTCAGTGAGATCATGGCTGATCTTTTGTGGACTCAGTTCCACTTTCCGGCCCGAACACCATAACCCTTAATCCCTTTATTCTTCAAAAAACTATCTATCTTTATCTTAAAAACATTTAATGAAGGAGCCTCAACTGCTTCACTGGGCAAGGAATTCCATAGATTCACAACCCTTTGGGTGAAGAAGTTCCTCCTAAGCTCAGTCCTAAATCTACTTCCCCTTACAAGCCCATTGATGCATTGCTGTAGTTTACAGCTTTCTGCCTTCCTATCAACCACGGTCAATTTTCATATCACCTGTATATAGGATTTAGGTGAGTGGAAAATGGATTCTTCACTTGTCTATGTAACTATCACTCCATCACAAAGAAGACAAAATTAAATGCTGTATAAATGCAAGGCTACCTTATCTACCTGTGATATTGCTGCTCATTTCCACTGTTTTCCCATCAGTTGTTTTTAAGCCTGCTGCTTGTTGGCTTGTTTTGCAGTGTGTGCAGACACTGGTCGGACACACGGGTGGAGTTTGGTCATCACAGATGAGGGGGAATATAGTGATCAGCGGCTCGACGGATCGTACCCTGAAGGTGTGGAATGCAGAAACGGGCGAATGTATTCACACGCTTTATGGACATGCCTCCACTGTACGGTGCATGCATCTCCATGGCAACAAGTAAGGCAATATCTGGATAAGTGGTGCACAAGGCAATTTTACATGTTGTAATTTCCCAAGTAGGAATACACCTCAGCACTTACCGAGTGGGTACAGGTCACTGCGAGCTGTTCACATTTTCCCACAGTTCTGTTACCCCAGAATAATCGTTACCCCATTACTTTTTAACTAACAGTCTGGGCTCTCCCTTTAAAACCTCGGTGTGAAACGTTTTCCTGTAACTTTCCCCTTCATTCATCCAATGATTATCTTCAATTTCTGCCTCACCCATACCATTGTTACCAATTCAGAAACCAATGGAAATCATTTTTCATTTCACCAAAAACCTTCGCGTTTTGACCCCCCCCCCCCAAAAAAAAAAACTCCTGCAACTAGCTGTGATCCAATGAGAAAAGTCCCAATTTATTTGAAGCTTTTGCATAACCTAAAATTAAAAAAAATATACGGTTATGAGGTTTCTGAGGTTCGATGTTGATCTGGAAAAATTATTCACTTCCAAGTTAAAACTCAATCCACTTGCTGTAATGAATCATGAAAACATACAACAAGGGACAAACAGTCGTGTCTGAAGCAGCTTTCAATCAATTCATGCCCTTCCCCACAACCATGCTATTTGTTTCCTTTGTGTTCGTTCAATCCCCTTTTGAAAATTAGGTGCAACCGTCTTCCGTTCCCATTGCAGGGGACACATTCCATGTCACACGGTGATTTAAAAAGATTCTCATTCTCCTCGCCACTATTTTGCTAATTAGCTTCAATACCCACCTTCCTGCCACTGCAGTTTGTCCTCGTTTATCAAATATCTTCCTGATTTTGAACCCCGATTAAATCTCACCTCAACCTTTCATACCTTGAGGAGAACTTCCAACTACTCCAGATAACTGAAGTGTTTCATTCCTATAATCTCCCCTCCCAACTCTCATTGCTTCACCCACTCCCCTAAAAAAACTAGAGCCTAAAATTTTGGGTTTAGATTAAAAAGTTTGAGATTTGCAATAAGATGGGGCCTGGAGGTCATGTGAATTTAAGCTTCTGTTTGAATGAGTGGATCAGTAATGAAGTCCTGATGATTGCATTTTTTTTGCTTTATCACATAAAATATATTGCATTAACTTTTAATGAGATTGTTTTTATTCTGGTCAAAATATTATCTTGTATCAGATCAATGTCGAGAGGTAATGGCTGTATTCTGAGACATGATATTGATTTGGCCGCCCAGACAATTTTCTCTCAATCTTGCAGCTTGCTTCCTGTTCAATTTATCTCAGAATCCAGAATAGGAACCTAGTTCCCTGTGTGTCTGTGTCTCCCTACACTATGGGTACCGATGCCAGGTGGATTGCAGTGGTTCAAGAAGGCAGCTCACTATCACCCTCTCAAGGGCGATTGGAAATGAGCAATAATGTGATTCTCTTCTCCCATGACATTGGCACGATAGTTAGCACTGCTGCCTCACAGGGGCAGGGACTCGGGTTCAATTCCGGTCTTGGTGACTGTGTGGAGTTTGCACATTCGTTTCCTCCGGGTGCTCCAGTTTCCTCCCACAATCCAAAGATGTGCAGGTTAGGTGGACTGGCCGTGCTAAATCGCCCCTTAGTGTTCAATAGGCTAGGTGGGGTTATGGGGATAGAGCCTAAGAAGGGTGCTCTTTCAGAGGGTTGGTGCAGACTCGATGGGCCCAATGGGCTCCATCTGCACTCCTTCTATGAAAAACATTCCCTGCTCTAGCACGAGAGATATAATACAGCATAAAACCATCTCTGCTCTATCACAATTGTGCATGCTGATGGTCTAAAATGTATATTGTTATTACATCAGTGTTATGTTCCTACTCCTGCACTAATCGTATTTGCAGCACCACTGAGCTTGCAGTTGGTGTGTGCTGTGTGTGGGTTTGCGACAGTATGAGATTGCAACAGTGTCTTCTTTAGTTTCAGGCATCTTACAGCTGGTCACTGGGAAATGTTCTGTCGGTTTACCCATGGTTTGAACCAAAGCCCCGAAGGTGGGAATGCCGAGAGTAGTAATTCACTGATTTACCCTGATCTCTGATTAACTATTTTCCTAAATGGAACAGAACTTTATTTTGTGTAAAATGAACAATTTGCAGTGTTATCTGAAACACAACTAAAATTGCATGTGCAGGGGCAGCACGGTGGCACAGTCTCACGGCGCCGAGGTCCCAGGTTCGATCCCGGCTCAGGGTCACTGTCCGTGTGGAGTTTGTACATTCTCCCCGTGTTTGCGTGGGTTTTGCCCCCACAATCCAAAGATGTGCAGGGTATGTGGATTGAACACGCTAAATTACCCCTTAATTGGAAAAAATGAATTGGGTACTCTAAATTTAAATTAATTTTTAAAAAAATTTAAAATTGCATGTGCAGTGCAGGTATTATTAATTAATTCAAGGTTACATTCTGCTTTCGTCTTCAATCAATATCTTCACGAGTTGTAAATTTGTCTGTAGCTTTAATAATAATCTTTATTAGTGTCATTAACACTGCAATGAAGTTACTGTGAAAATCCCCTAGTCGCCACATTCCGCCGCCTGTTCGGGTCACAGAGGGAGAATTCAGAATGTCCAATTCATCTAACAGCCCGTCTTGGGACTGTGGGAGGAAACCGGAGCACCCGGAGGAAACCCACGCACACATGGGAGAACGTGCAGACTCCGCACAGACAGTGACCCAAGCCGGAATCGAACCTGGGACCCTGGCGCTGGGAAGCAACAGTGCTAACCACTGTGCTACCCTGCCTCCCATTCACTTCTCAGCACTAAAGTCAGTAAAATTGAATTGTGTCGTATTCTACTTCAATGTTCAGAAGAATCACGATCAAGCTTATTGTCCATTATCTTTAGCATTTAGAAGTGGAGGTTTTTTTTGAAAAAGAGACTTTCAGGTAATAGTGAAATGGGAAAATGTACTGGGGAAGTGAGTATGTGACACTGATCTTGAAAAAGAGACGGGTTTGTTAGGCTTAATTACCGTGTTGTAACATGAGTGGAGAAATTGTAATGGCCACAAAAATGTCCTGCAGATATGTTGCTCGAGAATCCGAATGTTATTTTCTTTCTGTCCCACAGGGTAGTGAGTGGGTCAAGAGACGCTACTCTCAGAGTGTGGGACATAGACACAGGGCGATGCCTACATACACTACTGGGGCATGTGGCTGCAGTCCGATGTGTACAGTATGATGGGAAGAGGGTTGTGAGCGGTGCCTATGATTACACAGTAAAGGTGTGGGATCCAGAAACTGAAACCTGTGTGCATACTCTTCAGGGGCATACAAACCGTGTGTACTCACTTCAGGTAAGTGCAGTATTCTCTGTGTGTTTCTATTTATCTATTGTTCGGATACCGGACGAGAACTCCAAACAATATTTAATTTGTAAAACTGTGAGGATAGGATCCTTCACTCCAGAGTAATTCTTCTGACCAATCAGTACCTTCTATCTTAAAACAAACTTTAATTGAAGTACAGAATTAACCACAAAAGAGAAAATGCTGGATAATCTCAGCAGGTCTGGCAGCATCTGTAGGGAGAGTAAAGAGGTAACGCTTCGAGTCAGATGACTCTTTGTCAAAGCTTTGATAAATTGCCCTTCGTGACCCCAAAAAAAGGTTAGGAGGGGTTATTGGGTCACTGGGATAGGGTGGAAGTGAGGGCTTAAGTGGGTCGGTGCAGACTCGATAGGCCGAATGGCCTCCTGCACTGTATGTTCTATATTCTATTCTAACCCCATTTCCCAGCCTTTGGCCCGTAGTCTTGTCTGCTCTGGGATCACAAGTGCACATCTAAATACTTCTGAAATGTTCTGAGGGTCTCTGCCTCCACCCCCCTTTCAGGCAGCGAGTTCCAGACTCCCACCCCCCTCTGGGTGAAAAGGTTTTTCCTCACATCCCCTCTAAACCTCCTGCTCCTCACCTTAAATTTCTGCCCCTGGTCATTGATCCCTCCACCAAGGGGAAAGATTTGTTCCTGTCTACTCTATGCCCCTCATCATTTTGTACACCTCAATCCCGTCCCCCCTCAATCTCCTCTGCTCCAAGGAAAACAACCCCAGTCTATCCAATCTCTCTTCATAACTAACACTCTCCGGCCCGGGCAACATCCTGGTAAATCTCCTCTGCACCCTTTCCAGTGGCTATCACATCCCTCCTGTAATGTGGATTCCAGAACTGCTCACAATACTCTCGCTGTGGCCTAACCAACGTTTTATACAGTTCCAGCATAACCTCCCTGCTCCTAAACTCTATGCCTCAATAAATGAAGACAGTACACCATCTGCCGCCTTAACCACCGTGTCCACCTGCTTTGCTACCTTAAAGGACCAGTGTAGATGCACACTAAGGTCCCTCTGATCCTCGGTGCTTCCCAGGGTGCTGCCGTTTATCCTGTATTCCCTTGTCTTGTTTGTCCTGCCCAAGTGCATCCCCACAGATAATCTACAGAGCTGGGCTGAGAGGTGGCAAATGGAGTTTAATGCAGAAAAGTGTGAGGTTATTCATTTTGGAAGGAATAACAGGAAGACAGAGTATTGGGCTAATGGTAAGATTCTTGGCAGTGTGGATGACCAGAGAGATCTCGGTGTCCATGTACTTAGACCCCTGAAAGTTGCCACCCAGGTTGAGAGGGTTGTTAAGAAGACGTACGGTGTGTTAGCTTTTATTGGTAGAGGGATTGAGTTTCGGAGCCATGAGGTCATGTTGCAGCTGTAGAAAACTCTGGTGCGGCTGCATTTGGAGTATTGCGTGCAGTTCTGGTCGCCGCATTATAGGAAGGATGTGGAAGCATTGGAAAGGGTGCAGAGGAGATTTACCAGAATGTTGCCTGATATGGAGGGAAGATCCTATGAGGGAAGGCTGAGGGACTTGAGGCTGTTTTCGTTAGAGAGAAGAAGGTTAAGAGGTGACTTAATTGAGGCATACAAGATGATCAGAGGATTGGATAGGGTGGACAGTGAGAGCCTTTTTCCTCGGATGGTGATGTCTAGCATGAGGGGACATGCCTTTAAATTGAGGGGAGATAGATATAGGACAGATGTCAGAGGTAGGTTCTTTACTCCGAGAGTAGTGAGGGTGTGGAATGCCCTGCCTGCAACAGTAGTGGACTCGTCAACACTAAGGGCATTCAAATGGTCATTGGATAGACATATGGACGATAAGGGAATAGTGTAGATGGGCTTTAGAGTGGTTTCACAGGTCGGCGCAACATCGAGGGCCGAAGGGCCTGTACTGCGCTGCAATGTTCTATGTTCTCACACTTATCCCGATTGAATTCCATTTGCCACTGATCAGCCCGTCTATATCCTTCTCACTATTTACCACCCCACAATTATCGTACCATAGAATTTACAGGGCAGAAAGAGGCCATTCGGCCCATCGAGTCTGCACCGGCCCTTGGAAAGAGCATCCTACCCAAGCCCACGCCTCCACCCTATTCCTCTAACCCAGTAACCCCACCCAACCTTTTAAACACTTAGGGCAATTTAGCACGGCCAATCCACCTAACCTGCACATCTTTGGACTGTGGGAGGAAACCGGAGCACCCGGAGGAAACCCACGCACACACGGGGAGAACGTGCAAACTCCGCACAGACAGTGACCCAAGCCGGGAATCGAACCTGGGACCTGGCACTGTGAAGCAACAGTGCTAACCACTGCTACCGTGCTGCCCCCCATCATCTGCATAGTAAGTTTGCAGACGACACAAAGGTTGGTGGAATTGCGGATAGCGATGAGGACTGTCAGAGGATACAGCAGGATTTAGATTGTTTGGAGACTTGGGCGGAGAGATGGCAGATGGAGTTTAATCCAGACAAATGTGAGGTAATGCATTTTGGAAGGTCTAATGCAGGTAGGGAATGTACAGTGAATGGTAGAACCCTCAAGAGTATTGAAAGTCAAAGAGATCTAGGAGTACAGGTCCTCAGGTCACTGAAAGGGGCAACACAGGTGGAGAAGGTAGTCAAGAAGGCATACGGCATGCTTGCCTTTATTGGCCGGGGCATTGAGTATAAGAATTGGCAAGTCATGTTGCAGCTGTATAGAACCTTAGTTAGGCCACACTTGGAGTATAGTGTTCAATTCTGGTCACCACACTACCAGAAGGATGTGGAGGCTTTAGAGAGGGTACAGAAGAGATTTACCAGAATGTTGCCTGGTATGGAGGGCATTAGCTATGAGGAGCGATTGAATAAACTCGGTTTGTTCTCACTGGAACGAAGGAGGTTGAGGGGCGACCTGATAGAGGTATACAAAATTATATGGGGCATAGACAGAGTGGATAGTCAGAGGCTTTTCCCCAGGGTAGAGGGGTCAATTACTAGGGGGCATAGGTTTAAGGTGCGAGGGGCAAGGTTTAGAGTAGATGTACGAGGCAAGTTTTTTACGCAGAGGGTAGTGGGTGCCTGGAACTCGCTGCCGGAGGAGGTGGTGGAAGCAGGGACGATAGTGACGTTTAAGGGGCATCTTGACAAATACATGAATAGGATGGGAATAGAGGGATATGTACCCAGGAAGTGTAGAAGATTGTAGTTTAGTCGGGCAGCATGGTCGGCACGGGCTTGGAGGGCCGGAGGACCTGTTCCTGTGCTGTGATATTCTCCCTAACCAGTAGTGCAACTCCGCCACCCCTTTTACATCCCCCTCTATCCCGCCTGAAACATCTAAATCCTGGAACGTTTAGCTGCCAATCCTGCCCTTCCCTCAACCAGGTCTCTGTAATGGCAACAACATCATAGTTCCAAGTACTAATCCAAGCTCTAAGTTCATCTGCCTTACCCGTAATACTTCTTGCATTAAAACATATGCACTTCAGGCCACCAGACCCGCTGTGTTCAGCAACTTCTCCCTGTCTGCTCTGCCTCAGAACCATACTGGCCCTATTCCCGAGCTCACCCTCAATGCTCTCACCTTCTGACCTATTGCTCCCGTGCCCACCCCCCTGCCATACTAGTTTAAACCCTCCCGTGTGATATTAGCAAACCTCGCGGCCAGGATATTTATGCCTCTCCAGTTTAGGTGCAACCCGTCCTTATATAGGTCACACCTGCCCTGGAAGAGCTCCCAGTGGTCCAGATAACGGAAACCCTCCCTCCTACACCAGCTGTTTAGCCACATGTTTAGCTGCTCTACCTTCCTATTTCTAGCCTCACTGGCACGTGGCACAGGGAGTAATCCCGAGATTACAACCCTAGAGGTCCTGTCTTTTAACTTTCTGCCTAGCTTCCTGAACTCCTGCTGCAGGACCTCATACCCCTTCCTGCCTATGTCATTAGTACCAATATGTACAACGACCTCTGCCTGTTTGCTCTCCCCCTTCAGGATACCCTCTACGCGTTCGGAGACATCCTGGACCCTGGCACCAGGGAGGCAACATACCATCCTGGAGTCTCTTTCACGTCCACAGAAGCGCCTATCTGTGCCCCTGACTATAGAGTCCCCTATGACTATTGCTCTTCTGCGTTTTGACCCTCCCTTCTGAACATCAGAGCCAGCCGTGGTGCCACTGCTCTGCATGCTGCTGTTTTCCCCTGATAGGCTATTCCCCCTCCCCGACAGTACCCAAAGGCGTATATCTGTTCGAGAGGGGGACAACCACAGGGGATTCCTGCACTGACTGCCTGCCCTTTCTGGTGGTCACCCATTTCTCTGCCTGCACCTTGGGTGTGACCACATCTACATAACTGCGATCTATGACGCTTTCCGCCACCCGCATGCTCCTAAGTGCATCCAACTGCCGCTCCAAAGCAGACCCCAAAGTACCACATTGGCTATCCTCCAGTCCTCTGGCACCTCTTGTGTGGAATTGCCAGCACTCCTGCTATTTCCTCCCTTGCCTCACTCAGCAGTCTGGCGCAGTTTGACGCAGCTTTGACAAAGAGTCATCCAGACTGGTCTGGTCAGCTCCTTTCTCTCTCCACAGACGCTGTCAGACCTGCTGAGATTGTCCAGCCTTCTCTGGTTTTGTTTCAGATTCCAGCAACCGCACTAATTATCTTTTATCTGGGATACATTCCACCTGGTCCTGGAGATTTGTCTACTTTTAAGCCTGCCAGATCACTCAGACGCTCCTCTCTACGTTAATTGGGAGCCAATGCTTGTGTAGTTACATTGTGGACCTTGTGTTGCCCTATTATGTATTTTCTTTTATTCCCTTTTCTTCCCATGTACTTAATGATCTGTTGAGCTGCTCGCAGAAAAATACTTTTCACTGTACCTCGGTACACGTGACAATAAACAAATCCAATCCAATCGCTTTAATTTTATTCCAGTCCCTCTCCCTGATGTCCATATCCACACTGTCCCTCTGACAAGTGACCGCAGGGGACACACATTTCCGCTGTGGCCCTTACTGGGCCTATTCTTTTCCTAGATATCTTTTTGCACTTAATGTACTTGTAAAATAACTTGGGATTTTCTTTTATTTTACCTGCCAGAATCCGTTCATGTCCCCTTTCTGCTCTCCTCGTTTCCTTTTTAAGTTCCCTTGTGCACTTTCCATATGCCTCTAGGGATTCTGCTGTCTTGAGCCCCTGATATCTGCCCCTCCCCCTCGCTTGCGGCCCCTCCCCCTCGCTTGCGGCCCCTCCCCCCGCCCGCGGCCCCTCGCTCGCGGCCCCCCTCCCTCGCTCGCGGCCCCTCTCCCCCGTTCGCGGCCCCTCCCCCTCGCTTGCGGCCCCTCCCCCCGCCCGCGGCCTCCCTCCCCCGCCCGCGGCCTCCCTCCCTCGCTCGCGGCCCCTCTCCCCCGTTCGCGGCCCCTCCCCCTCGCTTGCGGCCCCTCCCCCCCGCCCGTGGCCTCCCTCCCCTGCCCGCGGCCCCTCTCCCCCGTTCGCGGCCCCTCTCCCCCGTTCGCGGCCCCTCTCCCCCGCTCGCGGCCCCTCCCCCCGCCCGCGGCCTCCCTCCCTCGCTCGCGGCCCCTCTCCCCCGTTCGCGGCCCCTCTCCCCCGCTCGCGGCCCCTCTCCCCCGCTCGCGGCCCCTCTCCCCCGCTCGCGTCCCCTCTCCCCCGCTCGCGTCCCCTCTCCCCCGCTCGCGTCCCCTCTCCCCCGCTCGCAGCCCCTCTCCCTCGCTCGCGGCCTCTCTCCCCCGCTCGCGGCCCCTCTCCCCCGCTCGCGGCCCCTCTCCCCCGTTCGCGGCCCCTCCCCCTCGC
Source organism: Scyliorhinus torazame (assembly GCF_047496885.1). Taxonomy (NCBI): domain Eukaryota; kingdom Metazoa; phylum Chordata; class Chondrichthyes; order Carcharhiniformes; family Scyliorhinidae; genus Scyliorhinus; species Scyliorhinus torazame. The sequence continues at coordinate 211,524,083 of NC_092721.1, read as the reverse complement.
TTGCGGCCCCTCCCCCTCGCTTGCGGCCCCTCCCCCCGCCCGTGGCCTCCCTCCCCCGCCCGCGTCCCCTCTCCCCCGCTCGCGTCCCCTCTCCCCCGCTCGCGTCCCCTCTCCCCCGCTCGCGGCCCCTCTCCCCCGCTCGCCGCCCCTCTCCCCCGCTCGCCGCCCCTCTCCCCCGCTCGCCGCCCCTCTCCCCCGCTCGCCGCCCCTCTCCCCCGCTCGCCGCCCCTCTCCCCCGCTCGCCGCCCCTCTCCCCCGCTCGCCGCCCCTCTCCCCCGCTCGCGTCCCCTCTCCCCCGCTCGCGGCCCCTCTCCCTCGCTCGCGGCCTCTCTCCCCCGCTCGCGGCCCCTCTCCCCCGCTCGCGGCCCCTCTCCCCCGCTCGCGGCCCCTCTCCCCCGCTCGCGGCCCCTCTCCCCCGCTCGCGTCCCCTCTCCCCCGCTCGCGTCCCCTCTCCCCCGCTCGCGGCCCCTCTCCCCCGCTCGCGTCCCCTCTCCCCCGCTCGCGTCCCCTCTCCCTCGCTCGCGGTCCCCCTCCCTCGCTCGCGGCCCCCCTCCCTCGCTCGCGGCCCCCCTCCCTCGCTCGCGGCCCCCCTCCCTCGCTCGCGGCCCCCTCCCTCGCTCGCGGCCCCCCTCCCCCGCTCGCCGCCCCTCTCCCTCGCTCGCGGCCCCTCTCCCTCGCTCGCGGCCCCTCTCCCTCGCTCGCGGCCCCTCTCCCTCGCTCGCGGCCCCTCTCCCGCGGCCCCCCTCCCTCGCTCGCGGCCCCTCTCCCGCGGCCCCCCTCCCTCGCTCGCGGCCCCTCTCCCTCGCTCGCGGCCCCTCTCCCTCGCTCGCGGCCCCTCTCCCGCGGCCCCCCTCCCTCGCTCGCGGCCCCTCTCCCGCGGCCCCCCTCCCTCGCTCGCGTCCCCTCTCCCCCGCTCGCCGCCCCTCTCCCCCGCTCGCCGCCCCTCTCCCCCGCTCGCCGCCCCTCTCCCCCGCTCGCCGCCCCTCTCCCCCGCTCGCCGCCCCTCTCCCCCGCTCGCCGCCCCTCTCCCTCCCCGCCTCGCGTCCCTCTCCCTCCCCGCCTCGCGCCCCTCTCCCTCCCCGCCTCGCGCCCCCCTCCCTCCCCGCCTCGCGCCCCCCTCCCTCCCCGCCTCGCGCCCCCCTCCCTCCCCGCCTCGCGCCCCCCTCCCTCCCCGCCTCGCGCCCCTCTCCCTCCCCGCCTCGCGCCCCTCTCCCTTCCCGCCTCGCGCCCCTCTCCCTCCCCGCCTCGCGCCCCCCTCCCTCCCCGCCTCGCGCCCCCCTCCCTCCCCGCCTCGCGCCCCCCTCCCTCCCCGCCTCGCGCCCCCCTCCCTCCCCGCCTCCAGCCCCTTCCCCATGTTGCGCATTCCCATGTTTTCTAACTGCCCCTTTCCCTTCCTCCCGAGTTGAAATGATCTCGAGCTTCATCTTCTCAGTGCCTCTGGGTCGATTTTGTTTTTAACACTTTTATGAATCACTTTGCGACATTTTTCTGTGTTAAGGATGCTATATAAATACAAATTGTTATGGTGGGGGAGGCGGGAGGAATTCAGGTGCCCGTGTTTGAGTTTATTATAATTTCTCTGCCTTTGCGCAGTATGACGGTGTCCACATCGTCAGCGGCTCCCTAGATACCTCGATACGAGTGTGGGATGCGGAAAATGGGAACTGTCTGCACACTCTAATGGGACACCAGTCTCTGACCAGTGGAATGGAACTGAAGGATAACATCCTGGTATCTGGCAATGCAGACTCCACAGTGAAAATCTGGGACATCAAGACGGGTCAATGTTTGCAGACGTTACAAGGTGAGATTGAGAGTTCAAATCAGTATTTACACATTTCCAGTGTGAATGATGTGCCAGCTTATCCTCCACAGCTGGTAGGCTGGCTGTGTCTATGTTGCAGTGGGAGGACGATGTCTCTCTTGGCAGCTGCCTGGGTTCTTGTGGATTTCTAATGCTTCTATCCTTGAAGCAGGGGATGTGCAGGTTTGTGCTGCCAGCCCTTGTGGATACAAGTCCGATCTTATATTCTAACATTCAGGGTAAGTGTGAGGTACGTGTAAATTAATTCTCCAAAGTAAATTACAGATGAAACCATGAGCGAGTCCATGGTTTTTTCTTGAGCCCACCAAGTCCAACAATCTGGTGGATACTCACCAGGGATCCCAATCTCCTCTGTTGGAGATCACACCTCTGAATTCTCTCCAAAGCTCTTTCCTACTTAGTGAATGACCCACTCCCAAAGTTTCAATCTTGCTTTCCAAAATTCCTCCTCCCTGGATTGCACCTCGTCCCGTCTTTCCTGGCTTAATTTCAGCTGGACTTTACTCAGCTGGCACCGTCGTGGATTTCCCTGAACTCCTGACTCCCTGCTGTATCCAATGTTGTATAACTCCCGGGACCCACAGGCCCCACCAATCCCTCAGTGCTAACAGCAGCACTTGGCTGCATGGAGTTTCTGCTGCTAATGACTGCAAACGCATCTTCACTGACCCGTGACCCGATTAGGGAAACATTCCAAGACCTTTGTTAACGCAGAAACCAATGTAATCGGGGAAATCTCTCCGCTGGTTGGAGTCATTCCCGGCACAAAGGAAGATGGTTGTGGTGGTTGGAGGTCAATCATCTCAGCTCCAGGACATCACTGCAGGAGTTCCTCAGGGTCGTGTCCTCGGCCCAGCCACCTCCAGCTGCTTCATCAATGACCTCCCTTCCATCAGAAGGTCAGACGTGGGGTGTTTGCGATGACTGCACAATGTTCAGCACCATTCGCAACTCCTCAGATAATGAAGCAGTACCTGTCCAAATGCAGCAAGACCTGGACAATATCCGGCCTTGGGCTGACAAGTGGCAAGTTACACTCGCACCACACAACCCCCGGGCAATGACCATCTCCTACAAGAGAGAATCTAACCACCGCCCCTTGACATCCAATGGCATCACCATCGCTGAATCCCCACAATCAACATTCTGGGGGTTACCATTGATCAGAAACTGAACTGGACCCAACCACATTAATACTGTGGCTACCAGGGCAGGTCAAAGGCTGGGAATCCTGCGGTGAGTAACTCACCTCCTGACCCCCCAGAGCCTGTCCACCATCTACAAGGCACAAGTCAGGAGTGTGATGGAAAACTCTCCACTTGCCTGGATGAGCAGCTCCTACAACACTCAAGAAGCTCAACACCATCCAGGACAAAGCAGCCCCGCTTGATTGTTCCTCTTTCCACAAATATTCAAACCCTCCACCACCGACGCACAGTGACAGCCGTGTGCACCATCTACAAGATGCACTGCAGCAACTCACCGAGGCTCCTTAGGCAGCACCTTCCAAACCCACGCCCACTACCATCTAGAAGGACAAGAGCAGCAGATACCTGGGAACCCCACCACCTGGAGGTTCCCCTCCAAGTCACCCCCCACCCTGACTGGGAAATATATCGCCGTTCCTTCACTGTCACTGGGGCAACATCCTGGAACTCCCTCCCTAACAGCACAGTGGGTGTACCTACACCTCAGGGACTGCAGCGGTTCACGAAGGCAGCTCACCCCCACCTTCTGAAGGGCAACTAGGGATGGGCAATAAATGCTGGTCTAACCAGCGACACCCACATCCCGCAAATTTGTTTATGAAGACCCAGGGTTTTGTGGACAACACTCGTGACCTGAAGAAATTGAAAAAATAATTTTCAGCTGAAATGAAAGTTGACGGAATGTCGTAAGTCTCAACTGACCCCTTAACATTCAGCAGAGCTGCCATTGATGCCAGCCTGCTTCCATTGCCAGCTCAGGCTGGGCACAATCTGCTGCTCCGTGACCCAGACACTGAGGACAAATTTAAAACAAACACATCTGTTTTTGAAGAAACCACTTTGATTGGTGCTGGCAGCATTCGTACAGAGCCACTAAGTAAAGTGATGGGTTTGGTTCCCTTGTGCTCGACAGCTTTGACACGTGCCTGGGAGATCTGTGATGGGGAGGAGCATAAATGATGTGTACCTCCAATGCCATCTGTAAATGCTGGGTCGACCTGAACTCCGCAACGAAACGAGCATCAGAGGCAGAAATGTGTGAAGCAGGGAGTCTGCTGTTTGGTTACTTTGACCTGGAGCTTTCAATCCTTTTGCTTCTGGGAGCCACCCCGTGTTATAAAATTCCAAACTCCCAGTAACAAAAGTACTTGTCTGGATAAAAAAGTTACACAGTTCAGGAGCTGACACTGGATCTGCCAATTGACCTGCATAATTCTCTGAAATGTGATTCATCACTTCTGTACAATCTGAGTAAAAATCAGATAATCATTCAGACAGCTGAGCTGAAAAATAGATTCCTTCAATATTCGTGCAATAATATCATGAACCTATTTAGAAAGGACTGCTATTGGCACAGAAACATCAGCCCAGTGTTAAAATAAAATAAAACTTGCAGCCAATATTGTATTAGTAATCTGAAACTTTCAATTGGTCCATAACTGCCATAGAATCCCTACAGTGCAGAAGGAGGCCATTCGGCCCATTGAGTCAGCACCGGCCCTCTGAAAGAGCACCGTACCTAGACCCACTCCCCTGCCCTACCCCTTTTGCCCACCTAACCTGCACATCTTTAGATTGTGGGAGGAAACCCACGCAGGCACGGGGAGAACAGGCTGACTCCGCTCAGACAGTGACCCGAGGCCGGAGTTGAACCGGGGTCTCTGGCTCTTTGAGGCAGTGGTGCTAACCAGCGTGCCGCCCTGGCGCTGTGAGGCAGCAGTGCTAACCAGCGTGCCGCCCTGGCACTGAGGCAGTGGTGCTAACCAGCGTGCCGCCCTGGCACTGAGGCAGCAGTGCTAACCAGCGTGCCGCCCTGGCACTGAGGCAGCAGTGCTAACCAGCGTGCCGCCCTGGCACTGTGAGGCAGCAGTGCTAATCAGCGTGCTGCCCTGGCACTGAGGCAGCGGTGCTAACCAGCATGCCGCCCTGGCACTGTGAGGCAGCAGTGCTAACAAGTGTGCCGCCCTGGCGCTGAGGCAGCAGTGCTAACCAGCAAGCCGCCCTGGCACTGAGGCAGCAGTGCTAACCAGCAAGCCGCCCTGGCACTGAGGCAGCGGTGCTAACCAGCGTGCTGCCCTGGCACTGTGAGGCAGCGGTGCTAATCAGCGTGCCGCCCTGGCACTGAGGCAGTGGTGCTAACCAGCGTGCCGCCCTGGCACTGAGGCAGCAGTGCTAACCAGCGTGCCGCCCTGGCACTGTGAGGCAGCGGTGCTAACCAGCGTGCTGCCCTGGCACTGTGAGGCAGTGGTGCTAATCAGCGTGCCACCCTGGCACTGAGGCAGTGGTGCTAACCAGCGTGCCGCCCTGGCACTGTGAGGCAGCGGTGCTAACCAGCGTGCCGCCCTGGCACCGTGAGGCAGCAGTGCTAACCAGCGTGCCGCCCTGGCACTGTGAGGCAGCGGTGCTAACCAGCATGCCGCCCTGGCACTGTGAGGCAGCGGTGCTAATCAGCGTGCCGCCCTGGCACACTGAGGGCAGTGGTGCTAACCAGCGTGCCGCCCTGGCACTGAGGCAGTGGTGCTAACCAGCGTGCCGCTGTACTGAGGCAGTGGTGCTAACCAGCGTGCCGCCCTGGCACTGTGAGGCAGCGGTGCTAACCAGCGTGCCGCCCTGGCACTGTGAGGCAGCGGTGCTAACCAGCGTGCCGCCCTGGCACTGAGGCAGTGGTGCTAACCAGCGTGCCGCCCTGGCACTGAGGCAGCAGTGCTAACCAGCGTGCCGCCCTGGCACTGTGAGGCAGCAGTGCTAACCAGCGTGCCGCCCTGGCACTGTGAGGCAGCAGTGCTAATCAGCGTGCCGCCCTGGCACTGAGGCAGCGGTGCTAACCAGCATGCCGCCCTGGCACTGTGAGGCAGCAGTGCTAACCAGTGTGCCGCCCTGGCGCTGAGGCAGCAGTGCTAACCAGCAAGCCGCCCTGGCACTGAGGCAGCAGTGCTAACCAGCAAGCCGCCCTGGCACTGAGGCAGCGGTGCTAACCAGCGTGCTGCCCTGGCACTGTGAGGCAGCAGTGCTAACCAGCTTGCCGCCCTGGCGCTGAGGCAGCAGTGCTAACCAGCAAGCCGCCCTGGCACTGAGAGGCAGCAGTGCGAACCAGCGTGCCGCCCTGGCACTGTGAGGCAGCGGTGCTAACCAGCGTGCTGCCCTGGCACTGTGAGGCAGTGGTGCTAATCAGCGTGCCGCCCTGGCACTGAGGCAGTGGTGCTAACCAGCGTGCTGCCCTGGCACTGAGGCAGCGGTGCTAACCAGCGTGCCGCCCTGGCACCGTGAGGCAGCAGTGCTAACCAGCGTGCCGCCCTGGCACTGTGAGGCAGCGGTGCTAACCAGCATGCCGCCCTGGCACTGTGAGGCAGCGGTGCTAATCAGCGTGCCGCCCTGGCACACTGAGGGCAGTGGTGCTAACCAGCGTGCCGCCCTGGCACTGAGGCAGTGGTGCTAACCAGCGTGCCGCTGTACTGAGGCAGTGGTGCTAACCAGCGTGCCGCCCTGGCACTGTGAGGCAGCGGTGCTAACCAGCGTGCCGCCCTGGCACTGAGGCAGCGGTGCTCATCAGCGTGCCGCCCTGGCACTGAGGCAGCGGTGCTAACCAGCGTGCCGCCCTGGCACTGAGGCAGTGGTGCTAACCAGCGTGCCGCCCTGGCACGGTGAGGCAGCGGTGCTAACCAGCGTGCCGCCCTGGCACTGTGAGGCAGCGGTGCTAATCAGCGTGCCGCCCTGGCACTGAGGCAGCGGTGCTAACCAGCGTGCCGCCCTGGCACTGAGGCAGCGGTGCTAATCAGCGTGCCGCCCTGGCACTGTGAGGCAGCGGTTCTAACCAGCGTGCCGCCCTGGCACTGTGAGGCAGCGGTGCTAACCAGCGTGCCGCCCTGGCACTGAGGCAGTAGTGCTAACCAGCGTGCCGCCCTGGCACTGAGGCAGCGGTGCTAACCAGCGTGCCGCCCTGGCACTGAGGCTGCGGTGCTAACCAGCGAGCCGCCCTGGCGCTGTGAGGCAGCGGTGCTAATCAGCGTGCCGCCCTGGCACTGAGGCAGCAGTGCTAACCAGCATGCCGCCCTGGCGCTGAGGCAGCAGTGCTAACCAGCGTGCCGCCCTGGCACTGTGAGGCAGCGGTGCTAATCAGCGTGCCGCCCTGGCACTGAGGCAGCGGTGCTAATCAGCGTGCCGCCCTGGCGCTGTGAGGCAGTGGTGCTAACCAGCGTGCCGCCCTGGTGCTGTGAGGCAGCGGTGCTAACCAGCGTGCCGCCCTGGCGCTGTGAGGCAGCGGTGCTAATCAGCGTGCCGCCCTGGCGCTGTGAGACAGTAGTACTAACCAGCGTGCCGCCCTGGCGCTGTGAGGCAGTAGTGCTAACCAGCGTGCCGCCCTGGCACTGTGAGGCAGCGGTGCTAACCAGCGTGCCGCCCTGGCGCTGTGAGGCAGTGGTGCTAACCAGCGTGCCGCCCTGGCGCTGTGAGGCAGTGGTGCTAACCAGCGTGCCGCCCTGGCGCTGTGAGGCAGTGGTGCTAACCAGCGTGCCACCCTGGCACTGAGGCAGCGGTGCTAATCAGCGTGCCGCCCTGGCGCTGTGAGGCAGTGGTGCTAACCAGCGTGCCGCCCTGGCACTGTGAGGCAGCGGTGCTAACCAGCGTTCCGCCCTGGCGCTGTGAGGCAGTGGTGCTAACCAGCGTGCCGCCCTGGCACTGAGGCAGCGGTGCTAACCAGCGTGCCGCCCTGGCACTGTGAGGCAGTAGTGCTAATCAGCGTGCCGCCCTGGCGCTGTGAGGCAGTAGTGCTAACCAGCGTGCCGCCCTGGCACTGTGAGGCAGTGGTGCTAACCAGCGTGCCGCCCTGGCACTGTGAGGCAGCGGTGCTAACCAGCGTGCCGCCCTGGCACTGAGGCAGCGGTGCTAACCAGCGTGCCGCCCTGGCACTGTGAGGCAGCGGTGCTAACCAGCGTGCCGCCCTGGCGCTGTGAGGCAGCGGTGCTAATCAGTGTGCCGCCCTGGCGCTGTGAGGCAGCGGTGCTAATCAGCGTGCCGCCCTGGCGCTGTGAGGCAGCGGTGCTAATCAGCGTGCCGCCCTGGCGCTGTGAGGCAGTGGTGCTAACCAGCGTGCCGCCCTGGCGCTGTGAGGCAGCGGTGCTAATCAGCGTGCCGCCCTGGCGCTGTGAGGCAGCGGTGCTAATCAGCGTGCCGCCCTGGCACCGCGAGGCAGCGGTGCTAACCATTGTGTCAATTGTGCTACTCTCAATTAACTAAATATTAAAATCTTCAGACTTTGTTGCCTCTGTGATAAATCGGGATTCATTTCTTGTGTCTGAACTTGCTGAAAACGGGTTGAACTGAACAGCTCAACTTGAAATGTTTTATCTGTGAAGTAAACAGTGTTCATCCCGTCCTGACTGGTCCCCGTCCTGACTGGTCCCCGTCCTGACTGGTCCCCGTCCTGACTGGTCCCCGTCCTGACTGGTCCCCGTCCTGACTGGTCCCCGTCCTGACTGGTCCCCGTCCTGACTGGTCCCCGTCCTGACTGGTCCCCGTCCTGGCGTTGAGGGAGTTTTCTGACAAAGTGCGGTGCCTCTCTCCCCACCACCCCTCCCCCCGGGCGCAGCATATCCATGGTGGGTGAAAGTTGATCTATAAACACAAGTCCTCTCTTTTTCCCATTACAGGTGCAAACAAACACCAGAGCGCGGTCACCTGTCTGCAGTTTATCCAGAAGTTTGTAGTCACAAGCTCAGATGATGGAACAGTGAAACTATGGGATCTGAAAACGGGCGAGTTCATTCGTAACCTCGTAGCACTGGAGAGCGGGGGCAGCGGCGGGGTGGTTTGGCGACTCCGAGCATCCAAAACAAAACTGATTTGTGCAGTGGGCAGTCGGAATGGGACCGAGGAAACCAAACTGCTGGTCCTGGATTTTGATGTGGACATGAAATGAGGCTGGTCTGACGGAGGGGTGTGCCGCACGCACGTCTGATCACTCACTGGACTGAGCTGGAAGAATCTGCAACCTAATTCCATGCTGTCCATTCCAATTTGCCAAAGAAGACTTGACCTTACGGGGAAATGGGAGGGGGTCTGCAGAGATCTTGCCAGCAATGATGGGGGCAGCTCCCTGGAAAGGCAGGGGCTGTGTTTTCAAACCTCCAACACTTGACGAGCTGCGAGCTATTTGTGAAAGATTTAAAGCACCTTATAACTGAGCCATCACAGAGGAATGATCTCTGCCGATGACTAGACACTCGGAGACACTTTAAAAAGACTTGCCAAAATTATTAGTAACACAAACCTGTACAGAAAATGGTTATATCTGTATATTATATAAAAGTGTATCTATGTGGATGAATGAGATGAAGCATCCTTAACTACATGTCTATATATTGAAATTGTGTAATGGGAAAACTAATCTATATGTGTGTGTGAGAGAGAGCGAGAGAGAGTGTGAAAGGATGGTGCTAAATGGTAGTGTGTGCGCACGCGCGAGTGTGCAAGGGTTTTCACTGTCGTGAGGCGACAAAGACACCTCCCTTGTACATTGTATAAAACATCTGGGGGGTTTTGGGGATTGAAACAACAGCAATAAGCTGTAAATGCTGAGCTTTTTTAAAAAAAAAAAAAATTAACAATAAAATGATTGAAGTACAGACTGGGTTTGTGTTCCAAACCAACCAACTTCTTCAAACACAAACCAGGATAATCTTTATTAGTGTCACAAGTAGGCTTACATTAACGCTGCAATGAAGTTACTGTGAAAATCTCCTAGTCGCCACATTCCGGCGCCTGTTCGGGTACACACAGGGAGAATTCACAATGTCCAATTCACCTAACAGCACGTCTTTCGGGACTTGTGGGAGGAAACCGGAGCACCCGGAGGAAACCCACGCAGACACTGGGAGAACGTGCAGACTCCGCACAGACAGTGACCCAAGCCGGGAATCGAACCTGAGATCCTGGAGCTGTGAAGCAACTGTGCTAACCACTGTGCTACCATGACGTGGACAGTGAGAGCCTTTTTCCTCGGATGGTGATAGAACATAGAACAATACAGTGCAGTGCAGGCCCTTCGGTCCACGATGTTGCACCAAAACAAAAGCCATCTAACCTACACTATGCCATTATCATCCATATGTTTATCCAATAAACTTTTAAATGCCCTCAATGTTGGCAAGTTCACTACTGTAGCAGGTAGGGCATTCCACGGCCTCACTACTCTTTGCGTAAAGAACCTACCTCTGACCTCTGTCCTATATCTATTACCCCTCAGTTTAAAGTTATGTCCCCTCGTGCCAGCCATATCCATCCGCGGGAGAAGGTTCTCACTGTCCACCCTATCCAACCCCCTGATCATTTTGTATGCCTCTATTAAGTCTCCTCTTAACCTTCTTCTCTCCAATGAAAACAACCTCAAGTCCATCAGCCTTTCCTCATAAGATTTTCCCTCCATACCAGGCAACATCCTGGTAAATCCCCTCTGCACCCGCTCCAAAGCCTCCACGTCCTTCCTATAATGCGGTGACCAGAACTGTACGCAATACTCCAAATGCGGCCGTGCCAGAGTTCTGTACAGCTGCAACATGACCTCCCGACTCCGGAACTCAATCCCTCTACCAATAAAGGCCAACACTCCATAGGCCTTCTTCACAACCCTATCAACCTGGGTGGCAACTTTCAGGGATCTATGTACATGGACACCTAGATCCCTCTGCTCATCCACACTTTCAAGAACTTTACCATTAGCCAAATATTCCGCATTCCTGTTATTCCTTCCAAAGTGAATCACCTCACACTTCTCTACATTAAACTCCATTTGCCACCTCTCAGCCCAGCTCTGCAGCTTATCTATATCCCTCTGTAACCTGCTACATCCTTCCACACTATCGACAACACCACCGACTTTAGTATCGTCTGCAAATTTACTCACCCACCCTTCTGCGCCTTCCTCTAGGTCATTGATAAAAATGACAAACCGCAACGGCCCCAGAACAGATCCTTGTGGTACTCCACTTGTGACTGTACTCCATTCTGAACATTTCCCATCAACCACCACCCTCTGTCTTCTTTCAGCTAGCCAATTTCTGATCCACATCTCTAAATCACCCTCAATCCCCAGCCTCCGTATTTTTTGCAATAGCCTACCGTGGGGAACCTTATCAAACGCTTTGCTGAAATCCATATACACCACATCAACTGCTCTACCCTCGTCTACCTGTTCAGTCACCTTCTCAAAGAACTCAATAAGGTTTGTGAGGCATAACCTACCCTTCACAAAGCCATGCTGACTATCCCTGATCATATTATTCCTATCTAGATGATTATAAATCTTGTCTCTTATAATCCCCTCCAAGACTTTACCCACTACAGACGTGAGGCTCACCGGTCTATAGTTGCCGGGGTTGTCTCTGCTCCCCTTTTTGAACAAAGGGACCACATTTGCTGTCCTCCAGTCCTCTGGCACTATTCCTGTAGCCAATGATGACATAAAAATCAAAGCCAAAGGTCCAGCAATCTCTTCCCTGGCCTCCCAGAGAATCCTAGGATAAATCCCATCAGGTCCCGGGCACTTATCTATTTTCAGCCTGTCCAGAATTGCCAACACCTCTTCCCTACGTACCTCAATGCCATCTATTCTATTAGCCTGGGGCTCAGCATTCTCCTCCACAACATTATCTTTTTCCTGAGTGAATACTGACGAAAAATATTCATTTAGTATCTCGCCTATCTCTTCAGACTCTACACACAACTTCCCATCCCTGTCCTTGACTGGTCCTACTCTTTCCCTAGTCATTCGCTTATTCCTGACATACCTTTAGAAAGCTTTTGGGTTTTCCTTGATCCTTCCTGCCAAATACTTCTCATGTCCCCTCCTTGCTCGTCTTAGCTCTCTCTTTAGATCCTTCCTCGCTACCTTGTAACTATCCATCGCCCCAACCGAAACTTCACACTTCATCTTCACATAGGCCTCCTTCTTCCTCTTAACAAGAGATTCTACTTCCTTGGTAAACCACGGTTCCCTCACTCGACGCCTTCCTCCCTGTCTGACCGGTACATACCTATCAAGAACACGCAGTAGCTGATCCTTGAACAAGCCCCACTTATCCAGTGTGCCCAACACTTGCAGCCTACTTCTCCACCTTATCCCCCCCAAGTCACGTCTAATGGCATCATAATTGCCCTTCCCCCAGCTATAACTCTTGCCCTGCGGTGTATACTTATCCCTTTCCATCATTAACGTAAACGGCACCGAATTGTGGTCACTGTCCCCAAAGTGCTCTCCTACCTCCAAATCCAACACCTGGCCTGGTTCATTACCCAAAACCAAATCCAACGTGGCCTCGCCTCTTGTTGGCCTGTCAACATATTGTTTCAGGAAACCCTCCTGCACACACTACAAAAAACGACCCATCTATTGTACTCGAACTATATCTTTTCCCGTTAATATTTGGATAGTTAAAGTCTCCCATAATAACTACCCTGTTACTTTCGCTCATATCCAGAATCATCTTCGCCATCCTTTCCTCTACATCCCTCGAACTATTAGGAGGCCTATAAAAAAACTCCCAACAGGGTGACCTCTACTTTCCTGTTTCTAACCTCCGCCCTTACTACCTCGGAAGAAGAGTCCCCATCTAGCATCCTCTCCGCCACCGTAATACTGCTCTTGACTAGCAGCGCCACACCTCCCCCTCTTTTGCCTCCTTCTCTGAGCTTACTAAAACACCTAAACCCCGGAACCTGCAACATCCATTCCTGTTCCTGCTCTATCCATGTCTCCGAAATGGCCACAACATCGAAGTCCCAGGTACCAACCCATGCTGCCAGTTCCCCTACCTTGTTTCGTATACTCCTGGCATTGAAGTAGACACACTTCAAACCACCTACCTGAACACTGGCCCCCTCCTGCGACGTCAAATCTGTGCTCCTGACCTCTATACTCTCATTCTCCCTTACCCTAAAACTACAATCCAGGTTCCCATGCCCCTGCTGCATTAGTTTAAACCCCCCCAAAGAGCACTAACAAATCTCCCCCCCAAGATATTTGTGCCCCTCAGGTTCAGATGTAGACCATCCTGTCTGTAGAGGTCCCACCTTCCCCAGAAAGAGCCCCAGTTATCCAGAAATCTGAATCCCTCCCGCCTGCACCATCCCTGTAGCCACGTATTTAAATGCTCTCTCTCCCTATTCCTCATCTCACTATCATGTGGCACGGGCAACAACCCAGAGATAACAACTCTGTTTGTTCTAGTTCTGAGCTTCCATCCTAGCTCCCTGAAAGCCTGCCGGACATCCTTGTCCCCTTTCCTACCTATGTCGTTAGTGCCAATGTGGACCACGACTTGGGGCTGCTCCCCCTCCCCCTTAAGGACCCGGAAAACACGATCCGAGACATCACGTGCCCTTGCACCTGGGAGGCAACATACCAAACGTGAGAGTCTCTCGCTCCCACAAAATCTCCTATCTGTGCCCCTGACTATCGAGTCCCCAATTACTAATGCTCTGCTCCTCTCCCCCCTTCCCTTCTGAGCAACAGGGACAGACTCCATGCCAGAGGCCCGTACCCCATGGCTTACCCCTGGTAAGTCCCCCCCCCCCCCCCACAAGTATCCAAAGCGGTATACTTGTTTCTCAGGGGAACGACCGCAGGGGATCCCTGCACTGACTGCTTTTTCCCAGTCCCTCTTACAGTTACCCACCTATCTCCAATCTTTGGTGTAACTAATTCCCTGAAGCTGCTATCTATGACCCCTTCTGCCTCCCGAATGATCCGAAGTTCTTCCAACTCCAGCTCCAGTTCCCTAACTCGGTCTTGGAGGAGCTGGAGATGGCAGCACTTCCTGCAGGTAAAATCAGCAGGGACACTAACGGCATCCCTCACCTCAAACATCCTGCAGGAGGAACATTGCACTCCCTTCCCTGCCATTCCTCTAACTTTCTACCAAGATCTGGCTAACAACTAAATTAAATTTTTATCAAAAATAATAATAATATAATAAAATATGGTACTTACCTCAGACCAATGGGTTTTATTATTAGGTTAGAGGAGGAGGGCGGGTGGGAGAGACTACACGTGTAGTGTCTCGGGTTTCCTCTCCACCAGAATTTATTGGTGAGGGTCTTCCCAGACGTCCGCGGGTCGACTTCCTGTTCCCGCCTAAAACACTAATTTTAAAAAAAAAAAATTCTCAGCTCCTGCTGAAATTGACTAACCAGCCAGCTCCACTCCCGCCGAAATCGACTGGCCTGCCCCTGCAAAGACAAGTGCTTTTAAAGGACAGACTTACCTCCCAGCAACCACTTCCGCAATGCTCCCGCTGAAACTGACTCACCAGCTGATTCTCACGCCGAAATCGACTGGCCTGCCCCTGCAAAGACAAGTGCTTTTAAAGGATGTCTAGCATGAGGGGACATAGCTTTAAATTGAGGGGAGATAGATATAAGACAGATGTCAGAGGTAGGTTCTTTACTCAGAGAGTAGTAAGGGTGTGGAATGCCCTGCCTACAACAGTAGTGGACTCGCCAACACTAAGGGCATTTAAATGGTCATTGGATAGACATATGGACGATCAGGGAATAGTGTCGATGGGCTTTAGAGTGGTTTCACAGGTCGGCGCAACATCGAGGGCCGAAGGGCCTGTTCTGCGCTGCAATGTTCTATGTGGCTCTTTGAGCCTCGCTGTCATTCAGGAAGATCCTGGCTAATTGCCTTCCTCACATCCACCTTCCGACACCCCACATATCGATCAATCTCTGTCTTGTATCATCAACAATCGAGCATTTGCAGCTCTGTGTTCAAGAATTTCAAATGGTGACAACCCTTCAAATGAAAATATTTCTCATCTCGTCCTAAGTGACCCGTTCTACTTAGACTGACCCTGTTTTCTAGATTTATTTTTATATTATTTGTTCTTGGGATGTGGGCCTCGCTGGGCCAGCATCTGTTGCCCATCCCTAATTGCCCCTGAACTGAGTGTCTGGCTCGGCCATTTCAATGAGGACAGTTAAGAGTCGACCACATTGCTGAGGGTCTGGAGTCACATGGAGCCCAGACCGGGCGAGGACGGCAGATTTCCTTCCCTGAAGGACATTAGTGAACCAGATGGGTTTTTACAACAATCGACAATGTTTTCATGCCCTCGTTAGACTTTTTTATTCCAGATGAAATTTTAATTGAGTTTATGTTTTGCCATTTGCCGTGGTGGGATTCGAACCCGGGCCCCAGAGCATTACCCTGGATTATAAACCCGGGCCCCAGAGCTTTACCCTGGATTATAAACCCGGGCCCCAGATCATTACCCTGGATTATAAACCCGGGCCCCGATCATTACCCTGGATTATAAACCCGGGCCCCGATCATTACCCTGGATTATAAACCCGGGCCCCGATCATTACCCTGGATTATAAACCCGGGCCCCGATCATTACCCTGGATTATAAACCCGGGCCCCGATCATTACCCTGGATTATAATCCCGGGCCCCGATCATTACCCTGGATTATAAACCCGGGCCCCGATCATTACCCTGGATTATAAACCCGGGCCCCGATCATTACCCTGGATTATAAACCCGGGCCCCGATCATTACCCTGGATTATAAACCCGGGCCCCGATCATTACCCTGGATTATAAACCCGGGCCCCGATCATTACCCTGGATTATAAACCCGGGCCCCGATCATTACCCTGGATTATAAACCCGGGCCCCGATCATTACCCTGGATTATAAACCCGGGCCCCGATCATTACCCTGGATTATAAACCCGGGCCCCGATCATTACCCTGGATTATAAACCCGGGCCCCGATCATTACCCTGGATTATAAACCCGGGCCCCGATCATTACCCTGGATTATAAACCCGGGCCCCGATCATTACCCTGGATTATAAACCCGGGCCCCGATCATTACCCTGGATTATAAACCCGGGCCCCGATCATTACCCTGGATTATAAACCCGGGCCCCGATCATTACCCTGGATTATAAACCCGGGCCCCGATCATTACCCTGGATTATAAACCCGGGCCCCGATCATTACCCTGGATTATAAACCCGGGCCCCGATCATTACCCTGGATTATAAACCCGGGCCCCGATCATTACCCTGGATTATAAACCCGGGCCCCGATCATTACCCTGGATTATAAACCCGGGCCCCGATCATTACCCTGGATTATAAACCCGGGCCCCGATCATTACCCTGGATTATAAACCCGGGCCCCGATCATTACCCTGGATTATAAACCCGGGCCCCGATCATTACCCTGGATTATAAACCCGGGCCCCGATCATTACCCTGGATTATAAACCCGGGCCCCGATCATTACCCTGGATTATATATCCAGTGACAATACCACCAAGCAACCTGGGGAAACGTCCTTCCATCATTTATTCTGTCACGCCCCTGCGAAATGTTATTTGTTTCAATGAGATCACCTCTCATCGGCCCTCCCAGCTTGTACCGGTCATGATACCAACCTTTGCCAAAACCCTCAGCACCTCCTTGTGCCGTATCCCTCTATACCCGTCCTATCCATGTGTTTGTCAAGATGCCTTTTGAACGGCGTTAATATATCTGCTTCCACAACCTCCCCTGGCAACGCGTTCCAGGCACTCACCACCCTCTGCATAAAAAACCTGCCTCGCACATCTCCTCTAAACTTTGCCCCACGGACATCAAACCTCTGCCCCCTGGTGACTGACCCCTCCACCCTGGGAAAGAGTGCCTGCCCATCCACTCTATCCATGCCCCTCATAATCTTGTAGACCTCTATCAGGTTACCCCTCAACCTCCGTCTTTCTAATGAAAACCGTCCGAGTCTATTCAGCCTTTCCGTAAAGCTAACACCCTCCAGACCAGGCAACATCCTGTTAACTCCCCTGCACCCTCTCCAAAGCCTCCTCATCCTTCTGGTAGTGTGGCGACCAGAATTGTGCACAATATTCCCAAGTGCGGCCTTACCAAGGTTCTATACAACTGCAGCATGACTTGCCAGTTTTTATACTCGATGCCCCGTCCAATGAAGGCAAGCATTCCGTATGCTTTCTTGACTACCTTGTCCACTTGTGTTGCCACCTTCAAAGATCTGTGGACCTGCACGCCCAGATCTCTCTGACTTTCTATATTCCTAGTGTTTTGCCATTTACGGTATATTTCCCCTCTATGTTAAACCTGCCAAAATGGATTACCCCTCATTTGTCTGGATTAAACTCCATTTGCCATTTCTCTGCCCAAGTCTCCAATCTATCTATGACCTGCTGTATCCTCTGACAATCTTCAACACACTCTGCCACTCCACCAACCTTGGTGTCATCCACGAACTTACCAATCGGACCAGCTACATTTTCCTTCAATTTGTTTATGTATACTACAAACAACAGAGGCCTAAGCACCGATCCCTGTGGAACACCACTCGCCACAACCTTCCATTCAGAAAAACACCCATCTACTGCTACCTTCTGTGACCGAGCCAGTTCTGTACCCCTCTTGCCACCTCACCTCTGATCCCGTGTGACTTCACCTTTTGTACCAGTCTGCCATGAGGCACCTTGTCAAAAGCTTTAATGAAGTCCATGTAAACAACATCCACCGCCCTCCCCTCATCAATCATCTTTGTCACCTCCTCAAAAAAGTCTGATCAAGTTAGTGACGACCTCTCCTTCACAAAACCATGCTGTCTATCGCTAATGATTCCATTTGTTTCCAAATGGGTATAAATCCTGGGCGAAATTCTCCGGAAACGGCGCGATGTCCGCCGACTGGCGCCCAAAACAACGCAAGTCAGTCAGGCATCGCGCCGCCCCAAAGGTGCGGAATGCTCCGCATCTTTGGGGGCCGAGCCCTAACCTTAAGGGGCTAGGCCCGCGGCGGACGAATTTCCGCCCCGCCAGGGCGGTGCATGCGCGGGATCGTTAGCGGCCGCTGACGGCATTCCCGCGCATGCGCAGTGGAGGGAGTCTCTTCCGCCTCCGCCATAGTGGAGACCGTGGCGAAGGCGGAAGGGAAAGAGTGCGCCCACGGCACAGGCCCGCCCGCGGATCGGTGGGCCCCGATCGCGGGCCAGGCCACCGTGCCACCGGGGCTAGATCGCCCTGCGGCCCCCCCCCCCCCCCCCCCAGGACCCCGGCGGGACAGGCATTTTAGCAGCGGGACTTTGGCACATCCGGGCCGGAGAATTGCGGGGGGGGGCGCCAACCAGTGCGGCGTGATTCCCGCCCCCGCCGAATAGCCGGTGGTGGAGAATTCAGCAACCGGCGGGGGCGGGATTCACGCCAGCCCCCGGCGATTCTCCGACCCGGCGGGGGGTCAGAGAATCTCGCCCCCTGTCCCTGAGAATGCTCTCCAATAATTTACCGACGTGAGACTCACCAGCCAATAGTTTCCTGGATTATCCCTGCTACCTTTCTTAAACAGCAGTGCCACATTAGCTATTCTCCAGTCCTCTGGGATCTCACCTGTAGCCAATGAGGATACAAAAATGTCAGTCAAGGTCCCAGCAATTTCCTCCCTTGCTTCCCTCAGTATTCTGGGATAAATCCCACCCGGCCCAGGAGACTTATCTACCTTAATATCTTTTAAAAGACCCAATTCCTCCTTTCCGATGTTAACATGATCCAGACTGCCCACACACCCTACCCAAAAATCATCTGCCACAAAGTCCTTTTCTTTGGTGAACACTGAAGCAAAGTACTCACTTAGTACCTCGCCCATTTCCTCTGACTCAACACATAGATTCTCCTTCTGCACTGTTGATTCTATGATCATGCTGTAGGATATCTGCATCCTCGTCACAATTCACCCTCCCACCCAACTTGGTATCATCTGCAAACTTTGAGATGTTACACTCAGGGCATGGACGGGTACATGGGACTGGGATATTATAGCTATTACTGAAACATGGCTAAGGGAGGGACAGGGGTGGCAGTTCAATGTTCCGGGGGCCAGAGGAGGGGGAGTTGCGTTTTTGATTCGGGACAGTATCACAGCAGTACAGAGAGAGGATCTATCCGAGGGTTCGCCCACTGAGTCTATAGGGCTGTTTAGCACTGGGCTAAATCGCGAAATCGCTTTGAAAGCAGACCAAGGCAGGCTAGCAGCACGGTTCGATTCCCGTAACAGCCTCCCCGAACAGGCGCTGCAATGTGGTGACTAGGGGCTTTTCACAGTAACTTCATTTGGAGCCTACTTGTGACAATAAGCGATTTTCATTTCATGCGGGTAGAACCGAAAAATAAGACAGGTGAGATCACTTTGATAGGACTGTGCTATAGGCCCCCAAATCGGGGATATTGAGGAGCAAATATGTAAAGAGATTACAGATAGCTGCCGGAAAAATAGAGTGGTGATAGTTGGGGACTTTAACTATCCCAACATTAACAGGGACAGCCATAGCACTGGGGGTTTTGATGGAGATAAATTCGTCGAGTGTATTCAGGAAGAATTCCTCATTCAGTATGTGGATGGCCCGACCAGAGAGGGGCAAAAGTTGACCTCCTCTTGGGGACTAAGGAAGGGCAGGTGACGGATGTGTTAGTGAGGGATCACTTGGGACCAGTGACCATAATTCCATTAGTTTTAAGATAGCTATGGAGAATGATAGTTCTGGCCCAAAAGTTAAAATTCTAAATTGGAGCAAGGCCAATTTTGAGGCTATTAGGCGGGAACTTTCAACGTTGATTGGGGGAAGTCGGTTTATAGGCAAGGGGACAGCTGGTAAGTGGGAGTCTTTCAAAAGGGTCTTAACTCGGGTTCAGGATAAGCACATTCCTCTCAGAGTGAAGGGTAAGGCTGATGGAAGGAGGGAACCCTGGATGACTCGGGATATTAAGGCCATGGTCAAAAGGAAGGAGGAGGCATATGACATGCATAGGCAGCTGGGATCAAGTGGATCCCTTGAAGGTTAGGGAGGGCAAAAAGGGGACAAGATTGTTTTCGCAGATAAGGCAAAGGAAAATGCAAAGAGCTTTTACAGATACATAAAGGGTAAAAGGGTGACTAGGGAGAGGGTAGGGCCTCTTCAGGATAAACAAGGTCATCTATTTGCGGATCCATAGGATGGGAGAGTTCCAAAATGAATATTTCTCGTCAGTATTTACTGTTGAGAAAGGCACGACTGCGAGGGAAATTTGGGAAATAAAAAGTGATGTCTTGAGCAGTGTACATATTACAGAGAAGAGGTGCTGGAGGTATTAAAGCGCATCAAGGTAGATAAATCCCTGGAACCTGTGAAAGGGATCCTAGGACATTGTGGGAGGCTAGGGAGGAAATTGCCGGCCCCCTAGCTGAGATATTTAAATCATCGACAGCCACAGGAGAGGTGCCTGAAAGAGGTAGCAAATGTTGTGCCCTTGTTGAAGAAGGAATGTAGGGATAAGCCTGGGAACTACAGACGGTGAGCCTTACTTCTGTGGTGGGTAAATTGTGAGAAGGTATTCTGAGGGACAGGATCTACAGGCATTTAGACAGGCAAGGGCTAATTAAGGACCATCAGCATGGCTTTGTAAAGGGGGAAGTCATGTCTCACCAATTTGATTGAGAATGTAGGAGGCATGGTTAGTAAGTTTGCAGATGACACCGTGATTGGTGGCATAGTGGACAGTGAAGAAGGTTATATAAGATTGCAACAGGATCTTGATCAATTGGGCCAGTGGGCCGATGAATGGCAGATGGAGTTTAATTTTGATAAATGTGAGGTAGATTTTAGTAGATCAAATCAGGGCAGGACCTACTCAGTTGGGGAGAGTTACAGAACAAAGAGATCTAGGGGTACAGGTTCACAGCTCCTTGAAGGTGGAGTCGCAGGTGGACAGGGTGGTGAAGAAGGCATTCAGCATGCTAGGTTTTATTGGTCAGAGTATTGAATACAGGAGTTGGGACATCTTGTTGAAGTTGTACAAGACATTGGTACGGCCACACATGGAACACTGTGTTCAGTTCTGGTCACCCTATTATAGGAAGGATATTGTTAAACTAGAAAGAGTGCAGAAGAGATTTACGAGGCTGCTACCAGGACTTGATGGTCTGAGTTATAAGGAGAGGCTGGATAGACTGGGTCGTTTTTCCCTGGAGCGTAGGAGGCTTAGGGGTGATATTTTAGGGAGGGAGATAGATAAGGTAGATAGTCAACATCTTTTCCCAAAGGTAGTTGGGTCTAGACCTAGAGGGCATAGGTTTAAGGTGAGAGGGGAGAGATACAAAAGAGACCAGAGGGGAAATTCCTTCACACAGAGGGTGCTGAGTATCTGGAACGAGCTGCCAGAGGCAGTGGTAGCGGCGGGTACAATTTTTTCCTTTAACAAAAGTTAGGCAGTTACATGGGCAGGTCTTTGGTAGTCGGGAAGATAATGGAAGAGGTCCTGAAGGATAGGATTTATGACCATTTGGAAAGATGCAGCTTAATCATAGAATTTACAGTGCAGAAGGAGGCCATTCGGCCCATCGAGTCTGCACCGGCTCTTGGAAAGAGCATCCTACCCAAGGTCAACACCTCCACCCTATCCCCATAACCCAGTAACCCCACCCAACACTAAGGGCAATTTATCATAGCCAATCCACCTAACCTGCACATCTTTGGACTGTGGGAGGAAACCGGTGCACCCGGAGGAAACCCACGCACACACGGGGAGGATGTGCAGACACCGCACAGACAGTGACCCAAGCCGGAATCGAACCTGGGACCCTGGAGCTGTGAAGCAATTGTGCTATCCACAAGGCTACCGTGCTGCCCCTATCTGGGATAGTCAACACGGATTCATGAAGGGTAGGTCTTGCCTCACAACTTTGATTAAATTCTTTGAGGAGGTAACTAAGTGTGTAGATGAAGGTAGAGTAGTTGATGTATACATGGATTTTAGTAAGGCGTTTGATAAGGTTCCCCATGGTCGGCTCATGAAGAAAGTAAGGAAGTGTGGGATAGAGGGAAATTTGGCCAATTGGATAAGTAACTGGCTATCACATAGAAGACAGAGGGTGGTGGTGGATGGAAAATGTTCAGACTGGAGCCCAGTTACCAGCGGTGTACCACAGGGATCAGTGCTGGGTCCTCTGCTATTTGTGATTTTTATCAATGACTTGGAGGGGGCTGAAGGGTGGGTCAGTAAATTTGCTGATGACACCAAGATTGGTGGAGTAGTGGGTGAGGTGGAGGGCTGTTGTAGGCTGCAAAGAGACATTGCTAGGATGCAGAGCTGGGCCGAAAAATGGCAGATGGAATTTAACCCTGATAAGTGCGAGGTTATTCATTTTGGTAGAAACAATTTGAATGCGGATTACAGGGTCTACGGCAGGGTTCTGAGGAATGTGGAGGAACAGAGAGATCTTGGGGTTCATGTCCACAGATCTCTGAAGGTTGCCACTCAAGTGGATAGAGCTATGAAGAAGACTTATAGTGTGTTAGCGTTTATTTTTTTCTTAACAAACAATTTTATTGAGGTATTTTTTGGCATTGTAAACAGTTACAGATTACCGAAATATGCAAACATCAACAGAAACCCAACATTTCAAACAAACCATAATGCACATACCCGCTCCTCTCCCACCTACACTCCCCGCCCGCCTGTTTATCCCTCCTACTCTACCCTAATCTCCCCCCTTCCCCCACCCCCTCCCCCTGCTGACGCACACTCTCCCGCAAAGTAGTCGATGAATGGTTGCCACCTTCGGGCGAACCCCAGTACAGATCCCCTCAAGGCGAACTTGATTTTTTCCATACCCAGAAAACTTGACATGTCCGAAAGCCATAGTCCGGTCTTTGGGGTTTTTGAGTCCCACCATGCCAGCAGTATTCGCCGCTGGGCTATCAGGGAAGCGAAGGCCAGAACATCGGCCTCTTTCTCCCTCTGAAATCCCGAAAATTGCCACCTCTGGACTCATCACCACCCTTGTTTTCAGCACCCGGGACATGACATCCGCAAATCCCTCCCAGTACCCCCTAAGCTTAGGGCATGCCCAAAACATGTGGACGTGGTTCGCTGGTCCTCCCGCGCATCTAGCGCACTTGTTGTCCTCTACCCCAAAGAATTTGCTCATCCGAGCCACCGTCATGTGAGCTCGGTGAACGACCTTAAACTGAATCTGGCCGAGTCTGGCACACGTTGTGGTTGAGTTTACCCTACTCGGAGCTTCCGCCCACACCCCATCCTCCATCTCCCTGCCGAGTTCCTCCCATTTGAGTTTCAGTTCCTCCATCTAGGACTCTTCCCTCTTCATGAGCACCTTGTAAATATCCGAGACTCTACCCCCTCCTCCTCCTCCTCCAGAGACTATTCTGTCCTGAATCCCTATTGGCGGGAGGCGTGGGAAGGATGGGACCTGTCTGCGTACAAAGTCCCGCACCTGTAAGTACCGAAAGTCATCTCCTCTTTCCAGCCCAGTTTTCTCCTCCAAATTCCTCAAACTCGCAAAGTTCCCCTCCAGGAACATATCGCCCACCCTCCTCACCCCCACCCCGCCGCCATGTTCGAAACCCTCCATCCATGTTCCCGGGGGCGAATCGATGGTTATCACAAATTGGAGACCGGCGCCCCGACCTCTCCTGCATGCTTTCTCCACTGGCCCCAAATCTGCAGGGCCGCGCTGAAGTTCACCGAAGAATTTTACCTACTTACCCCTCAGTAGCATTGATATCCTGGGTCCCGCATTGCTAAGTAAGTAAAGTAGGCTAATAACCACTGTTTCAGGTTAAAACTTTTAAAGTTATTTTATTATTATATATTTTTTTCTCTTTTAAAAAGATGCAATCACTGTCTTTACAGAAAAGTAAAAAGATCTTGCTTCTGGATCCTTCTGGTTGGTTGAAGGAACCTTCAGGCCCAACTTGACAATCAATCTTCTTTAAAGTCTGGTCTTCTTTAGATGTATTCGCTGATGAGCTTGGCTGCTGTGTCCTGTCTTTCCCATGTACCGAGCTGTGAGAGCCGGCTCTGCTGGCTGTCCCCTTTCTTCGGGTTTTTATATATTTCTAACAGTTATCTAGTTTAAGACTTTATTGTAAAGTAACTCTTGATTCTCTTTGATTGTAAAAAGTATCTTTGATCTAAACAGTCTAATCCAACTAAGTATTCATTTTGACATGACTTCATCTCATAGATCTGATTACATTGTGTCCTGTGTGATGAAATGAAAATTGTTTATTGTCACAAGTAGGCTTCAAATGAAGTTACCGTGAAAAGCCCCTAGTCGCCACATTCCGGCGCCTGTTTGGGGAGGCTGTTATGGGAATTGAACCGTGCTGCTGGCCTGCCTTGGTCTGCTTTCAAAGCCAGCGATTTAGCCCTGTGCTAATTAGCCCCTGCTTTGACTTCAAGAGGTGTTACTTTTCATTCCTGTCATTTCTATAGTTTTATTTTCCAATTGTGTCCTCAGCTCATAATTTTGACTTTGATTTTGGCTTTGAATTATGTTTCTCATAGACTGATAGTCTCCAGTTTTCTTTAATTTACCTGGTATTCGCAAATTTTCACACCTAGAATTCTCACCAAATTCAACTGAACCTCATCCATTGTTTTTGGCTTCATTTAAAATCCTGTTTGTCTTGTTTGATCAAGGATATCTGCATTTTACAATCCTGCTCTTTGCAGCTGCTGTTAACCCTTTGTGAGATCTTGCCCTGTATCCTCTCATATTTCTCTCAGACCAGATATTGCCAGACTTCCATGTTTCAAATGACACATCTTTCCATATTTTCAATAACAGCCCCCACCACCGGGCTGGTGGAGTACCTGGCCGGCACAAGCGGTAGGGGAGCCGTGACCAGGGCTGCCAAATGTGCCCCTGCACGAAGCCGCCTCCACCCGTTCCCAGGTAGACCCCGTACCCACCATCCACTTCCTTATCATGGCTATGTTAGCCGCCCAGTAGTAGATCAGACTCGGCAATGCCAGTCCCCCCTCGCTGCGGCTCCTTTCAAGCATCGCCTTCCTCACCCGCGGGGATTTTCCCGCCCAGACAAAGCTCATGATGATTTTGCCGGTCCTTTTGAAGAAGGACCGTGGGATAAAGATTGGGAGGCACTGGAAGATGAACAGAAATCTAGGGAGGATTGTCATCTTTACAGTCTGCACCCTCCCCGCAAGTGACAGTGGGAGTGCATCCCATCTCCGAAACTCCCTCTTCATTTGTTCCACCACTCTAGTCAAATTTAACTTATGTAACCTGCCCCAGTCTCGTGCCACCTGTATCCCCAAGTACCGGAAACTTTCCTCCACCAGCCGAAATGGCAGCTCCTTCAGTCTGCGGGTGTTGGTAATTCGCCCTCCCCGACCTGTTGCCGGGATATTGTCAGGGCCTAAAGTACTGAGGTAGTGCTGCACTGTCAGAGGGTCAGTACTGAGGGTGTGCTGCACTGTCAGAGGGTCAGTACTGAGGGTGTGCTGCACTGTCAGAGGGTCAGTACTGAGGGAGTGCCGCACTGTCAGAGGGTCAGTACTGAGGGTGTGCTGCACTGTCAGAGGGTCAGTACTGAGGGAGTGCCGCACTGTCAGAGGGTCAGTACTGAGGGTGTGCTGCACTGTCAGAGGGTCAGTACTGAGGGAGCGCTGCACTGTCAGAGGGTCAGTACTGAGGGAGTGCCGCACTGTCAGAGGGTCAGTACTGAGGGAGTGCTGCACTGTCAGAGGGTCAGTACTGAGGGAGTGCTGCACTGTCAGTGTGTCAGTACTGAGGGAGTGCTGCACTGTCAGAGGGTCAGTACTGAGGGAGCGCTGCACTGTCAGAGGGTCAGTACTGAGGGAGTGCTGCACTGTCAGAGGGTCAGTACTGAGGGAGTGTTGCACTGTCAGAGGGTCAGTACTGAGGGAGTGCTGCACTATCAGAGAGTCAGTACTGAGGGAGTGCCGCACTGTCAGAGGGTCAGTACTGAGGGAGCGCCGCAATATCAGAGGGTCAGTACTGAGGGAGTGCTGCACTATCTGAGAGTCAGTACTGATGGAGTGCCGCACTGTCAGAGGGTCAGTACTGAGGGAGCGCCGCACTATCAGGGGGTCAGTACTGAAAAGAGCGGGAGATGCGAGTCGGAGCGGAGATTTTTTAAAATCGCGTCCTAGTTTCGGGAGCCGTTCGGAGGAGGAGGAGCAGTCTCTGTCAGGGAGAGAACCTGAGAACATTTGAGACCCTCAGAAGGTAAGTAAGTGATTTTTACTCATTTTTACATTTATACCTTTTTCAAAGTGTGTGTGTGTGGGGGGGGGGAACTGAAGTGACATCACAGAAAAGCTGTGACCTGAGTGGCTGGTTGGGAATCTACACATATTGGTACTAACGACATAGGCAGGAAGAGGCATGAGGTCCTGCAGCAGGAGTTCAGGGAGCTCGGCAGAAAGTTAAAAGGCAGGACCTCTCGGATTGTAATCTCGGGATTACTCCCTGTGCCACGTGCCAGTGAGGCTAGAAATAGGAAGATAGAGCAGCTAAGCACGTGGCTAAACAGCTGGTGTAGGAGGGAGGGTTTCCGTTAACTGGACCACTGGGAGCTCTTCCGGGGCAGGTGTGACCTATATAAGGACGGGTTGCATCTAAACTGGAGAGGCATAAATATCCTGGCCGCGAGGTTTGCTAGTGTCACACGGGAGGGTTTAAACTAATATGGCAGGGGGGTGGGCACGGGAGCAATAGGTCAGAAGGTGAGAGCATTGAGGGAGAACTAGGGAATAGGGACCGTGTGGCTCTGAGGCAGAGCAGACAGGGAGAAGTTGCTGAACACAGCGGGTCTGGTGGCCTCAAGTGCATATGTTTTAATGCAAGAATTATTACGGGTAAGGCAGATGAACTTAAGAGCTTGGATGAGTACTTGGAACTATGATGCTGTTGCCATTACAGAGACCTGGTTGAGGGAAGGGCAGGACTGGCAGCTAAACGTTCCAGGATTTAGATGTTTCAGGCGGAATAGAGGGGGATGAAAAAGGGGTGGTGGAGTTGCGCTACTGGTTAGGGAGAATATCACAGCTGTACTACGGGAGGACACCTCCAAGGGCAGTGAGGCTATATGGGTAGAGATCAGGAATAAGAAGGGTGCAGTCGCAATGTTGGGGGTTTACTACAGGCCTCCCAACAGCCAGCGGGAGATAGAGGAGCAGATAGGTAGACAGATTTTGGAAAAGAGTAAAAACAACAGGGTTGTGGTGATGGGAGACTTCGACTTCCCCAATATTGACTGGGACTCACTTAGTGCCAGGGGCTTAGACGGGGCAGAGTTTGTAAGGAGCATACAGGAGGACTTCTTAAAACAATATGGAGACAGTCCAACTAGGGAAGGGGCGGTACTGGACCTGGTATTGGGGAATGAGCCCGGCCAGGTGGTAGAAGTTTCAGTAGGGGAGCATTTCGGGAACAGTGACCACAATTCAGTCAGTTTTAAAGTACTGGTGGACAAGGATAAGAGTGGTCCTAGGATGAATGTGCTAAATTGGGGGAAGGCTAATTATAACAATATTAGGCGGGAACTGAAGAACCTAGATTGGGAGCGGATGTTTGAGGGCAAATCAACATCTGACATGTGGGAGGCTTTCAAGTGTCAGTTGAAAGGAATTCAGGACCGGCATGTTCCTGTGAGGAAGAAGGATAAATACGGCAATTTTCGGGAACCTTGGATAACGAGAGATATTGTAGGCCTCGTCAAAAAGAAGAAGGAGGCATTTGTCAGAGCTAAAAGGCTGGGAACAGACGAAGCCTGTGTGGAAGATAAGGAAAGTAGGAAGGAACTTAAGCAAGGGGTCAGGAGGGCTAGAAGGGGTCACGAAAAGTCATTGGCAAATAGGGTTAAGGAAAATCCCAAGGCTTTTTACACGTACATAAAAAGCAAGAGGGTAGCCAGGGAAAGGGTTGGCCCACTGAAGGATAGGCAAGGGAATCTATGTGTGGAGCCAGAGGAAATGGGCGAGGTACTAAATGAATACTTTGCATCAGTATTCACCAAAGAGAAGGAATTGGTAGATGTTGAGTCTGGCGAAGGGTGTGTAGATAGCCTGGGTCACATTGAGATCCAAAAAGACGAGGTGTTGGGCATCTTAAAAAATATTAATGTAGATAAGTCCCCAGGGCCTGATGGGATCTACCCCAGAATACTGAAGGAGGCTGGAGAGGAAATTGCTGAGGCCTTGACAGAAATCTTTGGATCCTCACTGTCGTCAGGTGATGTCCCGGAGGACTGGAGAATAGCCAATGTTGTTCCTCTGTTTAAGAAGGGTAGCAAGGATAATCCCGGGAACTACAGGCCGGTGAGCCTTACTTCAGTGGTAGGGAAATTACTGGAGAGAATTCTTCAAGACAGGATCTACTTACATTTGGAAGCAAATGGACGTATTAGTGAGAGGCAGCATGGTTTTGTGAAGGGGAGGTTGTGTCTCACGAACTTGATAGAGTTTTTCGAGGAGGTCACAAAGATGATTGATACAGGTAGGGCAGTGGATGTTGTCTATATGGACTTCAGTAAGGCCTTTGACAAGGTCCCTCATGGTAGACTAGTACAAAAGGTGAAATCACACTGGATCAGGGGTGAACTGGCAAGGTGGATACAGAACTGGCTAGGTCATAGAAGGCAGAGAATAGCAATGGAAGGATGGTTTTCTAATTGGAGGGCTGTGACCAGTGGTGTTCCATAGGGATCAGTGCTGGGACCTTTGCTGTTTGTAGTATATATAAATGATTTGGAGGAAAATGTAACTGGTCTGATTAGTAAGTTTGCAGACGACACAAAGATTAGTAGAATTGCGGATAGCAATGAGGACTGTCAGAGGATACAGCAGGATTTAGATTGTTTGGAGACTTGGGCGGAGAGATGGCAGATGGAGTTTAATCCGGACAAATGTGAGGTAATGCATTTTGGAAGGTCTAATGCAGGTAGGGAATATACAGTGAATGGTAGAACCCTCAAGAGTATTGAAAGTCAAAGAGATCTAGGAGTACAGGTCCACAGGTCACTGAAAGGGGCAACACAGGTGGAGAAGGTAGTCAAGAAGGCATACGGCATGCTTGCCTTCATTGGCCGGGGCATTGAGTATAAGATTGGCAAGTCATATTGTAGCTGTATAGAACCTTAGTTAGGCCACACTTGGAGTATAGTGTTCAATTCTGGTCGCCACACTACCAGAAGGATATGGGGGCTTTAGAGAGGGTGCAGAAGAGACTTACCACAATGTTGCCTGGCATGGATGGCATTAGCTATGAGGAGCGGTTGAATAAATTTGGTTTGTTCTCACTGGAACGACGGAGGTTGAGGGGCGACCTGATAGAGGTCTACAAAATTATGAGGGGCATAGACAGAGTGGATAGTCAGAGGCTTTTCCCCGGGGTAGAGGGGTCAATTACTAGGGGGCATAGGTTTAAGGTGAGAGGGACAAGGTTTAGAGTAGATGTACGAGGCAAGTGTTTTACACAAAGGGTAATGGGTGCCTGGAACTCGCTACCGGAGGAGGTGGTGGAAGCAGGGACGATAGTGACATTTAAGGGGCATCTTGACAAATACATGAATAGGATGGGAGTAGAGGGATATGGACGCAGGAAGTGTAGAAGATTGTAGTTTAGTCGGGCAGCATGGTCGGCACGGGATTGGAGGGCCGAAGGGCCTGTTCCTGTGCTGTACATTTCTTTGTTCTTTGAGGGAGTGCTGCACTGTCAGAGGGTCAGTACTGAGGGAGTGCCTCGCTGTCAGAGGGTCGGTACTGAGGGAGTGCTGCACTGTCAGAGGGTCAGTACTGAGGGAGTGCCTCGCTGTCAGAGGGTCGGTACTGAGGGAGTGCTGCACTGTCACAGGGTCAGTACTGAGGGAGTGCCGCACTGTCAGAGGGTCAGTACTGAGGGAGTGCCGCACTGTCAGGGGGTCAGTACTGAGGGAGTGCTGCACTGTCAGAGGGTCAGTACTGAGGGAGTGCTGCACTGTCAGAGGGTCAGTACTGAGGGAGTGCCGCACTGTCAGAGGGTCAGTACTGAGGGAGTGCCGCATGGTCAGAGGGTCAGTACTGAGGGAGTGCTGCACTGTCAGAGGGTCAGTACTGAGGGAGTGCCGCATTGTCAGAGGGGCAGTACTGAGGGAGTGCCGCATTGTCAGAGGGGCAGTACTGAGGGAGTGCTGCACTGTCAGAGGGTCAGTACTGAGGGAGTGCCGCACTGTCAGAGGGTCAGTACTGAGGGAGCTCTGCACCGTCAGAGGGTCAGTACTGAGAGATCACTGCACTGTCACAGGGTCAGTACTGAGGGAGTGCCGCACTGTCAGAGGGTCAGTACTGAGGGAGTGCCGCACTGTCAGAGGGTCAGTACTGAGCGAGTGCCGCTCTGTCAGAGGGTCAGTACTGAGAGATCACTGCACTGTCACAGGGTCAGTACTGAGGGAGTGCCGCACTGTCAGAGGGTCAGTACTGAGGGAGTGCCGCACTGTCAGAGGGTCAGTACTGAGCGAGTGCCGCTCTGTCAGAGGGTCAGTACTGAGGGAGTGCCGCACTGTCAGAGGGTCAGTACTGAGGGAGTGCCGCACTGTCAGAGGGTCAGTACTGAGGGAGTGCTGCACTGTCAGAGGGTCAGTACTGAGGGAGTGCTGCACTGTCAGAGGGTCAGTACTGAGGGAGTGCCGCACTGTCAGAGGGTCAGTACTGAGGGAGTGCCGCATGGTCAGAGGGTCAGTACTGAGGGAGTGCTGCACTGTCAGAGGGTCAGTACTGAGGGAGTGCCACATTGTCAGAGGGTCAGTACTGAGGGAGTGCTGCACTGTCAGAGGGTCAGTACTGAGGGAGTGCCGCACTGTCAGAGGGTCAGTACTGAGGGAGTGCCGCATGGTCAGAGGGTCAGTACTGAGGGAGTGCTGCACTGTCAGAGGGTCAGTACTGAGGGAGTGCCACATTGTCAGAGGGTCAGTACTGAGGGAGTGCCGCACTGTCAGAGGGGCAGTACTGAGCGAATGCTGCACTGTCAGAGGGGCAGTACTGAGGGAGTGCCGCATTGTCAGAGGGGCAGTACTGAGGGAGTGCTGCACTGTCAGAGGGTCAGTACTGAGGGAGTGCCGCACTGTCAGAGGGTCAGTACTGAGGGAGCTCTGCACCGTCAGAGGGTCAGTACTGAGGGAGCTCTGCACTG
Source organism: Scyliorhinus torazame (assembly GCF_047496885.1). Lineage (NCBI taxonomy): Eukaryota > Metazoa > Chordata > Chondrichthyes > Carcharhiniformes > Scyliorhinidae > Scyliorhinus > Scyliorhinus torazame. The sequence continues at coordinate 211,493,027 of NC_092721.1, read as the reverse complement.
TCAGAGGGTCAGTACTGAGGGAGTGCCGCACTGTCAGAGGGTCAGTACTGAGAGATCACTGCACTGTCAGAGGGTCAGTACTGAGGGAGTGCCGCACTGTCAGAGGGTCAGTACTAAGGGAGTGCTGCACTGTCAGAGGGTCAGTACTGAGAGAGTGCTGCACTGTCAGAGGGTCCGTACTGAGGGAGTGCTGCACTGTCAGAGGGTCAGTACTGAGGGAGTGCCGCACTGTCAGAGGGTCAGTACGGAGGGAGTGCCACACTGTCAGAGGGTCAGTACTGAGGGAGTGCCGCACTGTCAGAGGGTCAGTACTGAGAGGTCACTGCACTGTCAGAGGGTCAGTACTGAGGGAGTGCCGCACTGTCAGAGGGTCAGTACTAAGGGAGTGCTGCACTGTCAGAGGGTCAGTACTGAGAGAGTGCTGCACTGTCAGAGGGTCCGTACTGAGGGAGTGCTGCACTGTCAGAGGGTCAGTACTGAGAGAGTGCCGCACTGTCAGAGGGTCAGTACTGAGGGAGTGCCACACTGTCAGAGGGTCAGCACTGAGGGAGTGGCGCACTGTCAGAGGGTCAGTACTGAGAGATCACTGCACTGTCAGAGGGTCAGTACTGAGGGAGTGCCGCACTGTCAGAGGGTCAGTACTGAGGGAGTGCCACACTGTCAGAGGGTCAGCACTGAGGGAGTGGCGCACTGTCAGAGGGTCAGTACTGAGAGATCACTGCACTGTCAGAGGGTCAGTACTGAGGGAGTGCCGCACTGTCAGAGGGTCAGTACTGAGGGAGTGCCACACTGTCAGAGGGTCAGTACTGAGGGAGTGGCGCACTGTCAGAGGGTCAGTACTGAGAGATCACTGCACTGTCAGAGGGTCAGTACTAAGGGAGTGCTGCACTGTCAGAGGGTCAGTACTGAGGGAGTGCCGCACTGTCAGAGGGTCAGTACTGAGGGAGTGCCGCACTGTCAGAGGGTCAGTACTGAGGGAGTGCCGCACTGTCAGAGGGTCAGTACGGAGGGAGTGCCACACTGTCAGAGGGTCAGTACTGAGGGAGTGCCGCACTGTCAGAAGGTTTACTATTCAGGGACCGTTTGGAGAATAACCTCTTGCATACGATGTTAAACTGAGCCACTGTCTTTCTGTTAAGGTGGCTGTTGAAGATTCTGGAGGAGTCGAATTTGTTCTCCCAATCTGCAGTAAAATGCGGGATTTTACCCAGCCCAATTCCTGCCTGAGGCTGGAAAGCGGTTCGGAATGTTGGGAAGCCTGTTAGGGATTCCCGCCATTATAATAAAATACACAACATGAGAATCTCTTCTGCTTTACTTTGTAGGAATGAAGTTTATTGATTATTCTGTTTTGTTGTAAGTCGGGGTCAGTGGGCTGCGGCTCTATATGATGCTCACGATGTGCACCCGTCTCTGAGTGCAGACCAAGTGATCCATTCTTGACTCAAGGGGAATGTGAGTAATGACGTTACTGTCCTTCAAATCCACATCCATGCTCTCTGTGCCCAGGTAGATGGGACACTGGTACAGTAGGTGAGGCCTCTGGGTGCTCTCTGCATCACCAGCCTCTGCCCTGAGCCACACTGTTGGCATACTGCAAGGTTGGATGGAGAGGGTATCCTGCAGGAGCCCCTGTCGTGTGTCCCACAGGGCGTTGCGTAGCTCAAGGCCGGTTATGTAGATCCCATTCACTGGAGCACTGCTGGGAGGAATCACACTGCTGAGTACCTGCAACATATTAAACAGATTTCTGCAAATTATCAAATCAAATGGATGGATTGGTTTCTCTCAGATACACTGTCAGCTGTTAGCAAAGATATTCTGGCCTAGCTCAGTGTAAAAGTGACTGGATTCTGGCCCGAACAGCTTGCAAATATTGGGGCACTGATCAATTGGCAGTGAACTCGGAAGGGGACAGGCAGGTTACAAACTAGCTGTTGACAGATCAGATCAATTTGATGGAGAAAAATATGAGTTGACATATTAATAGAATTTTGAAGGAGGCCGTTCAGCCCAACTTCTGCCAGCTCTTTGAAAGATTGATCCAATTAATCTCACTCCCTGTTACTCTTTCCCAACATTAACTGGGACGGCCAGAGCACAAGGAGCTCGGATGGAGAGAAATTTGTCGAGTGTATTCAGGAGGAATTCCTCATTCAGTATGTGGATGGCCCGACCAGAGAGGGGCAAAAGTTGACCTCGTCTTGGGGAAAATGAAGGGCAGGTGACAGAAGTGTTAGTGAGAGATCACTTTGGGATCAGTGACCATAACTCCATTAGTTTTAAGATAGCTATGGAGAATGATAGTTCTGGCCCAAAAGTTAAAATTCTAAATTGGGACAAGGACAATTTTGATGGTAGATAGGAAGAGATTTTTTCAATATATAAAAGGTAAGAGAGATGCAAAAATAGACATTGGACCACTAGAAAATGTGGCTGGAGAAATAATAACAGGAAACAAAGAAATGGCAGAGGAACTGAATAGTTACTTTGCATGAGACTTCACGGTGGAAGACACCAGTGGGATGCCAGAGCTCCAGGAGAATCAGGGGGCAGAGGTGAGTGGCATGGCCATCGCTAAGGAGAAGGTTCTGGGGAAACTGAAAGGAGATAGCTGAGGAAATTGTAGAGGCACTAGTGATGATATTTCAGGAATCAATCCCAGAGGACTGGAAGGTGGCTAATGTAACACTGCTGTTTAAGAAGGGAGGGTGGCAGAAGATGGGAAATTATAGGCTGGTTAGCCTGACTTTGGTCATTGGTAAGATTTTAGAGTCTGTTATTAAAGATGAGATTGCGAAGTACTTGGAAGTGCATAAAATAGGACTGAGTCAGCACGGCTTCGTCAACGGGAGGTCGTGTCTGACAAATCTGTTAGTTCCTTGAGGAGGTAACAAGCAAGTTAGACAAAGGGGAACCAGTGGACGTGATTTATTTAGATTTCCAGAAGGCCTTTGCCAAGGTGCCGCAGAGGAGACTGTTAAGAACATAAGAACTAGGAGCAGGAGTAGGCCATCTGGCCTTCGATTCAATGAGATCATGGCTGATCTTTTGTGGACTCAGCTCCACTTTCCGGCCCGAACACCATAACCCTTAATCCCTTTATTCTTCAAAAAACTATCTATCTTTATCTTAAAAACATTTAATGAAGGAGCCTCAACTACTTCACTGGGCAAGGAATTCCATAGATTCACAACCCTTTGGGTGAAGAAGTTCCTCCTAAACTCAGTCCTAAATCTACTTCTTATTTTGAGGCTATGCCCCCTAGTTCTGCTTTCACCCGCCAGTGGAAACAACCTGCCCGCATCTATCCCATCTATTCCCTTCATAATTTTATATGTTTCTATAAGATCTCCCCTCATCGTTCTAAATTCCAACGAGTACAGTCCCAGTCTACTCAACCTCTCCTCGTAATCCAACCCCTTCAGTTAAATAAGTTAAGAGCTCATGGTGTTAAGGGTAAGATCCTGGCATGGATAGAGGATTGGCTGACTGGCAGAAGGCAGAGAGTGGGGATAAAGGGGTCTTTTTCAGGATGGCAGCTGGTGACTAGTGGTGTGCCTCAGGGGTCTGTGCTGGGACCACAATTTTTCACAATATACATTAATGATCTGGAAGAAGGAACTGAAGGCCCTGTTGCTAAGTTTGCAGATGATACAAAGGTCTGTGGAGGGACAGGTAGTATTGAGGAAGCAAGGGGGCTGCAGAAGGACTTGGACAGGCTAGGAGAGTGGGCAATTAAGAGGCAAATGAAATACAATGTGGAAATGTGTGAGGTTATGTACTTTGGAAGGAGGAATCTAGGCATAGACAATTTTCTAAATAGGGAAATGCTTAGGAAAGCAGAAGCACAAAGGGACTTGGGAGTCCTTGTTCACGATTCTCTTAAGCTTAATGTGCAGGATCAGTCGGCAGTTAGGAAGGCAAATGCAATGTTAGCATTCATGTCAAGGGGGCTAGAATACAAGACCAGGGATGTACTTCTGAGGCTGTATAAGGCTCTGGTCAGACCCCATTTGGAGTATTGTGAGCAATTTTGGGCCCCATATCTAAGGAAGGATGTGCTGGCCTTGGAAAGGGTCCAGAGGAGGTTCACTCGAATGATCCCTGGAATGCAGAACGTCGTATGAGGAACGTTTAAGGACTCTGGGCCTGTACTCGGAGTTTAGAAGGATGAGAGGGGATCTTATTGAAACGTATAAGATACTGCGAGGCCTGGATAGAGTGGACGTGGAGAGAATGTTCCCACTTGTAGGAGAAACTAGAACCAGAGGACACAATCTCAGATTAAAGGGACGATCCTTTAAAACAGAGATGAGGAGGAATTTCTTCAGCCAGAGGGTGGTGAATCTGTGGAACTCTTTGCCGCAGAAGGCTGTGGAGGTCAAATTATTGAGTGTCTTTAAGACTGAGATAGATAGGTTCTTGATTAATAAGGGGATCGGGGGTTATGGGGAGAAGGCAGGAGAATGGGGATGAGAAAATATCAGCCATGATTGAATGGCGGAGCAGACTCGATGGGCCGAGTGGCCTAATTCTGCTCTTATGTCTTATGGTCTTATGTTAGGTTGTTGCAAAAGGTTAAATCTCACGGGATCCAGGGTGAGGTAGCCAATTGGATACAAAATTGGCTTGACGACAGAAGCCAAAGGGAGGTTGTGGAGGGTTGTTTTTCAAACTGGAGGCCTGTGACCAGTGGTGTGCCTCAGGGATCGGTGCTGGGTCCACTGTTATTTGTTATATATATTAATGATTTGGATGAGAATGTAGGAGGCATGGTTAGTAAGTTTGTGATGACACCGTGATTGGTGGCATAGTGGACAGTGAAGACGGTTATCTCGATTGCCACGGGATCTTGATCAATTGGGCCAGTGGGCCGACGAATGGCAGATGGAGTTTAATTTGGATAAATGTGAGGTGATGCATTTTGGTAGATTGAATGAGGGCAGGACCTACTCAGTTAATGGTAGGGAGTTGGGGAGAGTTCCAGAACAAAGAGATCTAGGGGTACAGGCTCACAGCTCCTTGAAGGTGGAGTCGCAGGTGGACAGGGTGGTGAAGAAGGCATTCAGCATGCTAGGTTTCATTGGTCAGAATATTGAATACAGGAGTTGGGACGTCTTGTTGAAGTTGTACAAGACATTGGTAAGACCACACTTGGAATACTGTGTGCAGTTCTGGTCACCCTATTATAGAAAGGATATTATTAAACTAGAAAGAGTGCAGAAGAGATTTACGAGGCTGCTACCAGGACTTGATGGTCTGAGTTATAAGGAGAGGCTGGATAGACTGGGACTTTTTTTCCCTGGAGCGTAGGAGGCTTATAGAGGTCTATAAAATAATGAGGGGTGCCGATCAGGCAGATAGTCAACATCTTTTCCCAAAGTTAGAGGAAGGTGGGATTGGTGGGGGGGGGGGGGGGGGGGGGGGGGGGGGAGTTCTGGGGCTGGATTCTCCGCCCCGCCGTGCCACATTTCTGCTTCAGCACACCGGAGGGATGCTGTGTTGCGCCGGCCGGTCAATGGGATTTCCCATTGTAGGGCAGCCCCAAGCCATCAGGAAACCCCTGGCTGCCGTAAAACGTAGCATCCCGTCGGCAGAGAATCCAGCCCCTGGGGCGAGATTCTCCGACCCCCCGCCGGGTCGGAGAATCGCCGGGGGCTGGCGTGAATCCCGCCCCCGCCGGTTGCCGAAGTCTCCAGCACCGGATATTCGGCGGGGGCGGGAATCACACCGCGCCGGTTGGCGGGCCCCCACGCGCGATTCTCCGGCCCGAATGGGCCGAAGTCCCGCTGCTAAAATGCCTGTCCCGCCGGCGTAGATTAAACCACCTACCTTACTGGCGTGACAAGGCGGCGCGGGCGGGCTCCGGGGTCCTGGGGGGGGGGGGGGGGCGCGGGGCGATCTGGCCCCGGGGGTGCCCCCACGGTGGCCTGGCCCGCGATTGGGGCCCACCGATCCGCGGGCGGGCCTGTGCCGTGGGGGCACTCTTTTCCTTCCGCCTTCGCCACGGTCTCCACCATGGGGGAGGCAGAAGAGACTCCCTCCAATGCGTATGTGCGGGAATGCCGTCAGAGGCCGCTAACGCTCCCACGCATGCGCCGCCCGGAGATGTCATTTCCGTGCCAGCTGGCGGGGCGGAAATTCGTCCAGCGCCGACCTAGCCCCTTAAGGTTGGAGCTCGGACCCCAAAGATGCTGAGGATTCCGCACCTTTGGGCGGCGCGATGCCCGACTGATTTGTGCCGTTTTGGGCACCAGTCGGCGGACATCGCGCCGTTTCTGGAGAATTTCGCCCCTGATCTTTATTTCTGAATGGAAAGGCCGAGGAGAGTGGTAAAGTTGCAGTGACGTACCTGAGCGTGGATTCTGTATTGGTTGAGGCTCAGATGCTCCATCTGGGCTTTCTGCTGTAGCAGAGTCACAAGGAACATCCGGGGCTGTTGAAACACTGCCAGGTTGTAGGAGGCTGCATCGCCGGGACTGTCCAGGTAATTGTTCAGCAGCTGCAACCTCACCTTCAAGATCTGCATCCACCGTGGAAAGGGCGGGGAAACACGAGTTAGAAGCTGCCAGGAAGGAGGAAGACAGCCACTCTGCAGGGATTTGATGATGATATCTGTCTCTGGATTGCGGTGTCTGCTCCCTTCCAGCACATGCAGCGTATGGTCCAGGTCACACAGCAGATGCTCAATCAGAAGGCCAAAGTCACGCCTTTCCTGCAGGAGAAAGGTCTTTATTGGTGCTGCACTGAGCCAGTTTGCCTCTGTCGCTGGGTCTTGACGTACGTCTGTCCCTGAATCCCTCAGCTGCTCGAGAGTGCGAACACACTCACTCACAAAGATGGTTAATGAACCATCGCGGCTGCTGTCCACTTGCGACGGGATAAACAGCATCTGGGACTTTAAGAGAATCTTGCTGATGAATTCACTGCGCTGTTCAAACATTTTCTTTTCGAAGCCATTGCAAACTCCGATTGAGATGGATTCGATTGAGTTGGGCAGGAGATCAATCCGTCTCTCAATGTCCTGATGTGTAAGATTCACCAAAGATGCCCCTGGGAAGAGGAGGAAGCAGTGATAACATCATCTCTCAGTCCTTTCTCATGATAATTCCTATTCTCAGCACGTCCTGCTATCTGACAGCATTTGCAGCACAGCGAATGACAAGGCCCCATACAAGGGGCAGGATAGGAGGGGATGAAGGCACAAGTGAGGAATTATAGCGAGATTGAGAGAGCACGGACAGAGTTAGTGAAATGGAGGATGATGCAGAAAAGGATGAGGGCACAGAGGCTGAAGAGATAACTGAAGGAATTACAGAATTGTTACAGTGCAGGAGGCCATTCAGCCTATTGTGTCTGTACTAGCTCTCTGAATGAGGGCCTTTCTGAGTGCCATTATCCTGCCTTCTCCCCATAACCTTGCACAGTCTGAAAATTCAAGTCGGATCTTTCGGGAATAAAGTTTCTGCACACAACCTGGATTTCTCCCCGAACACCTGAGTTAATTGCGTCCAAACACACCAGCCAAGCCGGGATTCTGAGACCTTTTTAAACGGCACCCTGATCTCAAAATTACATCTAAGCCCCCCCCCCACAGAATTCAGGAACCCTTCCCAAGCATCAGGACATCCTCCCCCACCACAACGCAACATCAAGGCTCTCTCCTGTCCCCTTGCAGTCATCGGGGCTCCCCCCTCCCCACCCCCAACGCACATAAGGGGAACCCCTCCCCCTCAATGGAAGAGGGTTACCCCCCCTAGCAGAGCCCCCTTGCCAGTGTCCCCTGGCAGGGTGCCAAGGGGCAATATCCAGCCTTGACCCTGAACCCCTGGGGCGGACAGGCTCCTTTGTGCCCTGGTGTGGTGTGGACGTCACTCTGCCGGGTGGAGGTTACATTGTAGACGGATGCTATGGAATAAAGACCTTAAATTATAGTAAAATTTATATAAAATCCTGGAAATCGGTGCCTGATCACGTCACTGGCATGGGATGGGGAAGATTGTAAACAGATTCCGCGAGCGTTAATCCTGTTTGGGCCTCTGGTGCGATTTATGGGCATTAGGGGATTTGCATCCGTGACTAACGGGGCCTTTAGGTCTCCCTTTTTGTTTTCAAAGTCCCTGGCCAAGGGTTTCTGGTTATTTCTGGCAGATCTTCCGATCCTTCCGATGATGATTCCCTGGCAGCGGAGAGTGCGGGGTACATAAAACCCCGTAAACAGCGGCGGGATCTTCCTGTCTCGCTGCCGGCCAGTGCTGGGTCACCCCCACTACCAAATAGGCGCCGTTTGGGGAGGGGGCGGAATTTACTGAATGTTTCTCAAAGGGTCAATGCCAGAACTCTATCTGTTTTCCTTGAAAGAAACATCCATTTACAAAAACAGGTAACAATACAGAAGCAGGAGGCCATTCGGCCCTTCGAGCCTGCTCCGCCGTTCATTGTTATCATGACTGATTACCAAGTTCAACACAACAAAACAGTTTGACAGATTCTGGAACTCTCCTGACCAGAGTGGACCATGTGTAAAGGGGGTCACACGGTGCCTTTCGTGGCTCTGGAAAAAAACCATGCCTGGAAAATTGTGATTAAAAGTTTTAAAAGGGAGGAAAGATTACTTGGGGAAAGACGACGGCTCCAGACGGAGTTTGACCTGTTGACCACAGGGAAGGCGGAGGCACAGTGGAGGAAAGCGCAGGGGGCGACCTACGAGTATGGGGAAAAGGCTAGTCGGATGCTGGCACACCAGCTCCGTAAGAGGATGGCAGCGAGGGAAATAGGGGGAGTCAAAGATGGAAGGGGAGCCACGGTTCGGAGTGCGACGGAGATAAATGAGGTATTCAAGGCCTTTTATGAAGAGCTGTACAGATCCCAGCCCCCAGCAGGGGAAGAGGGGATGAGACGATACCTAGATCAGCTGAGATTCCCGAGGGTGGAGGAGCAAGAGGTGGCTGGTTTGGGGGCACCAATTGGGTTGGAGGAGCTGAGCAAGGGTTTGGGGAGTATGCAGGCGGGGAAGGCCCCGGGACCGGACTGATTCCCGGTGGAGTTCTACAGGAAGTACGCAGACCTGTTGGCCCCGCTACTGGTGAGGACCTTTAATGAGGCAAGAGAGGAGGGGACCCTGCCCCCGACTATGTCGGAAGCGACAATTTCTTTGATCCTAAAGCGGGACAAGGACCCAGTGCAATGTGGATCGTACAGGCCCTCAATGTGGATGCAAAGTTGCTGGCAAAAGTACTGGCCACAAGGATCGAGGACTGTGTCCCGGAGGTAATCCACGAGGACCAGACGGGATTTGTAAAGGGCAGGCAACTAAACACCAATGTGCGGCGGCTCTTAAACGTGATAATGATGCCATCAGAGGAGGGAGAGGCGGAGATAGTGGCAGCTATGGACGCGGAGAAGACCTTTGACCGAGTAGAGTGGGAGTATCTCTGGGAGGTGCTGCATAGGTTTGGGTTCGGGGGAGGGTTTATCAGTTGGGTTAAGCTCCTTTACAGAGCCCCGATGTTGAGTGTAGTGACGAACCGGCGGAGGTCGGAGTACTTTCGACTGTATGGAGGGACGAGGCAGGGGTGCCCCCTGTCCCCCCTGTTGCTCGCATTGGCGATCGAACCATTGGCCATGTCATTGAGGGAGTCTAATAAATGGAGGGGGGTGGTCCGAGGGGGAGAAGAGCATCGGGTGTCACTATATGCGGATGACCTGTTGCTGTACGTGGCGGATCCAATGGAGGGTATGGTGGAGGTCATGCAGACTCTAAGGGAGTTTGGGGAGTTTTCGGGCTATAAGCTCAATGTAGGGAAGAGTGAGCTCTTTGTATTACAGGCGGGGGACCAAGAAAGAGGGATAGGGGACCTACCGCTGAGGAGGGCGGAGGGGAGCTTTCGGTATCTGGGGATCCAGATAGCCAGGAGTTGGGGGACCCTACATAAACTGAATCTGACGAGGTTGGTGGAGCAAATGGAGGAGGATTTCAAAAGATGGGACATGTTACCGCTCTCGCTGGCGGGGTAGAGTGCAGTCGGGCAAAATGGTGGTCCTTCCGAGGTTTCTGTTTGTGTTTCAGTGCCTTCCCATCGTGATCACTAAGGCCTTTTTTAAGAGCATAGGCAGGAGTATTATGGGGTTTGTGTGGGCGAATAAGACCCCGAGAGTAAGGAGATGGTTCCTGGAACGCAGTAGGAACCGAGGAGGGTTGGCGCTGCCAAACCTGGGGAGCTACTACTGGGCAGCAAATGTGGCGATGATCCGCAAGTGGGTTATGGAGGGAGAGGGGGTGGCATGGAAGAGGTTGGAGATGGCGTCCTGTAAAGGAACGAGCTTGGGGGCGTTGGTGACGGCACCGCTGCCGCTCTCGCCGACAAAGTATACCACGAGCCCGGTGGTGGCGGCAACGCTAAGGATCTGGGGCCAGTAGAGACGGCACCGGGGTGCAATGGGAGCATCGGTGTGGTCCCCGATCAGGGGTAACCACCGGTTTGTGCCGGGGAAGATGGACGGGGGGGGTTCCAGAGCTGGCAGCGGGCGGGGATCAGAAGAATGGGGGACCTGTTCATTGACGGGACGTTTGCGAGCCTAGGGGCACTGGAGGAGAAGTTCGAGTTGCCCCCGGGAAATGCCTTTAGATATATGCAGGTGAGGGCTTTTGTGAGGCGACAGGTGAGGGAATTCCCGTTGCTCCCGGCACAAGAAGTTCAAGACAGGGTGATCGCGGGTGTATGGGTCGGGGAGGGCAAGGTGTCGGAAATACACCAGGAGATGAAAGAAGAGGGGGAAGCGCTGGTAGAAGAGTTGAAGGGTAAATGGGAGGGGGAGCTGGGGGAGGAGGTCGAGGAAGGTCTGTGGGCTGATGCCCTGGGTAGGGTTAATTCCTCCTCCTCGTGTGCCAGGCTCAGCCTGATACAATTTAAGGTGGTTCACAGAGCTCACTTGACGGGGGCGAGGTTGAGTAGGTTCTTTGGGGTGGAGGACAGATGTGGAAGGTGCTCAGGGAGCCCGGCGAACCATGTCCATATGTTTTGGTCATGCCCGGCACTGGAGGGGTTCTGGAGAGGAGTGGCGGGAGCAATATCTCAGGTGGTGAAAGTCCGGGTCAAGCCAAGCTGGGGGCTAGCAATATTTGGAGTAGTGGATGAACCGTGAGTGCAGGAGGCGAAAGAGGCCGGCATTCTGGCCTTTGCGTCCCTAGTAGCCCGGCGAAGGATCTTGCTAATGTGGAAGGAGGAGAAGCCCCCCAGCGTGGAGGCCTGGATAAATGATATGGCTGGGTTCATAAAGTTGGAGAGGATTAAGTTCGCCTTGAGAGGGTCTGCGCAGGGGCTCTACAGGCGGTGGCAACCGTTCCGAGACTATCTCGCGGAGCGTTAGAGGAAGGTCGGTCAGCAGCAGCAGCAACCTGGGGGGGGGGGGGGGGGGGGCGGGTGGCGGGGACATCCTGGGAGAGGGGGGGGGGGGGGGGGAAGGGGGGACTGCCTGGGAGGGTGGATGAGCGAGAGATAACATGAAGGGTTGGGGAAACTGGCACGTACGGGTGAGGGCCAGTGTACAAAGCTGTGTAAATATATCATTTTGCCATGTATATATCTTGCTCTGAGCGAGTTCTCGTTTTTTTTTGTTACCGTGTGGGGGGGGGTTATTGTTTGTAAGGGAGATAAATTGCGTTAAAAAACTTTAATAAATATATATTTTTTAAAAAGTTTTAAAAGTTGGGGCAGCACGGTGGCGCAGTGGGTTAGCACTGCAGTCTCATGGTGTCGCGGTCCCAGGTTCGATCCCGGCTCTGGGTCACTGTCCGTGTGGAGTTTGCACATTCTCCCTGTGTTTGCGTGGGTTTCACCCCCACAACCCAGAGATGTGCAGGTTAGGTGGATTGACCACGCTAAATTGCCCCTTAATTGGAAAAAATGAATTGGGTACTCTAAATTTTTTTTTAAAAAAAAGTTTTAAAAGCAAAATATTGCCGAATTTAATTGATTTATAGGATGTGGGAGTCGCTGGTTAGAGCAGGATTTATGGCCCTTTCCTAATTGCCCTGGAGAGTGCAATGATGAGCTGCCCTCTGGACATGAAGCGTTAACTGGTTCTCTCTCCTCAGGTGCTGCCAGACCTATTGGCCGGATCCTCCCTTCCGGGGACTAAGTCCCCACGGCGGCGGGACAACCGGTGCCAACGACTCCGCGGTCAACAGCCCCGCAAGGTGAGGAATTCTCACCTGTCTCGGGGCTGGGTGGACGTTGGAGGGGTTGGCTTTGCTCCAGCCGGCGACGAAGGGACTGCGTGTGTTTGCGCATGTGCAGAAGAGCCGACGTGATCTCGCACATGCGTGGAACAGCCGGCGTGTTTCCGCGCATGTGCAGACCGGTCGGCGTATTTTGCCGCTTGCGCAGGAAGTTCTCTTCTCTGGACCATGGTGGAGCCCTACAGGGGGCGGCGTGGAAGGAAGAAATGCCCCCACGGCACAGGCCTGCCCGCAGATCGGTGGGCCCTGATCGCGGGCCAGGCCACCGTGGCGGGGGGGGCGCTGCCAACGTCCCCCGACCGGCGTGGCACGAATCCTGCCCTCACCTGAAAAACGGCACCGGAGAATATGGCAGTCGGCGTGGGGGCAGGATTCACGCGGTGGGGGGGTCGGAGAATCCCGCCCATTGAGTTTTCCAGCGTTTTCTGTTTCTGTCTAAAAGTTGGATGGACAGCACGGTGGTACAGTGGTTAGCACGGTGGCACAGTGGTTAGCACTGCTGCCTCACGCCGCTGAGGACCCGGGTTCGATCCCGGCCCTGGGTCACTGTCCGTGTGTCGTTTGCACATTCTCCCCGTGTTTGCGTGATTCTCACCCCACATCCCGAAGATGTGCCGGGGAGGTGGATTGGCCGCGCTCAATTGCCCCTTAATTGGAAACAAATAATTTGGGTACTCTAAATTTATTTTAGAAAAGTTGGATTTTGTTTAGCTTGGCGAAGGAAAATGACTAATTGCTCGTGAAGAAAAAGATAGCAGCCTTTTTTCAGTCCGTAAGTTTGTTGTTTATTGAAAGAAGCCTAGTTAAAGTTTCTGTTATTCCGGGTAAACAATTGGCCATTTTGGGGAGTGAATCAAACCTGGAAATTAGTGGTGTGACCTGTGGGGGGGGGGGTTAAAGCTGCTCACTCCCCCCCCCATCCGGCTGATCACGATGACTGTCTGGGAGAACATTTACCAGCCTGATCAATCTGCCTCTGCACATTACTCCTGTCTCACACTATTCTGAATATCCTCTCACCATAACAATCGCCTCTATCTTCCCAAGGTGAATAATGATTGTGGGAATGCTGCCTACATCCCCACACAGACTTGGAAGATATGGAATGAATGGTTGGAGGACACATTACCCCTGGAGCTGGTGATTGAAGTAACAAAGCTGCGAATTCCTTTGAAAGCGAAAGGCTGAGAACTGGTGAGGCAGTGGTTGATGACACTGCTCAGGGCGGCTTCATCCCCTCTGTCCAAAACGTGACCGTGATACACAGCCCCACCTGGAAAAAAAGGTAAAAGATATTAGGATTCCATCTCAGCTCCGCGAGTCAGTCAGAGACTGGGGCAGAATCTCACCAGAATTCAGCCTCAGGCACAGATAGAAAACAGCCGAGGAACTCCCCAGTTGGAGTTTGAGCCGCTTAGACCAAAGACAATTAGTGGACGTGGTTTATGTCATAAATCTAGTGGGGCGGGGCCTGATAGAGCCAGCAACTGTCTCCAAAGACATTGGAGCAACCTCGACCAGCACTGCAGCCTAACGACCCCTGACACCCCAGTACTGCTGCAGATTAATGACCCCGACCAATCCTGCTGCAGCCTAACGACCCCCGACCCCGACCAGCACGGAGGTACCGGGTGCTCCACCCACCCCGACAATCCTCGGTGTTTTGAACCAACCCCCACTCACCAATGTTAAGTAATGGGTTAAGAGACATTCCAATTAGTTGTCTCATTTATGTTAAGTATCCAATAATTGACACTGATATTAAAGGGGCTTCAGGTGGCCTTTGTGTCGGGTGATGTGATGATGGAGTTTTGTGCAGAGTCTGTTAAAGTGAAATAAAGGTGTTGGTGGAAAAGGAGCAGAACCTTTGACTCTTTATACAACAGCAGCAAACGTCTAACAATTGGCAGCAGAGGATGGTTGCTGTGCAAATGTGAAGGGTTGAAAGATACAACTTTTCCAGATCAAACCAAGGAGTGAGTGAGAGAAAAAACCCAAAGACATATGGCTGAACCCAGGATAAAGATGGCCGGATATGACTACCCCCCCCCCCCCTTATTTTCTGAAAGAGGATCGTACGACCAATGGAGAAGTGCAGTAGTTATGTGGACTAAGGTAACTACCTTGGGAAAGAGAAAACAAGGTATGACATTGGCTCTTTCTCTACCTCATGACAGTAAAATCCAGAGCAAAGTGTTTTCTGAGCTGGAGTTGGAAGAGTTCGACTCAGAAGCAGGTCTGCAGACTCCATTACGCTATATGGATAAGATTTATAAAAAGGATGACTTGTTAATGCGTATGAAGCATGGTCGGATTGTGATAGGTTCCGGAAAATAGAGGATTTCTCCATTGAAGACTATAAAATGGAATTTGGCAGACTATATAAAAGGCTGCAGAAACACAACCTGGAATTTCCACAGTCTGTGTTGGCCTTTAAATTACTTGACTGTGCTAGAGTGAGCAACTTGGATAGGCTCCTGGTTTTGACAGGAGTTCAGTTTACTGATAAGTATACCTTATTCGATCAGATGACAGAAGCTTTAAAAACGTTTCTGGGGAAATATTCGATTCCGATGGCTCTGATGACCCAAATAGGTCAGCCTGCAATAAGGCAGAATATGGAAGATACACTACTAACAGGATGGCAAAATCGTATGGCTACGAACAGGGCTCAAGACTTTAGAAGGGGATCGGGACCCGGACATTATGAAGACAGAAACCCAGTTAGAACCTACAATAGGAATATGAACCCCAGAAATGCACGGGGCATGATAAATTGATGTTTTTGATGTGACTCTCAATACCATTATGCTTTCAACAGTCCAACTCGTTATAATAGAGTGTTTGAAGCGACACATGACATGGAAGAGTCAGAAGAGGAAAAAGATAGTGACCAGAAAGAAGGCATTGTCCTATTAATAAGCAGTTTTACGCCGGTAATGAGGTGTTGGTTGCAGAATCCTTCAACTGTGCTGTATTGGACAGTGACTGCACATCTGGAATTGTGTGTGGAATTGACTGGTTAAAATGTTACCTGGACTCCTTGAATGCTGAAAATCGGAACAAGGTTAAGGAATTTGAAAGTACCACAAGTTTCAGGTTTGGGGATGATAATACTCTGAAGTCGCTGAAAAGAGTGGTGATCCCTTGCAATATTGCCGGAGTGAATCATTTCATTCGCACGGATGTTGTATAAAGTGAGATACCTTTGCTTCTGAGCAGACCGTCGATGAAGAAAGCACACATGAAACTGGATATGGAACAGGATAAGGCAACCGTTTTTGGAAAGACGGTGGAATTACAATTTACACAGTCGGGACGCTATTGTATTCCATTACTGACAAATAATATTTCAAGTAACCCTACCTTTGGCCTGAGATTTTAACGACCTTGTGGCCATGGACATTAAGATCTGGGATAAAGCCAATAATATATTTATTTAGCATTTTGTAGATTTAGCAACCAGATTTAGTCAATCAACGATTGTACCAAGTAAAGAAAAGAGAGTAATTCTGGATCAAATCGTGGAAAAATGGATAGGGACAGGAATGGGCCCACCGGCAAAATTCCTTACGGACAATGGGGGAGAATTTGCTATGAAAATGAAAATCGCTTATTGTCACAAGTAGGCTTCAAATGAAGTTATTGTGAAAAGCCCCTAGAACTAATGATGAGTTTAGGGATATGCGTGAAAATGTGAATATCACAGTTATGAATATGGCTGCGGAAAGCCCATTTAGTAATGGTGTGTGTGAAAGAAACCATGCTGTAATCGATGACATGCTCTGGAAAATTTTGGCAGATAGACCAAATTGCAGGTTAAATTCAGCTTTAGCATGGGCGGTACATGCAAAGAATTCATTGCAGATGGTTGGGGGCTATAGTCCCTATCAATTAGAGTTTGGTAGAAATCCTAAAATTCCGTCCATTTTGGATGACCAGCCTCCAGCTTGGGAAGGGACTACAATTAGCTCTGCCTTTGCTGAGCATTTAAATGCATAACATAGCAGTAGAAAAGCTTTTTTGGAAGCAGAAGTCTCTGAAAGAATTCGCAGAGCTTTAAGGCATAATGTACGGTCATCAAATACCGTTTTTCAGCAAGGAGACATAGTGTACTATAAGAGAGACAATTTTAATGAATGGAAAGGCCCAGGGATGATCATAGGCATAGATGGCAAAACAATTATTTTGCAACATGGCAATCAAACTGTTAGGGTCCATTTACCGGGGGTACAGACTACAAATTTTCAAATTTAGACAGAGCAGACAGACATGACGAGGAACCAGGGTCATCTGGTACGCACATGTTACAGAACTATGAGGACCAGTTAACTGATTTAGACAGGGTTTCTGTAGAGGAACACAACACGTCTGATGAATTAGAACAGGCCATTTTTCCAAAAGGACAACTGCCAAAAGTTGGTACAAAAGTGACATACTTGCCAGAAGGGTTTAGTCAATGGAAGGATGCAACTGTTATTAGTGGAGCAGGGAAGGCCACTGGAAAGTATAAACATTGGTTGAATGTACAGCATTCAGGGGAGGGAGTAAAGAAAATGGATTGGGAACACGAAGTTCAAAAATGGAGGGCACAGAAACGCAGTGCCAGTTCAGATAGTACATCGGATAGTGAACAGGTCCGCAGGAAAAGGTCAAGAACTATTGAAAGGACATCCCACAGCAGAAGGTAACGATCAAGCAGTAGCAGTATAGAACGAGATACCAGGCGGGAGAGGGGATGTAGTTTATCATGGTCTTGGAACATGAGTAAGACTACGAATACTAATAGGAGTAGAAGCCCACATGCACGTGAGATTTTGGTGGCTTCCAATAAATTAATGAAAAAGTTACAAAAGATGCCAAACAGCAAGAATTGCATAATTGGAGTGAATTTGGGGTACACACGGAAGTACCGGATCGGGGACAAAGAGCTCTATCCCACAAATAGATTTGCACGGAAAAGGTTATTCCGGATGGAACTTATAAGGCAAAGGCCAGGCTTGTGGCAAGGGGATTTGAAGAAAACTTAGAAGATCAGGATTTAAGGGTAGACTCACCTACAGCAGGAAAGGTTATTTTAAAGGTCTTCTTGGCTCTATTAGCCACAAAGGCATGGGAATGCAAATCTATAGATATAAAAGCTGCCTTTTTGCAGGGGCATCAGCTCCAGAGAGACATTTTTCTCCGTCCTCCTAAAGAGGCAGCTAACACAGAAGGGGTATTCTGGAAGTTGAACAAATGTGTATATGGATTAAATGATGCGTCTAGAGTCTGGTATTTTTCGGTAAGGTCAGTTTTGTTAAAGTTAGGCTGTTGCCAGTTGAAAGCGGATCAGGCAATGTTTTACTGGCACTATAAAGGAAATCTTTCTGGCATCTTTATGATGCATGTCGATGATTTTTTGTGGGGCGTGACTGGTGATTTCGAAGCTATTGTAATATCTGGTTTGAGGAAAGAATTCAGGGTTGGAAGTCAGGCTTCCGGTGCATTTAAATATATTGGACTGGAAATCGGACAGACTAAGTTCGGGGCAACTTTACGTCAGCAATCTTATTTGGAAAGCATCAGCCCAATAGCAATTAGTCGTGGCCGGGTTTTACAAAAAGACGCAATGGTTTCAAAGATGGAAAAAGAGCAACTGCGAAGTTTAATTGGGCAACTAAATTAGTTAGGGAGACAGATTAGACCGGACATAAGAGTTTAGTACAAAAATGAATGATCCCAAAGTGGAAGACATAAGAGCAAATAAAGCGTTGGCCAAACTAAAAATGCAGGAGTGTGTTTTGAGGTTCCCGGTTTTAGGTGACCGTAGGCACTTGAAGCTCATAGTTTATAGCGATGCATCCTATGCAAATTTATGTGATGGGGTTTCAAGCGCAGGAGGTTTTATAATTTTCCTTTTGGGGAACAATGGTAAATGTTGCCCTCTTGTGTGGGAAACAAAGAAAATAAGGCGAGTGGTCAAAAGCACTTTGGCTGCTGAGACATTAAGCCTTGTAGAGGCGGTGGATATGGCCTTTTATATATCTCAGATATTGAGAGAAATTTTGGGATTAGAGGATTTGGGAAATATATCTATTGACTGTCACATTGACAATAAATCCCTGTGGGAAAATGTGCACTCTACAAAAAGTGTCAGTGAAACAACGTTAAAGATAGACATCGCAAGTTTGAAGCAGATGTTGGACAGAGAGGAAATAGCAAAAATTAAATGGGTCGACAGTAGCTATCAATTGTCAGACTGTTTTACAAAAAGAGGGACAAGTTCACAGAAACTTTTGGATATTGTTAATGAAGGGCGTCTGTTTCTGTGACTGTTTTTTTTCTTCTTCCAAAAATGAAAAAAAAAGAAGGGGGGAAATTGCGCGTGTGTTTTTGAGTTTCTTGTAATTTTGTTTTCACCTGATTATTTTTTTTCTCCAAGGAAGAGGAGACTGGTATGTCATGGGTTAAGAGACATTGCAATTAGTTGTCTCATTTATGTTAAGTATCCAATAATTGACACTGATATGTAAAGCGGCTTCAGGTGGCCTTTGCGTCAGGTGATGAGATGATAGAGTTTTGTGCAGAGTCTGTTAAAGTGGAATAAAGGTGATGGTGAAAAAGAGCAGAACCTTTGACTCTCTATACAACAGCAGCTAAACGTCTAACAACCAATACCGCGGATGTATATCTAGCACTCGCCCTACACCACACATCATTGCCCCCACCAATAGGGCTCCCCATAGGGCCAGCCCTGGAACTGCACATTGGCACAGTGCCAATCTGGCAGTGCCAACCTGTGCCATGGCACTTCCTGGGCAGGTCACTCTATCCTCTGGGGGCTATACTTACCTCTGCACACCCAGAGGGATAATGTTATTGGGATATTCAGATCGCAAAAGTTTCTACAAATATATAAAACGAAAAAGAGTAGCTAAGGAAACCATTGAACCATTGGTCCTTTAGAGGATGAGGAGGGACATTTAATTATGGAAAATGAGGAAATGGCCGAGGCAATGAACAGGTATTTTGTGTCCGTCTTCACAAATTTAACAAGCCAATAATTGTTGGCAAGGAGGCTATGGCAGGTGAGGACCTAGAAACGATCATTATCACTAAGGAGGGAGTGCTGGGCAGGCTAATGGGGCTAAAGGTAGACAAGTCTCGTGGCCCTGATGGAATACATCCCAGGGTCTAAAAGAGATGGTGGGGAAATAGCAAATCCGCTCGTGATAATTTACCAAAATTCGCTGGACTCAGGGGCGGTTCCGGCAGATTGGAAAACAGCAAATGTGACGTCACTGTTTAAAAGAGGAGTGTACAAAAGGCGGGTAACTATCGGCCGGTTAGTTTAACTTCTGTAGTGAGGAAAATGCTTGACTCTGTCATTAAGGAAGAAATAGCAAGACATCTGGATAGAAATTGTCCCATTGGGCAGACGCAGCATGGGTTCATGAAAGGCAGGTCATGGAAACTAATTTAGTGGAATTCTTTAAGGATGTTACGAGTGCGGTGGGCAACAGGGAACCGGTGGATGTGGTGTGTCTGGATTTCCAGAAGGCATTCGACAAGATGGCGCACAAAAGGCTGCCGCATAAGATAAAGGTGCACGGCATTATGGGTAATGCATAAGCATGCATAGAGGATTGGTTAACTGACAGAAACCAAAGAGTGGGGATAAATGGATGTTTTTCTGGTTGGCGATCAGTGGCTAGTAATGTGCCTTAGGGATCAGTGTTGGGGACCAAGTGTAATGTCTCAAAGTTTGCAGATGACACTAAGATGAGTGGTCGAGTAAAGTGTGCAGAGGACACTGAAAGTCTGCAGAGGGACCTGGGTGTCCTTGTGCATGAATCACAAAAAGTTGGTTTGCAGGTGCAGCAGGTGATTAGGAAGGCAGATGGAATGTTGTCCTTCATTGCGAGAGGGATGGAGTTTAAAAGCAGGGAGGTTATGTTGAAGCTGTATATGGTGCTGGTGAGGCCACACCTGGAGCACTGTGTACAGTTTTGGTCTCCTTACTTGAGAAAGGACGTACTGGCACTGGAGGGGGTGCAGAGGAGGTTCACGAGGTTGATTCCGGAGTTGAGGATTGGATTACGAGGAGAGACTGAGTAGACTGGGACTGTACTCGTTGGAATTTAGAAGAATGAGGGGGGATCTTATAGAAACATATACAGTTCTGAAGGGAATAAGAATTAGGAACAGGAGTAGGCCATCTGGCCCCTCGAGCCTGCTCCGCCATTTAATGAGATCATGGCTGATCTTTGTGGACTCAGCTCCACTCTCTGGCCCGTACACCATATCCCCGAATCCCTTTATTCTTTAGAAAGGCATCTATCTTTTTCATGGAATAGATAGGACAGAAGCAGGGAGGTTGTTTCCACTGACGGGTGAAACTAGAACTAGGGGACATAGCCTCAAAATAAGGGGAAGTAGATTTAGGACTGAGCTTAGACACATCCAGAGTGGGAATTAGAACTTGGTAATTTGGTGCAGTGAGGTCATCAGGAAAGGTAAGTGATAAGTCTAATTCTGCTGTTTTTCAGTTAAAAGTAGTGTGTAGCTTAGTGTCTGATTGGTTGAAACTGCCCCCACCCTAATTGCTGAGAGGCAGTTATCTGTCAGTCACCTGAGGCCTGTTTGGTGGCAGAAGGGTGTACATTGCATTCTTCTGTTTGAAGCTTAAATAGTGTGAGTCACCCTGGTTAGCCGAGTTCTGTCTAAAAGACAGACAGAAAGCGCACTCAGTAAGCTTTGCGCAGGTGAAGGGGACACAGCCTGAGTGAGTGAGACACATCCAGAGTGGGAATTGGAACTTGGTAATTCAGTGCAGAATGGGAGAGGCGGGGAGAGGCGAGTGGGGGGGGGGGGAGGAGGAGACAGGGTTGCTGCTGTACTCCGTAGTATTCGGAATAAGGTAAATGAGTTGATGGCGCAAATCATCGTGAATGACTATGATTTAGTGGCCATTACTGAAACATGGTTAAAGGATGGTCACGACTGGGAGTTAAATATCCGAGGGTATCAAACCTTTCGGAAGGATAGAGTGGATGGTAAGGGAGGTGGTGTAGCTCTGTTATTTAAGGATGACATCCGGGCAACAGTAAGGGA
Source organism: Scyliorhinus torazame (assembly GCF_047496885.1). Lineage (NCBI taxonomy): Eukaryota > Metazoa > Chordata > Chondrichthyes > Carcharhiniformes > Scyliorhinidae > Scyliorhinus > Scyliorhinus torazame. The sequence goes on along the minus strand of NC_092721.1, from coordinate 211,471,687 downwards.
TGACATCGGTGCTATGGAGGATAAGGTAGAATCCATTTGGGTGGAAATCAGGAATAGTAAGGCAAAAAAGTCACTGATAGGAGTAATCTATAGGCCACCAAATAGTAACATTATGGTGGGGCAGGCAATAAACAAAGATATAACATATGCATGTAGAAATGGTACAGCAGTTATCATGGGGGATTTTAATCTACATGTCGATTGGTTTAACCAGGTCGGTCAAGGCAGCCTTGAGGAGGAGTTTATAGAATGTATTCGCGATAGTTTCCTAGAACAGTATGTAATGGAACCTACGAGGGAACAAGCGGTCCTAGATCTGGTCCTGTGTAATGAGACAGGGTTGATTCAGGATCTCATAGTTAGGGATCCTCTCGGAAGGAGCGATCACAATATGGTGGAATTTAAAATACAGATGGAGGGTGAGAAGGTAAAATCAAGCACTAGAGTTTTGTGCTTAAACAAAGGAGATTACAATGGGATGAGAGAAGAACTAGCTAAGGTAGACTGGGAGCAAAGACTTTATAGTGAAACCGTTGAGAAACAGTGGAGAACCTTCCAAGTGATTTTTCACAGTGCTCAGCAAAGGTTTATACCAACAAAAAGGAAGGATGGTAAAAAGAGGGAAAATCGACCGTGGATATCTAAGGAAATAAGGGAGAGTATCAAATTGAAGGAAAAAACATACAAAGTAGCAAAGATCAGTGGGAGACTAGAGGACGGGGAAATCTTTAGGGGGCAACAGAAAGCTACTAAAAAAGCTATAAAGAAGAGTAAGATAGATTATGAGAGTAAACTTGCTCAGAATATAAAAACAGATAGTAAAAGTTTCTACAAATACATAAAACAAAAAAGAGTGGCTAAGGTAAATATTGGTCCTTTAGAGGATGAGAAGGGAGATTTAGTAATGGGAGATGAGGAAATGGGTGAGGAACTAAACAGGTTTTTTGGGTCGGTCTTCACAGTGGAAGACACAAATGACATGCCAGTGACTGATGGAAATGAGGCTATGACAGGTGAGGACCTTGAGAGGATTGTTATCACCAAGGAGGTAGTGGTGGGCAAGCTAATGGGGCTAAAGGTAGACAAGTCTCCTGGACCTGATGGAATGCATCCCAGAGTGCTAAAAGAGATGGCTAGGGAAATTGCAAATGCACTAGTGATAATTTACCAAAATTCACTAGACTCTGGGATGGTCCCGGCGGATTGGAAATTAGCAAACGTGACACCACTGTTTAAAAAAGGAGGTAGGCAGAAAGCGGGTAATTATAGGCCAGTGAGCTTAACTTCGGTAGTAGGGAAGATGCTGGAATCTATCATCAAGGAAGAAATAGCGAGGCATCTGGATGGAAATTGTCCCATTGGACAGACGCAGCATGGGTTCATAAAGGGCAGGTCGTGCCTAACTAATTTAGTGGAATTCTTTGAGGACATTAACAGTGCGGTAGATAACGGGGAGCCAATGGATGTGGTATATCTGGATTTCCAGAAAGCCTTTGACAAGGTGCCACACAAAAGGTTGTTGCATAAGATAAAGATGCATGGCATTAAGGGGAAAGTAGTAGCATGGATAGAGGATTGGTTAATTAATAGAAAGCAAAGAGTGGGGATTAATGTGTGTTTCTCTGGTTGGCAATCAGTAGCTAGTGGTGTCCCTCAGGGATCAGTGTTGGGCCCACAACTGTTCACAATTTACATAGATGATTTGGAGTTGGGGACCAAGGGCAATGTGTCCAAGTTTGCAGACGACACTAAGATAAGTGGTAAAGCAAAAGGTGCAGAGGATACTGGAAGTCTGCAGAGGGATTTGGATAGGCTAAGTGAATGGGCTAGGGTCTGGCAGATGGAATACAATGTTGACAAATGTGAGGTTATCCATTTTGGTAGGAATAACAGCAAAAGGGATTATTATTTAAATGATAAAATATTAAAACATGCTGCTGTGCAGAGAGACCTGGGTGTGCTAGTGCATGAGTCGCAAAAAGTTGGTTTTCAGGTGCAACAGGTGATTAAGAAGGCAAATGGAATTTTGTCCTTCATTGCTAGAGGGATGGAGTTTAAGACTAGGGAGGTTCTGCTGCAATTGTACAAGGTGTTAGTGAGGCCACACCTGGAGCAGTGTGTTCAGTTTTTGTCTCCTTACCTGAGAAAGGACGTGCTGGCGCTGGAGGGTGTGCAGAGGAGATTCACTACGTTAATCCCAGAGCTGAAGGGGTTGGATTACGAGGAGAGGTTGAGTAGACTGGGGCTGTACTCGTTGGAATTTAGAAGGATGAGGGGGGATCTTATAGAAACATATAAGATTATGAAGGGAATAGATAGGATAGATGCGGGCAGGTTGTTTCCACTGGCGGGTGAAAGCAGAACTAGGGGGCATAGCCTCAAAATAAGGGGAAGTAGATTTAGGACTGAGTTTAGGAGGAACTTCTTCACCCAAAGGGTTGTGAATCTATGGAATTCCTTGCCCAGTGAAGCAGTAGAGGCCCCTTCATTAAATGTTTTTAAGATAAAGGTAGATAGTTTTTTGAAGAATAAAGGGATTAAGGGTTATGGTGTTTGGGCCGGAAAGTGGAGCTGAGTCCACAAAAGATCAGCCATGATCTCATTGAATGGCGGAGCAGGCTCGAGGGGCCAGATGGCCTACTCCTGCTCCTAGTTCTTATGTTCTTATGTACTGACCGAAGGGGAGCTGGAGGTAAAAGGGAGAGTCGGGGTGGGGGTTCGCCGCCTGGGGGACTGGAGTGTGCGGGAGGTGTGGGCACGTAGATTATCATAGAATTTACAGTGCAGAAGGAGGCCATTCGGCCCATCGAGTCTGCACCGGCTCTTGGAAAGAGCACCCTACCCAAGGTCAACACCCCCACCCTATCCCCATAACCCAGTAACCCCACCCAACACTAAGGGCAATTTTGGACACTAAGGGCAATTTATCATGGCCAATCCACCTAACCTGCACATCTTTGGAGTATGGGAGGAAACCGGAGCACCCGGAGGAAACCCACGCACACACGGGGAGGATGTGCAGACTCCGCACAGACATTGACCCAAGCCGGAATCGAACCTGGGACCCTGGAGCTGTGAAGCAATTGTGCTATCCACAATGCTACCGTGCTGCCCTACGTAGCTGACCTAAGAAAGGAGATGGCTAGTCGGCAGGGGCGGGGGGGGGGGGGGGGGGGGCGGCGTGTAGCCCCCTGATCCGGCTGATAACATGGAATGTGAGGGGCCTAAATGGGCCGGTCAAGAGGGCCCGGGTGTTCACGCACCTAAAGGGACTGAAGCAGACGTGGTTATGCTCCAGGAGACGCACTTGAAGGTGGCAGATCAGATCAGGCTGAGAAAGGGGTGGGTAGGGCAGGTCTTTCATTCAGGGCTGGATGCAAAGAACAGAGGGGTTGCAATACTGGTGGGGAAGCGGGTGTCGTTCGAGGCGCTGAATATTGTGGCGGATAATGGGGATCGATACGTGATGGTGAGCGGTAGGTTGCAGGGGACCCAGGTGGTACTGGTCAATGTGTATGCCCCGAATTGGGACAATGCAGGGTTTATGAAGCGCATGTTGAGTCGGATCCAGGATCTGGAGCGGGGAGTTGATAATGGGGGGGGACTTTAATACGGTACTGGACCCAGCACTGGACCGATCCAGGTCAAGGACGGGTAAGAGGCCAGCTGCGGCCAAGGTGCTAAGGGGTTTTATGCACCAGATGGGAGGAGTGGATCCGTGGAGGTTTGCCAGGCTGGGGGCCAGAGAGTTCTCTTTTTTCTCACATAAGGCCTATTCACAGATAGACTTCTTTGTGATGAGTAGGGCACCGATCCCAAGAGTGGAGGGAACGGAATATTCGGCTATAGCGATTTCGGACCACGCCCCGCACTGGGTGGAGTTGGGGTTGGGGGAGGAGAGGGACCAGCGCCCGCTGTGGTGCCTGGATGTGGGCTGTTGGCAGATGAGGAGGTTTGTGGGCAGGTCCGGGGGTGCATTCAGAGATACATAGAGGTCAATGATAATGGGGAGGTGCAGGTGGGTGTGGTTTGGGAGGCTCTGAAGGCGGTGGTTAGGGGAGAGCTAATTTCAATAAGGGCTCACAGGGATAGGAAAGAGAGGATGGAGAGGGAGAAGTTGGTGGGGGAGATAGTAAGGGTGAATAGGAGCTATGCAGAGGCCCCTGAAGAGGGGCTGCTGAGGGAGCGACGGAACCTCCAAACGGAATTTGATTTATTGACCACGGGGAAGGCAGAGGCTCAGTGGAGGAAAATGCAGGGAGCAGAATACGAGTGTGGGGAGAAGGCGAGTCGGATGCTGGTGCATCTGCTACGTAAGAAGGAGGTGGCGAGGGAGATTGGAGGAATCAGGGATGGGGGGGAATACGGTGCGGAGTGCGGTTAAAATAAATGAGGTATTTAGGGATTTCTATGGGGACCTGTACAAGTCAGAGCCCCCGGAGGGGGGAGAGGGATGCGGCGGTTCTTAGATCAACTGAGGTTCCGGAGGGTGGAGGAAGAGCAGGTGGCTGGCCTGGGGGCCCTGATGGGGCTGGAGGAGCTGGTTAAGGGATTGGGGAGCATGCAGGCGGGCAAGGCCCCGGGACCGGATGGGTCCCTGGTTGAATTTTATAGGAAGTATGTGGATCTCTTGGGCCCGTTGCTGGTGAGAACCTTCAATGAGGCGAGGGAGGAAGGGACTCTGCCCCCAACAATGTCTCGGGCGCTGATCTCGCTGATTCTCAAGCGGGATAAGGACCCACTGCAGTGCGGTTCGTATAGGCCGATCTCGCTCCTTAACGTAGATGCCAAGTTGCTGGCGAAGGTCCTCGCTACGAGGATTGAGGATTGTGTCCCGGGAGTGATACATGAGGACCAGACTGGGTTCGTGAAGGGCAGGCAGTTAAATGCGTATGTACGGAGGCTCCTGAACATGATTATGGTGCCCTCGGTGGGTGGGGGGGAAGCGGAGGTGGTGGCGGCTATGGACGTGGAAAAGGCCTTTGATCAGGTGGCGTGGGAGTACCTATGGAAAATGCTTAGCAGGTTTGGGTTCGGGGAAGGGTTCATAGGGTGGGTCAGGTTGTTATACAGGGCCCCGGTGGCGAGCGTGTTTACGAACCGGCGGAGATCGGAATATTTCAGATTGTACCGGGGGACGAGACAGGGATGTCCCCTGTCCCCTTTGCTGTTCGTGGTGGCAATTGAGCCGCTGGCCATGGCATTAAGGGAGTCTAGGACCTGGAGGGGGTTGGTCTGTGGAGGGGAGGAACACCCGGTGTCGTTGTATGCTGATGACCTGTTGTTATATATTGCAGATCCAGTGGAGGGGATGGCAGAGGTTACGCGGATCCTTAGGGAGTTTGGGGACTTCTCGGGCTACAAGCTCAACGCGGGGAAGAGTGAGCTCTTTGTCGTGCATGTGGGTGCCCAAGAAAGGGGACTAGAGGAGCTGCCGTTGAAGAGGGCGGAGAGGAGCTTTCGATACCTGGGTATCAAGGTCGCTAGGAGCTGGGGGGCCCTGCATAAGTTTAATTTGACATGGTTGGTGGACCAGATGGAGGAAGACTTTAGGAGATGGGATGTGTTGCCACTTTCCCTCGTGGGTAGGGTGCAGTCGGTCAAGATGACGGTCCTCCCGAGGTTCCTGTTTGTGTTCCAGTGCCTGCCCATCCTAATCCCCGAGGCTTTTTTCAAGCGGGTAAGCAGGAGTATTATGGGGTTTGTATGGGCGAGCAAGACCCCGAGGGTGAAGCGGGTGTTTCTGGAGCGCAGTCGGGACAGGGGCGGGCTGGCACTGCCGAATCTGTGGCTATTATTGGGCAGCTAATGTGGCGATGATCCGTAAATGGGTAATGGAGGGGGAGGGGGCGGCGTGGAAGAGGCTAGAGGTGGCGTCTTGTGTGGGTACTAGCTTGGGGGCGCTGGTGACGGCACCTTTGCCGCTACCACCGACGAGGTACACCACGAGCCCGGTGGTGGCGGCGACATTGAAGATCTGGGGGCAGTGGAGGCGACATAGGGGTGAGGTGGGGGCCTCAATTTGGTCCCTGATACGGGATAATCATAGGTTTGTGCCGGGCAGGATGGAGGGGGGGGTTCCTAAGTTGGCATCGGGCAGGAATTAAAAGGATGGGGGATCTGTTTATAGATGGGGCTTTCGCTAGCCTGGGGGCGCTGGAGGAGAAATTTGGGTCGCCTCCCGGAAACGCTTTTAGATATATGCAAGTGAGGGCGTTTGTGAGATGGCAGGTGAGGGAATTGCCGCTCCTTCCAGCACGAAGGATTCAGGACAGGGTGATTTCAGGTGTATGGGTTGGAGAAGGCAAGGTCTCGGCGATTTATCAGGAGCTGCAGGAAGTGGAGGAGGCCTCGGTGGATGAGTTGAAGGGCAAGTGGGAGGAGGAGCTCGGGGAGGAGCTGGAGGAGGGTCTGTGGGCTGATACCCTGGGCAGGGTCAATTCCTCCTCCTCCTCATGCGCCAGGCTCAGTCTAATACTGTTCAAAGTAGTACATAGGGCGCATAGGACAGGGGCGAGGATGAGTAGGTTTTATGGGGTGGAGGACAGATGTCTGAGATGTTCGGGGAGCCCAGCGAATCATGCCCACATGTTCTGGACGTGCCCGGCGCTGGAGGGGTTCTGGAGGGGCTTTACGAGGGCTATGTCCAAGGTTGTGAACACCCGGGTCAAGTCGAGCTGGGGGATAGCATTATTTGGGGTATCGGATGAGCTGGAGGTGCAGGAGCCGAAAGAGGCCGGAGTTCTGGCCTTTGCGTCCCTGGTAGCCCGGCGGAGGATCCTACTCATGTGTTCATTAAGTTGGAGAGGATAAAGTTTGCCTTGTGAGGGTCTGTGCAGGGTTTCTCCAGGCAGTGGCAACCGTTCCTAGACTTTCTCGCGGAACGCTAGGTGGAGGTCGAAACAGCATCAACCCGGGGAGGGGGGGGTGGAGTTTGGTTTATGTTTTTGTAAAAAGAGGGCATTTTCCCCATTTTTGTAGTTATTGGTTAAATGGGGTTAATGTATCCTGGTTTGATTTCCTATGTACAATTTTGTTTTTCTTTCTTTCTGGAGTGTTTGGTTGAAAATTGTTGAAAATTTTGAATAAACATATTTTTAAAAAAAATAATGGACTCTAAAATCTTACCAATGACCAAAGTCAGGCTAACCGGCCTATAATTTACTGTCTTCTGCCTCCCTCCCTTCTTAAACAGCGGTGTTACATTAGCCACTTTCCAGTCCTCTGGGACCCTTCCTGCCTCCAGTGATTCCTGAAAGATCATCACCAATGCCTCCACAATCTCCTCAGCTCATAGAAGCAGGGATGTGTTGCTGCAATTGTACAGGGCCTTGGTGAGGCCACACCTGGAGTATTGTGGGCAGTTTTGGTCTCCTTCTCTGAAGAAGGATGATCTTGCTCTCGAGGGAGAGCAGCGAAGGTTTACCAGACTGATTCCAGGGATGGCGGGACTGTCATATGAGGAGAGATTGACTAGGTTGGGATTGTTCTCGCTGGAGTTCAGAAGAATGAGGGGGGATCTCATAGAGATTATAAAATTCTCACAGGACTAGGCAGGGTAGATGCAGGGAAGATGTTACCAAACTTGGGTGTGTCCAGAACCAGGGGTCACAGCCTGAGGATTCAGGGTAAACCATTTCAGACCGGGATAAGGACACATTTCTTCACACAAAGAGTGGTGAGCCCAAGTAGTTGATGCTAAAACATTGAATATATTCAAGAGGCAGCTAGAAATAGCACTTGGTGCGAATGGTATCAAAGGCTATGGGGAGGAAGCAGGATTAGGTTATTGAGTTGGTTGATCAGCCATGATTGTGGTGAATGGCAGAGCAGGCTCGAAGGGCCGAATGGCCTCCTCCTGCTCCTATCTTCTATGTATCTTTACATCTAAGAGTCAGGAGGTGAGTTATTCACCGTAGGATTCCTAGCCTTTGATCAGTCCTGGTAGTCACAGTATTAATATGGCTAGTCCAGTTCAGTTTCTGATCAATGGTAACCCCCAGGATACTGATTGTGGAGATTCAGCGATGGTAATGCCATTGAACGTCAAGGGGCGATGGTTAGATCCTCTCTTGTAGGAATGTAACTTGCCACTTGTCAGCCCAAGCCTGGATATTGTCCAGGTCTAGCTGCATTTGGACATGGACTGCTTCATTATCTGAGGAGTCGCGAATGGTGCTGAACATTGTGCAGTCATCCGCAAACATCCCCACTTCTGACCTTAAGATGGAAGGGAGATCACTGATGAAGCAGCTGAAGATGGTTGGGCCGAGGACACTACCCTGAGGAACTCCTGCAGTGATGTCCTGGAGCTGAGATGATTGACCTCCAACCACCACAATCATCTTCCTTTGTGCCGGGTACGACTCCAACGCGGAGAGTTTTCCCCCTGATTCCCATTGACTCCGGTTTTGCTACGGCTCCTTGATGCCACACTCGGTCAAATGCTGCCTAGATGTCAAGGGCAATAAGCGAGTGCCCCTATCGGCCACCAGAATTGTTGTGGTTGTTATGGGCCAGGGTTTAGAGAACCCCAAAGTGTATCATGGAATTCACCTGACCCACAACTTTTAACAGATTGTTATGGGGAGCACACGGCCCACTCTACAGGTGTGGCACAGCAGAAATGGAAAAGTATTTTTTAAAGCAAAACAATGTTTATTCTATGAACTCAAGTTCACCTTTTTAAAACATACAGTGAACATCTTAGTAACCATTAATTCAAATACAACCCCCAAAGAATACAACACTAAGTAATCCTTTAAGCTTTCCTTTTAACATCCATACGACTTAAAACACTTTTTACCGGAAGCACATCAGGTTAAAGTCACTACTGTTATTAATTTTAAATCACCGACTTCCGGTTGCGGCTATGCGGAGCTAAGCCGCACGATTCGGCAGCTCCCGCTCTCACGGACTTTCGGGCTCGTTAGAGGAGCCCCAACGGAATTTTTTTCGAAGACAACCCGTGGGGAAGGGAAGAGAGAGGTCCCCCTCCAACTTTTATGGACCGGACCAGAAGTGAAACGGCCAGAAAAGCGGCATTGGAGCAGCGGGAGAAGCGAGGGGAAAAAAGCAAAATGGCGGCGTCCGGGGACAAAGCGGAGTGCGGGCCAGAGCTGCAGGAGTTCATCAAGCGCTGCTTCGAGGAGCTGCGCAAGGAGATGCTGGCGCCTATGCTGGCGGCAATTGAAGGACTAGGGATGACCCAGAAGGCCCACGAAGCTAAGATCCAGGAGGTGCAGAAAAGAGTCAGTGAGAATGAGGACGAGCTCTTGGGCCTGGCGGTGAGAGTGGAGCGGCACGAGGCGCTACACAAGAGGTGGGCGGGAAGACACGAAGACCTAGAGAACAGGTCGAGGAGAAAGAACCTGCGGATCCTGGGTCTCCCAGAAGGAGTGGAGGGGGCCGATGCCGGGGCATACGCGAGCACGATGCTCGGGGCGATGATGGGCACGAAGGCCCCTTCGAGGTCGCTGGAGCTGGACGGGGCACACCGGGTGCTGGCGAGGAGGCCCAAGGCAAATGAGCCGCCAAGGCGATGGTGGTGAGATTTCACCGGTTCACGGACAGAGAGAGGGTCCTGAAATGGACCAAGAAGGAGCGGAGCAGCAAGTGGGACAATGCAGAGATCCGAATATACCCGGACTGGAGTACGGAGGTTGCAAAGCGGAGAGCGGGTTTCAACCGGGCCAAAGCGGCGTTGCACCGGAAAGGAGTGAAATTCGGAATGTTGCAGCCAGCGCGACTGTGGGTCACATACAAGGACCAACATTTTTCTTTTAAACGCCTGAAGAGGCGTGGACCTTCATACAAACCGAAAAGTTGGACTCTAACTGAGGGTTTGTGAGGGTGGGGGGGGATGTTTGAGGTTTGATGTGTTATGGTTGTTGTATATAGGGGGTCAATCAGCAGGTGTCAGCTGACTTACGGGAGTGATATGGGGGGAGCAAAAAAGCTAGACGGGTCTAGCGGGGGGGAGGGGAGGGGGGAAGGGGGGGGGGGGGAAGGGTTGCTGCTGCACTGGCCGAAAGGGAATGGGACACAGAAGAGATGGTCGGGGCGGGGGTCCCCCGGCTGGGGGACTAGAGGGTGAGGGAGGCGCGGACACGGGACTGGCCCAGAAAAGGAGATGGCTAGTCGGCGGGGGGCGGGGGGGGAAGCCCCCCCAATCCGGCTGATAACGTGGAACATGAGGGGCCTGAACGGGCCGGTGAAGAGGGCTCGAGTGTTCGCACACTTAAAGGGACTGAAGGCAGACGTGGTCATGCTCCAAGAGACACATCTGAAGGTGGCGGACCAGGTCAGGTTAAGAAAGGGATGGGTAGGACAGGTATTCCACTCGGGACTGGACGCGAAGAATAGAGGGGTGGCAATATTGGTGGGGAAGTGGGTGGTGTCATTTGAGGCCAAGACTATCGTAGTGGATAATGGAGGCCGATATGTGATGGTGAGTGGTAGGTTGCAAGGGACGTGGGTGGTGTTGGTAAATGTATACGCCCCGAACTGGGATGATGCTGGATTCATGAAGCGCATGTTGGGGCGCATTCCGAACCTGGAGGTAGGAGGACTGATAATGGGAGGGGACTTCAATACAGTGTTGGACCCAGCACTGGACCACTCCAGATCAAGGACGGGAAGGAGGCCGGCGGCAGCCAAGGTGCTTAGGGGGTCTATGGATCAGATGGGGGGAGTGGACCCATGGAGGTTTGCAAGGCCGCAGGCCAGGGAATTTTCTTTTTTCTCCCATGTGCACGAAGCCTACTCCCGGATAGACTTTTTTGTTCTGGGAAAGGGCGCTCAGCCCGAGAGTGGGGGGGACGGAGTATTCGGCCATAGCCGTTTCGGACCATGCCCCGCACTGGGTGGAACTGGAGCTGGGAGAGGAGAGGGACCAATGCCCGCTGTGGCGGCTGGATGTGGGACTGCTGGCAGATGAGGCGGTGTGTGGGAGGGTGAGGGGGTGTATTGAAAGGTACTTGGAGGCCAACGACAACGGGGAGCTGCGGGTGGGGGTGGTATGGGAGGCGTTGAAGGCGGTGATCAGGGAAGAGCTAATCTCCATCAGGGCTCATAGAGAGAAGACAGAGGGCATGGAAAGGGAGAGGTTAGTGGGGGAGATTTTAAGAGTGGACAGGAGATACGCAGAGGCCCCAGAGGAGAGATTACTTGGGGAAAGACGACGGCTCCAGGCGGAGTTTGACCTGTTGACCACAGGCAAGGCGGAGGCACAGTGGAGGAAGGCGCATGGGGCGACGTACGAGTATGGGGAAAAGGCTAGTCGGATGCTGGCACACCAGCTCCGTAAGAGGATGGCAGTGAGGGAAACAGGGGGAGTCAAAGATGGAAGGGGAGCCACAGTTTGGAGTGCGACAAAAATAAACGAGGTATTCAAGGCCTTCTATGAAAAGCTGTACAGATCCCAGCCCCCAGCGGGGGAAGAGGGAATGAGACGATTCCTAGACCAGCTGAGATTCCCGAGGGTGGAGGAGCAAGAGGTGGCTGGCTTGGGGGCACCAATTGGGTTGGAGGAGCTGAGCAAGGGTTTGGGGAGTATGCAGGCGGGGAAGGCCCCGGGACCGGACGGTTCCCGGTGGAGTTCTACAGGGAGTACGTAGACCTGTTGGTCCCGCTACTAGTGAGGACCTTTAATGAGGCAAGAGAGGAGGGGACCCTGCCCCCGACAATGTTGGAAGCAACAATTTCTTTGATCCTAAAGCGGGACAAGGACCCACTGCAATGTGGATCGTACAGGCCGATCTCGCTCCTCAATGTGGATGCCAAGTTGCTGGCAAAAGTGCTGGCCACGAGGATCGAGGACTGCCCAGGGGTGATCCACGAGGACCAGACGGGGTTCGTAAAGGGCAGTCAATTAAACACTGATGTGCGGCGGCTCTTAAACGTGATAATGATGCCATCGGAGGAGGGAGAGGCGGAGATAGTGGCAGCTATGGACGTGGAGAAGGCCTTTGACCGAGTAGAGTGGGAATACCTCTGGGAGGTGCTGCGTAGGTTTGGGTTCGGGGGAGGGTTTATCAGTTGGGTTAAGCTCCTTTACAGAGCCCCAGTGGCGAGTGTATTGACAAATCGGCGGAGGTCGGAGTACTTTCGGCTGTACCGAGGGATGAGGTAGGGGTGCCCCCTGTCCCCCCTGTTGTTTGCATTGGCGATCGAACCCTTGGCCATGTCATTGAGGGAGTCTAGTAAATGGGGGGGGGGTGGTCCGAGGGGGAGAAGAGCATCGGGTGTCGCTTTATGCGGATGACCTGTTGCTGTATGTGGCGGATCCAATGGAGGGGATGGTGGAGGTCATGCAGACTCTAAGGGAGTTTGGGGAGTTTTCGGGCTATAAGCTCAATGTAGGGAAGAGTGAGCTCTTTGTATTACAGGCAGGGGACCAAGAAAGAGGGATAGGGGATCTACCGCTGAGGAGGGTGGAGGGGAGCTTTCAATACCTGGGGATCCAGAGAGCCAGGAGTTGAGGGGCCCGACATAAACTGAATCTGACGAGGTTGGTGGAGCAAATGGAGGAGGACTTCAAAAGATGGGACATGTTCACGCTCTCGCTAGCGGGTAGAGTGCAGTCGGTCAAAATGGTGGTCTTTCCGAGGTTTCTGTTTGTGTTTCAGTGACTTCCCATCGCGATCACCAAGGCCTTTTTTAAGAGAGTAGTTAGGAGTATTATGGGGTTTGTGTGGGCGAATAGGACCCCGAGGGTAAGGGAGCCTCGGTGTGGTCCCCGATCAGGGGTAACCACCGGTTTGTCCCGGGGAAGATGGACGGGGGGTTTCAGAGCTGGCATTGGGCGGGGATTAGAAGAATGGGGGACCTGTTCATTGACGGGACGTTTGCGAGCCTAGGGGCACTGGAGGAGAAGTTTGAGATACCCCCGGGAAATGCCTTTAGATATATGCAGATGAGGGCGTTTGTGAGGCGACAGGTGAGGGAATTCCCGTTGCTCCCGGCACAAGAAATTTAAGACAGGGTGATCTTGGGTGTATGGGTCGGGGAGGGCAAGGTGTCGGCAATACACCAGGAGATGAAAGAGGGGGAATCGCTGGTAGAGGAGCTGAAGGGTAAATGGGAGGAGGAGCTGGGGGAGGAGATTGAGGAAGGTCTGTGGGCTGATGCCCTAGGTAGGGTTAATTTCTGCTCCTCGTGTGTCAGGCTCAGCCTGATACAATTTAAGGTGGTCCACAGAGCGCACTTGACGGGGGCGAGGTTGAGTAGGTTCTTTGGGGTGGACAGATTTGGAAGGTGCTCAGGGAGATTGGCGAACCATGTCCATATGTTTTGGTCATGCCCGGCACTGGAGGGGTTCTGGAGGGGAGTGGCGGGAGCAATATCTCAGGTGGTGAAAGTCCAGGTCAAGCCAAGCTGGGGGCTAGCAATATTTGGAGCAGTGGACGAGCCGGGAGTGCAGGAGGCGAAAGAGGCCCTTTGCGTCCCTAGTAGCCCGGCGAAGGATCTTGTTAATGTGGAAGGAGGTGAAGCCCCCCAGCGTGGAGGCCTGGATAAACGACATGGCTCGGTTCATAAAGCTGGAGTAGATTAAGTTTGCCTTGAGAGGGTCTATGCAGGGGTTCTACAGGCGGTGGCAACCGTTCCTAGACTATCTCGCGGAGCGTTAGAGGAAGGTCAGTCAGCAGCAACCTAGCGGGGGGGGGGGAATGGGGGATTGCCTGGGAGGGTGGATGAGCAAGAGATAACATGAAGGGTTGGGGAAACTGGCACGTGCGGGAGAGAGCCATTGTACAAAGCTATGTAACATATCATTTTACCATGTATATATCTTGCTCTGTGCGATTTCTTGTTATTTTGTTACGGGGAGGGGTTATTGTTTGTACGGGTGAAAAATTGTGTTAAAAAGCTTTAATACATATATTTTTTTAAAATAAAAAAAATTTAAATCACCAGGATCGATTTACAGTCTTTAGATTACAAAGAGAGATTCATACACCTCCTGGCTGTGACTGCAGCTATCCAGCTCTCAAAACGGAACTAAAACAGCAAACAGCCTAAAACGAAAGTAAAAAGCTGACAGACAGCCCAGCTCCACCCACTCTCTGATATCACTGCAGTAATAAACACCCATTTCTTAAAGGTACTCTCACTACAGATATTTATATACACACCCATTTATAAACACCCATTTCTTAAAGGTACTCTCACATGACACCTCACCCCCCAAAAAAATAAACCATCAACTTCAAGATGGTTTCATTTTTCACCTTTTCACCATTCTTTAAGAAATGCACACAGTAAATATACTTTCTCATTTCAAAAAACAACATACGCAAACAGGTATAATAATATAGTCCATTGTTTTTTCCTCCTTCCTCCAACTGGAATCCTTCTTGATTGACAGTCTCTTTGAACAAGAAGGTCTCTGCACGATCCATCCATTTCTCTACGCCTCGGCATTTCTCTTTAAAGTCAGATACTTTAGTTCAATCTGATCGCAGAGTCCCTTGTAATTCTCCAACACATGAGCATTGGTTATCACAGCTTTCAGAGGGCAGCACGGTGTCACAGTGGTTAGCATTGCTACCTACGGCGCTGAGGACCCGGGTTTGAATCCCGGCCCTGGGTCACTGTCCGTGTGGAGTTTGCACGTTCTCCCCGTGTCTGTGTGAGTTTCACCCCCACAACCCAAGTTGTGCAACTTAGGTGGATTGGCCATGCTAAATTGCCCCTTAATTGGAAAAAATAATTGGGTACTCTAAATTTATAAAATTAATTTTTTTTAAACATCACAGCTTTCAGGCAGTCAAATGCATGTTGAAACTCCACTGTCCACTGAAATTTTCGACGTTTCTTCAGCAAGTCCATCAGTGGAGCCACCACGCTACCAAAACTTTGCACAAATGTTCGATCAAATCCACTCATGCCAAGAAATTGCATTATTTCCCTTTGTCTTGAAGGTACCGGAAACTCCTCCAGGAAAGTGACTCAGGCTTTTCCAAATTCACTTTTGGCTAGGTTTATCACCAAACCCGCCTCCTGAAGTCGATCGAATAACTCCATCAAATGTTTTAAATGTTCTTTCCATGTCTGGCTGAAAATTACCAGATGGTCGATGTACACCGCACAATTGGGTAATCCTGAAACAACTTTGTTAGTTAATCGTTGAAATGAGGCTGGGGCGTTTTTCATTCCAAATGGCATAACCTTGAATTGGTAAATGTCACCTGGAGTCACAAAAGCTGAAATCTCCTTCGCCCTTTCGGATAAAGGTACCTGCCAGTAACCTTTAAGTAAATCCAGTTTGGAAATAAAAGCTGATTGTCCCACTTTCTCAATTCAATCCTCCAAACCTGGGATAGGACAAGAGTCCGTTCTTGTAACTGCATTAACCTTTCTATAGTCCACACACAACCTTTGGGTACCGTCTGGTTTAGGTACCATCACTGTGGGTGAGCTCCATTGGCTGCAACCCACTTCAATTATGCCATTTTTAAGCATACTCTCAATCTCTTTGTTAACCTGTGCCAATTTTAAAGGGTTAAGTCTATATGGATGTTGTTTAATTGGAACAGTATTTCCCACATCAACATCATGTATAGCCATTTTAGTGCTTCCCAATTTATCTGCACAAACTTGCCCATGTGATATCAATAACTCTTTCAGGTCAGTCCGTTTTTCCTCTGGAAGGTAACACAACAATTTATCCCAATTTTTAAGAACATCCTCGTTTTCCAATTTAATTTGAGGTATGTCAAATTCACAGTCATCTGGGTTTGGTTCATCACTTTGAGTTAGAATCATTAAAACCTCCTTTTTCTCTCCTTCCCTTTCAAAGTACCTTTTAAGCATATTCACATGACACACTCGGTGAGTCTTCCTTCTATCTGGTGTTTTTACCACATAATTCACCTCACTTAATTTCCTTTCAATCTGATAAGGTCCACAAAACCTAGCTTTTAAAGGTTCCCCTACCACTGGTAACAACACTAAAACTTTATCCCCACTGGCAAAACTACAAACTTTGGATTTCTTGCCGCTACCCGTTTCATCACATTTTGTTCAACTTTCAAATGTTGTCTAGCGAATTCACCTGCTCTATTTAATCGTTCCCTAGAATTTGACACGCAATCCAATAATGTAATTTCCGATTTCTCACCACCAGTTTCTCCTTAATCAATTTAAGTGGTCCTCTTACCTCATGACCAACAATTAGTTCAAAAGGACTAAATTTGGTTGACTCATTAGGTGCATCCCTAATTGCAAACAATACGAATGGAATTCCTTTATCCCAATCTTCTGGATAATCTTGACAATAAACCCTCAACATTGTCTTTAATGTCTGATGCCACCTTTCTAATGCTCCCTGCGATTCTGGATGGTACGCAGTTGATTTAAATTGTTTTATTTCTAAGCTATCCATAACTTCTTTGAATAACTTGGAGGTAAAATTTGATCCTTGATCCGATTGAATTTCTGTGGGTAGTCCATATCTAGTAAAGAATTTAAGTAACTCCTCCACAATCTTTTTAGCTGTAATATTACGTACTGGAATGGCCTCTGGAAACCTAGTAGACACATCCATTATAGTCAAAAGATATTGATTCCCACTTTTCGTTTTAGGGAGCGGTCCTACGCAATCAATTAGGACCCTTGTAAAAGGTTCCTCAAATGCTGGAATGGGTATTAAGGGCGCTGGTTTTATCACTGCTTGAGGTTTCCCTATCACTTGACATGTGTGACATGATTGACAAAATTTAACTACATCTTTATGTAGTCCAGGCCAATAAAAATGTTTCTGGATTTTAGCTTGAGGTTTCCTTATTCCCAAATGACCTTCCACTGGTACCTCGTGTGCAACTCGCAACACCTCCTTTCTATACCCTATCGGCAATACTACTTGATGAACTTCTGCCCACTTTGCATCCGCCTGCATATGTACAGGTTTCCATTTTCTCATCATGACATCACTTTTACGGTAATAACACTCTGGTGTACACACAGATTCCTCTTCCGTATATGCTTTCTGATATATCCGTTTTATTTCTACATCTTTCTGTTGTAATTCCGCCAATTTTCCTGAGCTAAAAATATCCGCCTCATCCTCCACCTGTTCTTGTTCTTTTTCAACCATCTGATCAAAAATCGTTTCTGATAATTGCACTTCAACTTCTTTGATTTCTCCTCTTGTCTTAACTTGTGACTTTGCGACCTTGTTACTACACAATTAGGAAAAATCCCAGGATATTCGTCCTTCAACAATTCAGTTGTTTGATTTTCGTTTCTGATAATTGCATTTCCACTTCATCCTCACTCTTTGATTTCTCCTCTTGTCTTAACATGTGACTTTGCGACCTTAGAACATAGAACATTACAGCGCAGTACAGGCCCTTCGGCCGTCGATGTTGCGCCGACCTGTGAAACCACTCTAAAGCCCATTCACACTAGTCCCTTATCGTCCATATATCTATCCAATGACCATTTGAATGCCCTTAGTGTTGGCGAGTCCACTACTGATGCAGGCAGGGCATTCCACGCCCTTACTACTCTCTGAGTAAAGAACCTACCTCTGACGTCTGTCTTATATCTATCTCCCCTCAATTTAAAGCTATGTCCCCTCGTGCTAGACATCACCATCCGAGGAAAAAGGCTCTCACTGTCCACCCTATCCAATCCTCTGATCATCTTGTATGCCTCAATTAATTCACCTCTTATCCTTCTTCTCTCTAATGAAAACAGCCTCAAATCCCTCAGCCTTTCCTCATAAGATCTTCCCTCCATACCAGGCAACATTCTGGTAAATCTCCTCTGCACCCTTTCCAATGCTTCCACATCCTTCCTATAATGCGGTGACCAGAATTGCACGCAATACTCCAAATGCGGCCGCACCAGAGTTTTGTACAGCTGCAACATGACCTCATGGCTCCGAAACTCAATCCCTCTACCAATAAAAGCTAACACGCCGTACGCCTTCTTAACAACCCTCTCAACCTGAGTGGCAACTTTCAGGGATCTATGTACATGGACACCGAGATCTCTCTGCTCATCCACACTTTGTTACTACACAATCCGGAAAAATCCCAGGGTATTCGCCCTTCAACACTTCAGTTGTCTGATTTTCTACTGGCTTATCAACCACAGTAGGCATCGCTCCCACCTGCGATCCAGCTATATCATTACCCAAGATAAACTGTATTCCTGGACAAGATAGTTTCTCTATTACTCCTACTACCACTTCACCACTCTTCACTGGACTTTCCAACCTTACCTTATATAACTGAACACTACTCCTCTCACTCTGAATTCCACATATTACCATCTTTCCTGGCAACATTCTTTCCAAACTACATAACTCCTCATCTCTTACCATTAAAGATGGACTAGCTCCCGTATCTCTTAAAATTGTGACTTCTTTACCTACTTCTCCTGATACACATGAGTAAACTTTACCCACACAAATAAATTCTTCAAAGAGATCTGGCACCTTATTATCAATCACCTCTGGACAGGCTGTACAATATTTTGCACCTCCTTCACTTCACTTGGGCTTTCCTTTACCACTTTAACAAACCCCACTGTCTTATCCTGTTTTACCACATCAGCCTTCCCAGTGCTTTTCTTCAACCACCAACACTGTGACTTTACATGGCCTAGTTTATTACAGTGAAAACATTTGAAACTTTTCATTTCTCTTCCACCCTCCTGGATTTCTTTTTTAATCTGAGGTACACTCTCTTTATTGTCTCCCATCAGATCACCTTTACCTTTACCACTTGAGTATTTCTCATGTCCCCAGGTTCTATCGCTCACAGCCTGAAACTGATGTCGGAAACCAATCTTTGATTTATGAACTAATTCGTAATCATCTGCCATTTCCGCTGCTAATCTCGCAGTTTTAACCCTCTGTTCTTCCACATGAGTTCTCACTACATCGGGAATTGAATTTTTAAACTCCTCCAAAAGTACAATTTCTCTGAGAGGTTCATACGTTTTGTCTATTTTCAAAGCCCTTATCCACCTATCAAACTTACTCTGTTTGATCCTTTAAACTACATGTATGTTTGACCAAATTCTTTCCTTACATTTCTAAACCTTTGTCTGTCGGCTTCAGGCACTAGTTCATATGCACCTAAGATGGATTTTTTCACCTCCTCATATGTCCCAGATACCTCCTCCGGTAGTGATGCAACACTTCACTAGCCCTACCTACCAGCTTTGTTTGAATCAGTAATACCCACATGTCCTGTGGCCATTTCATTTGTTTAGCTACCTTCTCAAATGAAATGAAAAAGGCTTCTACCTCCTTTTCATCAAACCTTGGCAATGCTTGGACATATTTAAATAGATCCCCACCATCTTCGACTATGACGCTCTTTATCACTATCCTCATCACTATCCGACTGTATGGTTCCCTTTATGTCTGCCAATTTTAACAGACTGTCATGTTTCATGGTCATTTTCCGAAGTTCAAACTCTCTCTCTTTATCTTTTTCCCTGATCTGCATCTCCCTTTCTCTTTCGTTTTGTTCTGCTAGGGCTATTCTTTCTTTTCTACTTTCTTCTCTCTCCTTTTCTTTTTTCTCTCTCTCTCTCTTTCATTTCCCTCTCTATCTCTTTCATATTCAAGCTGCTTTAATTCTTTCTCATGTTCCATTTGTTTAATTGCAACTGAATTTTTGCCATTTCCAATGAGTCAAACTGTATCTCAGGCAACTTTAAATGCTTAGCCACCGCCATAATTACCTCATCTTTTCGCATTTTGTCAGGTAATGTTAATTGCAATGTTTTTGCCAAATCTAACAGTCTGCTTTTAGTCTCTGTCCGTAAGGTACTGCGTGTGACCGTCTCCACCCCCAAAAACTTCAGAGCCTCTGAAAAAGCCATTGTCCACAACACACTCCCTACTTAAACTGAAATACCACACCTGAAAAGCAACCACAAAATGCTCACCCCTCACTGTCTTTAAGTTCATTAAGCCAATCCAATCGATAGACTTTTATCCCCCTCGAGCCCCCAATTTGTTATGGGCCAGGGTTTAGAGAACCCCAAAGTGTATCATGGAGTTCACCTGACCCACAACTTTTACTAGATTGTGGTATGGGGAGCACACGGCCCACTCTACAGGTGTGGTACAGCAGAAATGGAAAAGTATTTTTTAAAGCAAAACAAGGTGTATTCTATAAACTCAAGTTGACCTTTTTAAAACATACAGTGAACATCTTAGCAACCATCAATTCAAATACAACCCCAAAGACAACAACACTAAGTAATCCTTTAAGCTTTCCTTTTAACATCCATAACGACCTAAAACACCTTTTACCAGAAGCACATCAGGTTAAAGTCACTACTGTTATTAGTTTTAAATCACCAGGATTGATTTACAGTCTTTAGATTACAGAGAGAGATTCAGACACTTTCTGGCTGTGACTGCACACCCTGCAGCAAACAGCCTGAAACGAAAGTAAAAAGCTGACAGACAGCCCAGCTCCACCTACTCTCTGACATCACTGCAGTAGTAAACACCCATTTCTTAAAGGTACGCTCACATGACATGGTCGCTAATGGTAAGTATGTGATAGTGAGTCCTTGGCAGGTACTTTGGAAGTTATGGTAAAAATCTCTGGGATGATGTGGCATTTATTAAGGGTTTGCTGACCTCTATCCCTGCTTTGGATACACACCAGTTTGTTTGGGGGAGGGAGGGGGACCCGAAATCGAGGCCTAAATCTCTGGCTGCCGGGGTGGGATTGGACTCGTGGAGATTCCTGCACCCACACAATCGGGAATTCTTGTTTTCCTCACACAGGCCCGAGGTCTACTCAACGATAGATTATTTTTGTTGGGTACGTCTCTGTTCCCAGGGGTCAGAAAGGTGAAGTGTTCGGCGATAATGATCTCTGACCACACTCCGCATTTGTGGACCTCGAGCTGGAGACAGATCACATCCAGCACGGTAGCACAGTGGCTAGTACGGAATTTGCACCACTTGATTGGGTGAAGGCGAAATGGGAGGAGGAGTTGGGACCCATCCTGGATGAGGATGTGTGGAATGAGGCCCTTTGTAGGGTGAATTCCACCTCCTCTCGCGCAGGGCTCAGCCTGATCCAGCTCATGGTGGTTCACGGAGCTCATCTCACCCGGAGCAGCATGAGTGGGTTTTGTGCTGAACTGGAGGACAAGTGTGAGCGATGTTCTCGTGATCTCGCCAATCATACCAACATGTTCTGGTGGTGTCCAAAGATGGTGAGCTTTTGGGCCTCCTTCTTCAGCACCATGTCAGCGGTTCATGAACGTCAATCTGGAGCCTTGTCCATTGGTGGCTGTTTTTGGGGTGTTGGACTCGGCAGGGCTGCAGGCCGGGGTGAAGGTGGATGCGCTCGCCATTGCCTCGCTGATAGCCCGGAGGCGAGTTCCGCTGGGACGGAGAGCATCCTCTCTGCCTGGAGGCTAGCTTGGTTCAGTGACATTATGGGCCTTTTATACCTGGAAAAGTACAGCGTGAGGGGATTGGCGGAGCGATTTGACCTCCGGTGGGGGCCATTTATCTCATACTTGGAGAGTTACTTACCGTCAGCTTTTAGTGGGGGGAATAGGGTTTGGTTGTGGGACTAGGGGGGCTATGGGGGGGGGGGGGGCGGTGCAGTTGGATGAAGCTGTTGCTGCTTGTTTTTCTTTTCCTCCGATCTTTTGTGTGATTGGCACGACAATGTACCACGTTTGAACCAGTTTCAGAATTGTGCTGCAGTTTAGATCGTGGGTGTTATCTATGAAACCTTTAATAAAATATTATTTACAAAAAATACAAATCCATTCCCTCAAGCATCCATCGTTCAACCATTGGCGGCCGTGTCGTCAGCAGCTCAAGCTCTGGAATTCCCTCCCTAAACATCTCCACCTCTCTCTTTCTCTCTGCACCTTCAGGACGCTCCTTAAAACCTAGCCCACTGACTGAAGTTTGGGTGTCCCATTCTAATACCCGGGTCTCCTTTTATGGCTCAGTGTCATATTTAGTTTGATGATTACTCCTAGAAACATAGAAAAAGTAGGAGCAGGAGGAGGCCTTTTCGCCATTCCTCACCATCATGGCTGATCATCCAACTCAATAGCCTAATCCTGCTTTCTCCCCATAGCCTTTGATCCCCTTCACACGTAGTGCTATATCTAACTGCTTCGTGAAACTATACAATTATTTGGACTCAATTACTTCCTGTGGTAACTTATTCCACAGGCCCAAAACTCTCTGAGTGAAGGAATTTCTCCTCATCTCTGTTCTAAATTGTCTAATAATAACAATAATCTTTATTGTTAACAAGTAGGTTTACATTAACACTGCAATGAAGTTACTGTGAAAAGCTCCTAGTCGCCACACTCCGGCGCCTGTTCTACCCCGTATCCTCAGACCGTGATCCCTGGTTCTGGACACACCCACCATCGGGAACATAAGAACATAAGAACTAGGAACAGGTGTAGGCCATCTGGCCCCTCGAGCCTGCTCCGCCATTTAATGAGATCATGGCTGATCTTTGTGGACTCAGCTCCACTCTCCGGCCCATACACCATATCCCCAAATCCCTTTATTCTTTAGAAAGGCATCTATCTTTTTCTTAAAAACGTTTAAAGAAGGAGCCTCAACTGCTTCACTGGGCAAGGAATTCCAGAGATTCACAACCCTTTGGGTGAAGAAGTTCCTCCTACATTCCGTCCTAAATCTACTTCCCCTTATTTTGAGGCTATGCCCCCTAGTTCTGCTTTCCCCGACCAGTGGAAACAACCTGCCCGCATCTATCCTATCTATTCCCTTCATAATTTTATATGTTTCAATAAGATCCCCCCCGCATCCTTCTAAACTCCAATGAGTACAGTCCCAGTCTACTCAACCCCTCGTCATAATCTATTCCCCTCAACTCTGGGATCAACCTAGTGAATCTCCTCTGCACTCCCTCCAGTGCCAATATTTCTCAGGTAAGGAGACCAAAACTGAACACAATACTCCAGATGCGGCCTCACCAACACCCTATACAATTGCAGCATAACTGCCCTAGTCTTGAACTCCATCCCTCTAACAACGAAAGACAAAACTCGATTAGCCTTCTTAATCACCTGTTGCACCTGCATACCAACTTTTTGCGACTCGTGCACCAGCACACCCAGGTCCCTCTGCACAGCAGCATGTTTTAACATCTTACCGTTTAAATAATAATCCATTCTGCTGTTATTCCTCCCAAAATGGATAGCCTCACACTTGGCAACATTCAATTCCATCTGCCAGACCCTAGCCCATTCACCTAGCCTATCCAAATCCTTCTGCAGACTTCCGGTATCCTCTGCACTTTTTGCTTTACCACTCATCTTAGAGTCGTCTGCAAACTTTGACACATTGCACTTGGTCCCCAACTCCAAATCGTCTATGTAAATTGTGAACAACTGCGGGCCCAACACTGATTCTTGAGGGACCCCACTAGTTACAGGTTGCCAACCAGAGAAACACCCATTTATCCCCACTCTCTGCTTTCTGTTAGTTAACCAATCCTCTATCCATGCTACTACTTTCCCCTTAATGCCATGCATCTTTAGTTTATGCAGCAAACTTTTGTGTGGCACCTTGTCAAAGGTTTTCTGGAAATCCAGATATACCACATCCATTGGCTCCCCGTTATCTACTGCACTGGTAATGTCCTCAAAAAATTCTACCAAATTAGTCAGACACGACCAACCCTTTGTGAACCCATGCTGCGTCTGCCCAATGGGACAATTTCCCTCCAGATGCCCCGCTATTTCCTCCTTAATGATAGATTCCAACATCCTTCCTGCATCTACCCTGTCCAGTCCTGTTAGAATTTTATAGGTTTCTATGAGATCCCCCCTCATTCTTTTGAACTCCAGCGAATACAATCCTAACTGATTCAATCTTTCATCCTACGTCAGTCCCGCCATCCCTGGAATCAGTCTGGTAAACCTTCGCTGCACTCCCTCGAGAGCAAGAACATCCTTCCTCAGAGAAGGAGACCAAAACTGAACACAATATTTCAGGTGTGGCCTCACCAAGCTCCTGTATAATTGCAGCAAGACATCCCTGCTCCTGTACTCGAAATCTCTCGCAATGAAGGCCAACATACCATTTGCCTCCTTTACCGCCTGCTGCACCTGCATGCTTACCTTCAGCGACTGGTGCACAAGGACACCCAGATTTAGTTGCACGTTTCCCTCTCCTAATTTATGGCCATTCAGATAATAATCTGCCTACTTGTTTTTGCAACTAAAATGGATAACCTCACATTTCTCCACATTTTACTGCATTTGTCATTCATTTGCCCACTCGCTCAACTTGTCCAAATCACACTGAAGCATCTCTGCACCTCCTCACAGCTCACCCTCCCACCCAACTTGGTATCATCTGCAAATTTGGAGATAAGACAATTTGTTCCCTCATCAAAATCATTAATATATATTGTGAATAGCTGGGGTCCCAGCACCGATCCCTGTGGTACCCCACTGGTCACTGCTGCCAATTTGAAAAGATCCGTTAATTCCTACTCTTTGTTTCCTGCCTGCCAACCAGTTTTCTATCCAGCTCAATATACTGCCCCAATCCAATGCGCTTTAATTTTACACCCTAATCTTTTTGCGGGACTTTGTCAAAAGCCTTCTGAACGTCCAAATAAACCACATCCGCTGGCTCCCCCTCATCAACTTTGCTAGTTACATCCTCGAAGATTTCCAGTAGATTTGTCAAGTATGATTTCCCCTTCATCAATCCATGCTGACTCTGTCCGATCCTGCCACTGTTTTCTAAGTGTTTTGCTGTAACATCTTTCAGAATGGATTCTAGAATTTTCCCCACTACTGACGTCAGGCTGACTGGTCTATAATTCCCTGCTTTCTCTCTCCCTCCCTTTTTAAATAGTGGAGTTACATTAGCCACCCTCCAATCTGCAGGAACTGGCCCAGAGTCTATAGAATCCGAGAAGATGACCACCAATGTATCCACTATTGCCAGACCACCTCCTTAAGCACTCTGGGATGTAGATTCTCAGGCCCTGGAGATTTATCTGCCTTCAATCCCATCAATTCCCCCAACACCATTTCTCTACTGATATTGATCTCCTTCAGTTCCACCCTCTCACTAAACCCTGTGTCCCCCAACATTTCTGGTATCTGATTTGTGACCTCATATGTGAAGACAGAACCAAAGTCGGTGTTTCGTTGCTCAGCCATTTCTTTGTCCCTATTAGACATTCCCCTGTTTCTGACTGTAAGGGACCTATATTTGTCTTCATGTAGCCATCTGGGATGGCCACTTACAAAAGGAAACATGGCCACTTACAAGGGAAGTATGGACACTTGCAAAGAATCACGGGAAAGATGGCCAATGCAGGATCCAGACGAACTCCGAGCATAAGTGTATATTTGCCACTAGATAACCAGACACGATCGAAACCCCCAGCCGATTTGCATTCTAATGGCCCATTTCCCCAGAACAAAGGACTTGTACTCGGGTATCTGTCCAGACTCATTTGCGCCACTCCCTTCACCCAGGAAGCCCAAACAGCCAAGGTCAATGACCACTCAGGACACGCCCAGCCATCAAGGCACCCGCCCCTTTATTGGCTAAAATTGAAGGCAGTAATGGAAGCCTGCCGAATTATTGGGTCCAAGGCTAAGGACCGCCCAAAAGAGCGCGAAACCCCCGAAGGATAAAGAGAGACACTGTCATGTGTTCAGTCTCTTTTGGCCCTGGCACACCGGCACTCTCTTGGCCCCAGCTTGTGCCCAAAAGCCAATTGCAGCACCACCACCAGAAGCAAGTTCAAGACCAATGATCGCTACCAGATGGATGAGCCCAGCAGCAACAAAGTCACTTCTCCAGATCCAGCCACTCCAGATCCGAACAAAGGCCTTGTTCCTCTGCCAAAGCCGGGTGCCTGACGTTAAGTACAGGTTGTTGTAGTGTTCGGTGTAATTTAGCTTGCAGTGTTTTTATGTTGCATGTGTGAGTTAATCTTGTGTGTAAATAAACTATTATTGAACTTGAACTAACCAACTGGTTGTTGGGTCTTTGATCGATAACCAGCTAAACCTTGTGGTGGTATCATTTCATACCTGGCGACTCTGCAAAGCAATATTATCATTAATAACTGTCATATCAGTATCCAGTTAAAAGGAGCAACATTATTGGCAACATTATCCAATCTTTTTCTCTTCACGTACCGATAGAAACGTTTAGTCAGTTCTTCTGTTCCCTGCAAGCTTACTTTCGTACTCTATTTTCCCTTCTTAATCACTCCCTTGGTCCTTCTTTGCTGAATTCTAAACAGCTCCCAATCCTCAGACCTGTTGTTTTTCTTGGCCAATTTATATCTAAATTCCCTAATTCCCCTTGTAAATCATGGTTTGGCCACCTTTCCCATTTTACTTTTGTGCCAGACAGGAATAAACAATTGTTGCAGTTCCTCCATGCGCTCTTTGAATGTTTGCCATTGCCTATCCACTGTCATCTCTTTAAGTAACTCTCCCCAATCGATCAAAGCCAACTCACGCCTGATATCATCGCAGTTTCCTTTGTTGATATTCAGGACCCTGGTCTCCGCATCACTCTCCACCTTGATGAAAAATTCTATCATATTATGGTCACTCATCCCCAAGGGATCTCGCACAACTAGATTGCCAATGATTCCGTTCTCATTACCCAGCCTGTTCTCTAGTTGGTTCCTCAATGTATTGATCCAGAAGATCATTCTGCATACTCTCCAGGAATTCCTCTTCTATGATATCGTGGCTAATTTGATTTCCCAGTCTATATGCAGATTAAAATCACCCATAATTTATAGTTGTTCCTGCATCTCTAATTTCCTGTTTAATGTCATTTCACTGCAGTTTGGGGGTCTAAAAGATGCCCACCAATGTTTTTTGCTCCTTGTTGTTTTTCAGCTCTACCCACACAGATTTCGCATTGTCAGAGCTAATATCCTCCCTCACTATTGTGTATATTTCGTCCTCAACCAGAAATGCAACCCCACCGCCCTTTTCTTTTTGTCTGTCTTTCGTAAATATTGAGTATCCCTGTACATTCAGTTCCCACCCCTGGTCACCCAGCAGCCATGTCTCCATAATCCCGACTGTATCATCCCTGTTCACATCTATTTGTGCGGTTAGTTCATCCACTTTCTTGCGAATAGTCTGCCATTCAGGCACAAAGCCTTGAAGCTTGTCCATTTCACATTTAGCACTGTTGCTTCACAGCTCCAGGGTACCAGGTTCGATTCCCGGCTTGAATCACTGTCTGTGCGGAGTCTGCACGTTCTCCCCGTCTGCGTGGGTTTCCTCCGGCTGCTCCGGTTTCCTCCCACAGTCCAAAGATGTGCAGGTTAGGTAATTTGGACATTCTGAATTCTCCCTCTGTGTACCCGAACAGGCGCCGGAATGTGGCGACTAGGGAATTTTCACAGTAACTGCATTGCGGTGTTAATGTAAGCCTACTTGTGACACTAATAAAGATTATTATTATTAGTCCTGCTCCCAATATTTTACACTGTGACCCTGCTTGATCTGGCTCTTGGTTTATTTGCCCATCACTTTTCTGGGAAGCACTTTGGGATGTTTTATTTCAACTGGCATTAGGATTGGATACACATTCATGATGCGTTTTCTTCATTGCTGTGTTAGTTAATGAGGGCTAGTCACCAACAGATTTTACCACAGTGTTGTTCATAATCCACTCAGTCGTCACCTCATCTACCTGACAAACATCCACTCCCTCCTCCATCAACACACAGTAGCAGCAATGTGTACCATCTACAAGATGCAGTGTAGCAACTCATCAAAACTTCTTCATTAAAGCTGCGAAATGAAGTCAATTTGTTGTCTGTTGTTCACTCTTACCTATTAGAAGTTCAAGCAGGGATTCCGAGTCATCCCAGGTTGTCTGCAGCTTCACCTGAATGTCCAGGGCAGCAAATAAATCAGCTTGTGTCCTGTGGCAGAAAACTCAGAATTACATTCTTGCAGTACAGAAAGCACCATACTGTCCATCAGGTCAGTACCTGTTCTGCACAGTTCCTCATACCCTTTGATAAGACTGCCTTCTTATATCTGATATTATGGCTCCCCCTTCACCTGGGTGGGAGGGGGCGGAATAGAGGTGGTATGTTTGAGATTGAGGTTTGAGTTGGAACAAAGAGATTCTGAATGATGAGATCTACGAGTGACTTACCAGTGATAGGGGTGTGCCTGTACCCAGCTCCTGTAGTGCTGTCGGTGGAGTAGGATTGAGTGCAGGGCAGCGAGGAGAACGAGGCGCTCTGCTTTGATTGTGTCACCCAGTTTGATCTGAGCCTGAGAGTACGACCGTCTCAAGGTGTTTTGTAGCATCGATGGCGTCTCAATCACCAGCTTTGTCATGCATCGCCTCAATATTCCTGTAACAAATCATCAGATGGGGTCAGTGCCTGGGGTCACAGGTTCAAACCCAGGGCATGAGGGAAAAGACACAAGGGGAAAGAGGGGGGAGTATGAAAAGAAACTGGCAGCTACAGTCTGGCATGTAAATAGTATAAAGCTGGTACAAGGAGCAGTATTCAGGATAGAATTGGGCAGCACGGTAGCACAGTGGTTAGCACTGTTTCTTGACAGCTCCAGGGTCCCAGGTTCGATTCCCCGCTGGGTCACTATCTGTGCGGAGTCTGCACGTTCTCCACGTGTCTGCGTGGGTTTCCTCCGGGTGCTCCCGTTTCCTCCCACAGTCCAAAGATGTGCAGGTTAGGTGGATTGGCCATGATACATTGCCCTTAGTGTCCAAAACGGTTAGGGGGGGGGGGGTTACAGGGATAGGGTGGAGGTGTGGGCTTAAGTGGGGTGCTCTTTCCAAGGGCCGGTGCAGACTCCATGGGCCGAATGGCCTCCTCCTGCACTGTAAATTCTTTGATTCTATGAATTAGTAGTCACATGGAAAAACACAAGTTGATTAGAAAGAGCCTACATGGATTTCTAAAGGAGAAATCATGTTTAACCAGCTTGCTGGAGAATTTGGAAGAGGTAATAGAGAGGGTCGATGAGGGTGATGTTGTTGGTGTGGTGTATTGGATTTTCAGAAGGTATTTAATACAGTGTGTTGTGGGCCAGGGTTTAGAAAACACCATTATGGAGTTGACCTGACCTATAAGTGTTTATTGAATTTGGCTGGGATGAGCAGACGATCCTGCCTTTCAGGTGATAGTCAATAGACTTCTTAGGCACTTTTAATCAAAAAAACAAGCTTTATTCTAAGAATTTAGTTAAAATCTGTATAAACACACAGCAAGAATTTTTATCAACTCCAAACATAAAGACCCCGCACAGCTACAGTAATCTATGTATAACCCTTAATAAATTCCCCCTTAACTGTTCCAATTCACTAACAAAATCCAAGTAAAACCAGAAACCCCTTTTCAAAGGTGTGGCCCAGCAGACGGCACTCTCACTGCCTTAAGACTTGCTATTGATACTCTGTTCCCCTTCTCAAACAGCAGATTTCAATTCCTTCCATAAAGCAATGATCTCTTTTGAGTTAACGTTTCGAGTCCGATGACTCTTTGTCAAAGCTTTGACAAAAAGTCATCGGACTTGAAACGTTCGCTCTTTTCTCTCCCCACAGATGCTGCCAGACCTGCTGAGACTTTCCAGCATTTTCTCTTTTGTTTCAGATTCCAGCATCCGCAGTAATTTGCTTTTATCTCTTTTAAGTTATCAAGCAGTCTGAAACAGCTTTTAAAACGAAGACAGAGAAAAAACACTTTTTTCAACCTGTGACATTCAAACCAGTCCAAACTCAAAGCGAAAGTAAAAACTCAGAGCCACAGCCCAGCTCCACCCACACAATGACATCACTGAAGCCATGTGATTAGACAAAAACCTTTCTTAAAGGGACACTACCCCCAAGGAAAGAAATAAACCATCAACTTCAAAGACGGTTTAATTTTTCATCTTTTCACTTGCCAATTAATAACAATTGACAATAAACATACATTTATTTAAAATAAAACAGGCAAACACTGATAATAATTCAGTCCATTTCGGTTCTTTGCCTTCCTGCAGCTGGAATCGCTCTCGATTGATAGTCTCTTTGGACAATAAGATCTCTGCACAATCCATCCATTCCACACGCCTCGGCATCTTTCTTTAAGGTCAGATACTTCCATTCAATCCGATCACAAAGCCTCTTGTAATTCTCCAACACAGGAGCAGTGGTTAACACAGCCTTCAGACTGCCAAATGCCTATTGGTACTCCGCCGTCCCCTGAAATTTGCTGCGCTTCTTCAGCAAGTCCGTCATTGGAGCGACCACGCTGCTAAAATTCGGCACAAATGTACGGTAATATCCCCTCCTGCCAAGAAATCTCATTATTTCCCTTTGTGTCGAGGGTATTGGAAACTCCCCAATAACCTTTAGTTTCACATCCCGTGGATTCATTTGACCCTGTCCAATTGTATGGCCAAGGAACGTGATTTGGGCTTTTCCAAATTCGCTTTTGGCTGGGTTTACCACCAAACCTGCCTCCTGAAGTCAATCGAATAACTCCAGAGATGCTTCAAATGTTCTTTCCATGTCTGACTGAAAATTACCAGATTGTCTAGAGATACCTCACAATTGGGTAATCTTGAAATGACTTTATTAGTTATCCGTTGAAATGTGGCTGGGGTGTTTTTCATACCAAATGGCATAACTTTGAATTGGTATATACCATCTGGAGTCACAACAGCTGAAATCTCCTTTGCCCTTTTGGATATGGGTCCTGACAGTAAATCTAGTTTGGAGATGAAAGCTGATTGTCCCACCTTCTCGATGCAATCCTCCAAACGTGGGGTAGGATCAGAGTCTGTTCTTGTAACTGCATTGACCTTTCTATAGTCCACACACAACCGTTGGATACAGTCTGGTTTTGGTACCATCACTGTGGGTGAGCTCCATTGGCTGCAATCCACTTTAATTATGCCATTTGTAAGCATACTTTCAATTTCGTTTTGAACCTGTGCCAATTTTAAAGGGCTAAGTCTATATGGATGTGGTTTAATTGGAACAGCATTTCCCACATCTACATCATGTACAGCCATTTTCGTACATCCCAACTTATCTCCACAAACTTGCCCATGTGATATCAATAACTCTTTCAGGTCAGTTTGTTTTTCCAATGGAGGGTAACTCAGCAATTTATCCCAATTTTTAAGAACATCCTCATTATCCAATGTAATTTGAGGAATGTCAAATTCAGAGTCATCGGGATTTGGTTCTTTATTTTGAGTTAGAATTACTAAAACCTCCTCCTTTTGCTCTCCTTCCCTTTCAAAGTACCTTTTAAGCATATTCACATGACACACTCGGTGAGTTTTCCTTCTATCTGGCATTCTTAGCAAATAATTCACCTCACTCAATTTCCTTTCAATCTGATAAGGTTCACAAAATCTTGCTTTTAAAGGTTCATGTACCACTGGTAATAATACTAAAACTTTATCTCCACTGGCAAAACTACGAACTATGGATTTCTTGTCCGCTACCCGTTTCATCACATGCTGTGCAACTTTTAAATGTTGTCTAGCCAATTCACCTGCTCTCTTTCATCATTCATCAGTGACACCACTGTTTAAAAAAGGAGGTAGGCAGAAAGCGGGTAATTATAGGCCAGTGAGCCTAACTTCGGTAGTAGGGAAGATGCTGGAATCTATCATCAAGGAAGAAATAGCGAGGCATCTGGATGGAAATTGTCCCATTGGACAGACGCAGCATGGGTTCATAAAGGGCAGGTCGTGCCTAACTAATTTAGTGGAATTGTTTGAGGACATTAACAGTGCGGTAGATAACGGGGAGCCAATGGATGTGGTATAGCTGGATTTCCAGAAAGCCTTTGACAAGGTGCCACACAAAAGGTTGTTGCATAAGATAAAGATGCATGGCATTAAGGGGAAAGTAGTAGCATGGATAGAGGATTGGTTAATTAATAGAAAGCAAAGAGTGGGGATTAATGGGTGTTTCTCTGGTTGGCAATCAGTAGCTAGTGGTGTCCCTCAGGGATCAGTGTTGGGCCCACAACTGTTCACAATTTACATCGATGATTTGGAGTTGGGGACCAAGGGCAATGTGTCCAAGTTTGCAGATGACACTAAGATAAGTGGTAAAGCAAAAAGTGCAGAGGATACTGGAAGTCTGCAGAGGGATTTGGATAGGCTAAATGAATTGGCTAGGGTCTGGCAGATGGAATACAATGTTGACAAATGTGAGGTTATCCATTTTGGTAGGAATAACAGCAAAAGGGATTATTATTTAAATGATAAAATATTAAAACATGCTGCTGTGCAGAGAGACCTGGGTGTGCTAGTGCATGAGTCGCAAAAAGTTGGTTTTCAGGTGCAACAGGTGATTAAGAAGGCAAATGGAATTTTGTCCTTCATTGCTAGAGGGATGGAGTTTAAGACTAGGGAGGTTCTGCTGCAATTGTATAAGGTGTTAGTGAGGCCACACCTGGAGTATTGTGTTCAGTTTTGGTCTCCTTACTTGAGGAAGGACGTACTGGCACTGGAGGGTGTGCAGAGGAGATTCACTACGTTAATCCCAGAGCTGAAGGGGTTGGATTACGAGGAGAGGTTGAGTAGACTGGGACTGTACTCGTTGGAATTTAGAAGGATGAGGGGGGATCTTATAGAAATATATAAGATTATGAAGGGAATAGATAGGATAGATGTGGGCAGGTTGTTTCCACTGCCGGGTGAAAGCAGAACTAGGGGGCATAGCCTCAAAATAAGGGGAAGTAGATTTAGGACTGAGTTTAGGAGGAACTTCTTCACCCAAAGGGTTGTGAATCTATGGAATTCCTTGCCCAGTGAAACAGTAGAGGCTCATTCATTAAATGTTTTTAAGATAAAGATAGATAGTTTTTTGAAGAATCAAGGGATTAAGGGTTATGGTGTTCGGGCTGGAGAGTGGAGCTGAGTCCACAAAAGATCAGCCATGATCTCATTGAATGGTGGAGCAGGCTCGAGGGGCCAGATGGCCTACTCCTGCTCCTAGTTCTTATGTTCTTATGTTATTATTCCCTAACATTTGAACAGTATTTCAATAATGTAATTTCAGACTGCTCACTCACCAATTTCTCCTTCATCAATTTAAGTGGTCCTCTTACCTCCTGACCAAAACTTTATTCAAAAGGACTAAATTTGGTTGACTCATTAGGTGCATCCCTAATTGCAAACAGTACGAATGGAATTCCTTTATCCCAATCCTCTGGATAATCTTGACAATAAGCCCTCAACATTGTCTTTAATGTCTGATGCTACCGTTCTAACGCTCTCTACAATTCTGGATGGTATGCAGGTGATTTAAATTGTTTTACTCCTAAGCTATCCATAACTTCTTTGAATAACCTTTGAGGTAAAATTTGAACCTTAATCCGATTGTATTTCTTTTTTTAAATATAAATTTAGAGTACCCAATTCATTTTTTCCAATTAAGGGGCAATTTCGCGTCGCCAATCCACCTAACCTGCACATCTTTGGGTTGTGGGGGCGAAACCCACCCAAACCCAGGGAAAATGTGCAAACTCCACACTGACAGTGACCCAGAGCCGGGATGGAACCTGGGACCTCGGCGCCATGAGGCAGCAGGGCTAACCCACTGTGCCACCGTGCTGTCCCCGATTGTATTTCTGTGGGTAGTCCATATTTATAAAAAATTTAAGTAACTCCTCCACAATCTTTTTAGCTGTAATATTGCAGACTAGAATGGCCCCTGGAAACCTAGTAGGCACATCCATTATACTCAAAAGATATTGATTTCCACTTTTCGTTTTAGGATGCGATCCTACGCAATCAATTAGGACCCTTGCAAAAGGTTCCTCAAATGCTGGGATGGGTATTAAGGGCGCTGGTTTTATCACTGCTTGAGGTTTCCCTATCACTTGACATGTGTGACATGATTGACAAAATTTAACTACATCTTTATGTAGTCCAGGCCAATAAAAATATTTTTGTATTTTAGCTTGAGTTTTCCTTATTTCAAATGACCTCCTATTGCTACTCACACCACCTCCTTTCTATACCCAACCAGAAATACCACTTGATGAACCTTTGCCCACTTTTCACCCGCCTGCATATGTAAAGGTCTCCATTTTCTCATTAAGACATCATTTTTAAGATAATAACATTCTGGTATACACTCATATTCCTCTTCCATGTATGCTTTCTGATACATCTGTTTTATTTCTATATCTTTCTGTTGTAACTCCGCCAACTTTCCTGAACTAAAAATATCCACCTCATCCTCCACCTGTTCTTGTTCTTTTTCAACCATCTGATCAAAAATCGTTCTGATAATTCAACCTCAATTTTATCTTCACTCTTTGATTTCTCCTCTTGTCTTAACTTGTGACTTTGCGACCTTGTTACTACACAATCAGGAAAAATCCCAGGATATTCGTCCTGCAACAATTCAGTTGTTTGATTTTCCACTCGCTTATCAACCACAGTAGGCATCACTCCCACCTGCGATCCAGCTGTATCATTACCCAAGATAAACTGTATTCCTGGACAAGATTGGTTCTCTATTACTCCTACTACCACTTCACCACTCTTCACTGGACTTTCCAATCTTACCTTATATAATGGATCACTACTCCTCTCACTCTGAATTCCACATATTACCATCTTTCCTGGCAATATTCTTCCCAAACTACATAACTCCCCATCTCTTACCATCAAAGATTGACTAGCTCCCACCTCTCTTAAAATTCTGACTTCCTTACCTCCTGGTACACATGGGTAAACTTTACCCACACAAGTAAGTTATTTAAAGACATCTGGCACCTTCTTATCAATCACCTCTTGATCAGGCGGTACAATCTTTTGCACCTCCTTCGCTTCACTTGGGCTTTCCTTTACCACTTTAACAAACCCCACTGTCTTATCCTATTTTACCACATCAGCCTTCCAAGTGCTTTTCTTCAACCACCAACACTGTGACTTTACATGGCCTAGTTTCTTACAGTAAAAACATCTGAAACTTTTCATTTCTGTTCCACTCTCCTGAATTTCTATTTTTATCTGAGGTACACTATCATTATTATCTCGTTTACCTTTACCACTTGAGTATTTTCCTTTCCCCAGTTTCTATCCCTCACCGGCTGAAACAGATGTCGTAAACCAAACTTTGATTTATGAACTAATTCATAATCATCTGCCATTTCCGCTGCTAATCTCGCAGTTTTAACCCTCTGTTCTTCCACATGAGTTCTCACTACACCAGGAATTGAATTTTTAAACTCCTCCAAAATCATCATTTCTCTGAGAGTTTCATATGTTTGGTCTATTTTCAAAGCCCTTATCCATCTAGTTCCCTGATCTGTAACTCCCGTTCTCTCTCTTTTCATTTTGCGAGGGCTATTCTTTCTTTTTCCCTTTCTTCTGTCTCCTTTTTTCTTTCTCTTTCCCTCATTTCGTATTCAAGCTGCTTCAATTCATTGTCATGTTTAAGCCGCTTGTTCTGTAATTGAATTCTTGCCATTTCCAAATATTCTGACTGTGTTTCAGGCAGTTTTAAATAAACAAAGTACAAAGAAACGTACAGCACAGGAACAGGCCCTTCGGCCCTCCAAGCCTGTGCCGACCATGCTGTCCGTCTAAACTAAAATCTTCTACACTTCCTAGGTCCGTACGAGCAGCACTGTAGCACTGTGGTTAGCACAATTGCTTCACAGCTTCAGGGTCCCAGGTTCGCTTCCCGACTTGGGTCACTGTCTGTGCAGAGTCTGCACGTTCTCCCTGTTTGTGCGTGGGTTTCCTCCGGGTGCTCCGGTTTCCTCCCGCAGTCCAAAGATGTGCAGGTTAGGTGGATTGGCCATGATAAATTGCCCTTCGTGTCCAAAATTGCCCTTAGTTTTGGGTGGGGTTACTGGGTCATGGGGATAGGGTGGAAGTGTGGACCTTGGGTAGGGTGCTCTTTCCAAGATCCGGTGCAGACTCGATGGGCCGAAAGGCCTCCTTCTGCACTGTAAATTCTATGAGTATCCCTCTATTCCCATCCTATTCATGTATTTGTCAAGATGCCCCTTAAATGTCACTATCGTCCCTGCTTCCACCACCTCCTCCGGTAGCGAGTTCCAGGCACCCACTACCCTCTGTGTAAAAAACTTGCCTCGTACATCTCCTCTAAACCTTGCCCCTCGCACCTTAAATCTATGCCCCCTAGTAATTGACCCCTCTACCCTGGGGAAAAGCCTCTGACTATCCACTCTGTCTATACCCCTCATAATTTTGTAGACCTCTATCAGGTCGCCCCTCAACCTCCGTCGTTCCAGTGAGAACAAACCGGGTGTATTCAACCGCTCCTCATAGCTAATGCCCTCCATACCAGGCAACATTCTGGTAAATCTCTTCTGCACCCTCTCTAAAGCCCCCATACCCTTCTGGTAGTGTAGCGACAGAATTGAACACTATACTCCAAGTGTGGCCTAACTAAGGTTCTATACAGCTGCAACATGACTTGCCAATTCTTATACTCGTGCTCAGCAAAAATTACTTCTTCTTTTCGTATTTTATCAGGCAATATTAACTGCAATGTTTTTGCCAAATCTAAAAGCCTTTTTTTAGTCTCTGTTTGTAAGGTACTGCTTGTGACCTTCTCCACCCCCAAAAACCTCTGAGTTTATGAAAGAGCCATTGTCCACAACACACTCCCTATTTAAACTGAATATAACATCTGAAAAGCAACCACAAATATGCTCACCCCTCACCGTCTTTAAGTTCACTAATGCAACCCAATCACGAAGGATAGACTTTTATCCCACCAGCCCCCGATTTGTTATGGGCCAGGGTTTAGAAAACTCCAAATCATGGAGTTGACCTGACCTTTAACTGTTTATTGATTTGGGCTGGGATGAGCAGGAGAGCGCCTGCCTTTCAGGTGTTATTCAACAGAGTTCGTCGGTGCTTTTAATCAAAAAACAAGCTTTATTCTACGAATTTAGTTAACATTTGTATAAACACACACAGCACATACAGCAAGCATTTTTATCAACTACAAACATATAGACCCCACATAGCTACATTAATCTATGTATAACCCATAATGAATTCCCCCTTTTAACTGTTCCAATTTAGTAACAAAATCCAAGTAAAACCAGAAACCCCTTTTCAAAGGTGTGGCCCAGCACACGGCACTCTCACTAGTATAAGACTTGTTCTTCCCATATGCAGCTCCTCATCTGGCTGGCCCACCTCAATATCTGTTCCTTGTTCAGGAACTGGTGCATTCGTACCACCATCGCCCTCGGCGGCTCATTCCTCAGTGTCTTCCTCATCAGCGCTCTGTGCACCCCGTCCACCTCCAAGGGTTGAGCAAACGCTCCTTACCCCAGCAGCTTATCAAACATATGCGCCACATATGCCCCTGCATCCAATCCCTCACTGCCCTCCGGGAGGCCAACAATCCTCAGTTCTGCCTGCGCGACCTGTTCTCCAAATCCTTCACTTTGTCTTGCAGCCTCTTCTGGTGGTCCTTCATGAGCCCCATCTCCACCGCCATCGCGGCTATCTGCTCATCGTGCTCAGCAACCGCCTCTTCCACCTTCTGGATCGCCTGGCTCTGGGCTTCCAATCTCTGCTCCACATGATCAATTCCCGTCTTAATTGGATCCAGGTATTCTTTTCTTTGCTGAGCAAAGCTCTCCTGGAGAATGTCCACCAGCTGTTCCGTTGACCACTGGGCCGGCAATTTCAGTCCCTGACCCTCCGCCATATTCTCCTGTGCTGCAGACTCCACTCCTGTCTTCGACCAACGATCTCTCCTTTTCAGACCACTTCTGGTCCACGAATCCATAAACTGGTGAGGAATTCTACTCCTCTATCTGTTTTGTCAATCAAATCCACCGTGAATTGGTGAAAAAGGTCCCAAAGGTCCACCACGAGTGGCCGCTACCGAATAAGCGACAACTCACTCCACGGCGGCCATCAGAAGTCTCTGGAATAAGGTTATTGATACTCTGTTCCCCTTTCCAACACAGGTTTGAATTCATTCCAGAAACCAATTCTCGTTTTTAAGTTATCAATTAGTCGGGAAACAGCTTTTAAAATGAGGATAGAGAAACACTTCTTTCAACCTGTGCAGTTCAAAACAAAATTAAACCCACAGAGCCACAGCCCAGCTCCACCCACACAATGACATCACTGAAGTCATGTGATAAAGACAAAAACATTTCTTAAAGGGACAGTCCCATGACACTGTCACCAGCACAGCTGTTGATGAACAGACAGCTGCGGACAACACTGTCCTCCATGGCGGTCCCCACAGTAGATCGAGATCTCCAGGCGAAGCTCATCTCACAGAAGCACAAACAAAAGGACGCATATGACAAATCTGCGAGGGCGCTCCAGCCTCTGCAAATACGTGACACAGTTAGAGTCGAGAATCCCAATAGCGGTGGGTGGCTGAGGCTAGCAACGGTTGTCTAGCAGATGGGTCCACATTCATACAGGATGGCTTATTTCTGCGCCAAAATCACTCTCCTCAAGGTACAGCCACCCTTGCAGTCCAAAGATGTGCAGGTTAGGTGGATTGGCCATGCTTAGTGTCCAAAAAAAGGTTAGGAGGGGTTATTGGGTTACGGGGATAGGGGGGAAGTGAGGGCTTAAGTGGGTCGGTGCAGACTCGATGGGCCGAATGGCCTCCTTCTACACTGTACGTTCTATGTTCTTTGTCCTCAAGGCAGCAGATGGGTTGGAGTTCAGTCCCAAGAGCGAAAGGGATGCAGAGGATGTGGTGCATCCTGGGCAACTGCTGCATCTGTGTTGGTGTTGGGGGAAGGAGCAGTGCGTGATGCAGATGGGGCATGTTCACAAGCCCAGATGATACACGTCCAGCGTGCAGCGGAAGCCTGATAGACTAAACCCGTGGCGGATCACTTCTTTCTCTAAGCAGAAATGTGATTGTCAATAAGGCAATTTAAAAACATTTCTCCAAAGGAAAGGGGATGTGGTAATATGCATACATATATTTATCTATAATTGTACATAGTCAATGTATTAATGTATATATAAAAGTGCCACTGTATATAGACAATGACCAATGCATGTAGAGACAACTATAACCTCCCACCAGCAGATGGAACCAGATCGGACAGATGTACAAATATTTGAGGACGGACGGAAGCCAGACACTTGGTCGCAGGACAGACAAGACAACAGACATCAGTAACGGAGACGGAATTGTTTGTCTTTAGTAAAGCATGGTTACCATTAAGAATAAATACGTGAAGCAACTGCATCATTGTGTTCTATGTGTATCTTCATCATCGAGGAAGTAACAGAACACAACACTAATGGAAAGAAAATCTCATAGAATCAACCCTTAAACGCCAGCCCGGTTGGGACTGGCATGATCGGTAGTCCCGGATGGGACCTTTGTGCTATCTGCTGCCTTGTGGTCTTTTCTTTTTTAAAACATAAATATTACTGTTCTCCTTTTTCACGTTTTCATAAAAATTTACAACAGATAATCAATAATAACAACAAATACAACGTCAATCCCCCAGTCAATAATCCCCTTCAAACAGCTCCCAACATTTTGAATACAAAACACTAATGAAAAAGAATCATCAATAACTTATACATTCCAAAGCTATTGTTTAATGTCATCCAATTCATGAAAATGAATGATGAACAAGGCCCATGTGTTGTAGAACCCTTCCATCCTCCCCCTCAACTCAAACTTTACTTTCTCGAGCATTAAGAACTCCAGTAGATCCCCCTGCCATGCCGGGGCACAGAGTGGAGAAACTGACCTCCACCCCAACAGGACCCGCCTTCGGGCGATTAGCGGGGTGAAGGTCAAGACATCTGCCTCCGCACCCGTTTCCAACCCTGGCCGATCTGATACCCCGAATATGACTTCTAGGGAACCTGATTCGAGTCTCACATGCACTTCCTTTGAGGTTACCTTAAAGACCTCCCTCCAATACCCCCGTCTAGTTTTGGACAGCACTATTAGTGGGGTCCCCTCACACCGTTCACAAACATCCTCCACCCCCTCAAAAAGTCGGCTCATCCTCGCCCTTGTGAGGTGCGCCCTATACACCACCTTCAGCTGTATCAGCCCCAACCTCGCGCACAAAGTTGACGCATTCACCCTACGGAGCACCTCACACCATGACCCCTCCTCAATATCCTCCCCCAACTCTTCCTCCCACTTCACCTTAATTCTCTCTAGTGATACCTTATCTTCCCCCAGAATCACCCCATAAATCACCGATATCACCCCCTTTCCCATTCCCCCTGTCATCAATATCTCTTCCAACAGCGTGGGAGCTGGCGCCATTGGAAAACTTTGTACCTCCTTCCTGGCAAAATTTCGGACCTGTATATTTCGGACCTAAACATACCCCCCCTGCCCCAACCCATATTTCTCCTCCAGCTCCTCCAACTTTGCAAACCGGCCTCCCAGTAACAAAGTTGCTTTTCTTTTTGCTGAAAGTAAACTGGCCATTCGGATTCACCTCCTTGGGTCTCCTGAGCGTTTATATTAAACAAACAAAGACATTTGTTAAATGTAACCAGAACAAGGCAGAGAGTCAGGGCAGGATGTTGTGAAGGGAAGATTTCAAGGAGGGAGAGGACAGAGGAGAACATCAATGTTGGATGGGTTGAAAATTGAAGGAAGTTACTGGAAAATAAACTGACTGGCACAGAGAGATGCAGACCACACTGATTGGCCGAGTGGTGGACAGTGTAGAGGACAGCTACAATCTCCAGAATGATATAGATGGATTGGGCGATAAAGTGGCAGATGGAATTTAACACAGTGAAGTGTGAGGTCAGCATTTAGGGAGGTCAAACAGTTATAGGGAGTACACAATAAATGGGAATATACTAAGAGGGGTGGATGAAGTGAGAGATCTTGTGACAGGTACACAGGTCCCTAAAGGCAGCAGTTCAAGGAGACAAGGTTGTTAAGAAAGCAAATGGAATGTTCCCTTCATAATAATAATAATCGCTTATTGTCACAAGTAGGCTTCAATGAAGTTACTGTGAAAAGCCCCTAGTCGCCACATTCCGGCGCCTGTTCGGGGAGGCTGGTACGGGAATTGAACCCGCGCTGCTGACCTTGTTCTGCATTACAAGCCAGCTGTTTAGCCCACTGTGCTAAACCAGCCCCGCATTGGCAGAGGTATAGAATATAAAGGTAATTGTTGAAATTGTATAAAACACTGGGGAGGCCACAACTGGAGTATTGTGTGCAGTTCTGGTCACATTACAGGAAGGAGGTTATTGCTCTGGAGAGAGTGCAGAGGAAGAAGCTTACATTAACACTGCAATGAACCTACTCTGAAAATCCCCTAGTCGCCATATTCCGGCGCCTGTTCGGGTACACAGAGGGAGAATTCAGAATGTCCAATTCACTTAACCTGCACATCTTTGGACTGTGGGAGGAAACCGGAGCACCCGGAGGAAACCCACGCAGACACGGGGAGAACGCGCAGACTCCGCACAGACAGTGACCCAAGCCGGGAATCGAACCTGGGACCCTGGAGCTGTGAAGCAACAGTACTAACCACTGTGCTACCGTGTCACCTACTTAATTGAGGTGTACAAAATTATGAGGGAAAGTGAGAGAGTGGACAGGATCAAATTGTTTCCCTTAGTGGATAATTGATGAACCAGGGGGCAGAGATTCAGGATAAGAGGCAGAAGGTGTGGCGGGGACGTGAGGAAGAAGGTTTTTACGCAGAGGGCAGTGGGAGTCTGGAATTCGCTGCCCGAGTTGGTGGTGGAGGCAGAGACCCGAAACTCTTTTAAACCGAACCTGGATCTGCACCTTAACTGCTGTAAACTACAGGGCTGTGGGCGGGGTGCAGGAAGGTGGGATTAGACACGGCACCTGGGTGTCCTCGGGCTGGCACGGACAAGATGGGCCGAATGCTGTAACGTTTTGATGGCTCTATGATTCTACGGACTATGAAGCAGTGAGAAGACATGATGATAATTCAGACACACCTGGCAGTGAACCGCAGGCACTGATGTTACAAATCATCCACAGGTGGAAATCCGGATGGATTTTGTCCCCAGCCTCTGTCAGGTCAGTCAGCTGATCCTCTTCGAGAATGTTACATTGATAATGTTTGGACGACACATTAGGAGCAGCAGCTTTGGACGAAATGTAACCTGGAAGAAAAATGTGGCATCAGTTGGAGAATGCAGTTTTAAAATAATTGGGAAAATATGAAAAGAGGAAAATCCTATTTATGCTGTATCTAGTTTGGATCTGGAATCTGGTGAGGATCTGGAATCTGGTGAGGATCTGGAATCTGGTGAGGATCTGGAATCTGGTGGGGATCTGGAATCTGGTGAGGATCTGGATTAAATTTAGACTAACTACCGTGAATTCACCAGTGGTCAGGGACAGGAGGGTGTGGCTGTGAGTGAGGCAGGGAGAGGTATGCAGGAGGTAGGGTTGCAGGAACCTCAGTCCCTGAACTTGTCCGACAGGTTTGAGATTCTTGCTCCCTGTGTGGACGGGAATGGGGACTGCAGGGAGGACGAGCAAACTGACCACGGCCCCATGGTTCAGGGAGCCATTCAAGTGGGGGGAGAGAAAAGTAATGAAGTTGTAATTGGGGATAGTGTAGTTCGAGGTATTGACACTGTTCTCTGTGACCAGGTTTGAGAATCCCGAAGGTTGTGTTGCCTGCCTGGTGCTTGGGTTCGGGATATCTCACCTGGGCTGCAGAGGAACATGGGAGTGGGAGGGTAAAGATCCAGTTGTCATGGTCCACGTTGGTACCAACGACATAGGTAGAACAAGGACAGAGGTTCTGCTAAGGGAGTAATAACAGCTAGGGGCTAAATTAATAGCAGAACCAAAAAGGTAATAATCTCTGGATTACTACCTGAGCCACGAGCTAATTGGCTCAGGGTCAATAAGATTAAGGAGGTAAATGCGTGACTCAAAGATGGGTGTGGGTGAAATGGGTTTGAATTCATGGGACATTGGCCCCAGTACTGGGGAAGGAGGGAGCTGTTCCAATGGGACGGTCTTCATCGGAATCACGCTGGGACGAGAGTCCTGGTGAATCGGGTAACTGGGGCTGTAGATAGGGCTTTAAACTGAATAGTGGGGAGGAGGGTGCAGTTGGCTGGAGAATTAGAAAATCAAAGTTAAAGAAGGTAGAGGTGCAGGTTAATGATGAGGAGTTTAAACTAGTTAAAGGGGCCGAGGGCTCAGGATAGGTTAGTAAAGTTTCCAGAACACGTAATGGAATAGAGAGTATAGAAGGCGGCAGGAATCCAACTTCAGGTAGAGCAAAAAAGGGGACAATTATGAGAAGGGAGGTGGTCAATGCAGGGCTGAGGTTGTTGGACCTAAATGCGGGCAGTATACGTAACAAGGTAAGTGAGCTTTTTGCGCACATTGAAATTGGCCGATTCGATGTTGTAGGCATCACAGAGACGTGGCTGCAAGGGGATCAGGACTGGGATCTAGATATTCAAGGATACGTGTCCTATCGAAAGGGCTGGCAGATGGGCAAAGGGGGTGGGGTTGCATTGTTAGTAAGGAATGAAGTTAAATCGATAGCAAGAAGCGATATAGGATCAGAAGGCAAAGAATCTCTGTGGGTAGAGTTGAGGAATCGCAAAGGTAAAAAGACCCTGATGGGAGTTATGTACAGGCCCCCAGCAATAGTCAGGATGTGGGGCAGAAAATAAATCAGGAGATAGAAAAGGCTGTAAAAAAGGCAATATTACAATAATCATGGGGGACATCAATATGCAGGTGGACTGGGAAAATCAGGTTGGTAGTGGATCCCAAGAAAAGGAATTTGTGGAATGTCTAAGAGATGGTTTTTTGGAGCAATCTGTTGACGACAAAGACATAAGGCCAGAGTTGATTGGAAAAGGAGCCGAGCAGGGAAGACAGTGGAACAGTGTGGTAGTATGCATTAGGGGTCATGTGGGACTGTGAAGCCGTGATGTCATTGGCTGACAGATCCCGGGTCCTGGTTGGCTGTTGATCTCTAGCTCCGCCCTGAAGGCGGAGTATAAGAACCAGGAGTTCTCCCCCGCAGGCCAGTCTGTTGCTGAACTGCGGGGAACAAGTCACGCTTAATAAAGCCTCATCGACTTCATCTCCATTCGTCTCTCGTGAGTCTTTGTGCGCTACAATTTATTAATTTTTTTTTTAAATAATATTTTATTGAAAATTTTTGGTCAACCAACACAGTA
This sequence comes from Scyliorhinus torazame, assembly GCF_047496885.1. Lineage (NCBI taxonomy): Eukaryota > Metazoa > Chordata > Chondrichthyes > Carcharhiniformes > Scyliorhinidae > Scyliorhinus > Scyliorhinus torazame. The sequence continues at coordinate 211,427,494 of NC_092721.1, read as the reverse complement.
CATTGTGCATCCTTTACACAACATTGTAACAATACAGATAATAATGACCTTTTCTAAATTTAAACAAAAACAACAACAAATAAATAAATATTAAATAACAAAAAATAAAAACTAGCCCTAATTGGCAACTGCCTTGTCTCAGGCCACACCCCCCCCCATCCCCCCCCATCCCTCCCCCCCCCCCAAGTCCTGGGCCGCTGCTGCTGCCTTCTTTGTTCTCCCCTATCTATCTTTCCGCAAGATATTCGACGAACGGTTGCCACCGCCTAGTAAACCCTTGAGCCGACCCCCTTAGGACGAACTTAATCCGCTCTAACTTTATGAACCCCGCCATATCATTTATCCAGGTCTCCACCCCCGGGGGCATGGCTTCTTTCCACATTAGCAATATTCTGCGCCGGGCTACTAGGGACGCAAAGGCCAAAACATCGGCCTCTTTCGCCTCCTGCACTCCCGGCTCTTGTGCAACCCCAAATATAGCCAACCCCCAGCTTGGTTCGACCCGGACTCCTACTACTTTCGAAAGCACCTTTGTCACCCCCATCCAAAACCCCTGTAGTGCCGGGCATGACCAAAACATATGGGTATGATTCGCTGGGCTTCTCGAGCACCTCGCACACCTATCCTCCACCCCAAAAAATTTACTGAGCCGTGTTCCAGTCATATGTGCCCTGTGTAATACCTTAAACTGAATCAGGCTTAGCCTGGCGCACGAGGACGACGAGTTTACCCTGTTTAGGGCATCTGCCCACCTCCCCTCCTCAATCTCCTCCCCTAGCTCTTCTTCCCATTTCCCTTTTAGTTCGTCCATCATAGTCTCCCCTTCGTCTCTCATTTCCCTATATATATCCGACACCTTACCGTCCCCCACCCATTTCTTTGAGATGACTCTGTCCTGCACCTCTTGTGTCGGGAGCTGCGGGAATTCCCTCACCTGCTGCCTCGCAAAAGCCCTCAATTGCATGTACCTGAATGCATTCCCTTGGGGCAACCCATATTTCTCGGTCAGCGCTCCCAGACTCGCAAACTTCCCATCCACAAATAGATCTTTCAATTGCGTTATACCTGCTCTTTGCCACATTCCATATCCCCCATCCATTCCCCCCGGGGCAAACCTATGGTTGTTTCTTATCGGGGACCCCCCCAGTGCTCCGGTCTTTCCCCTATGTCGTCTCCACTGTCCCCAAATCTTCAGTGTAGCTACCACCACCGGACTCGTGGTATAGTTCCTTGGTGAGAACGGCAATGGGGCTGTCACCATAGCCTGCAGGCTGGTCCCCCTACAGGACGCCCTCTCTAATCTCTTCCACGCCGCTCCTTCCTCCTCTCCCATCCACTTACTCACCATTGAAATATTAGCGGCCCAATAATACTCACTTAGGCTCGGTAGTGCCAGCCCCCCCCTATCCCTACTACGCTGTAAGAATCCCTTCCTCACTCTCGGAGTCTTCCCGGCCCAAACAAAACCCATGATACTCTTTTCTATCCTTTTGAAAAAAGCCTTCGTGATCACCACCGGGAGACACTGAAACACAAAAAGGAATCTCGGGAGGACCACCATCTTAACTGCCTGCACCCTCCCTACCATTGACAATGCTACCATATCCCATCTCTTGAAATCTTCCTCCATCTGTTCCACCAACCGCGTCAAATTTAGCCTGTGCAATGTGCCCCAATTCTTAGCTATCTGGATCCCCAGGTAACGAAAGTCTCTTGTTACCTTCCTCAATGGTAGGTCTTCTATTTCTCTACTCTGCTCCCCTGGATGCACCACAAACAGCTCACTCTTTCCCATGTTCAATTTATACCCTGAAAAATCCCCAAACTCCCCAAGTATCCGCATTATTTCTGGCATCCCCTCCGCTGGATCCGCCACATATAGTAGCAGATCATCCGCATATAAAGATACCCGGTGTTCTTCTCCTCCCCTAAGTATTCCCCTCCATCCCTTGGAACCTCTCAGCGCTATCGCCAGGGGCTCAATCGCAAACAGTAATGGGGACAGAGGACATCCCTGCCTTGTCCCTCTATGGAGCCGAAAATATGCCGATCCCCGTCCATTCGTGACCACACTCGCCACTGGGGCCCTATACAACAGCTGCACCCATCTAACATACCCCTCTCCGAACCCAAATCTCCTCAACACCTCCCACAGATAATCCCACTCCACTCTATCAAATGCTTTCTCGGCATCCATCGCCACTACTATCTCCGTTTCACCCTCTGGTGGGGCCATCATCATTACCCCTAACAACCTCCGTATGTTCGTGTTCAGCTGTCTCCCCTTCACAAACCCAGTTTGGTCCTCATGAACCACCCCCGGGACACATTCCTCTATTCTCATTGCCATTACCTTGGCCAAGACCTTGGCATCTACATTGAGGAGGGAGATTGGTCTGTAGGACCCGCATTGTAGCGGATCCTTTTCCTTCTTTAAAAGAAGCGATATCGTTGCTTCTGACATAGTCGGGGGCAGTTGTCCCCTTTCCTTTGCCTCGTTGAAGGTCCTCGTCAGTAGCGGGGCGAGCAAGTCCAAATATTTTCTGTAAAATTCAACTGGGAATCCGTCCGGTCCCGGGGCCTTTCCCGTCTGCATGTTCCTAATTCCTTTCACCACTTCTTCTACCGTGATCTGTGCTCCCAATCCCATCCTTTCCTGCTCTTCCACCTTGGGAATTTCCAGCCGATCCAAAAACTCCATCATTCTCTCCCTCCCATCCGGGGGTTGAGCTTCATACAATTTTTTATAAAATGTCTTAAACACTTCATTCACTCTCTCCGCTCCCCGCTCCGTCTCTCCATCTTCGTCTCTCACCCCCCCTATTTCCCTCGCTGCTCCCCTTTTCCTCAATTGGTGTGCCAGCAATCTGCTCGCCTTCTCTCCATATTCATACTGTACACCCTGCGCCTTCCTCCATTGTGCCTCTGCAGTGCCTGTGGTCAGCAAGTCAAATTCCACATGCAGCCTTTGCCTTTCCCTATACAGTCCCTCCTCCGGTGCTTCCGCATACTGTCTGTCCACCCTCAAAAGTTCTTGCAACAACCGCTCCCGTTCCTTACTCTCCTGCTTCCCTTTATGTGTCCTTATTGATATCAGCTCCCCCCTAACCACCGCCTTCAACGCCTCCCAGACCACTCCCACCTGAACCTCCCCATTGTCATTGAGTTCCAAGTACTTTTCAATGCATCCCCTCACCCTTAAGCACACCCCCTCATCCGCCATTAGTCCCATATCCATTCTCCAGGGTGGACGCCCTCTTGTTTCCTCCCCTATCTCCAAGTCTACCCAGTGTGGGGCATGATCCGAAATGGCTATAGCCGTATATTCCGTTCCCCTCACCCTCGGGATCAATGCCCTACCCAACACAAAAAAGTCTATGCGTGAATAGACTTTATGGACATAGGAGAAAAACGAGAACTCCTTACTCCTAGGTCTACTGAATCTCCACGGGTCCACCCCTCCCATCTGCTCCATAAAATCCTTAAGCACCTTGGCTGCTGCCGGCCTCCTACCAGTCCTGGACTTCGACCTATCCAGCCTTGGTTCCAACACCGTGTTAAAGTCTCCCCCCATTATCAGCTTTCCGGTCTCTAGGTCTGGGATGTGTCCTAGCATTCGCCTCATAAAATTGGCATCGTCCCAATTCGGGGCATACACGTTTACCAACACCACCATCTCTCCCTGTAATTTGCCACTCACCATCACGTATCTGCCCCCGTTATCCGCCACTATAGTCTTTGCCTCGAACATTACCCGCTTCCCCACTAATATAGCCACCCCCCTGTTTTTCGCATCCAGCCCCGAATGGAACACCTGCCCTACCCATCCTTTGCGCAACCTAACCTGATCTATCAGTTTCAGGTGCGTTTCCTGTAACATGACCACATCTGCTTTAAGTTTCTTAAGGTGTGCGAGTACTCGTGCCCTCTTTATCGGCCCGTTAAGCCCCCTCACGTTCCACGTGATCAGCCGAGTTGGGGGGCTTCCCACCCCCCCTCCCTTGCCGGTTAGCCATCATCTTTTTCCAGCTTCTCGCCCAGTTCCCACGCGGCTGTATTTCTCCCAGACGGTGCCCCCCCCGCCCATCCTTTCCCGCACCCACTCCCCCCTTTCCCCAGCAGCAGCAACCCAGTAATTCCCCCCCCCCCCCCGCTAGACCCCCCGCTAGCGTAATTACTCCCCCCATGTTGCTCCCAGAAGTCAGCAAACTCTGGCTGACCTCGGCTTCCCCCCGTGATCACGGCTCGCCCCGTGCGGCGCCCCCTCCTTCCTGCTTCTCTATTCCCGCCATAATTATCATAGCGCGGGAACCAAGCCCGCGCCTCTCCCTCGGCCCCGCCTCCCATGGCCAACGCCCCATCTCCTCTCCCTCCCCACCTCCCCCCATCACCACCTGTGGGAGAAAGAAAAGTTACCATACCGCAGGATTAATCATACAATCCCTCTTCGCCCCCCCCCCCCCCTCGTCCCACCACTTTGTCCAAACGTTCATTTTCGTAGTCCAATCATTCCAATTTTTCTTCTACAATAAAAGTCCACGCTTCATCCGCCGTCTCAAAGTAGTGGTGCCTCCCTTGATATGTGACCCACAGTCTTGCCGGTTGCAGCATTCCAAACTTTATCTTTTTTTTGTGAAGTACCGCTTTGGCCCGATTAAAGCTCGCCCTCCTTCTCGCCACCTCCGCACTCCAATCTTGATAGACGCGGATCACCGCATTCTCCCATTTACTACACCGAGTTTTCTTCGCCCATCTAAGGACCATTTCTCTATCTTTAAAACGGAGAAATCTCACCACTATGGCTCTGGGAGCTTCTCCTGCTCTCGGTCCTCGCACCATAACTCGGTATGCTCCCTCCACCTCCAACGGACCCGCCGGGGCCTCCGCTCCCATTAACGAGTGCAGCATCGTGCTCACATATGCCCCGACGTCCGCCCCCTCCACACCTTCAGGAAGGCCAAGAATCCTCAAGTTGTTCCTCCTTGCGTTATTTTCCAGTGCCTCCAACCTCTCCACAGATCGTTTCTGGTGTGCCTCCTGTATCTCCGACTTCACCACCAGGTCCTGTATGTCGTTTTCATTCTCTGCTGCTTTCGCCTTCACGACCCGAAGCTCCTGCTCCTGGGTCTTTTGTTCCTCTTTCAGCCCTTCAATCGCCTGTAATATCGGGGCCAACAACTCTTTCTTCATTTCCTTTTTTATCTCCTCCACGCAGCGTTTCAAAAACTCTTGTTGTTCAGGGCCCCATATGAAACTGCCACCTTCCGACGCCATCTTGGTTTCTGCTTGCCTTCCTTGCCGTTGTTCCAAAGGATCCGCTGCAATCCGGCCACTTTCCTCTCCTTTTTCCATCCGTGTCCAGGGGGAACACCCTTCTGGTTTACCGCACGGTGTTTTCAGCCGTTAAAATTGCCGTTGGGGCTCCTATCAAGAGCCCAAAAGTCCGTTTCACAGGGAGCTGCCGAAACGTGCGACTCAGCTGGTCATCGCCGCACCCGGAAGTCCTGCGCTACAATTTATTAAGCGTGCTTAAAGGACTATGGAGCTCAGGATCGTCCTGGAATGCCTGAGGATCAGCCCCCACGCAGTGAACTCAGCAGCAGTTTTTAAACACTGGCAGACTTGTTTCGAAGCCTACCTCAGAACGGCCCCCGGCCGGGTCATAGAAGACCAGAAACTACAGGTCCTGCACTCGAGGGTAAGCCCGGAAATTTACCCTCTCATAGAAGACGCAGAGGATTTCCAGACGGCGTTCGCAGCACTAAAGAGCATCTATGTTCGCCCAGTGAACCAGATCTACGCACGCTACCAACTCGCAACGAGACGGCAAAGTCCCGGAGAATCGCTAGACGAATTCTACGCCGCGCTGCTGATTTTGGGACGGGCCTGCAGCTGCCCGCCGGTAAACGCGATTGAACACACGGACATGTTAATTCGCGATGCGTTTGTGGCAGGTATGAACTCTCCCCAAATCCGCTTTAGAAAAAGAGTCGCTAGGACTCTCAGAGGCACGGGCCCTTGCAACCTCCCTAGATGTAGCCGCGCGAAACGCCCGCGCCTACGGCCCCGACCGCGCGGCAGCCCCTTGGGCTCCGTGGACCCCCGTCACGACAAACCCCTCTCCACCCCCCCCCCCACAGGCTTGTGCGGTTCAGACGCCAAGTCGTCCCGGGGGGGCCCGCTGCTATTTCTGCGGCCAGGCGAAACACCCCCGGCAGCGCTGCCCGGCCCGCGCAGCGATTTGCAAGAGCTGCGGGAAAAAGGGCCATTTCGCGGCTGTGTGCCGGTCCCGGGGGGTCGCCGCTGTCCCCGGAGAAGAATGAGTCCTGCGCGTTTCAAACGCTCCCCAACCCCCCCCAGCGCCCCATGTGCGACCCGCAGGCGTAGCCATTTTGGGTCCCGGCCACCGCTATCCCCGGAGAAGAAGGAGTCCTGCGCGTTTCAAACGCTCCCCAACCCCCCCAGCGCCCCATGTGCGACCCGCAGGCACCGCCATTTTGGGTCCCGGCCACCACGAGGGGAGGAGGGGCGCCGCCATCTTGGGACCCCCCAGCCCTGTGCGACGCATGGGGGCGGCCATTTTGTCCACCCCCGCCGCCATCTTGTGACCCCCCAGCCATGTGCGATGCATGGGGGTGGCCATTTTATTCACCCCGCCGCCATCTTGGACGGCAACAATGGACCCCAGCATCGACGGCTCCACGGGGTTCGAGGAAGACGCTGAAGCACTACGACCACGTCTGGCCTCAGTGACGCTGGACCAAGCACGGCCCGGACGCTCCAGACGACGACAACAACGGTGCTGATCAACGGGCACGAGACACCATGCCTGATCGACTCCGGGAGCACTGAAAGCTTCATCCACCCCGACACGGTAAGACGCTGTTTTTTGACCATCCGTCCCAGTGCGCAAAAGATTTCCCTAGCTGCAGGATCCCACTCCGTACAGATCAAAGGCTTCTACATAGTGACCCTAATGGTGCAAGTGAGGGAGTTTAAAAACTACAGGCTCTACGTCCTTCCCCAACTCTGCGCGCCCACATTACTGGGATTAGACTTCCAGTGCAATCTGCAGAGCCTAACTTTCCAATTCGGCGGCCCAATACCCCCACTCACTATCTGCGGCCTCGCCACCCTCAAGGTTGAGCCCCCATCCTTGTTTGCAAACCTCACCCCGGATTGCAAACCCGTCGCCACCAGGAGCAGACGGTACAGCGCCCAGGACCGGACATTCATTCGGTCCTAAGTCCAGCGGCTACTGAAGGAAGGCATAATCCAGGCCAACAATAGTCCCTGGAGAGCACAGGTGGTAGTAGTAAAGACAGGGGAGAAGCAAAGGATGGTCATAGACTATAGCCAGACCATCAACAGGTACACACAGCTAGATGCGTACCCTCTCCCCCGCATATCCGACATGGTCAATCGGATTGCCCAATATAAGGTCTTCTCCACCGTGGACCTCAAGTCCGCCTACCATCAGCTCCCCATCCGCCCAAGTGACCGCAAGTACACAGCCTTTGAGGCAGACGGGCGATTATACCACTTCCTAAGGGTCCCATTTGGCGTCACAAACGGGGTCTCGGTCTTCCAACGAGAGATGGGCCGAATGGTTGATCAACACGGGTTGCAGGCCACGTTCCCGTATCTCGACAACGTAACCATCTGCGGCCATGATCAGCAGGACCACGACGCCAACCTCCAAAAACTCTTCCAAACCGCTAAAGCCTTGAACCTCACATACAACGAGGACAAGTGCGTTTTTAGCACAAACCGGCTAGCCATCTTGGGATATGTAGTGCGCAATGGGATAATAGGCCCCGACCCCGAACGTATGCGCCCCCTCATGGAATTTCCCCTCCCTCACTGCTCCAAAGCCCTAAAACGCTGCCTGGGGTTCTTTTCATATTACGCCCAGTGGGTCCCCCAGTACGCAGAAAAGGCCCGCCCCCTAATACAGACCACGACCTTCCCTCTGGTAGACTATTACAAAAGGTGAAGTCACACGGGATCAGGGGTGAGCTGGCAAGGTGGATACAGAACTGGCTAGGCCATAGAAGGCAGAGAGTAGCAATGGAGGGATGCTTTTCTAATTGGAGGGCTGTGACCAGTGGTGTTCCACAGGGATCAGTGCTGGGACCTTTGCTCTTTGTAGTATATATAAATGATTTGGAGGAAAATGTAACTGGTCTGATTAGTAAGTTTGCAGACGACACAAAGGTTGGTGGAATTGCGGATAGCGATGAGGACTGTCGGAGGATACAGCAGGATTTAGATTGTCTGGAGACTTGGGCGGAGAGATGGCAGATGGAGTTTAATCCGGACAAATGTGAGGTAATGCATTTTGGAAGGTCTAATGCAGGTAGGGAATATACAGTGAATGGTAGAACCCTCAAGAGTATTGAAAGTCAAAGAGATCTAGGAGTACAGGTCCACAGGTCATTGAAAGGGGCAACACAGGTGGAGAAGGTAGTCAAGAAGGCATACGGCATGCTTGCCTTCATTGGCCGGGGCATTGAGTATAAGAATTGGCAAGTCATGTTGCAGCTGTATAGAACCTTAGTTAGGCCACACTTGGAGTATAGTGTTCAATTCTGGTCGCCACACTACCAGAAGGATGTGGAGGCTTTAGAGAGGGTGCAGAAGCGATTTACCAGAATGTTGCCTGGTATGGAGGGCATTAGCTATGAGGGGCGGTTGAATAAACTCGGTTTGTTCTCACTGGAACGAAGGAGGTTGAGGGGAGACCTGATAGAGGTATACAAAATTATGAGGGGCATAGACAGAATGGATAGTCAGAGGCTTTTCCCCAGGGTAGAGGGGTCAATTACTAGGGGGCATAGGTTTAAGGTGAGAGGGGCAAGGTTTAGAGTAGATGTACGAGGCAAGTTTTTTACGCAGAGGGTAGTGGGTGCCTGGAACTCGCTACCGGAGGAGGTAGTGGAAGCAGGGACGATAGGGACATTTAAGGGGCATCTTGACAAATATATGAATAGGATGGGAATAGAAGGATACGGACCCAGGAAGTGTAGAAGATTGTAGTTTAGTCGGGCAGCATGGTCGGCACGGGCTTGGAGGGCCGAAGGGCCTGTTCCTGTGCTGTACATTTCTTTGTTCTTTTTGTTCTTTGTAGAGGCTTGCCAGGCCTTCAGCCGCATCAAAGTGGATATCGCAAAGGCCACGATGCGCGGCATCGACGAGTCCCTCCCCTTCCAGGTCGAGAGCGACGCCTCCGATGTAGCTCTAGCGGCCACCCTTAACCAAGCGGGCAGACCCGTGGCCTTTTTCTCCCGAACCCTCCACGCCTCAGAAATCCGCCACTCCTTAGTGGAAAAGGAAGCCCAAGCCATAGTGGAAGCTGTGCGACATTGGAGGCATTACCTGGCCGGCAGGAGATTCACTCTCCTCACTGACCAACGGTCAGTAGCTTTCATGTTCGATAATGCACAGCGGGGCAAAATTAAAAATGTCAAGATCTTAAGGTGGAGGATCGAGCTCGCCACCTTCAACTACGAGATCTTGTATCGTCCCGGAAAGCTGAATGAGCCGTCCGATGCCCTATCCCGCGGCACATGTGCCAACGCACAAATTAACCGTCTCCAAACCCTCCACGAGGACCTCTGCCACCCGGGGGTCACTCGGTTCTACCATTTTATAAAGTCCCGCAACCTCCCCTACTCCGTGGAGGAGGTCCGTACAGTCACAAGGAACTGCCACATCTGCGCAGAGTGCAAACCGCATTTTTTCAGGCCGGATAGTGCGCACCTGATCAAGGCCTCCCGTCCCTTTGAACGCCTCAGTCTGGATTTCAAAGGGCCCCTCCCCTCCACCGACCGCAACACATACTTCCTGAACGTGGTGGACGAGTACTCCCGTTTCCCCTTCGCCATCCCCTGCCCAGACATGACAGCGGCCACAGTCATTAAAGCCCTTAACACCATATTCACGGTGTTCGGTTGCCCCGCATACGTCCATAGCGACAGGGGGTCCTCCTTCATGAGTGATGAGTTCCTGCTCAGCAAGGGTATAGCCTCGAGCAGGACGACCAGCTACAACCCCCGGGGAAACGGGCAAGTAGAGAGGGAGAACGGCACGGTCTGGAAGACCGTCCTACTGGCCCTACGGTCCAGGGATCTCCCAATTTCACGGTGGCAGGAGGTCCTCCCGGACGCCCTCCACTCCATCCGGTCGCTGCTGTGTACCACCACTAACCAAACGCCTCATGAGCGCCTCCTTGTCTTCCCCAGGAAGTCCTCCTCTGGAACGTCGCTGCCGACCTGGCTGGCGGCCCCAGGACCCATCTTGCTCCGGAAACATGTGCGGGCGCACAAGTCGGACCCGTTGGTCGAGAGGGTTCACCTCCTCCACGCGAACCCGCAGTACGCCTACGTGGAGTACCACGACAGCCGACAGGACACGGTCTCCCTGCGAGATCTGGCGCCCGCCGGCAACACGCACACCCCCTCGACACCAATCACTCCCTCCCTGCCACCGGCGCACCCCGCGACCGCCCCCTTCCCGGGAGGATCGGTCCTCCTCCCAGGTCCGACCAGAAGTGAAGCTGAAGCAGAAACCGTAAAGCTCCCGGAGACGACAACACTGGAACAAGCACCACCACCACCGGGGCTGAGGCGATCGACAAGGACGACCAGACCGCCCGACCGACTCGTGGCATCGGTGTAACACTCGAATGTTGTGGACTTTAACGAGAATTTTATTTCCTTTTTCCCTCTTACGAATACTGTAAATAGTTCAAAACAAAAAAACCCTGTACATAGCCCAGTGTAGGGCACTGTGATGACATGCAAAAGTTTTTTTTCCTCCCAGGACCAGCATTGTAAACCCCTACCACCATGCGAAGCACCACCCCGCCAGGTTCATTTTTAACAAGGGGTGAATGTGGTAGTATGCATTAGGGGTCATGTGGGACTGTGAAGCCGTGATGTCATTGGCTGACAGATCCCGGGTCCTGGTTGGCTGTTGATCTCTAGCTCCGCCCTGAAGGCGGAGTATAAGAACCAGGAGTACTCCCCCGCAGGCCAGTCTGTTGCTGAACTGCGGGGAACAAGTCACGCTTAATAAAGCCTCATCGACTTCATCTCTATTCGTCTCTCGTGAGTCTTTGTGCGCTACAAACAGCAATTTTTGTTTTTGGGGGGTTATTCGGGAGGCACAACAGAAATTCATCCCAAGGAGGAGGTAACATGCTGAGGGAAGGACAAGGCATCCATGGTTGGCGAGGGAAGTGAAGGACTGCATTAAAAAAAAGAAAAAGCATATAAAGGAATGCGGAATATTTGGCTAATGGTAAAGTTCTTGAAAGTGTGGCTGAGCAGAGGGATCTAGGTGTCCATGTACATAGATCCCTGAAAGTTGCCACCCAGGTTGATAGGGTTGTGAAGAAGGCCTATGGAGTGTTGGCCTTTATTGGTAGAGGGATTGAGTTCCGGAGTCGAGAGGTCATGTTGCAGCTGTACAGAACTCTGGTCCGGCCGCATTTGGAGTATTGCGTACAGTTCTGGTCACCGCATTATAGGAAGGACGTGGAGGCTTTGGAGCGGGTGCAGAGGAGATTTACCAGGATGTTGCCTGGTATGGAGGGAAAATCTTATAAGGAAAGGCTGATGGACTTGAGGTTGTTTTCGTTGGAGAGAAGAAGGTTAAGAGGAGACTTAATAGAGGCATACAAAATGATCAGGGGGTTGGATAGGGTGGACAGTGAGAGCCTTCTCCCGCGGATGGATATGGCTGGCACGAGGGGACATAACTTTAAACTGAGGGGTAATAGATATAGGACAGAGGTCAGAGGTAGGTTCTTTACGCAAAGAGTAGTGAGGCCGTGGAATGCCCTACCTGCTACAGTAGTGAACTCGCCAACATTGAGGGCATTTAAAAGTTTATTGGATAAACATATGGATGATAATGGCATAGTGTAGGTTAGATGGCTTTTGTTTCGGTGCAACATCGTGGGCCGAAGGGCCTGTACTGCGCTGTATTGTTCTATGTTCTATGTTCTAAAGTGGCGAGGATTAGTGGGAAGCCAGAGGATTGGGAACCCTTTAAAAGCGAGCAGAGGACAAAAAAACAATAAGGGGGAGAAGATGAAATATGAGTGCAAGCTAGCTAGTAATATAAAAGAAGAGTGGAAGAGTTTTTCCAATATATAAAAGGTATGAGAGAGGCAAAAATAGACATTGGACTACTGGGAAATGCGGCTGGAGAAGTAATAATAGGAAACAAAGAAATGGCAGAGGAACTGAATAGTAACTTTGCATCAGTCTTCACGGTGGAAACACCAGTGGGATACCAGGGGCTGGATTATCTGTCGGCAGGACCCTCCGCTTCGCCGGCAACACACACACACCCGCGGATTTCTCGACCATAAGACATAGGAGCAGAATTAGGCCACTCGACCCATTCAATCATGGCTGATATTTTCTCATCCCCATTCTCCTGCCTTCTCCCCATATCCTCTGATCCCCTTATTAATCAAGAACCTATCTATCTCTGTCTTAAAGACACTCAGTGATTTGGCCTCCACAGCCTTCTGCGGTAAAGAGTTCCACAGATTCACCGCCCTCTGGCTGAAGAAATTCCTCCTCATCTCTGTTTTAAAGGATCGTCCCTTTAGTCTGAGATGGTGTCCTCTGCTTCTAGTTTTTCCTACAAGTGGAAACATCCTCTCCACGTCCACTCTATCCAGGCCTCGCGGTATCCTGTAAGATTCAATAAGATCCCCTTGTGGTGAACCACTGTAATAGGTGATGTAAGGTAGGACCTGCACTACAGGTTCGCCGGTAGCTCCTGCCGGCTGGCTCCGCCCACGGAGAACTGTATAAATATTCATGACCCCCAGTGCCCTGCCATTTCGCCAGCTGCAGCAGGAGGCCACGCATCTGACTGTAAAAAAGCCACAGTTGTACCCAACTTTAGTCTTTGTGCAATTGATCGTGCATCAATTTATTACAGTCAGATTTACCACAGAATGGATATCCGAATTAAGCCCGATCGCCTGCAGCTGGATCCGCACTCGCCCGATGCCAGGAAAGACTTTACTCACTGGCTAGCATGTTTTGAGGCCTACATCAAGGCTGCGGACCCTGAGCCAACAGAGGCTCAGAAGATAAACATCCTGTACTCCAGACTGAGCTCCAGTGTGTTCCCGTTGATCCAAGACGCCACGAATTACACAAAAGCAATGGAACTCCTTAAGGAACACTTCAGCCATGATTGAATGGTGGAGTGGACTCGATGGGCCGAATGGCCTTACTTCCGCTCCTATGTCTTATGGTCTTATGGAAGGCGAACATGCTCAACCTGGTGAGTCCATCGAAGACTTCTGGCGGGCCCAATTCCACTCGTCCGGGACTGTGACTGTCAGGCCGTTACGGCCGCCGAACACGCGAATCTCCTCAAGCGCGATGCCTTCGTGACGGGGATTGCGTCGGACCGCATCCGAGAACGATTACTGGAAGGGGCCACGCTCGAACTGACGGAGACGAAAACCTTGGCGCTCTCCATGACGGTCGCATCCCGTAACGTACAATCGTCCCCCTCCCGCCACGCTGCCCACCCTTCTACTCCTTCCTACCCCTCCTGGACCCCGCCGACGATCTCCTCAGCCGGGCCCTGCCTTCCCAATACGCCTGCGCCGCACGCCGATCCGCGCACCCGGGGAGTCCCCGCTGCTACTTCTGCGGTCAGCTGAAGCACCCCCGCCAACACTGCCCGGCCCACACTGCAGTTTGTAAAGCCTGCAGTAAAAAGGGCCACTTCGCGGCGGTGTGCCAGGCCCGCACTGTCGCTGCGATCGCGCCCGCTATCGCCCCCTCCCCCACGCCAGACGCACAATGGGAGCCGCCATCTTCTCCTCCCGGGTCCATGTGCGACCAATGGGCGCCGCCATCTTGTCCCCCTTCAGCCACGTGCGCCCCATGGGCGCTGCCATCTTGTCCCGACCCCTCAATGTGCGCACCATGGGCACCGCCATCTTGTCCCGACCCCGCAATGTGTGCACCATGGGCACCGCCATCTTGTCCCCCACAGTGTCTCCGGACATCCCGACATCGGAACCGCACACACTTGCCACCCGAAGCATCTGATGGCTACCCGCAGCTCGCTTCGATGATGCTGGACCAATCTCGCCCGCACATCCTGGCCACCGCGTCGACGATGGTTAAAATCAACGGCCACGCGACCTCGTGCCTGCTGGACTCTGGGAGCACCGAAAGCTTCGTTCACCCAGATACGGTAAGGCGCTGCTCCCTCGCGGTCCACCCTGCCATCAAAGGATCTCCCTAGCCTCCGGATCCCACTCCGTCCCGATCCGAGGCTTTTGTACAGTCATCCTCACGGTCCAGGGCGTAGAATTTAGTAACTTCCGCCTCTATGTCCTTCCTAATCTCTGCGCTGCACTCCTGTTGGGCCTAGACTTCCAGTGCAACCTCCAGAGCCTCACCCTCAAATTCGGCAGGTCCTTACCCCTCCCTTATCGTTTGCGGCCTCGCGACCCTCAAGGTCGATCCCCCCTCCCTTTTTGCCAATCTAACTGCGGATTGCAAGCCGTTGCCAATAGGAGCAGACGGTACAGCACCCAGGACAAGACCTTCATCAGGTCCGAAGTTCAGCGGCTGCTTAAGAGGGTATTATCGAGGCCAGCAACAGCTTCTGGAGAGCCCAAGTGGTAGTGGTTAAAACTGGGGAGAAACACAGGATCGTCGTGGACTACAGCCAGACCATCAATCGGTACACGCAGCTCGACGCGTACCCCCTCCCACGCATATCTGATACGGTCAATCAGATTACGCAGTACCGGGTCTTCTCAACAATTGACCTGAAATCTGCCTACCACCAGATCCCCATCCGGAAGTCGGACCCACCATACACTGCCTTCGAGGCGGACGGTCGCCTCTACCGCTTCCTTAGGGTCCCTTTCGGTGTCACAAATGGGGTCTCGGTCTTCCAAAGAGAGATGGACCGAATGGTTGACCAGTACGGTCTGTGGGCCACCTTTCCGTACTTAGATAATGTCACCATCTGCGGCCATGACCAGCAGGACCACGATGCCAACCTCGATAAATTCCTCCGCACTGCCACCCTTCTCAACCTGACCTACAACAAAGAGAAGTGTGTGTTCAGCACGACCCGGTTAGCCATTCTCGGCTATATAGTCCAAAACGGACTTCTCGGGCCCGGCCCTGACCGCATGCGCCCCCTCATGGAACATCCCCTCCCCCACTGCCCCAAGGCCCTCAAACGCTGCCTGGGGTTCTTTTCCTACTACGCCCAGTGGGCCCCAAACTATGCGGACAAGGCCCGCCCACTCATTCAGTCCACCCAATTCCCCCTCGCGGCCGAGGCACAACACGCTTTCGCCCGCATCAGAGCAGACATCGCCAAGGCCGGGATGCGCGCAGTGGACGAGTCACTGCCTTTCCAAGTAGAAAGTGACGCTTCAGACGTCGCCCTTGCCGCCACCCTAAACCAGGCAGGCAGACCCGGGGCATTCTTTTCCCGCACCCTTCATGCCTCGGAAATTCGACACTCATCCGTCGAAAAGGAGGCCCAAGCTATCGTTGAAGCTGTGTGACATTGGAGGCATTACCTGGCCGGTAAGAGATTCACTCTCCTTACGGACCAACGGTCGGTAGCCTTCATGTTCAATAACACACAGCTTAGGGTGGAGAATCGAGCTCTCCACCTATAATTACGAGATCTTGTATCGCCCTGGTAAACTCAACGAGCCCCCAGACGCCCTCTCCCAAGGTACATGTGCCAGCGCACAAGTGGACCAACTCCGGGCCCTACACGACAGTTTTTGTCACCCGGGGGTCACTCGATTGTACCATCTGGTCAAAGCTCGCAATCTGCCCTACTCCGTTGAGGAAGTAAGGACAATCACCAGGGACTGCCAGGTCTGTGTGGAGTGCAAGCCGCACTTCTACCGGCCGGACCGTGTGCGCTTGGTGAAGGCTTCCCACCCCTTTGAACGCCTCAGCGTGGATTTAAAAGGGCCCCTCCCCTCCACCGACCGTAACACGTACATTCTCAGTATGGTTGATGAGTACTCCAGATTCCCCTTTGCCATCCCATGCCCCGATATGACGTCTGCCACCGCCATCAAGGCCCTCAGCACCATCTTCGCTCTGTTCGGTTTCCCTGCCTACATCCACAGTGACAGGGGGTCCTCATTCATGAGGGATGAGCTGCGTCAGTTCCTGCTCAGCAGGGGTATAGCCTCCAGCAGGACGACCAGCTACAACCCCCGGGGAAACGGGCAAGTAGAACGGGAGAATGGGTCGGTTTGGAGGGCCGTCCAGCTGGCCCTACGGTCCAGGAACCTCCCAGCCTCTCGCTGGCAGGAGGTCCTCCCTGACGCTCTGTACTCCATCCGGTCACTATTGTGCACCGCCACTAATAACACACCCCATGACTGTGTTTTTACCTTTCCCAGGAAGTCCACATCCAGGGTGTCGCTCCCGACTTGGCTCGCTGCTCCAGGACCGGTCCTTCTCCGTAGGCATGTCCGACTCCACAAGGCAGACCCCTTGGTGGACAGGGTTCACCTGCTCCACGCCAACCCTCAATATGCCTACGTTGAGTTCCCCGGCGGCCGCCAAGATACTGTCTCACTCAGGGACCTGGCACAGTCAGGTTCCACCCCAAACCCCCCCCCCCCCCCCCACCAATGCGTCCCCCCCCACCTCCCACCGTGCCGCCAATATTGACCCCACCAGACCACCCCCCTCCCCTTTTCCGCACAAGAGGATGAAGAGAACTTCGGCACGCTTCCGGAGTTCCCCGATGACTGGCCAGCATCAGCACCGCTGCCACCGCCATCGGTGCCACCTCCACCACCGCCAGCACCGACTTCACTGCCACCGTTACGCCGCTCCCAACGAAGCACCAAAGCACCGGACCGGCTGAACCTTTGACGGACTCCAGACCGTCAACATGGACTTTTCTTTCCCTACCACTGTACATAATTGCACTAATTGTATATAGTTTCACGTCACCCCCGCTGGATTCATTTTAACAGGGGGTGAATGTGGTGAACCACTGTAATAGGAGATGTAAGGTAGGACCTGCACTACAGGTTCGTCGGTAGCTGCTGCCGGCTGGCTCCGCCCACGGAGAACTGTATAAATATTCATGACCCCCAGTGCCCTGCCATTTCGCCAGCTGCAGCAGGAGGCCACACATCTGACTGTAATAAAGCCATAGTTGTACCCAACTTTAGTCTTTGTGCAATTGATCGTGCATCACCCCTCTCATCCTTCTAAACACCAACGAGTACAGACCCAGAGTCCTCAAACATTCCACATACGACAAGTTCTTCATTCCAGGGATCATTCTTGTGAACCTCCTGTGGACCCTTTCCAAGGCCAGCACATCCTTCCTTAGATAAGGGGCCCGAAACTGCTCACAATCCTCCAAATGGGTCTGACCAGAGCCTTATACAGCCTCAGAAGTACATCCCTGGTTTTGTATTCTAGCCCTCTTGACATGAATGCTAACATTGCATTTGCCTTCCTAACTGCCAACTGAACCTGCACATTAACCTTAAGAGAATCGTGAACAAGGACTCCCAAGTCCCTTTATGCTTCTGCTTTCCTAAGCATTTCCCCATTTAGAAAATAGTCTATGCCGAGATTCCTCCTTCCAAAGTGCATAAACTCACACATTTCCACAGTGTATTTCATCTGCCACTTCATGGCCCCACTCTCCTAGCTTGTCCAAGTCCTTCTGCAGCCCCCCTGCTTCCTCAATACTACCTGTCCCTCGACAGATCTTTGTATCATCTGCAAACTTAGCAACAGTGCCTTCAGTACCTTCTTCCAGATCATTATTGTATATTGTAAAAAGTTGTGGTCCCAGCACCGACCCCTGAGACACACCACTAGTCACCGGCTGCCATCCTGAAAAAGACCCCTTTATCCCCACTCTCTGCCTTCTGCCAGTCAGCCAATCCTCTATCCATGCCAGGATATTACCCTGAACACCATGGGCTCTTAACTTATTTAACAGTCTCCTATGCGGCACCTTGTCAAAGGCCTTCTGGAAATCTAACTAAATCACGTCCACTGGTTCTCCTTTGTCTGACTTGCTTGTTACCTCCTCAAGGAACTAACAGATTTGTCAGACACAACCTCCCCTTGACGAAGCCGTGCTGACTCAGTCCTATTTTACCATGCACTTCCAAGTGCTTTGCGATCTCATCTTTAATAACAGACTCTAAAGTCTTACCAATGACCGAAGTCAGGCTAACCGGCCTATAATTTCCTGTCTTCTGCCTCCCTCCCTTCTTAAACAGCGGTGTTACATTAGCCACCTTCCAGTCCTCTGGGACCCTTCCTGCCTCCAGTGATTCCTGCAAGATCATCACTAATGCCTCCACAATTTCCTCAGCTATCTCTTTTATGACCCTGGGGTGTCGTCCATCCGGTCCAGGTGATTTATCCACCTTCAGACCTTTCAGTTTCCCCAGAACCTTCTCCTTAGGAATGGTCACTGCACTCACCTATGCCCCCTGATTCTCCTGGAGCTCGGGCATCCCACTGGTGTTTCCACCGTGAAGACTGATGCAAAGTAACTATTCAGTTCGTCTGAATAGTTACTATTGGTCAGCGTTCATGGAATTCAGGAAGTTGAGGGTAGTGCAGTATTGAGGAAGGTACCAAGGTCACAAGAGTGGACCTGCAGGCATGAAGGTGGTTTGAAGTGTGTCTACTTCAATGCGAGGAGCATCAGGAATTAGGTTGATGAGCTTGAAGCATGGATTGGTACCTGGGACTACGATGTTGTGGCCATTACGGAGACATGGATAGAACATGGGCAGGAATGGTTTTGGAGGTTCCGGGGTTTAGATGTTTCAGTAAGATTAGGGAAGGTGGTAAAAGAGGTGGAGGAGTAGCATTGTTAATCAAGGATAGTATAATGGCTGCAGAAAGGCAGTTTGAGGAAGATCTGTCTACTGAGGTAGTGTGGGCTGAAGTTAGAAATAGGAAAGGAGCGGTCACTTCATTAGGAGTTTTCTACAGGCCCCCAAACAGTAACAGAGATGTGGAGGAAAAGATTGCAATGCAGATTTTGGATAGGTGCGGTAGTTGTCATGGGTGACTTTAACTTTCCAAATATTGATTGGAACCACTATAATTCGAATAGTTTGGATGGGGCAGTTTTTATCCAGTGTGTGCAGGAGGGTTTCCTCACACAATATGTGGATAGACCGACAAGAGGCGGGGCCACATTGGATTTGGTACTGGGTAATGAACTGGGCCAAGTGTTAGATTTGGTTGTGGGAGAACACTTTGGAGATAGTGACCACAATTCGGTGACTTTCACTGTAGAAATGGAGAGGGATAGGAACATATGGCAGGGCAAGGTTTATAACTGGGGGAAGGGTAATTACGATGCGATTAGGCACGAATTGGGGAGCATGAGATGGAAACAGGAACTCTCAGGGATAGGCACAATTGAGATAGGGAGCTTGTTCAAGGAGCAAATACTGCGAGTCCTTGATATGTATGTCCCTGTCAGGCAGGGAGGAAATGGTCGAGTGAGAGAACCATGGTTTACAAAAGAGGTTGAATGTCTTGTCAAGAGGAAGAAGGGGGCTGATATAAGGATGAGAAAACAAGGTTCAGTTAGGGCACTTGAGGGATACAAGATAGCGAGGAAGGAGCTCAAGAAAGGGCTTAGGAGAGCTAGGAGGGGGCATGAGAAGTCCTTGGCGGGTAGGATCAAGGAAAACCCCAAGGCTTTTTACACTTATGTGAGGAATAAAAGAATGACCAAGGTGAAGTTAGGGCCGGTCAAGGACAGTAGTGGGAACGTGTGCATGGAGTCTGAAGATATAGGGGAGACCCTAAATGAATACTTTTCTTCAGTGTTCACAAAGGAGAGGGGCCATGTTGTTGAGGAGGATAGTGCGATACAGGCTGGTAGGCTGGAGGAGGTAGATATTCGGAAGGAAGATGTGTTAGAAATTTTGAGAAGCCTGAGGATAGATAAGTCCCCTGGGCCTGATGGGACATATCCTAGGATTCTTTGGGAGGCGAGGGATGAGATTGCAGAGCCTTTGGCTTTGATCTTTATGTCACAGTAATTTCATTTGAATCCTACTTGTGACAATAAGCGATTTTCATTTCATTTTCATTTCACTGTCTACAGGAATGGTGCCAGAAGACTGGAGAGAGGCGAATGTTGTCCCCTTGTTCAAGAAAGGGGAATAGGTATAACCCTGGGAATTATAGGTCTTCGGTAAATTATTGGAAAGGGTCCTGAGGGATAGGATTTATGATCATTTGGAAAGATACAGCTTAATCCAGGATAGTCAGCAGGGATTTGTGAGGGGTAAGTCTTGCCTCACAAGTTTGATTGTATTCTTTGAGGAGGTAACTAAGTACATAGATGAAGGTACAGCAGTTGATGTCGTATACATAGATTTTAGTAAGGTGTTTGATAAGGTGCCTCATGGTCGGCTCAAGATTGGTGGAGTAGTGGATAATGTGGAGGGCTGTTGTCGGCTGCAAAGAGACATTGATAGGATGCAGAGGATTACAGGGTTAACGGCAGGGTTCTGAAGAATGTGGAGGAGCAGAGAGATCTCGGAGTTCATGTCCATAGATCTCTGAAAGTTGCCACCCAAGTGGATAGAGCCGTGAAGAAAGCCTATAGTGTGTTAGCATTTATGAACAGGGGGATTGAGTTTGAGAGCCGTGAGGTTAAGCTGCAACTGTACAAGACCTTGGTTAGACCACATTTGGAGTATTGTGTGCAGTTCTGGTCACCTCATTATAGGAAAGATGTGGAAGCATTGGAAAGGGTGCAAAGGAGATTTACCAGGATGCTGCCTGGGTTGGAGGGTAGGTCTTATGAGGAAAGGTTGAGGGAGCTAGGGCTTTTCTCATTGGAGCGAAGGAGGATGAGAGGTAACGTAATTGA
Organism: Scyliorhinus torazame; assembly: GCF_047496885.1. Classification (NCBI taxonomy): domain Eukaryota; kingdom Metazoa; phylum Chordata; class Chondrichthyes; order Carcharhiniformes; family Scyliorhinidae; genus Scyliorhinus; species Scyliorhinus torazame. The sequence goes on along the minus strand of NC_092721.1, from coordinate 211,406,551 downwards.
GGTGTATAGATGAAGAGAGGGATAGATTGAGTGGACGTTCAGTGACTTTTTCCTCAGGTGGATGTAGCTGTTACAAGGGGGCATAACTATAAGGTTCATGGTGGAAGATATAGGAGGGATGTCAGAGGTAGGTTCTTTACTCAGAGAGTGGTTGGGGCGTGGAACGCACTTCCAGCTATGGTAGTGGAGTTGGACACTTTAGGAACTTTCAAGCGGTTATTGGGGCTATGGGGCTAAACAGCTATGGGGCTGTTTAGCACAGGGCTAGATCTCTGGCTTTGAAAGCAGACCAAGGCAGGCCAGCAGCACGGTTCAATTCCCGTAACAGCCTCCCCGAACAGGCGCCGGAATATGGCGACTGGGGGCTTTTCACAGTAACTTCATTTGAAGCCTACTTGTGACAATAAGCAATTTTCATTTCATTTCATTATTGGATAGGCATATGGAGTGCATTAGAATGATTGGGAGTAGGTTGATTTGATCTCAGTTTCAGACTAGTTCGGCACAACACTATGGGCCGAAGGGCCTGTATTGTGCTGCACAGTTCTATGCTGTACAACACTCTGGGCCGAAGGGCCTGTACTGTGCTGTACAGTTCTATGCTGTACAACACTATGGGCCGAAGGGCCTGTACTGTGCTGTACAGTTCTATGCTGTACAACACTCTGGGCCGAAGGGCCTGTACTGTGCTGTACAGTTCTATGCTGTACAACACTATGGGCCGAAGGGCCTGTACTGTGCTGTACAGTTCTATGCTGTACAATACTATGGGCCGAAGGGCCTGTACTGTGCTGTACTGTTCTATGCTGTACAATACTATGGGCCGAAGGGCCTGTACTGTGCTGTACTGTTCTATGATATTCTATGTCTGCCATTTCTTTGTTTCCTGTTATTACTTCTCCAGCCACATTTTCCAGTGGTCCAATGTCTATTTTTGCCTCTTTCTTACCGTTTATACATTGAAAAAAAATCTCTTCCTGTCTTCTTTTATATTACTAGCTAGCTTGCACTCATACTTCATCTTCTCCCCCCTTATTGCTTTTTTAGTTGTCCTCTGCTCGCTTTTAAAGGCTTCCCAATCCTCTGGTTTCCCACTAATACTCGCCACTTTGTATGCTTTTTCTTTAGCCTTTATGCTGCCCTTGACATCCCTCATCAGCCATGGATGCCTTGTCCTGCCCTTAGCATGTTTCCTCCTCCTTGGGATGAATTTCTGTTGTGCCTCCCTAATAACCCCCAAACACTCCTGCCAATACTGTTCCACTGTCTTCCCTGCTAGGCTCCTTCTCCAATCAATTCTGGCCAGCTCCTCCCTCATGTCTTTGTAGTTACCCTTATTTAATTGTTTTTTTTTTATTAAATATTTTATTGAAAATTTTTGGTCAACCAACACAGTACATTGTGCATCCTTTACACAATATTATAACAACACAAATAACAATGACCTATTTTATAAACAAAAAATGAATAAATAATAAATAACAAAAATAAAAACTAGCCCTAATTGGCAACTGCCTTGTCACAAGTAACACTCTCCAAAGATATAATTTAACAGTCCAATATATAATTATCTGTAGCAACGACCTATACATACTATACAGTATATATTAACAACCCTGAGAGTCCTTCTGGTTCCTCCTCCCCCCCCCCCCCCCCGCCCCCCTCTCCCCCCGCCCCCCCCCCGATCCTGGGCTGCAGCTGCTGCCTTCTTTTTCCCATTCCGTCTATCTTTCTGCGAGGTATTCGACGAACGGTTGCCACCGCCTGGTGAACCCTTGAGCCGACCCCCTTAGGACGAACTTAATCCGCTCTAGCTTTATAAACCCCGCCATGTCATTTATCCAGGTCTCCACCCCCGGGGGCTTGGCTTCTTTCCACATTAGCAATATCCTGCGCCGGGCTACTCGGGACGCAAAGGCCAAAACATCGGCCTCTCTCGCCTCCTGCACTCCCGGCTCTTGTGCAACCCCAAATATAGCCAACCCCCAGCTTGGTTCGACCCGGACTCCTACTACTTTTGAAAGCACCTTTGTCACCCCCATCCAAAACCCCTGTAGTGCCGGGCATGACCAAAACATATGGGTATGATTCGCTGGGCTTCTCGAGCACCTCGCACACCTATCCTCCACCCCAAAAAATTTACTGAGCCGTGCTCCAGTCATATGTGCCCTGTGTAATACCTTAAACTGAATCAGGCTTAGCCTGGCACACGAGGACGACGAGTTTACCCTGCTTAGGGCATCTGCCCACAGCCCCTCCTCGATCTCCTCCCCCAGCTCTTCTTCCCATTTCCCTTTTAGTTCATCTACCATAGTCTCCCCTTCGTCCCTCATTTCCCTATATATATCTGACACCTTACCATCCCCCACCCATGTCTTTGAGATCACTCTGTCCTGCACCTCTTGTGTCGGGAGCTGCGGGAATTCCCTCACCTGTTGCCTCGCAAAAGCCCTCAGTTGCATATACCTGAATGCATTCCCTTGGGGCAACCCATATTTCTCGGTCAGCGCTCCCAGACTCGCGAACTTCCCATCCACAAACAGATCTTTCAGTTGCGTTATTCCTGCTCTTTGCCACATTCCATATCCCCCATCCATTCCCCCCGGGGCAAACCTATGGTTGTTTCTTATCGGGGACCCCCCCAAGGCTCAAGTCTTTCCCCTATGCCGTCTCCACTGTCCCCAAATCTTCAGTGTAGCCACCACCACCGGGCTTGTGGTGTAGTTCCTCGGTGAGAACGGCAATGGGGCTGTCACCATAGCCTGTAGGCTAGTCCCCCTACAGGACGCCCTCTCTAATCTCTTCCACGCCGCTCCCTCCTCCTCTCCCATCCACTTACTCACCATTGAAATATTAGCGGCCCAATAATACTCACTTAGGCTCGGTAGTGCCAGCCCCCCCCTATCCCTGCTACGCTGTAAGAATCCCTTCCTCACTCTCGGGGTCTTCCCGGCCCACACAAAACCCATGATGCTCTTTTCAATCCTTTTTAAAAAAGCCTTCGTAATCACCACCGGGAGGCACTGAAACACAAAGAGGAATCTCGGGAGGACCACCATCTTAACCGCCTGCACCCTCCCTGCCATTGACAGGGATACCATATCCCATCTCTTGAAATCCTCCTCCATCTGTTCCACCAACCGCGTTAAATTTAACCTATGCAATGTGCCCCAATTCTTAGCTATCTGGATCCCCAGGTAACGAAAGTCCCTTGTTACCTTCCTCAACGGTAGGTCCTCTATTTCTCTACTCTGCTCCCCTGGATGCACCACAAACAACTCACTTTTCCCCATGTTCAATTTATACCCTGAAAAATCCCCAAACTCCCCAAGTATCCGCATTATTTCTGGCATCCCCTCCGCCGGGTCCGCCACGTATAGTAGCAAATCGTCCGCATACAAAGATACCCGGTGCTCTTCTCCTCCCCTAAGTACTCCCCTCCACTTCTTGGAACCCCTCAACGCTATCGCCAGGGGCTCAATCGCCAGTGCAAACAATAATGGGGACAGAGAGCATCCCTGCCTTGTCCCTCTATGGAGCCGAAAATATGCAGATCCCCGTCCATTCGTGACCACGCTCGCCACTGGGGCCCAAAACAACAGCTGCACCCATCTAACATACCCCTCTCCAAAACCAAATCTCCTCAACACCTCCCACAAATAATCCCACTCCACTCTATCAAATGCTTTCTCGGCATCCATCGCCACTACTATCTCCGTTTCTCCCTCTGGTGGGGCCATCATCATTACCCCTAACAACCTCCGTATATTCGTGTTCAGCTGTCTCCCCTTCACAAACCCAGTTTGGTCCTCGTGGACCACCCCCGGGACACATTCCTCTATTCTCATTGCCATTACCTTGGCCAGGACCTTGGCATCTACATTTAGGAGGGAAATAGGTCTATAGGACCCGCATTGTAGCGGGTCCTTTTCCTTCTTTAAGAGAAGCGATATCGTTGCTTCAGACATAGTCGGGGGCAGTTGTCCCCTTTCCTTTGCCTCATTAAAGGTCCTCGTCAGTACCAGGGCGAGCAAGTCCACATATTTTCTATAGAATTCGACTGGGAATCCATCCGGTCCCGGGGCCTTTCCCGCTTGCATGCTCCTAATTCCTTTCACCACTTCTTCTACCTCGATCTGTGCTCCCAGTCCCACCCTTTCCTGCTCTTCCACCTTGGGAAATTCCAGCCGATCCAAGAAGCCCATCATTCTCTCCCTCCCATCCGGGGGTTGAGCTTCATATAATTTTTTATAAAATGTCTTGAACACTCCATTCACTCTCTCCGCTCCCCGCTCCATCTCTCCTTCCTCATCCCTCACTCCCCCTATTTCCCTCGCTGCTCCCCTTTTCCTCAATTGGTGTGCCAGCAACCTGCTCGCCTTCTCCCCATATTCGTACTGTACACCCTGTGCCTTCCTCCATTGTGCCTCTGCAGTGCCTGTAGTCAGCAAGTCAAATTCTACATGTAGCCTTTGCCTTTCCCTGTACAGTCCCTCCTCCGGTGCTTCCGCATATTGTCTGTCCACCCTCAAAAGTTCTTGCAGCAACCGCTCCCGTTCCTTACTCTCCTGCTTCCCTTTATGTGCCCTTATTGATATCAGCTCCCCTCTAACCACCGCCTTCAACGCCTCCCAGACCACTCCCACCTGGACCTCCCCATTATCATTGAGTTCCAAGTACTTTTCAATGCACCCCCTCACCCTTAGACACACCCCCTCATCTGCCATTAGTCCCATGTCCATTCTCCAGGGTGGGCGCCCTCCTGTTTCCTCCCCTATCTCCAAGTCCACCCAGTGTGGAGCGTGATCCGAAATGGCTATAGCCGTATACTGCGTTCCCCTCACCTTCGGGATCAATGCCCTACCCAGCACAAAAAAGTCTATTCGCGAGTAGACTTTATGGACATAGGAGAAAAACGAGAACTCCTTACTCCTAGGTCTGCTAAATCTCCACGGGTCTACACCTCCCATCTGCTCCATAAAATCTTTAAGTACCTTGGCTGCTGCCGGCCTCCTTCCAGTCCTGGACTTCGACCTATCCAGCCCTGGTTCCAACACCGTATTAAAATCTCCCCCCATTATCAGCTTTCCCATCTCTAGGTCCGGAATGCGTCCTAGCATCCGCCTCATAAAATTGGCATCATCCCAGTTCGGGGCATATACGTTTACCAAAACCACCGTCTTCCCCTGTAGTTTGCCACTCACTATCACGTATCTGCCCCCGTTATCCGCCACTATAGTCTTTGCCTCGAACATTACCCGCTTCCCCACTAATATAGCCACCCCCCTGTTTTTCGCATCTAGCCCCGAATGGAACACCTGCCCCACCCATCCTTTGCGTAGCCTAACCTGGTCTATCAGTTTCAGGTGCGTTTCCTGTAACATAACCACATCTGCCTTAAGTTTCTTAAGGTGTGCGAGTACCCGTGCCCTCTTTATCGGCCCGTTCAGCCCTCTCACGTTCCACGTGATCAGCCGGGTTGGGGGGCTTCCTACCCCCCCCCCTTGTCGATTAGCCATCACCTTTTTCCAGCTCCTCACCCGGTTCCCACGCAGCTGTATCTCCCCCAGGCGGTGCCCCCCCGCCCATCCTCTCCCATACCAGCTCCCCCCTCTCCCCAGCAGCAGCAACCCAGTAATTCCCCCCTCCCACCCCCCCCGCTAGATCCCCCGCTAGCGTAATTACTCCCCCCATGTTGCTCCCAGAAGTCAGCAAACTCTGGCTGACCTCGGCTTCCCCCCGTGACCTCGGCTCGCACCGTGCGACGCCCCCTCCTTCCTGCTTCTCTATTCCCGCCATGATTATCATAGCGCGGGAACCAAGCCCGCGCTTCTCCCTTGGCCCCGCCCCCATTGGCCAACGCCCCATCTCCTCCACCTCCCCTCCTCCCCCCATCACCACCTGTGGGAGAGAGAAAAGTTACCGCATCGCAGGATTAGTACATAAAACCCCTCTTTGCCCCCCACATTCGCCCCACCACTTTGTTCGAACGTTCTTTTTAATAACCCGCTCATTCCAGTTTTTCTTCCACAATAAAAGTCCACGCTTCATCCGCCGTCTCAAAGTAGTGGTGCCTCTCTCGATATGTGACCCACAGTCTTGCCGGTTGCAGCATTCCAAATTTTATCTTCTTTTTATGAAGCACCGCCTTGGCCCGATTAAAGCTCGCCCTCCTTCTCGCCACCTCTGCACTCCAGTCTTGATAAACGCGGATCACCGCGTTCTCCCATTTACTACTCCGAGTTTTCTTCGCCCATCTAAGGACCATTTCTCTATCCTTAAAACGGAGGAATCTCACCACTATGGCTCTGGGAATTTCTCCTGCTCTCGGTCCTCGCGCCATCACTCGGTATGCTCCCTCCACCTCCAACGGACCTGCCGGGGCCTCCGCTCCCATTAACGAGTGCAGCATCGTGCTCACATATGCCCCGACGTCCGCTCCCTCCACACCTGCAGGAAGACCAAGAATCCTCAGGTTGTTCCTCCTTGCGTTGTTTTCCAGTGCCTCCAACCTTTCCACACATCGTTTCTGATGTGCCTCCTGCGTCTCCGTCTTCACCACCAGGCCCTGTATATCGTCCTCATTCTCGGCTGCCTTTGCCTTCACGACCCGAAGCTCCCGCTCCTGGGTCTTTTGTTCCTCCTTTAGCCCTTCGATCGCCTGTAGTATCGGGGCCAACAGCTCTTTCTTCATTTCCTTTTTGATCTCTTCCACACAGCATTTCAAGAACTCTTGTTGTTCAGGGCCCCATGTTAAACTGCCACCTTCCGACGCCATCTTGGTTTTTGCTTGCCTTCCTTGCCGCTGTTCTAAAGGATCCACTGCAATCTGGCCACTTCCCTCTCCTTTTTCCATCCGTATCCAGGGGGGATTCCCTTCTGGTTTACCGCACAGTGTTTTTAGCCGTCAAAATTGCCGTTGGGGCTCCTATCAAGAGCCCAAAAGTCCGTTTCACAGGGAGCTGCCGAAATGTGCGACTCAGCTGGTCATCGCCGCACCCGGAAGTCCCTTATTTAATTGTAATACCGTTACATCTGATTCCAGCTTCTCCCACTCAAACTGCAGGGTGAATTCTATCATATTGTGGTCACTGCTCCCTAAGGGTTCTTTCACCTTAAGTTCCCTAATCAAGTCTGCCTCATTACACATCACCAAATCCAGAATTGCCTGTTCCCTAGTAGGCTCTGTCACAAGCTGCTCCAAAAAAACATCTCTTAGACATTCCACAAATTCCATTTCTTGGGATCCACTACCACCCTGATTTTCCCAGTCCACCTGCATATTGAAGTCCCCCATGATTATTGTAATATTGCCTTTTTTACAGCCTTTTCTATCTCCTGCTGATTTATTTTCTGCCCCACATCCTGACTATTGCTGGGGTCCTGTCCATAACTTCCATCAGGGTCTTTTTACCGTTGTGATTCCTCAACTCTACCCACAGAGATTCTCTGCCTTCTGATCCTATATCATCATAGAATTTACAGTGCAGAAGGAGGCCATTCGGCCCATCGAGTCTGCACCGGCTCTTGGAAAGAGCACCCTACCCAAGGTCAACACCGCCACCCTATCCCCATAACCCAGTAACCCCACCCAACACTAAGGGCAATTTTGGATACTAACGGCAATTTATCATGGCCAATCCACCTAACCTGCACATCTTTGGACTGTGGGAGGAAACCGGAGCACCCGGAGGAAACCCACGCACACACGGGGAGGATGTGCAGACTCCGCACAGACAGTGACCCAAGCTGGAATCGAACCTGGGACCCTGGAGCTGTGAAGCAATTGTGCTATCCACAAGGCTACCGTGCTGCTCCTTGCTATCGATTTAACTTCATTCCTTATTAACAATGCAACTTTTGTGAGGGCCACGAAGAATCCAGCATGAGTTTTAAGGATACAAAGAAATAACATTTATTTACAATAACATATATACATAACAGCATCTTCGCTTGCTGCTCACTCCTTCCTGCTGGTTCCAAACTGGCCAGCTTTATTTATACAGGGAGTGTGCTAATGATTTCTCCGCTCCCCTCATTGGGGAAGCTCATACTCCCACAGGATTGTGGGATTGACATTAGTCCCCAGCCAATGGTAAGCAGGCAGGTTATAACATCCCTCCCCCCCAAAGTCCAAAGAATCCACCGAAGACCCTGGCGAAGGTGCCTTCTGATCCTAGGATTCGTTTTGCCGCAGGCCGGACACCATTTGCACGAGGCGCTGGATCGGGCCACGTGTAACGAGATGGAGACCGGCGCTTCCGTGATGAACGGCGTAATGGTTGTACATCCACGGCCCGTGGGCCCGAGGATTCCCCCTCTGATGCATCCTGTGTCTCCATCTCGGAGTCAGAGTCTGCTGCCTCCATCATCTCGGCGTCTCTATCTCCACGCGGTTCTGTAACGACCTGCGCAGGCTTTGAGTGAGGCACCAGAGGAAGATTGTGAGGACTACTTTCCATTGTCTCTGGTCTCTGCGGCTGTAGAAATGAGCTCCGGGGCCGGGGAATCTTTGGAAGGGATAGCCTTCTGGACCGAACGTGGTCTACATGTTTGCGCTGGAGACGACCCTGGGCTTGCACCTGGTAAGATATAGGGCCCGTTTGGCGAAAGATTACTCCAGGGACCCACTGGCCACCACCAGCAAAATTGCGAACGAACACTGGGTCACCGGGCGCAAACTGCCGAATCGGCTGATGCCGAGAAAAATCCTGTCCCTGCCGTTCTGGTGTGCGGCATACTTTTGCGCCAATGTCCGGGAAAACCATACTAAAGCGGGTGCGAAGTCTCCGGCCCATTAGGAGTTCTGCGGGAGCTACCCGAGACACCGAATGGGGGTGGTCCTATACGAAAACAAAAAGCGAGCCAGTCTCGTGTCCACTGACCCGGATTGAATGTCTCGTTTGAATGTCTGCACTGCGCGCTCCGCCAACCCATTTGAAGCCGGGTGGTAAGGGGCAGTGCGGATATGGCGTATGCCGTTCATCTTCATGAACCTCGCAAACTCCTCACTTGTGAATGGAGTGCCGTTATCCGTGACCAGCACCTCTGGGAGGCCATGCGTACTAAAATACAAACGCATCTTCTCAATTGTTGTGCAGGACGTTGTGCCCTGCATCTTATGCACCTCTAGCCATTTAGACTGGGCGTCGATTAATAAAAGGAACATGGATCCTTGAAAAGGGCCGGCAAAATCCGCATGCAAGCGCGCCCAAGGCCGCCCTGGCCATTCCCAGTGATGTAGGGGCGCGGCCGGCAGAAGCTTCTGATGCTCCTGGCAAATGGAGCAGTTTTGGGCCACCTTCTCAATGTCGGTGTCGAACCTGGCCACCAGACATAACTCCGGACCAACATTTTCATTTTGGTCACACCTGGATGCCCATTGTGAAAGTCTCTTAGTATCAGCTCCTGTCCTTTTTCCGGGACAATCACACGCGTCCCCCACAAGAGGATGCCGTCTTCCACGCTGAATTCTGACAGCTTGGAGGAAAATGCCCGCAACTCGCCTGGGAGCTGTCTATGCTGCCCACCATACAGGACTATGTGCCGACCCTTTGACAGGACTGGCTCCGTCTGGGTCCACTCACGGATCTGTGATGCCGTGACAGGCAAGGTGTCCATAAAATTTAGGGTTGCAACCACCTCATCGGTCGTGGGGGTCGACATGGGGCCGGTCGATAAAGGCAATCGGCTCAGTGCGTCGGCATTCGCTATCTGCGTTCCTGGTTTGTGCTCCAGAGAATACTCGTATGCAGCGAGCAACAAAGCCCAGCGCTGGATCCGTGCGGAAGCAATGGGCGGTTTTGGCTTATCCTCTTTGAAAAGTCCCAGTAGAGGCTTATGATCAGTCACGATAGTGAAGTGGCGGCCATGCACATACTGGTGGAAACGTTTCACCGCAAAGACCACTGCCAGGCCCTCCTTCTCGATCTGCGCGTACTTTTTCTCCGCTGCAGTCAATGTGCGGGAGGCGAAAGTTATCGGTCGCTCGGCCCCGTTCTCCATCTTGTGGGACAGGACGGCCCAAATACCATACAGGGATGCATCACATGTGACGAGCAAAGGCTTTCCAGGATCATAGTGGGTTAGTAACCCAGACAACGCCAATTGTTGTTTTACCCGTCGGAAAGCGGTTTCTTGCGGCTGACTCCGAACCCAGGTGTGATGTTTCTTTAGCAGAAGGTGCAACGGGGCCAGCGTAGTTGCCAGATTGGGGAGAAACTTCCCGTAATAGTTTACGAGGCCGAGAAAAGAATGAAGATGTGAAGTGTCAGTCGGGGCGGGGGCCTGTTGAATCGCGCGCACCTTCTCTGCGACGGGCAGCAAACCTTTGCGGTCCACCCGATAACCCAGGTAGACTACTTCCTTCATCTGAAAGACGCACTTTATGCGACGTAAACGGACTCCAGCCTCTGAAAAGCATCTAAGGACAGCCTCCAGATTTTCCAAATGTTCCTGCTCCGACGTCCCAGTAATCAAAATGTCATCTAAGTAGACAGCGACACGCGGTGAACCTCTCAAAATGCCCTCCATAACGCATTGAAAAATAGCACAGGCAGAGGATACTCCAAAGGGCAAACGTGTATGTTCATACAGGCCCTGGTGTGTATTAATCGTTACCTATGGTCGGGAGGCAGGGTCCAGCTCCAACTGCAGGTAGGCGTGACTCATACCTAATTTTGTGAACGAGAGTCCGCCTGCAAACTTTGCGTAGAGATCCTCTATGCGAGGCATTGGATATCGGTCGAGTCGGGAAGCCGTATTCACTGTAAGTTTATAGTCGCCGAACTGTGGCATCTGGCTTCATTACAGGTACAATTGGTGCTGCCCAGTCAGCAAAACGGACGGGCCTGATAATACCTAAAGTTTCCAATCGAGTGAGCTCCCCTTCTACCTTCTCGAGGAAGGCGTAAGGCACTGGGCGCGCCCGGAAATAGCGCGGCTTGGCTCCAGGTTCGACTTGGATACGGGCTACGGCCCCCTTTATTTTCCCCAAACTGGGCTGGAATACATCTGGGTATCGTCCTAGCACCTCAGTCAACCCTCCAGAAACTGTCTGGAGGATGTGCTGCCACTGAAACCTCAAATGGCGCAACCAGTCCCGACCCAACAGGCTGGGCCCATGGCCGCACACCACGATAAGTGGCAAATGACCCTCCTGGCGTCCATAAACAACAGGGGTCATCATAGTTCCTGCAATGTCCAGTGGTTCCCCCGTGTAGGTGGCCAACCTGGCCTGTGTGTCGGTTAATGTAAGGATCAGTATATCCTGCTTGATGCGGTCGAATGTCCTCTGGGCAATCACGGAGACCGCTGTGCCAGTGTCCAACTCCATCTCAAGCGGGTGACCATTGACCCATACTGTCACCTTAATGGGGGCCACACGGGGAGCTGCCACACAATGCAGCTGCAGGCAGTCGTCCTCCGTCTCCACGTCCTCGGGAGTAGTCGCCGCAGGTTCATCCACATGGAAGGTACGGCCCCTGGGCTGGTCCCAATTTCGGTCGGAACGGGCCCCCAGGACCGTCAGCCGCGACGGGGTCGGCGTCTACAAGTCTGACACGGACATGGCTCCTCATCCATTGGCTCTGGAGAAGGCTCCCTTCGGGGAGGAATGTCCGACGGCCACTGGCGTCGATCCGGACGTCGCCTCGCCCAAGGTACCGCAGGAGTGCGAGGGGACGTTTTCGGACGGGAGTGGTTGCGCCCCATAGCATGCACCTCCATTCCCTGTAGCTCCTGCACTCCTCGTTCTGCGCTCTCTCAGGACTATACTATTTGAATGGCCTGTTGAAAAGTCAATGTTGGCTCAGCTAACAACTTTCTCTGGGTCGCCGCATTGTTAATCCCGCAAACCAAACGGTCGCGTAACATTTCTGACATGGTCTCACAATGGTCACAGTACACCGCAAACCTGCGTAGCCTGGATAGAAAGTCAGCAAGGGATTCTCCTGGGGTCCTCTCAGCGGTATTAAACCGGTAACGTTGGACTATCGTGGACGGGGTTGGGTTAAAATGTTGCCCCACTATATTCACAAGTTCATCAAACGTTTTGGTGTCCGGCGCAGCTTGGTACGTAAGGCTCCTAATCACCCCAAACGTATGCGGGCCGCAGGCGGTGAGCAATATGACCACCTGGCGCTTGTTTTCGGTGATGTTGTTTGCCCGGAAATAGTAACGCATCCGTTGTGCGTACTGGTTCCAGCTTTCCAGCGCAGCATCAAAAACATCCAAACGTCTGTACAGAGGCATGATGTAATAGAAAACAAGTTCCAACCTGTATCCAACAAAAATCCAGGGAGGGGGCTTCAGCAGTGTAGACAGCTATTCACTTTAACCCTCGTCGCCAGTTTTGTGAGGGCCACGAAGAATCCAGCACGAGTTTTAAGGATACAAAGAAATAATATTTATTTACAATAACATATATAAACAACTGCAGCAGCAGCAACTTCCCTTGCTGCTCACTCCTTCCTCCTGGTTCCAAACTGGCCAGCTTTATTTATACAGGGAGTGTGCTAATGATTTCTCCGCCCCCCTCATTGGGGAAGCTCATACTCCCACAGGATTGTGGGATTGTCATTAGTCCCCAGCCAATGATAAGCAGGCAGGTTATAACAGCAACCCCGCCCCCTTTGCCCATCTGCCTGTCCTTTCGATAGGACACATATCCTTGAATATTTAGATCCCAGCCCTGATCCCCTTGCAGCCACGTCTCTGTGATGCCCACATCATACCGACCAATTTCAATGTGCGAGGGCGTGGGGGTGCCCTCAATGGGAAACCCATTGGCCGGCTGCCGGGACAGAAGGTGCTGCTGCTGGCGGGGGCATGCCGCACCAGAAAACGGGTGCAGCGGGATGGAGAATCCCACCCCAGAGCTCCAAGAGAGGGGGCAGAGGTGAGTGCAGTGGCCATCACTAAGGAGAAGATTCTGGGGAAACTGAAAGGTCTGAAGGTGGATAAGAACAAAGAATAAAGAACAAAGAAAAGTAAAGCACAGGAACAGGCCCTTCGGCCCTCCAAGCCCGTGCCGACCATGCTGCCCGTCTAAACTACAATCTTCTACACTTCCTGGGTCCGTATCCCTCTATTCCCATCCTATTCATGTATTTGTCAAGATGCCCCTTAAATGTCCCTATCGTCCCTGCTTCCACCACCTCCTCCGGCAGCGAGTTCCAGGCACCCACTCCCCTCTGTGTAAAAAACTTACCTCCTACATCTACTCTAAACCTTGCCTCTCGCACCTTAAACCTATGCCCCCTAGTAAGTCACCTGGGCCGGATGAACTACACCCCAGAGTTCTAAAAGAGATAGCTGAGGAGATTGTGGAGGCATTGGTGATGATCTTGCAGGAATCACTGGAGGCAGGAAGGGTCCCAGAGGACTGGAAGGTGGCTAATGTAACACCGCTGTTTAAGAAGGGAGGGAGGCAGAAGACGGGAAATTATAGGCCGGTTAGCCTGACTTTGGTCATTGGTAAAATTTTAGAAAGCATTATTAAAGATGAGATTGCATAGTACTTGGAAGTGCATGGTAAAATAGGACTGAGCCAGCACGGCTTCGTCTAAATGGAAAAAGGCTTAGGAAATCAAAAGCACAAAGGGACTTGGGAGTCCTTGTTCACGATTCTCTTAAGGTTAACAGTTAGGAAGGCAAATGCAATGTCAGCATTCACGTCGAGAGGGCTAGAATACAAGACCAGGGATGTACTTCTGAGGCTGCATTAGGCTCTGGTCAGACCCCATTTGGAGTATTGTGAGCAGTTTTGGGCCCCGTATCTAAGGAAGGATGTGCTGGTCTTGGAAAGGGTCCAGAGGAGGTTCACAAGAATGATCCCTGGAATGAAGAGCTTGTCATATGAGGAGGGTTGAAAACTCTGGGTCTGTACTAATTTAAGTTAAGAAGGATGAGGGGGGATCTTATTGAAACTTACAGTATACTGCGAGGCCTGGATAGAGTGGACGTGGAGAGGATGTTTCCACTTGTAGGAGAAACTAGAAGCAGAGGACACCATCTCAGACTAAAGAGACGATCCTTTAAAACAGAGATGAGGAGGAATTTCTTCAGCCAGAGGGTGGTGAATCTGTGGAACTCTTTGCCGCAGAAGGCTGTGGAGGTCAATTCACTTGAGTGTCTTTAAGACAGAGGTAGATAGGTTCTTGATTAATAAGGGGATCAGGGGTTATGGGGAGAAGGCAGGAGAATGGGGATGAGAAACATATCAGTCATGATTGAATGGCGGAGCAGACTCGATGGGCCGAGTGGCCTAATTCTGCTCCTTGGTCTCATGATGAAAACCTGGAATCTGACGAAGATCTAGAATCCGGTGAGGATCTGCAATATGGAGAGAATCTGGAATCTGGTGGAAACCTGGAATCTGGGGAGGATCTGGAATCTGGGGAAGATCTGGAATCTGGGGAGGATCCAGAATCTGGGGAGGATCTGGAATCTGGGGACGATCTGGAATCTGGGGAAGATCTGGAATGTGGGGAGGATCCAGAATCTGGGGAGGATCTGGAATCTGGGGAGGATCTGGAATCTGGGGAGGATCCGGAATCTGGCGAGGATCCGGAATCTGGGGAAGATCCGGAATACGGGGAGGATCCGGAATACGGGGAGGATCCGGAATACGGGGAGGATCTGGAATCTGGGGAGGATCTGGAATACGGGGAGGATCCGGAATACGGGGAGGATCTGGAATCTGGGGAGGATCTGGAATCTGGGGAAGATCCGGAATACGGGGAGGATCCAGAATCTGGGGAGGATCTGGAATCTGGGGAGGATCTGGAATCTGGCGAGGATCTGGAATACAGGGCAGATTCTCTGGTTCGCTGACCGTGTGTTCCTCAGTGCCGTGCCCTCGCCGACAGCGGGATCCTGTGTTCCCGCCTCCTGCCTATGGGATTTCCCATTGTGGCCATCCCACATTGCAGGATAACCCGTGGGTGGACTGCAGGCACAATGAGAATCCCGCTGATGGAGAATGCAGCCCCTGTTGTCTGAAAGTGGTGTAGATTCAATCGGGGTATTCAAAAGGGTGTTGGAACTTTGAAATTTGCAGAGCAATGGGGAAAAGTGCAGTGACAAAATATGAGTTGATCGAGCTGAGAACTAGCACAGCCATGACGGGCGGAATGTCCTCCTTCTATGATTTGTTAATTCTCTGATTCATGTCTTTGGCCTTCAATGGTCAGTGTCTAGAATTGTCCTCGGAGTGTTTGATGGAGACAGTGCAGAGGGAGCTTTACTCTGTATCTAACCCCATGCTGTACCTGTCCTGGGAGTGTTTGATGGGGACAGTGCAGAGGGAGCTTTACTCTGTATCTAACCCCATGCTGTACCTGTCCTGGGAGTGTTTGATGGGGACAGTGTAGAGGGAGCTTTACTCTGTATCTAACCTCGTGCTGTACCTGTCCTGGGAGTGTTTGATGGAGACAGTGTAGAGTGGGCTTTACTCTGTATCTAACCCCGTGCTGTACCTGTCCTGGGAGTGTTTGATGGGGACAGTATAGAGGGAGCTTTACTCTGTATCTAACCCGTGCTGTACCTGTCCTGGGAGTGTTTGATGGGGACAGTATAGAGGGAGCTTTACTCTGTATCTAACCCGTGCTGTACCTGTCCTGGGAGTGTTTGATGGGGACAGTGTAGAGGGAGCTTTACTCTGTATCTAACCCCGTGCTGTACTTGTCCTGGGAGTGTTTGATGGAGACAGTGCAGAGGGAGTTTTACTCTGTATCTATCCCCGTGCTGTACTTGTCCTGGGAGTGTTTGATGGGGGCAGTGTAGAGGGAGTTTTACTCTGTATCTCACCCCGTGCCATACCTGTCCTGGGAGTGTTTGATGGGGAAAGTGCAGAGGGAGCTTTACTCTGTATCTAACCCCGTGCTGTACTTTTCCTGGGAGTGTTTGATGGGTGCAGTGTAGAGGGAGTTTTACTCTGTATCTAACCCCATGCTGTACCTGTCCTGGGATTATTTGATGAGGACAGTGAAGAGGGAGCTTTACTCTGTATCTAACCCCGTGCTGTACCTGTCCTGGGAGTGTTTGATGGGGACAGTGTAGAGGGAGCTTTACTCTGTATCTAACCCCGTGCTGTACCTGTCCTGGGCGTGTTTGATGGGGACAGTGTAGAGGGAGGTTTACTCTGTATCTAACCCCGTGCTGTATCTGTCCTGGGAGTGTTTGATGTGGACAGTGTAGAGGAAGCTTTACTCTGTATCTCACCCCGTGCTGGACCTGTCCTGGGAGTATTTGATGGGAACAGTGTAGAGGGAGCTTTACTCTGTATCGAACCCCATGCTGTACCTGTCCTGGGAGTGTTTGATGGGGACAGTGCAGAGGGAGCTTTACTCTGTATCTAACCCCGTGTTGTACCTGTCCCGGGAGTGTTTGATGGGGACAGTGTAGAGGGAGCTTTACTCTGTATCTAACCCCGTGCTGTGCCTGTCCTGGGAGTGTTTGACGGGGACAGTGTAGAGGGAGCTTTACTCTGTGTCTAACTCCGTGCTGTACCTGTCCTGGGAGTGTTTGATGGGGACAGAGTAGAGGGAGCTTTACTCTGTATCTAACCCCGTGCTGTACCTGTCCTGGGAGTGTTTGATGGGGACAGTGTAGAGGGAGCTTTACTCTGTATAACCCCGTGCTGTCCCTGTCCTGGGAGTGTTTGATGGGGACAGTGTAGAGGGAGCTTTACTCTGTATCTAACCCCGTGCTGTGCCTGTCCTGGGAGTGTTTGATGGGGACAGTGTAGAGGGAGCTTTACTCTGTATCTAACCCCGTGCTGTACCTGTCCTGGGAGTGTTTGATGGGGACAGTGTAGAGGGAGCTTTACTATGTATCTAACCCCGGGCTGTATCTGTCCTGGGAGTGTTTGATGGGGACAGTGTAGAGGGAGTTTTTCTTACTACTGTTCTGGAGTTTGGGTATTTACTTAAAGAATGTTTGACTCACCTCTTTGAGCATTGATTAACTGAAGCAGCAAAGTGACCAAGTGAGTGTCCCAGTGTTCCAATAAGTGACAGTTATTCAGCACCAGCCATTTTCCTCTGCTTATGGCCTTCCTTAACTCATGGACAATCATAGCGGTTTGATCATTTGATCCCAAACAAATTATATGGACGTTATTCTGAAACACAGAGTGGTCTGTCAGACATTAATAAGTGAAAGGGGGAGTCCTGAGATGGGACCCCTTCAAACCAGATAGCTCGGATAATACTAGAATAGCTCGACATAAGTTAGTTTATTCAGGACTACAACTAACCACAGAAAATATACCCAGTAATCATTATTAACCATTAAACATGTATTCTTAGAACACAGCAGTAATAAGCATTTAAACTCATGCTAATAGTAGTGGCCACAATGTGTGATGAGATTTAAGCGAGCTAACTTGATCACATTCCTGAGGAAGACAGAATCAGACAGAAATAATGTGGTCAGCAGAAACACATCCAGACAAAGGAGGTCTCATCAGCAACCCCAGACCCCCTGAACTCAGACAGGCAATGGTACAGCTAGGGACCACACTATGATAAGAGGAAATGGGAGTGCCGGAGAGCCGGGGTTCTTGAAAAACAATAGATGGCCAGTGGACAGGACATGATTACACCATGAGCTGACCCATGAGTGATAGTTCTGGCCCAAAAGTTAAAATTTTAAATTGGGGCAAGGCCAATTTCGAGGGTATTAGGCGCAAACTTTCAAAAATTAATTGGGGGAGCCAATTTGCAGGCAAGGGGACAGCTGGTAAGTGGGGGTCTTTCAAAAAGGTGGGGGTCTTTCAAATAGGGCAGCACGGTAGCATTTTGGATAGCACTGTTGCTTCACAGCACCAGGGTCCCAGGTTCAATTCCCAGCTTGGGTCACTGTCTGTGTGGAGTCTGCACATCCTCCCCGTGTGCGCGTGGGTTTCCTCCGGGTGTTCCGGTTTCCTCCCACAGTCCAACGATGTGCAGGTTAGGTGGATTGGCCATGCTAAATTATCCTTAGTTTCCAAAATGGTTAGGAGGGGTTACTGGTTTCCGGGAATAGGGTGACGGTACGGGCTTAAATAGGGTGCTCTTTCCAAGGGCCGGTGCAGACTCGATGGGCCGAATGGCCCCCTGCACTGTAAATTCTGTGATTCTATGTTGAAGCGAGGGTGTGACACACACCAGAAAACAGGCAGTTGTTCAGTGTTATGCTGATGAGACCCATTTGCCACACAGCTCGGCACTGGTCAGCTAAACAGTGGCTCCACCCGGCTCCCACTCCAACCAGTCTGGTATACCCACAATACCGCAGTGCTCCCACATGCAGCAATGACAGCCACTCACCTGCATCTGATGCTCTCTGGCCATCTGTTCAATCCAATATATTGGATGTGTCGAGAGGGCGACCGAATCAGCTGGGATGAGAAACATAACAAATGTATTCTGCAAAATGTAGTTGAAGAGGGAAGTGAGAGTGAAGCGCAGGTCTCTGATCAGAGTTCCTCCCAGCTCACAGCTGACGATATCATTCATGATCACACTCAGCTTCTGTGGTCGGAAGAGTCTCCACAAAATGGCTTTCTGAAAGATGGTGAGGTGTGAAAACTCACAGCTCGGCGCTGCACTGATCACAGTGGAAGAGAGGCCAAAATACTCTCGCCATTGGCTCGCTTGCTGGGCGAGGGAGCTTCTTATGTTGCGGAATGCTGGCAGCAATTCCAATACTGCACAGCTGTTCCAGATCTCCTCACTCACCCAGGCTGGCCTCAGGACACAGGTATCCTTTTCCAATGCATCGAAGTTTAGATCATGGGTTCCCCGCAGAAAGAGCTCCCATTCTACCTGGGTGACTGTATTCATCAGCTTCATGTAACCAACAACTACCAGGAACCTGTACAATCGAGCATGTTTCACAAAGAGGCACCAGCGGAAATAATTGTAAATGTTGGAAATAAGGTAATTCATCAGGTGCACAAAGTGATCTGTGGACGTCCCAGACCCGGACGGACGAACTTTCAAATTCCGACTTGCCAGAACTTGCCTTACCACCTTCATGAAATAGGTTTTTGAGAAGTAATAGAGGGGATTGAGTCGGGAGATATGGATGAGTGCCCAGTACATTTCGGAGCCAACTTTTGAGATGACCACAAAGGGGTCCTCAGTCACAACACTGGCATTTTTCCGATCGGTGCTCAAGATGCTGAGATGTCCACGGATCTTCTCCTTAGCTTCCTGACTCTCCAGGGCTGCTGCCTGGATGCTGTTGTCATTCAGCAGACTCGTAGCTGTCTGGATCACTTTGTCCATCAGGTCCTCCTAATGGAACAGAAAGAAAGTAGAGAAATGATTAAGAGCACAGAGGAATTCCCTTTCCATTTTTCTTTCTCTGGTCATGTGGCCCACAGGTAATTTTTTTATTCATTCATGACCCTCTGACAGTGCGGCACTCCCTCAGTACTGACCCTCTGACAGTGCGGCACTCCCTCAGTACTGACCCTCTGACAGTGCAGCACTCCCTCAGTACTGACCTTCTGACAGTGCGGCACTCCCTCAGTACTGACCCTCTGACAGTGCGGCACTCCCTCAGTACTGACCCTCTGACAGTGTAGCACTCCCTCAGTACTGACCTTCTGACAGTGCGGCACGCCCTCAGTACTGACCTTCTGACAGTGCGGCACTCCCTCAGTACTGACCCTCTGACAGTGCAGCATTCCCTCAGTACTGACCCTCTGACAGTGCGGCACTCCCTCAGTACTGACTCTCTGACAGTGTGGCACTCCCTCAGTACTGACCTTCTGACAGTGCGGCACGCCCTCA
This sequence comes from Scyliorhinus torazame, assembly GCF_047496885.1. Taxonomy (NCBI): domain Eukaryota; kingdom Metazoa; phylum Chordata; class Chondrichthyes; order Carcharhiniformes; family Scyliorhinidae; genus Scyliorhinus; species Scyliorhinus torazame. The sequence continues at coordinate 211,386,764 of NC_092721.1, read as the reverse complement.
GTACTGACCTTCTGACAGTGCGGCACTCCCTCAGTACTGACCTTCTGACAGTGCAGCACTCCCTCAGTACTGACCCTCTGACAGTACGGCACGCCCTCAGTACTGACCCTCTGACAGTACGGCACGCCCTCAGTACTGACCTTCTGACAGTGCGGCACTCCCTCAGTACTGACCCTCTGACAGTGCGGCACTCCCTCAGTACTGACCCTCTGACAGTGCTGCACTCCCTCAGTACTGACCCTCTGACAGTGCGGCACGCCCTCAGTACTGACCTTCTGACAGTGCGGCACTCCCTCAGTACTGACCTTCTGACAGTGCAGCACTCCCTCAGTACTGACTCTCTGACAGTGCGGCACGCCCTCAGTACTGACCTTCTGACAGTGCGGCACTCCCTCAGTACTGACCCTCTGACAGTGCGGCACTCCCTCAGTACTGACCCGCTGACAGTGCTGCACTCCCTCAGTACTGACCCTCTTACAGTGCGGCACTCCCTCAGTACTGACCCTCTAACAGTGCAGCACTCCCTCAGTACTGACCCTCTGACAGTGCGGCACTCCCTCAGTACTGACCCTCTGACAGTGCAGCACTCCTTCAGTACTGACCCTCTGACAGTGCGGCACGCCCTCAGTACTGACCTTCTGACAGTGCGGCACTCCCTCAGTACTGACCTTCTGACAGTGCAGCACGCCCTCAGTACTGACCCTCAGTGCGGCACTCCCTCAGTACTGACCTTCTGACAGTGCGGCACGCCCTCAGTACTGACCCTCTGACAGTGCGGCACGCCCTCAGTACTGACCTTCTGACAGTGCGGCACTCCCTCAGTACTGACCCTCTGACAGTGCGGCACTCCCTCAGTACTGACCCTCTGACAGTGCTGCACTCCCTCAGTACTGACCCTCTGACAGTGCGGCACGCCCTCAGTACTGACCTTCTGACAGTGCGGCACTCCCTCAGTACTGACCTTCTGACAGTGCAGCACTCCCTCAGTACTGACCCTCTGACAGTGCGGCACGCCCTCAGTACTGACCTTCTGACAGTGCGGCACTCCCTCAGTACTGACCTTCTGACAGTGCAGCACTCCCTCAGTACTGACTCTCTGACAGTGCGGCACGCCCTCAGTACTGACCTTCTGACAGTGCGGCACTCCCTCAGTACTGACCCTCTGACAGTGCGGCACTCCCTCAGTACTGACCCGCTGACAGTGCTGCACTCCCTCAGTACTGACCCTCTGACAGTGCGGCACTCCCTCAGTACTGACCCTCTAACAGTGCAGCACTCCCTCAGTACTGACCCTCTGACAGTGCGGCACTCCCTCAGTACTGACCCTCTGACAGTGCAGCACTCCCTCAGTACTGACTCTCTGACAGTGCGGCACGCCCTCAGTACTGACCTTCTGACAGTGCGGCACTCCCTCAGTACTGACCCTCTGACAGTGCGGCACTCCCTCAGTACTGACCCGCTGACAGTGCTGCACTCCCTCAGTACTGACCCTCTGACAGTGCGGCACTCCCTCAGTACTGACCCTCTAACAGTGCAGCACTCCCTCAGTACTGACCCTCTGACAGTGCGGCACTCCCTCAGTACTGACCCTCTGACAGTGCAGCACTCCTTCAGTACTGACCCTCTGACAGTGCGGCACGCCCTCAGTACTGACCTTCTGACAGTGCGGCACTCCCTCAGTACTGACCTTCTGACAGTGCAGCACGCCCTCAGTACTGACCCTCAGTGCGGCACTCCCTCAGTACTGACCTTCTGACAGTGCGGCACGCCCTCAGTACTGACCCTCTGACAGTGCGGCACTCCCTCAGTACTGACCCTCTGACAGTGCAGCACTCCCTCAGTACTGACCCTCTGACAGTGTGGCACTCCCTCAGTACTGACCCTCTTGTTGTGTTGGGCGCTCTGGATCCGTGGAACACATACAGGTCACCAACACTTGAAATAGTGCAACACTATTTTATTGAGTTAGTAGCAGTTTAACATACTCTCACTGTGGGTTAACACGATACTAGCTTTAACTAAAGACCTTTGCCTTGTCCTAACCAGTCGATGCACTCAGCAAATGGTGAATGTCTGTGCTACAGGCTGTGAGCTCTGTCCTACTAGTAAGCTGCAGCTCGAATGAGCGGGAACTCTGATGCCCCCTGTCTTAATAGTGCGTGTGCTCTAACTGGTGATTGGCTGCGGTGTTGTGTGTGTTGACTGGTCCCACTGTGTGTCCATCAGTGTGTGTCTGCACCATGATATACTGGTGTATATTATGACATCCCCCCTTTTATAAAAGAATGTACAGGTGTGGCAATACATAGTGTATGGTGAGAATGTCCCTAACACACTACATGTGTGCGAAAGACATATCTACAGGACTATGTACATGAGAACTAAGTTATTTACATGGGAAGGTGCCTGGTGCAGAAAAACAGTATGCAACAAGAATAACGAGATGAACACAATATACAAATCATGTAAACGATCAAACGGAAGAACAGAACAATTCAGAAAGTCTGTAAGTCCACAAAGTTCACAAATTAAGTCTCTGAGGTGGGCGACGAATTCTGGTTGACCGCCTCAATGGTGGGTCGGGAGCCCCCGGCTGAGGAGCAGGCTGGACTGCGTCCGAGTGAGGAAGATGCAGAGTGACAGGGATCTCTGCATAGTCCATGGCAGGGTCAGCAGGAGTGCGAGGCAACAGTGGAGGATCACGTAGCGAGCGTGGGACGAGATGATGTAGCGAACGTGGGACGTTGATTGCGGCGCAAAATGGAGCCATCCGGTAGACGAACCAGGAACAAGCGGTGGGCCACGTGCCGAAGGACAACAGCGGTTGGAGACCAGCCACCATCCGCAAGATTGATGCGGACGTTGTCATCTGGAGCCAGAGCAGGGAGATCAGCTGCACGGGAGTCATGAGCCGCCTTGTGCTGTGCACGAGACAGCTGCATCCGTCAAAGGACCGGAACGTGGTCGAGGTCTGGGACATGAATGGACGGCACGGTCATCCTCAGGGTGCGACCCATGAGCAATTGGGCTGGCGACAGGCCAGTGGACAGTGGGGCGGAGCGATAGGCCAGCAAGGCGAGGTAGAAATCGGACCCAGCATCGGCAGCCTTGCAGAGGAGCTGTTTGAGCTGTTTGACTATATGGACTCCCTTCTCCGCTTTGCCGTTGGATTGGGGGTACAGGGGACTGGATGTCAAATGGGCAAAATTGTACCGCCTGGCAAAGTTGGACCATTCCTGGCTTGTGAAGCAGGGGCCATTGTCCAACATCACAGTGAGTGGGATGCCTTGTCGAACAAAGGTGTCCTGACAGGCACGGATGACTGCAGACGATGTGATATTGTGCAACCGTATCACCTCCAGGTAATTTGAAAAATAGTCCACGATCAGGACATAGTCTCTACCCAGTGCGTGGAGCAGGTCGATGCCCACCTTGGTCCATGGTGACGTGACCAACTCATGGGGCTGCAGGGTCTCACGCGGTTGGGCCGGCTGGAAGCGCTGACAAGTGGGGCAGTTGAGCACTGCGTTGGCTATGTCCTCATTGATGCCGGGCCAGTACACTGCCTCTCGGGCCCGTCGGCGGCACTTTTCCACGCCAAGGTGGCCCTCGTGTAGCTGTTCCAGGACGAGCTGGCGCATGCTCTGCGGGATGACAATGCGGTCCAGTTTCAGAAGAACCCCGTCTACGACCGCCAGATCATCTCTGACATTATAGAACTGAGGGCATTGGTTCTTGAGCCACCCGTCCGTTAGGTGGCGCATGACACGCTGTAGCAAAGGGTCAGCCGCCGTCTCGCGGCGAATTTGGACGAGGCGTTCATCCGTGGCAGGTAGATTGGAGGCCGCGAATGCCACATGGGCGTCAACCTGGCAGACGAATCCCGCTGGGTCACATGGAGTGTTGACTGCCCTGGAGAGAGCGTCAGCAATGATGAGGTCTTTGCCTGGGGTGTAGCTGGAAGTCATATCACCGGAGCTTAAGAGAAGAATATGCTGGAGGCGAGATGTCATGTCGTTCAAGTTTTTCTGTATTATATTGACCAGCGGGCGATGGTCGGTCTCGACGGTGAATTGAGGAAGTCCGTACACATAATCGTGAAACTTAACCACACCGGTCAGAAGGTCCAGGCACTCCTTTTCTATCTGCGGTAGCGCTGCTCCGTGGGGGTCATGGCGCGTGATGCATATGCAACGGGGGCCCATGATGAGGCCTCATCGCGTTGCAGGAGCACTGCCGCAATGCCAGATTGGCTGGCATCGGTCGACATTTTGGTCTCTTTTGCTGGATCAAAGAAAGCTAAGACCGGGGCCGTGGTGGGTTTGGTTTTGAGTTCTCTCCATTCGCGCTCGTGGGCAGGGAGCCATTGGAAGTCTGTCGTCTTCCTGACCAGGGGCGGGATTCTCCCCTACCCGTCGGGGCGGGGAGGTTCCGGCGTAATGGAGTGGCGGGAACCACTCCGGAGTGGGGCCACCCCAAAGGTGCGGATGTCTCCGCACCTTTAGGGGCCAAGCCCTCACCTTGAGGGGCTAGGCTCGCGCCGGAGCGGTTTCCACTCCACCGGCTGGCGGTAAAGGCCTTTGGCGCCACACCAGCCGGGCCCGAAAGGTCTTCGCCGGGCGACGCGGGTCGCCGCATGCGCGGGAGCGTCAGCGCCTGCTGACGTCATCCCCGCGCATGTGCAGGGGAGGGGGTCTCTTCTGCCTCTGCCATAGTGAAGACCATGGCGAGGGGTCGGAGAATCCCGCCCCAGGTTCGTGAGAGCCGTGGTATGAGAGGCGAAGTTAGGGATGAACGTCCCTAAATAGTTGACCATGCCCAGAAATCGGAGGACCGTCTTGTTGTCCTCTGGCGTTTTCATGGCTGTGATAGCAGCCACCTTGTTTGCAACCGGCCGCACACCCAACTGGGAGATGTGGTCCCCGAGGAACTTGAGTTCCGTCTGACCAAAAGAGCATTTGGCCCTGTGAGGCGGAGGCCCTGCTCACGTATACGTTTGAATACGCGCTGGAGGCGACTGACATGCTCCTGCGGGGTGGTGAACCAAATGATTATGTCGTCGACATAGACGCGAAAACCTTCAATGCCTTCCATCATTTGTTCCATAATGCTATGGAACACTTCTGAAGCAGATATTATCCCAAATGACATCCTGTTGTAACAATATCTGCCCAAAGGGGTATTCAATGTACACAGTTTCCTGCTGGATTTGTCGAGCTGAATTTGCCAGAAACCTTTTGAGGCATCGAGTTTGGTGAAGAGCTTGGCGCGAGCCATCTCGCATGTGATCTCTTCGCGCTTGGGAATTGGATAATGCTCCCTCGTGATATTGCGATTTAGATCCTTGGGATCAATGCAAATTCTAAATTCGCCGGAAGGCTTTTTTTACACATACCATGGAACTGACCCAGTCAGTCGGTTCCGTGACTCTGGAGATCACTCCTTGGTCCTGGAGGTCCTGCAGCTGCTGCTTGAGGCGGTCCTTAAGGGGTGCTGGGACCATGCGAGGTGCGTGCACCACAAGGGAGACCTTCACAGGAGCAGGCTAGTCAATTTCAGCGGTAAACACTTACCTGGTCCCGTTTTCGGTCCCTCTTTGCTGTTTTTTTATTTTTATTTTAGTGTTTAAGGCGGGAACAGGAAGTTCGACTTCTGGGAAGACCCTCACCAATAAATTCTGGTGGAGAGGAAACTCGAGACACTACACGTGTAGTGTCTCCCACCCGCCCTCCTCCTCTAACCTAATAATAAAACCCATTGGTGTGAGGTAAGTACCATATTTTATTATTATTATTATTTTTTAAAAAGTTGTTAGCCAGATCTTGGTAGAAAGTTAGAGGGATGGCAGGGAAGGGAGTGCAATGTTCCTCCTGCAGGATGTTTGAGGTGAGGGATGCCGTTAGTGTCCCTGCTGATTTTACCTGCAGGAAGTGCTGCCATCTCCAGCTCCTCCAAGACCGAGTTAGGGAACTGGAGCTGGAGTTGGAAGAACTTTGGATCATTCAGGAGGCAGAGGGGGTCATAGATAGCAGTTTCAGGGAATTAGTTACACCAAAGATTGGAGATAGATGGGTAACTGTAAGAAGGACTGGGAAAAAACAGCAGTGCAGGGATCCCCTGCGGTCGTTCCCCTGAGAAACAAGTATACCGCTTTGGATACTTGTGGGGGGGGACGGGGGGGGGGGGGGGACTTACCAGGGGTAAGCCATGGGGTACGGGCCTCTGGCACGGAGTCTGTCCCTGTTGCTCAGAAGGGAAGGGGGGAGAGGAGCAGAAAATTAGTAATTGGGGACTCGATAGTCAGGGGCACAGATAGGAGATTTTGTGGGAGCGTGAGAGACTCACGTTTGGTATGTTGCCTCCCAGGTGCAAGGGTACGTGATGTCTCGGATCGTGTTTTCCGGGTCCTTAGGGGGAGGGGGAGCAGCCCCAAGTCGTGGTCCACATTGGCACTAACGACATAGGTAGGAAAGGGGACAAGGATGTCAGGCAGGCTTTCAGGGAGCTAGGATGGAAGCTCAGAACTAGAACAAACAGAGTTGTTATCTCTGGGTTGTTGCCCGTGCCACGTGATAGTGAGATGAGGAATAGGGACAGAGAGCAATTAAACACGTGGCTACAGGGATGGTGCAGGCGGGAGGGATTCAGATTTCTGGATAACTGGGGCTCTTTCTGGGGAAGGTGGGACCTCTACAGACAGGATGGTCTACATCTGAACCTGAGGGGCACAAATATCCTGGGGGGGAGATTTGTTAGTGCTCTTTGGGGGTGGTTTAAACTAATGCAGCAGGGGCATGGGAACCTGGATTGTAGTTTTAGGGTAAGGGAGAATGAGAGTATAGAGGTCAGGAGCACAGATTTGACGTCGCAGGAGGGGGCCCGTGTTCAGGTAGGTGGTTTGAAGTGTGTCTACTTCAATGCCAGGAGTATACAAAATAAGGTAGGGGAACTGGCAGCATGGGTTGGTACCTGGGACTTCGATGTTGTGGCCATTTTGGAGACATGGATAGAGCAGGGAGAGGAATGGATGTTGCAGGTTCCGGGGTTTAGGTGTTTTAGTAAGCTCAGAGAAGGAGGCAAAAGAGGGGGAGGTGTGGCGCTGCTAGTCAAGAGCAGTATTACGGTGGTGGAGAGGATGCTAGATGGGGACTCATCTTCCGAGGTAGTATGGGCTGAGGTTAGAAACATGAAAGGAGAGGTCACACTGTTGGGAGTCTTCTATAGGCCTCCAAATAGTTCTAGGGATGTAGAGGAAAGGATGGCGAGGATGATCCTGGATAAGAGCGAAAGTAACAGGGTAGTTATTATGGGAGACTTTAACTTTCCAAATATTGACTGGAAAAGATATAGTTTGAGTACATTAGATGGGTCGTTTTTTGTACAGTGTGTGCAGGAGGGTTTCCTGACACAATATGTTGACAGGCCAACAAGAGGCGAGGCCACGTTGGATTTGGTTTTGGGTAATGAACCAGGCCAGGTGTTGGATTTGGAGGTCAGAGAGCACTTTGGGGACAGTGACCACAATTCGGTGACGTTTACGTTAATGATGGAAAGGGATAAGTATACACCGCAGGGCAAGAGTTATAGCTGGGGGAAGGGCAATTATGAGGCCATTAGACGTGACTTGGGGGGGATAAGGTGGAGAAGTAGGCTGCAAGTGTTGGGCACACTGGATAAGTGGAGCTTGTTCAAGGATCAGCTACTGCGTGTTCTTGATAAGTATGTACCGGTCAGGCAGGGAGGAAGGCGTCGAGCGAGGGAACCGTGGTTTACCAAAGAAGTGGAATTTCTTGTTAAGAGGAAGAAGGAGGCCTATGTGAAGATGAAGTGTGAAGTTTCATTTGGGGCGATGGATAGTTACAAGGTAGCGAGGAAGGATCTAAAGAGAGAGCTAAGACGAGCAAGGAGGGGACATGAGAAGTATTTGGCAGGTATGATCAAGGATAACCCGAACGCTTTCTATAGATATGTCAGGAATAAAAGAATGACTAGGGTAAGAGTAGGGCCAGTCAAGGACAGTAGTGGGAAGTTGTTCTTGGAGTCCGAGGAGATAGGAGAGGTGCTAAATGAATATTTTTTGTCAGGATTCACACAGGAAAAGGGCAATGTTGTCGAGGAGAATACTGAGATTCAGGCTACTAGACTAGAAGGGCTTGGGGTTCATAAGGAGGAGGTGTTAGCAATTCTGGAAAGTGTGAAAATAGATAAGTCACCTGGGCCGGATGGGATTTATCCTAGGATTCTCTGCGAAGCTAGGGAGGAGATTGCTGAGCCTTTGGCTTTGATCTTTAAGTCATCTTTGTCTACAGGAATAGTGCCAGAAGACTGGAGGATAGCAAATGTTGTCCCCTTGTTCAAGAAGGGGAGTAGAGATAGCCCCGGTAACTATAGACCAGTGAGCCCTACTTCTGTTGTGGGCAAAATCTTGGAAAGGTTTATAGGATGTATAATCATCTGGAAAGGAATAATTTGATTAGAGATAGTCAACACGGTTTTGTGAAGGGTAGGTGATGCCTCACAAACCTTATTGAGTTCTTTGAGAAGGTGACCAAACAGGTGGATGAGGGTAAAGCAGTTGATGTGGTGTATATGGATTTCAGTAAAGCGTTTGATAAGGTTCCCCACAGTCGGCTATTGCAGAAAATACGGAGGCATGGGATTCAGGGTGATTTAGCAGTTTGGATCAGAAATTGGCTAGCTGGAAGAAGACAAAAGGTGGTGGTTGATGGGACATGTTCAGACTGGAGTCCAGTTACTAGTGGTGTACCACAAGGATCTGTTTTGGGGCCACTGCTGTTTGTCATTTTTATAAATGGCCTGGAGGAGGGCATAGAAGGATGGGTGAGTAAATTTGCGGATGACACTAAAGTCGGTGGAGTTGTGGACAGTGCGGAAGGATGTTACAAGTTACAGAGGGACATAGATAAACTGCAGAGCTGGGCTGAGAGGTGGCAAATGGAGTTTAATGCAGAAAAGTGTAAAGTGATTCATTTTGGAAGGAATAACAGGAAGACAGAGTACTGGGCTAATGGTAAGATTCTTGGTAGTGTGGATGAGCAGAGAGATCTCGGTGTCCATGTACATCGATCCCTGAAAGTTGCCACTCAGGTTGAGAGGGTTGTTAAGAAGGCGTACGGTGTGTTAGCTTTTATTGGTAGAGGGATTGAGTTTCGGAGCCATGAGGTCATGTTGCAGCTGTACAAAACTCTGGTGCGGCCGCATTTGGAGTATTGCGTGCAATTCTGGTCGCTGCATTATAGGAAGAATGTGGAAGCATTGGAAAGGGTGCAGAGGAGATTTACCAGAATGTTGCCTGGTACGGAGGGAAGCTCTTATGAGGGAATGCTGAGGGACTTGAGGCTGTTTTCCTTAGAGAGAAGAAGGTTAAGAGGTGACTTAACTGAGGCATACAAGATGATCAGAGGATTAGATAGAGTGGACAGTGAAAGCTTTTTTCCTCGGATGGTGATGTCTTGCACGAGGGGACATAGCTTTAAATTGAGGGGAGATAGATATCGGACAGATGTCAGAGGTAGGTTCTTTACTCAGAGAGTAGTAAGGGCTTGGAATGCCCTGCCTGTAACAGTAGTGGACTCGCCAACACTAAGGGCATTCAAATGGTCATTGGATAGACATATGGACGATAAGGGAATAGTGTAGATGGGCTTCAGAATGGTTTCACAGGTCGGCGCAACATCGAGGGCCGAAGGGCCTGTACTGCGCTGTAATGTTCCATGTTCTATGACCCTCTGACAGTGCAGCACTTCCTCAGTACTGCCCCTCTGACAGTGCGGCACTCCCTCAGTACTGACACTCTGACAGTGCAGCACTCCCTCAGTACTGACCCTCTGACAGTGCAGCACTCCCTCAGTACTGACCCTCTGACAGTGCAGCACTCCCTCAGTACTGACCCACTGACAGTGCAGCACTCTCTCAGTACTGACACTGTGACAGTGCGGCACTCCCTCAGTACTGACCCTCTGACAGTGCAGCACTCCCTCAGTACTGACTTTCTGACCGTGCAGCACTCCCTCAGTACTGACCCACTGACAGTGCAGCACTCCCTCAGTACTGACCTTCTGACAGTGCGACACTCCCTCAGTACTGACCCTCTGGCAGTGCAGCACTCCCTCAGTACTGACCCTCTGACAGTGCGGCACTCCCTCAGTACTGACCCTCTGACAGTGCGGCACTCCCTCAGTACTGACTTTCTGACCGTGCAGCACTCCCTCAGTAGTGACCCTCTGACAGTGCGGCACTCCCTCAGTACTGACCCTCTGACAGTGCAGCACTCCCTCAGTACTGACCCTCTGAAAGTGCGGCACTCCCTCAGTACTGACCCTCTGAAAGTGCGGCACTCCCTCAGTACTGACCCTCTGGCAGTGCAGCACTCCCTCAGTACTGACTTTCTGACCGTGAAGCACTCCCTCAGTACTGACCCTCTGACAGTGCAGCACTCCCTCAGTACTGACCCTCTGACAGTGCGGCACTCCCTCAGTACTGACCCTCTGACAGTGCAGCGCTCCCTCAATACTGACCCTCTGACAGTGCGGCACTCCCTCAGTACTGACCCTCCGACAGTGCAGCACTCCCTCAGTACTGACCCTCTGACAGTGCAGCACCCACTCAGTACTGACCCTCTGACAGTGCGGCACTCCCTCAGTACTGACCCTCTGACAGTGCAGCACTCCCTCAGTACTGACCCTCTGACAGTGCGGCACGCCCTCAGTACTGACCCTCTGACAGTGCGGCACTCCCTCAGTACTGACCCTTTGACAATTCGGCACTCCCTCAGTACTGACCCTCTGACAGTGCAGCACTCCCTCAGTACTGACCCTCTGACAGTGCGGCACTCCCTCTGTACTGACCCTCTGACAGTGCAGCACTCCCTCAGTACTGACCCTCTGACAGTGCGGCACTCCCTCAGTACTGACCCTCTGACAGTGCAGCACTCCCTCAGTACTGACTTTCTGACCGTGCAGCACTCCCTCAGTAGTGACCCTCTGACAGTGCGGCACTCCCTCAGTACTGACCCTCTGACAGTGCAGCACTCCCTCAGTACTGACCCTCTGAAAGTGCGGCACTCCCTCAGTACTGACCCTCTGAAAGTGCGGCACTCCCTCAGTACTGACCCTCTGGCAGTGCAGCACTCCCTCAGTACTGACTTTCTGACCGTGAAGCACTCCCTCAGTACTGACCCTCTGACAGTGCAGCACTCCCTCAGTACTGACCCTCTGACAGTGCGGCACTCCCTCAGTACTGACCCTCTGACAGTGCAGCGCTCCCTCAATACTGACCCTCTGACAGTGCGGCACTCCCTCAGTACTGACCCTCCGACAGTGCAGCACTCCCTCAGTACTGACCCTCTGACAGTGCAGCACCCACTCAGTACTGACCCTCTGACAGTGCGGCACTCCCTCAGTACTGACCCTCTGACAGTGCAGCACTCCCTCAGTACTGACCCTCTGACAGTGCGGCACGCCCTCAGTACTGACCCTCTGACAGTGCGGCACTCCCTCAGTACTGACCCTTTGACAATTCGGCACTCCCTCAGTACTGACCCTCTGACAGTGCAGCACTCCCTCAGTACTGACCCTCTGACAGTGCGGCACTCCCTCTGTACTGACCCTCTGACAGTGCAGCACTCCCTCAGTACTGACCCTCTGACAGTGCGGCACTCCCTCAGTACTGACCCTCTGACAGTGCAGCACTCCCTCAGTATGGACCCTCTGACAGTGCGGCACTCCCTCAGTACTGACCCTCTGACAGTGCAGCACTCCCTCAGTACTGACCCTCTGACAGTGCGGCACTCCCTCAGTACTGACCCTCTGACAGTGCGGCACTCCCTCAGTACTGACCCTCTGACAGTGCAGCACTCCCTCAGTACTGACCCTTTGACAATTCGGCACTCCCTCAGTACTGACCCTCTGACAGTGCAGCACTCCCTCAGTACTGACCCTCTGACAGTGCGGCACTCCCTCTGTACTGACCCTCTGACAGTGCAGCACTCCCTCAGTACTGACCCTCTGACAGTGCGGCACTCCCTCAGTACTGACCCTCTGACAGTGCAGCACTCCCTCAGTATGGACCCTCTGACAGTGCGGCACTCCCTCAGTACTGACCCTCTGACAGTGCAGCACTCCCTCAGTACTGACCCTCTGACAGTGCGGCACTCCCTCAGTACTGACCCTCTGACAGTGCAGCACTCCCTCAGTACTGACCCTCTGACAGTGCGGCACTCCCTCAGTACTGACCTTCTGACAGTGCGGCACTCCCTCTGCGTCCTGGGATTGAGTGTGAACGCACGGCCCTCTGCGGAGGTGGGAATGTTGCTGCAGACTGATGGGAAAGTTGTCGTGAGTGAGTTGTAGTGAGTGAGTGGTTCCTCTGCCTGTCTTACCTGTTCAACGTGCAGTTGATGCTGCAGATACTGGATGTCCATTTGCTTTGTCCGTGCAACATCCTGCCCCCTGTGCCTTTCAAAGTACAGCACCTCCTTGAGGAAGAGCTCCTGCAGTCCTGACTGGCTGATGGTGAAGTCAGACACTCTTACTTGCTTCAGGATGGCTGGATCCAGGTCTGGCAAACATGACAAAATGGGGAATAAAGTTGTCAATATTAATTCTACTTCCGGTGAGAGATTCCTCGGGGAAGTGAGTCAGTAAACGAAGAGCAGGGGTATAAAATTGGCAAAGGAGCTGAACGTGGAGAAATTAGTCTTCCAGAAGCCTGCTGAGATCGGGAGGATGACTGACTGAGTGTGAAAGAATGAGAGAGAGTGGCTGTGGAAGAAACTGAGGTGTGGGACTGATTCTGATTGGTCTTCAGTGCTGTAAGAATCTGCGTCCCTCACACTTGGAATCATTCTGCTCAATCTCCCCTGCACCCTCCCCAAGCCTTTTACATCTTCCACAAGTGTGGTGCCTGGAATGGAACACAATCCTGCAGCTACATCAGTGCCAGGGTCTGTCATTGTGTGTGCTCAGATAGTTGATCTTAACTACAGCACCGGGCTGATGTGTGGATCACTAGTCCTGGAGCACAGACAGGCGTGATCATTCACGGTTACTGACATTTCTGTTCCTGCCCTTGGAAACGGAGTCCATGTGGATGTGCGCACAGTGCACCAATTGAAGAGAGGAGACTCTGAGCAGCTGGGGGAAGAGGAGAGGAATTCTTTGCGTGACTTAAGGGGCCAAGTTCTCACTGCCATAGCGAGCGAGGTTTCCCGGGAGCTCCTCGGCATTGGCGTGCTCCTGACAGCTGTCTACCAGCACGTAGTCATTTTTTGGGGCCTTTGCGAGTTTCCCTCCGAGTTAGTCCACACTTAAAATTATTTTCACCACAGGGGAGCAGAGCTCGCTGCCAAACGGGCTACTCCGAGAACTGGCCGCCACTTTGGAAGGATGCCCCAATCTCTAAGTGAGCTTGCGGGTCCCCCATGCCCCCCCCCCCCACCCATGAGAAATGCCACCCCCTACATGTGGGCATTAAGCCCCCCGAGTGAGGAAATCCCACCAGGGGGGTCACTGTAGCTCCCACTTTTTAGGCCGCTCCACACCCCCTCTCGACCTCCTCCTCCATTTCTGGGACCGCACCCTCCACCCCCCAAACCCCCTTGGAGGCTCCACATGCCGGTCCTTCAACTTCCACCTTCCATACGCCCGCTCATCCTCCTTTCATGGGCATCACTCCACTGAGGCCCTGACTCGTGGCACTGCCACCCTGGCAATGCACCCGTCAGGCTGTCAGTGCCCAGGGAGATCCAGAGTGCCACCCTGCCCTGTCCCTGACCACCCGTGAGGCGAGAGGCAAATGTAAGGATCGTCTTGTTTAAAACTGGTTTCCCTTATGTACTCCTTTATTCTCTGCAATTTGTTGCCATTATAACCTTTGTGCCCGGACAGTTGGCAGGACTTATGCCTTTCAGGTGGACAGCACCTTTAAGCGGGACACCCCTAGCAGATGTGCTTGTTGGTTTGACCTCAGGACGCGCCGCCCCCCCCCCCCCCCCCCCCCCCCCCCGGGCCCGGTGAGTTACGCTGCTTGATTTGGTCCAGTGATGATACATTTTGATGGACTTGGCTGGCAGCCAATCAGTTACTTTAAATTCCCAAGACTTGACTAACTCTCAATGCTGATTGGTGCGGTCTGTTGCAAAATGCTCTGCAAGCACAGACTTGTTCTCAAGGTTAGTTTTGCTTTGGATCAAGGGGCTGGGAGCCACAGGTTGGTTTCATCTGATGGCCTGTGATTGAAGATGCTTCTCTTTTTGCACAGCCTGTGAGCAGTTGGCAGGGAAGTCCAGTCCAGCAGCAGCTGCAGGCAGGCAAGTGGTTTAAAGGATCCTTTTTAAAATCTCATGTGCGGAACTTTGATTTTATCATGGAAAGGCTGTTAGACAATTTGGGGAAGCTGGCAACACACAGACCTGGAGCTGTTTTTTGATTGAAGGCTTAGGTTAGTAAAAGTGAAAGCGACTTCCCAGAGGAGGTCTTACAGCCTGAGAGTTCTGATTGAAGGCACATGCCAGAAGATTGAAATCAACTAGTGGTTTGAACACTCTGTGATCTGGGAAGATAGCTGGGTACAACAATCTGAATATCACCAACAAGGACATTTAACTCTCTTCCATTCTAATCCCTATAATTTTGCCCCTTTCCCTTTCTCCTGTGTATGTGTCTGTCTTGTGTGTGTTTGGGTAGAGGGTGGGACAATAAAGGGGGGGAGAGCAATGAATTTGTTGGCTGATATTCTGTGATAATCATCGCATGTATTATCTCTATTGATGTCACAAATTTTTGTTTCACTTACAAATCTGTGCCTGTAAGTCATTGGGGAAGTCAAGGGTCAAAGATCTCAGATACTGTACATGAATAATTGGTTAATTCACTTGTGTTGGGACTCCGGGGCCTGCGGGTCTGGAATTGACCGCGCACTCACCCAGGGTGTTGTAATACAACATTGGGATGGGATTTACCTGGTCCGATTCTCCGAATGGGGAGGGTGATGCTCAGGTACAGGCGGAAGGTTGGCTTAACCTCAATCTGCTGCTTTCCGAAGGTTAGGTTCCAGGGACCCTGGTCACTCCACCATTCCTGAACTCTCAGTAGCTTCTTTAGAAGTGGGGTGAGAGGTCTTTGCTCAATGTTAGTCACCAAGACTGCAATTCCTGAAAGATATTTAAAAACTCAATCACCTAGAATTTTTACCTTGTTTACACAAACTGCAGAAGGCGCGATTCAACGGCCATGTTGCCCGAAAAGCAGCTCGCCGCGGCACAGCGTGGCCGGTGATAGCCAGGAGACCATGCTCCCTGGATCTACCTAGCTCGCCACACACACCATCCCAGCCAACAAGATGGCACTGGTTATAGAATCATAAAATCTACAGTGCAGAAGGAGGCCAATCGGCCCATCGAGTCTGCACCAGCCCATGGAAATAGCACCCTACCTTCGTAACCCAGTAACCCCACCTCACCTATTTGGACACTAAAGACAATTTATCATGGTCAATCCACCTAACCTGCACATCTTTGGACTGTGGGAGGAAACCGGAGCACCCGGAGGAAACCCACGCACACATGGGGAGGACGTGCAGACTCCGCACAGACAGTGACCCAAGCCGGAATCCAACCTGGGATCCTGGAGCTGTGAAGCAACAGTGCTAACCACTGAGCTGCCGTGCCGCTGGAGTGGGTTGTGCTGGAGTGCGCCCACACAGTTGATGGGTCGGCTGGGGCCAGAGGGCACCCAGGGGGTGGCCTGGGGGACACACCAAATGACTCTTGGTTCTAAGTTCACAGTGGGCTGTCATCGGTGTGCGCAGCTGCATGGCTGCCTTGCCGCTGCGGCAACGGTGTTCCATGTCCGTCCACCCCGACCCCACAGCCCACCTCCTGGCCACCGCTCACTACTCCCCCGGCCCTGGCAGAAGCCCCCCCCGGCCAGCGGTATGACTGTCAGCTCACTGTGACGATGTTGGACACTTTCTGTACCCATTTTCTCTTTTTGGTTTCCGATTCCAGCATCCGCAGTAATTTGCTTTTATCCAGGTGTTTAACTCACTGTCACTTCTCTTCCATGAATGCCTACCTTGAGGAAATACTACCCTTCTCTCCCACAGGATTTCCACTTTCACTGCTTTCCATTTCTCTTAGTATTGGACAAGGTATTTACCAAGACTCGCTTCCACAGCCACATTTCCTTCCTCAGCGACTGTCTTCGTCTCCGACTTACCGCACAGGGATTTCAACTTAAATTCCACCCTGCATGTGACCTCCAGGATTACAGGTACCTCCAGGATATACAACATTCTTCCAACTGCTGCTCTCGCCGCATCCTGAAAGCCTCACTCAGGGCCATGCGCCGCCACATGAAGACTCTCCAGCAGCACCGTCTTACTCTCTCTCAAAGCTGTCCCTGTCCCCAGTTTCATTCCATCCTTCGCATCATTCGACGCCTTAACAAGAATCTTTTCCTGTTTCTTGCAGATGTTAAGGAACGCAAGCTTCAACAACTCACCAACACCACTGCCCATCCCAGGCCCTTCACCAGTCCCAATCCCTCGTACCCCATTTCTCCCAGCCCCAGCCCTTGCCGCATGTTCACCATACCCTCTGACCTTCCCCTCTCTGAGGATGGGCATTCTGTTCTCAGCAAAGGACTCAGCTTTTACCCTTATGCCCTCACCTCGATGAATTCTGGGCTCGACATGATGTTGAACTCATCTTTCGTCGCCTTCGGCTCCGTGCCCACTTCTTTGGACAAGAGTTCTCCCCCATTCCACAGATCCTTTAATGTTCCTCCAACATTCTGCGACTAATTGGCCACCCCCGCCGGGACAATCACCTGCCCTCGATCTTTTCATTGAGAACTGTCGAAGGGACATTGGCCAGCTGAGGCGCTTAAGTCAGGCGACCCTGACCTCCGGGGTCCTCGGGGGAGCGCGGGGGGATCAGGCCCCGGGGGCTGCCGTCACGGTGGCCTGGCCCGCGATCGGGGCCCACTGATCCGCAGGTAGGCCTGTGCCATGGGGGCACTCTTTCCCTCTGCACCAGCTGCTGTGGACCTCCGCCATGGCTGGTGCGGGACGAACCCCCCTGCGCATGCACGGGATGACGGCAGCACACGCTGGCGTTCCCACGCATGTGCCAACTCGTGCCGGCCGGCAGAGGCCTTTTGCCGCCGGTTTGTGCGGTGCAACCCCGCCGGTGCCAGCCTAGCCCCTGAAGGTGCGGAGGATTCCGGGTGGCCCAACGTCGGAGTGGTTCACGCCACTCATCGGCGCCAAGACTGCCCACCCCGCCGGGTAGGGGAGAATCCCGCCCACTCTCTTCCACCTTCTTCCATCAGGAAAAAGATACCAAAGTTTGAGGTCACGTACCAACCGACTGAAGAACAGCTTCTTCCCGACTGCCATTAACAAACAAGAACAAAGAACAAAGAAATGTACAGCACAGGAACAGGCCCTTTGGCCCTCCAAGCCCGTGCCGACCATGCTGCCCGACTAAACTACAATCTTCTACACTTCCTGGGTCCGTATCCCTCTATTCCCATCCTATTCATGTATTTGTCAAGATGCCCCTTAAATGGCACTCTCGTCCCTGCTTCCACCACCTCCTCCGGTAGCGAGTTCCAGGCACCCACTACCCTCTGTGTAAAAAACTTGCCTCGTACATCTACTCTAAACCTTGCCCCTCGCACCTTAAACCTATGCCCCCTAGTAATTGACCCCTCTACCCTGGGGAAAAGCCTCTGACTATCCACTCTGTCTATGCCCCTCATAATTTTGTAGACCTCTATCAGGTCTCCCCTCAACCTCCTTCGTTCCAGTGAGAACAAACCGAGTTTATTCAACCGCTACTCATAGCTAATGCCCTCCATACCAGGCAACATTCTGGTAAATCTCTTCTGCACCCTCTCTGAAGCCTCCACATCCTTCTGGTAGTGTGGCGACCAGAATTGAACACTATACTCCAAGTGTGGCCTAACTAAGGTTCTATACAGCTGCAACGTGACTTGCCAATTCTTATACTCAATGCCCCGGCCAATGAAGGCAAGCATGCCGTATGCCTTCTTGACTACCTTCTCCACCTGTGTTGCCCCTTTCAGTGATCTGTGGACCTGTACACCAAGATCTCTCTGACTGTGAATACTCTTGAGGGTTCTACCATTCACTGTATATTCCCTACCTGCATTCGACCTTCCAAAATGCATTACCTCACATTTGTCCGGATTAAACTCCATCTGCCATCTCTCCGCCCAAGTCTCCAAACAATCTAAATCCTGCTGTATCCTCTGACAGTCCTCATCACTATCCGCAATTCTACTAACCTTTGTGTCGTCTGCAAACTTACTAATCAGACCAGTTACATTTTCCTCCAAATCATTTATATATACCACAAACAGCAAAGGTCCCAGCACTGATCCCTGTGGAACACCACTGGTCACAGCCCTCCAATTAGAAAAGCATCCTTCCATTGCTACTCTCTGCCTTCTATGACCTAGCCAGTTCTGTATCCACCTTGCCAGCTCACCCCTGATCCCGTGTGACTTCACCTTTTGTACTAGTCTACCATGAGGGACCTTGTCAAAGGCTTTACTGAAGTCCATATAGACAACATCCACTGCCCTACCTGCATCAATCATCTTAGTGACCTCCTCGAAAAACTCTATCAAGTTAGTGAGACACGACCTCCCCTTCACAAAACCATGCTGCCTCTCACTAATACATCCATTTGCTTCCAAATGGGAGTAGATCCTGTCTCGAAGAATTCTCTCCAGTAATTTCCCTACCACTGAAGTAAGGCTCACCGGCCTGTAGTTCCCTGGATTATCCTTGCTACCCTTCTTAAACAGAGGAACAACATTGGCTATTCTCCAGTCCTCCGGGACATCCCCTGAAGACAGTGAGGATCCAAAGATTTCTGTCAAGGCCTCAGCAATTTCCTCTCCAGCCTCCTTCAGTATTCTGGGGTAGATCCCATCAGGCCCACATCCTTCTGATAGGTCAGGGACTTATCTACCTTAATATTTTTTAAGACACCCAACACCTCGTCTTTTTGGATCTCAATGTGACCCAGGCTATCTACACACCCTTCTCCAGACTCAACATCTACCAATTCCTTCTCTTTGGTGAATACTGATGCAAAGTATTCATTTAGTACCTCGCCCATTTCCTCTGGCTCCACACATAGATTCCCTTGCCTATCCTTCAGTGGGCCAACCCTTTCCCTGGCTACCCTCTTGCTTTTTATGTACGTGTAAAAAGCCTTGGGATTTTCCTTAGCCCTATTTGCCAATGACTTTTCGTGACCCCTTCTAGCCCTCCTGACTCCTTGCTTAAGTTCCTTCCTACTTTCCTTATATTCCACGCAGGCTTCGTCTGCGTCTTCGTCAGACTTTTGAATGGACCATCTCGTATTAAATTGATCTTTTCTCTACACCTTGCTATGACTGTAACATTATATTCTGCAGTCTCTTCTTCCTTCCCTATGTACGGTGTGCATTGTCTGTACAGCATGCAAGAAACAATACTTTTCACTGTATACTAATACATGTGACAATAATAAATCAAATCAATTCAAATCTTAATTTTTCTGCCCCCCTCACCCATTCCAACTCCTCTCCTTCCGAACTTTCTTCTCTTCACTCCGTCAGGTCCAACCCCGACTTTGTCATCAAACCTGCCGACGGGGGTGGTGTTGCCGTCTGGCGCACTCTACCTCGCAGAGGCTGAGTGCCAACTCTCAGATACTTCCTCTTACCTCCTCCTGGACCATGACCAGACCACTGAACATCAAGCCATTATCTCCAACACCGTTAGCGACCTCATTTCCTCCGGATGCCTTCCCCATCCGGCTTCCAACCTCAGTCTCCCAACCCCGGACCGCCCGCTTTTACCTACTTCCCAAAATCCACAACAAGGACTGTCCCGGCAGGCCCATTGTGTCAGCATGCTCCTGGCCCACCGAACCTATTTCCTTTTATCCTGACTCCATCCTTACTCCTCTGGTCCATTCCCTCCCCACCTACATCCGGGATTCCTCTGATGCCCTGCCTCATATTGACAGCTTCACCATGGATGTGCAATCTCTCTCTGCACCTCCATCTCACCAGGATGGCCTGAGAGCTCTTTGCTTCTTTCCTGAAAAGAGGCCTGGACAATTCCCACCCACCACCACTCTCCTCCGCCTGGCTCGTTCTCTCTCTCAACAACTTCTCCTTTAACTCATTCCATTTTCTCCAAATCAAAGGTGTAGCAATGGGTACCCGCATGGGTCCCAGCTACGCTTACTTTTTATGGGGTATGTGGAACATTCCTTGTTCCAGGCCTACCCGGGGCCCCTCCCACAACTCCTTTACCGGTACATTGATGACTATTTTGGTGCCACTTCCTGCTCTCGTCCGGACCTGGAAAGGTTCATCAACTTCGCTTCCAGTTTCCACCCCTCCATCACTTTCACCTGGTCCATCGCAGACACTTCCCTTCCCTTCCTTGACCTTTCTGTCTCCATTTCCAGCAATAGACTATCCGCTAATCTCCACTACAAGCCCACTGACTCCCTGTGGTAAACCACTGTTGTACTTATATTAGCGGTGTACGGTAGAACCTGCACTACAGGTTCGCCTATGGCCCCTGCCTGCTTGCTCCGCCCAGGAGGCAGGGTATAAATATGCGTGTCCTCCAGCTCGCAGCCATTTCACCAGCTGCTGTGGGAGGCCACACATCTGATAGCAATAAAGCCTCAGTTTGGATTCAACTTTTGTCTTTAGTCAAATTGATCGTGCCTCAATTTATTGGTATCAGTTTCGAAGGATGGACCTCCGTATTAAACCAGATCGCCTGCAGCTGGATCCGCACTCAAGCGACGCCAGAAAGGACTTCCAGCACTGGCTAGCTTGTTTTGAAGCGTATATCAATGTGGCGCCGACCCCTGTTCCGGAGGCTCAGAAGATCCAGATCTTATACTCCAGGCTGAGCTCCAAAGTCTTCCCACTGATCCAGGACGCGCCAAACTACGCCGAAGCCATGACTCGACTCAAGGACTATTACGAGCAAAAGACAAACACGCTCTTCGCCCGGCAGGCACTCGCCACTCGTTCTCAACTACCGGGTGAGTCCATAGAAGACTTTTGGAGGGCCCTAATCCCACTAGTCCGGGACTGTGACTGCCAGGACGTTACAGCCGAGGAACACTCAGACCTCCTTATGCGGGACGCTTTTGTGACTGGAATTAGGTCAGATATCATACATCAGCGGCTCCTAGAAGGGGCCACGTGCGACCTCGCAGAGACTAAAACGCTAGCGCTCTCCATGACGGTCGCCCTGCGCAATGTCCAGTCTTACGCCCCCAACAGCGCGGCCCACCCCTCCTACGCTTCATGGACCTCACAGGCAGCCGCCACAGTGGGGGCACTGCCCACCCAATACGCCTGCGCTACACGCCAGCCAGCAAACCCCGGGAGGCCCCGATGCTACTTTTGCGGCCAGCAAAAGCACTTGCGCCAACGCTGCCCGGCCCGCGCTGCCCTTTGTAAAGCCTGCGGGAAGAAGGGCCACTTCGCCGCGGTGTGCCAGGCCCGCTCAGTGGCCACGATCGCCCCCACCCCCCGAGTCATGGACAATGGGCGCCACCATCTCCTCCTCCCCCCCAGGCCACGTGCGAGCAATGGGCGCCGCCATCTTCCCCTCAGCACAACACGTGCGTTTCATGGGTGCCGCCATCTTGCTCCACCCCCGCAACGAGCGTTCCATGGGCGCCTCTATTTTGTAACCCCCAAGATCTCCGGGCGCCACCATCTTGTCTACCCCTCAGCACATGGACAGCACCAGCGTTCCAAGATAGGAACTCAACGGCGGCCCCATTACCCGCCGACCAACCAAGACTCGCCTCCACGTCACTCGAACAGTATCGCCCGCATAACCTGACCAACGTATCCACCAGTGTGAAAGTCGATGGCCATGTAACCTCTTGCCTGCTGGACTCCGGGAGCACCGAGAGCTTTATACACCCAGATACGGTAAGGCGCTGCTCCCTCACGATACACCCCGCCAATCAAAAAATCTCCCTGGCCTCCGGGTCCCATTGCGTAGCGATCTGGGGGTACTGTACGGTCACGCTCACGGTCCAGGGCGTAAAATTCCACGGCTTCCGCCTCTACGTTCTCCCTAACCTCTGCGCCGCACTTATCCTCGGCCTAGATTTCCAGTGCAACCTCCAGAGCCTAACCCTTAAATTCGGCGGACCCTTACCACCCCTTACTGTGTGCGGTCTCGCGACCCTAAAGGTTGACCCACCTTCCCTCTTTGCCAATCTAACTCCAGATTGCAAACCCGTCGCCACCAGGAGCAGACGGTACAGCACCCAGGATAAGACCTTCATCAGGTCCGAAGTCCAGCGGTTGCTTCGGGAAGGCATCATCGAGGCCAGCACCAGCCCTTGGAGAGCTCAAGTGGTAGTGGTTAAATCTGGGGAGAAACACCGAATGGTTGTGGACTACAGCCAGACCATCAACAGGTACACGTAGCTCGACGCGTACCCCCTCCCACACATATCTGACATGGTTAACCAGATTGCGCAGTACCGGGTCTTCTCAACGGTGGACCTGAAATCCACCTACCACCAGCTCCCCATCCGTAAATCGGACCTTCCATACACCGCCTTCGAGACAGACGGCCGTCTATATCACTTCCTTAGGGTCCCCTTCGGCGTCACTAACGGGGTCTCGGTCTTCCAAAGGGAGATGGACCGAATGGTCGACCGGTACGGTTTGCGGGCCACGTTTCCGTACCTAGACAATGTCACCATCTGCGGCCATGATCAGCAGGACCACGACGCCAACCTTGCTAAATTTCTCCACACCGCTACTCTCCTAAACCTCACTTACAACAAGAAGTGTGTGTTCAGCACGAACCGTTAGCCATCCTCGGCTATGTAGTCCAGAACGGAGTTCTGGGGCCCGACCCCGACTGCATGCGCCCTCTCCTCCCCCACTGCCCCAAGGCCCTCAAACGCTGCCTGGGGTTCTTTTCATATTAAACCCAGTGGGTCCCAAACTATGCGGACAAGGCCCGCCCACTCATACAGTCCACCCAGTTTCCCCTGATGGCCGAGGCCCAACAGACCTTCGCCCGGATCAGAGCTGATATTGCCAAGGCCACAATGCACGCTGTAGATGAGACACTGCCCTTCCAAGTAGAAAGCGATGTGTCAGACGTCGCCCTTGCCGTCACCCTCAATCAGGCAGGCAGGCCCGTGGCAATCTTTTCCCGCACCCTTCATGCCTCTGAAATTCGGCACTCATCCGTCGAAAAAGAGGCCCAAGCTATCGTTGAAGCTGTGCGGCATTGGAGGCATAACCTGGCTGGCAGGAGATTCACCCTCCTCCCTGAGCAATTGTCTTTAGTGTTCAACAACACACAGCAGGGCAAGATCAAAAATGATAAAATCTTGCGTTGGAGAATCGAGCTCTCCACCTATAATTACGAGATTAGGTATCGCCCTGGCAAACTCAACGAGCCCCCAGACGCCCTATCCCGAGGTACATGTGCCAGCGCACAGGTAGACCGACTCTGGACCCTGCACGACAGCCTTTGTCACCCAGGGGTCACACGGTTGTACCACTTCATTAAGGCACAAAATTTGCCCTACTCCGTCGAGGAAGTAAGGACAATCACCAGAGACTGCCAGGTCTGTGCGGAGTGCAAGCCGCACTTCTACCGGCCGGACCGTGCACGCCTGGTGAAGGCCTCCCACCCCTTTGAAAGCCACAGCATGGACTTCGAAGGCCCCCTCCCCTCCACCAATCGTCACACATATTTCCTCAGTGTGATCGATGAATACTCCCGGTTCCCCCTTCGCTATCCCTTGCCGCGACATGACATCTGCCACCGTCATTAAAGCCCTCAATTCGATCTTCACTCTGTTTGGTTTCCCCGTCTACATCCACAGTGACCGGGGATCCTCATTCATGAGTGATGAGCTGCGTCAGTTCCTGCTCAGCAGGGGTATCGCCTCCAGCAGAACGACGAGCTACAACCCCCGGGGAAATGGACATGTAGAAAGGGAGAATGGGACGGTATGGAGGGCCGTCCAGCTGGCCCTATGGTCCAGAAATCACTCGGCCTCCCGCTGGCAAGAGGTCCTCCCTGATGCACTACATTCGATTCGCTC
This sequence comes from Scyliorhinus torazame, assembly GCF_047496885.1. Lineage (NCBI taxonomy): Eukaryota > Metazoa > Chordata > Chondrichthyes > Carcharhiniformes > Scyliorhinidae > Scyliorhinus > Scyliorhinus torazame. The sequence continues at coordinate 211,362,586 of NC_092721.1, read as the reverse complement.
GTTACTCTGCACTGCCACGAATACACCCCATGAACGTCTTTTTGCCTTCCCCAAGAAGTCCACATCTGGGGTGTCGCTCCCGACTTGGCTCACAGCTCCGGGAACCGTGCTTCTCTGTAAACATGTGCGACTCCACAAGGCGGACCCGTTGGTGGAGAGGGTACACTTGCTCCACGCAAACCCCCAGTACGCCTACGTGGCATTCCCCGATGGCCGCCAGGATACTGCCTCCCTCAGGGATCTGGCACCAGCAGGTTCCAGCCCTACCCCACCCCCGTTGCCCCTCTCCCCTCCCCCGTCGCTCACAACACCCCCCCCCCCCAGGACCGTCCGTTCCACCCCCCCCCCCCCCCCACCCCCCAGCCCACGGCCGTCGATGAAGAGGGTTTCAGCACGCTCCCGGAGTCACCTTCAACCAGGTCAGCATCAACATCGCCGTCACCACTTTGTCGCTCTCAAAGGACCATCAAGGCCCCTGACCGGCTGAACCTCTGACCGGTCCACCGGACACCATGAGACATTTGTTTTGCTCTGTAAATATTAAAATCATGATTGTATACAGTTATCCACCACTCCCGCCGGACTCAATTTTAACAGGGGGTGGATGTGGTAAACCACTGTTGTACTTATATTAGAGGGTGTACGGAAGAACCTGCATTACAGGTTCGCCTGTGGCCCCTGCCTGCTGGCTCCGCCCATGAGGCGGGGTATAAATATGCGTGTCCTCCAGCTCGCAGCCACTTCGTCAGCTGCTATGGGAGGCCACCCATCTGATACCAATAAAGCCTCAGTTTGGATTCAACTTTTATCTTTAGTCAAATTGATCGTGCCTCACTCCCACAGCTATCTGGACTACAGCTCTTTGCACCCTGCACCCTGTAAGGACTCCATCCCTTTCTCTCAGCTCCTTCGCCTCCGTCGCATTTGTTCCGATGATGCCACTTTGCAAAATGGTGCTTCGAAAATGTGTTCCTTCTTCCTCGACCGTGATTTCCCACCTACAGTTGTGGACAGGGCCCTCAACAGTGTGCGGTCCATCTCCTGCTCCACTACCCTCGCCCCCTCCACTCCCTCCCAGAACCAGGATAGAGTCCCCCTCGTTCTCACATTCCATCCCACCAGCCTCCGTATGCAAAGCATAATCCTCCGCCATTTTCGCCAACTCCAGCGTGATGCCACCACCAAACACATCTTCATAGAATTTACAGTGCAGAAGAAGGCCATTTGGCCCATCGAGTCTTGGAAAGAGCACCCTACCCAAGCCCACACCCCCACCCTATCCCCATAACCCAGTAACCCCACCCAACACTAAGGGCAATTTTGGACAGTAAGGGCAATTTATCACGGCCAATCCACCTAACCTGCACATCTTTGGACTGCGGGAGGAAACCGGAGCACCCGGAGGAAACCCACGCAGACACGGGGAGGATGTGCAGACTCCGCACAGACAGTGATCCAAGCCGGAATCGAACCTGGGACCCTGGAGCTGTGAAACAATTGTGCTAACCACCATGCTACCGTGCTGTCCAAACTCCCTCTGTCAGTGTTCCACAGAGACCGTTCCCTCGGAGATAATCTAGTCCACTCCTCCACCTTACCCAGTACCTCTCCCATCAGCCATGGCACCTTCCCATGCAATCGCAGAAGGTGTAACACCTGCCCCTTTACTTCTTCCATGCTTAACATCCCAGGCCCAAAACACTCATTCCAGGTTAAGCAGCGTTTCACTTGCACCTCTTTTAATTTGTTCTACTGCATTCGCTGCTCCCAATGTGGTCTCCTCTATATCGGAGAGACCAAATGCAGACTGGGTGATCGCTTTGCTGAGCACCTTCGGTCTGTGAGCATTCAGGACCCTGACCTTCCTGTTGCTTGCCATTTTAATGCCATTTTAACAGAAGACCCTGCTCCCAGGCCCACATGTCTGTCCTTGGCCTGCTGCTATGTTCCAGTGAAGCTCAACGCAAACTGGAGGAACAACACCTCATCTTCCGGTTAGGCACGCTGCAGCCTTCCGGTCTCAACATCGAATTCAACAACTTCAGGTGATCAGCTCTACCCCACCTCGACCCATTTGTTTTTGTCCCATTTCATTTTAACTGTCTTTTACTTTTTATTTCTTTCTTGTCTTTCTTTATATATATTCCCCCTCACTCTCCCCCCCTATCTTATCCTCCCTTTCCTCACAGTAACTTTATTGCGGTGTTAATGTAAGCCTAATGTGGTGATATGTATTAGGGGTAATACGGTACACCACGTGTCGACAGGCTATTGGTGGAGGGATGCCAGCTCCTGATAGGATCTGCCACCGACTGGACTCCACCCAGAAATGCCGGTATAAGAACCCAGCTTTTCCCTCCATTTCCCTCAGCAGCTGCATTCTGTAACCACGCTGCTGGGGATAAAGTTCTGCTTAATAAAGCCTTCAATTGACATTACCTCAACCTGCCTCGCGTCATATTGACGGTGCTACACCTACTTGTGACAATAAAGATTATTATTACCTTTTGTTCCCTTTGCTTCCCCCTTCCCCTCTCTCCCACCCATGTCCCCCCTCCCCCCACATCTACATCTATCACAGTTCACCCTCTGATGTTAGTTTCTCTGCTGTTTGTCCTTTCACACCTTTTGTTCTCTCTGGAGACCTCCATTCACACTCTGTCCCCTGGGTTTCTGTGGCCATTAACACTCTTTCCCCTGGGTTTCTGTGGCCATTCGCACTCTTTCCCCTGGGTTTCTGTGGCCGTTAGCACTCTGTCCCCTGGGTTTCTGTGGCCATTCGCACTCTTTCCCCTGGGTTTCTGTGGCCTTTAACACTCTTTCCCCTGGGTTTCTGTGGCCTTTAACACTCTTTCCCCTGGGTTTCTGTGGCCATTCGCACTCTTTCCCCTGGGTTTCTGTGGCCTTTAACACTCTTTCCCCTGGGTTTCTGTGGCCATTAACACTCTGTCCCCTGGGTTTCTGTGGCCTTTAACACTCTTTCCCCTTGGTTTCTGTGGCCATTCGCACTCTTTCCCCTGGGTTTCTGTGGCCATTCGCACTCTTTCCCCTGTGGGTTCTGTGGCCTTTAACACTCTTTCCCCTGGGTTTCTGTGGCCATTAACACTCTGTCCCCTGGGTTTCTGTGGCCATTCGCACTCTTTCCCCTGTGGGTTCTGTGGCCTTTAACACTCTTTCCCCTTGGTTTCTGTGGCCATTCGCACTCTGTCCCCTGTGGGTTCTGTGGCCATTCGCACCCGGTTTCCCTGGGTTTCTGTGGCTATGACCCATCTTTCATTCTCACTCCACAGTATAAATATTTCCCACTTTCTCTGCCTGTTAGCTTTGACAAAGGGTCATCGGACTCGAAACGTTCGCTCTTTTCTCTCCCTACAGATGCTGCCGGACCTGCTGAGATTTTCCAGCATTTTCTCTTTGGTCTCAGATTCCAGCATCCGCAATTCATTGTTTTGTGGGTTTGGAAGGAGCCTCGGTGAGTTGCTGCAGTGCATCGTGTAGATGGTGCACACGGCTGTCACTGTGCAACGCTGGTAGAGAGTTTCAATGTTTATGGAAGGGGTAACAATCAAGAGGACTACTTAGTCCTGGATGGTGTTGAGCTTCTTGAGTGTTGGAGCTCATCCAGGCAAGTGGAGAGTTTTCCATCACACTCCTGACTTGTGCCTTGTAGATGGTGGACAGGCTCTGGGGGGTCAGGAGGTGAGTTACTCACCGCAGGATTCCCAGCCTCTGACCTGCTTGTATACTGAGAGTATGGCTGGATCCGGTTCAGTTTCTGATCAATGGAAACCCCGGGGTGTTGATAGTGGAGGATACAGTGATGGTAATGCCATTGAATGTTGAAGTGAATTGGTTTGATTCTCCATCGTTGGAAGCGGTCATTACCCGGCCCCTCTGTGGCCTGCATGTTACTTGTGACTTAATCTAAATATTGTCCAGCTCTGTCTGCAGTTGGACACGAGCTGCTTCAGTCTGTGAGGAGTCGCGAATGGTGCTGAACATTTTTTAATATTCATTCACGGGATGTGGGGGTCACAGGCTGGGCCAGCAGTTATGAAAATCGCTTATTGTCACAAGCAGGCTTCAATGAAGTTACTGTGAAAAGCCCCTAGTCGCCACATTCCGGCGCCTGTTCGGGTCACAGAGGGAGAATCAGAATGTCCAAATTACCGAGCAGGACATCTTTCGGGACTTTGCTGAAGCATTATATCATTTTCTGTAAAACGTGTTTCATATCAGCTCTGCCTGTGAGCGTTTGGAGGAATGATGGATTCAGACTCACACAGAGCGAGTGTCCCTGACCCCTCACCGCAGAGCGAGTGTCTCTGACCCTCACCGCAGCGCGAGTGTCCCTGACCCTCACCGCAGAGCGAGTGTCTCTGACCCTCACCGCAGAGCGAGTGTCTCTGACCCTCACCGCAGAGCGAGTGTCTCTGACCCTCACCGCAGAGCGAGTGTCTCTGACCCCTCACCGCAGAGCGAGTGTCCCTGACCCCTCACCGCAGAGTGAGTGTCTCTGACCCTCACCGCAGCGCGAGTGTCCCTGACCCTCACCGCAGAGCGAGTGTCTCTGACCCTCACCGCAGAGCGAGTGTCTCTGACCCTCACCGCAGAGCGAGTGTCTCTGACCCTCACCGCAGAGCGAGTGTCCCTGACCCTCACCGCAGAGCGAGTGTCTCTGACCCTCACCGCAGAGCGAGTGTCTCTGACCCCTCACCGCAGAGCGAGTGTCCCTGACCCTCACCGCAGAGCGAGTGTCTCTGACCCTCACCGCAGCGCGAGTGTCCCTGACCCTCACCGCAGAGCGAGTGTCTCTGACCCTCACCGCAGAGCGAGTGTCTCTGACCCTCACCGCACAGCGAGTGTCTCCCTCCCCTCACCGCAGAGCGAGTGTCTCCCTCCCCTCACCGCAGAGCGAGTGTCCCTGACCCCTCACCGCAGAGCGAGTGTCCCTGACCCCTCACCGCAGAGCGAGTGTCCCTGACCCCTCACCGCAGAGCGAGTGTCTCCCTCCCCTCACCGCACAGCGAGTGTCTCCCTCCCCTCACCGCAGAGCGAGTGTCTCTGACCCCTCACCGCAGAGCGAGTGTCTCTGACCCTCACCGCAGAGTGAGTGTCTCCCTCCCCTCACCGCAGAGCGAGTGTCTCCCTCCCCTCACCGCAGAGCGAGTGTCTCCCTCCCCTCACCGCACAGCGAGTGTCTCCCTCCCCTCACCGCACAGCGAGTGTCTCCCTCCCCTCACCGCAGAGCGAGTGTCTCTGACCCTCACCGCAGAGCGAGTGTCTCCCTCCCTCACCGCAGAGCGAGTGTCTCTGACCCTCACCGCAGAGCGAGTGTCTCCCTCCCCTCACCGCAGAGCGAGTGTCTCCCTCCCCTCACCGCACAGCGAGTGTCTCCCTCCCCTCACCGCAGAGCGAGTGTCTCTGACCCTCACCGCAGAGCGAGTGTCTCCCTCCCCTCACCGCAGAGCGAGTGTCTCTGACCCTCACCGCAGAGCGAGTGTCTCTGACCCTCACCGCAGAGCGAGTGTCTCTGACCCCTCACCGCAGCGCGAGTGTCCCTGACCCTCACCGCAGAGCAAGTGTCTCCCTCCCCTCACCGCAGAGCGAGTGTCTCTGACCCCTCACCGCAGAGCGAGTGTCTCTGACCCCTCACCGCAGAGCGAGTGTCTCTGACCCCTCACCGCAGAGCGAGTGTCCCTGACCCTCACCGCAGAGCGAGTGTCTCCCTCCCCTCACCGCAGCGCGAGTGTCCCTGACCCTCACCACAGAGCGAGTGTCTCTGACCCTCACCGCAGAGCGAGTGTCTCTGACCCTCACCGCAGAGCGAGTGTCCCTGACCCCTCACCGCACAGCGAGTGTCTCCCTCCCCTCACCGCAGAGCGAGTGTCCCTGACCCTCACCGCAGAGCGAGTGTCTCTGACCCTCACCGCAGAGCGAGTGTCTCCCTCCCTCACCGCAGAGCGAGTGTCCCTGACCCTCACCGCAGAGCGAGTGTCCCTGACCCTCACCGCACAGCGAGTGTCTCCCTCCCCTCACCGCAGAGCGAGTGTCTCCCTCCCCTCACCGCAGAGCGAGTGTCCCTGACCCTCACCGCAGAGCGAGTGTCCCTGACCCTCACCGCAGAGCGAGTGTCCCTGACCCTCACCGCAGAGCGAGTGTCCCTGACCCTCACCGCAGAGCGAGTGTCTCTGGCCCTCACCGCAGAGCGAGTGTCCCTGACCCTCACCGCAGAGCGAGTGTCTCTGACCCTCACCACAGAGCGAGTGTCTCTGACCCTCACCGCAGAGCGAGTGTCCCTGACCCTCACCGCAGAGCGAGTGTCCCTGACCCTCACCGCAGAGCGAGTGTCTCTGACCCTCACCGCAGAGCGAGTGTCCCTGACCCTCACCGCAGAGCGAGTGTCCCTGACCCTCACCGCAGAGCGAGTGTCTCTGGCCCTCACCGCAGAGCGAGTGTCTCCCTCCCCTCACCGCAGAGCGAGTGTCTCTGACCCTCACCGCAGCGCGAGTGTCCCTGACCCTCACCGCAGAGTGAGTGTCTCTGACCCTCACCGCACAGCGAGTGTCTCCCTCCCCTCACCGCAGAGCGAGTGTCTCCCTCCCCTCACCGCAGAGCGAGTGTCTCTGACCCTCACCGCAGCGCGAGTGTCCCTGACCCTCACCGCAGAGTGAGTGTCTCTGACCCTCACCGCACAGCGAGTGTCTCCCTCCCCTCACCGCAGCGCGAGTGTCCCTGACCCTCACCGCAGAGTGAGTGTCTCTGACCCTCACCGCACAGCGAGTGTCTCCCTCCCCTCACCGCAGAGCGAGTGTCTCCCTCCCCTCACCGCAGAGCGAGTGTCTCCCTCCCCTCACCGCAGAGCGAGTGTCTCTGACCCCTCACCGCAGAGCGAGTGTCCCTGACCCCTCACCGCAGAGCGAGTGTCTCTGACCCTCACCGCAGAGCGAGTGTCCCTGACCCTCACCGCAGAGCGAGTGTCCCTGACCCTCACCGCAGAGCGAGTGTCCCTGACCCTCACCGCAGAGCGAGTGTCTCCCTCCCCTCACCGCAGAGCGAGTGTCTCTGACCCCTCACCGCAGAGCGAGTGTCTCTGACCCCTCACCGCAGAGCGAGTGTCCCTGACCCTCACCGCAGAGCGAGTGTCCCTGACCCTCACCGCAGAGCGAGTGTCTCCCTCCCCTCACCGCAGAGCGAGTGTCTCTGACCCCTCACCGCAGAGCGAGTGTCTCTGACCCCTCACCGCAGAGCGAGTGTCTCTGACCCCTCACCGCAGAGCGAGTGTCCCTGACCCTCACCGCAGAGCGAGTGTCCCTGACCCTCACCGCAGAGCGAGTGTCTCTGACCCTCACCGCAGAGCGAGTGTCTCTGACCCTCACCGCAGAGCGAGTGTCTCTGACCCCTCACCGTTACAGGCTGCAGTCAGGATAATGTGGTCCAGCCTCTCAGCGGTAATGCGATGGACCCAAAGATTATTGGGCGGTGCCTCAGTTATGGTGTCAGGGACCCAGTCAATCTCTGCATCCTCTTCAGGACTCGTTCTGTCCAGGGTGTCGTCTGGAGTTTGCTCTATCACAGAGTCCACTGGCATTGGATTGCTGCTCCCTTCCTCCTCAGGGTAAACATTTTCAGCTAAATGGAGAACAAAATGACCCAGTTTTATTATTCACTCAGTGTAAGCTTTCTCATCAGAAACAACGTTTGTAACATAGCTGCTTATGTAGAATTCATATATTATAACTTTATAATAATCACTTATAAAATGATGTCTCTTGATTATTTCTCTATGTTGTTTATTACAATAAACCTTCCCAAAAATTAAACTAAATGATAATAAAACTGCTTAGAATTGCAGATTTTTATGAGTTCTGGGAATAATGATGATGGGTTTAGAATTCTATAAAAGATCGTTAATCTTGCTGCCCCTTCCCTGTTCTGGGACCTCACACTCAGTAGTGAGTCTGGATGGAAATGTCCAGAGTTTCCACTCAGGCCAACTCCTCCATCTGCTACTTGACTGTCTGTGTGTCACTGGTCAGGGAGAGCCCAGCTGAGGAGGCACAAACCAGGGGCAGAGTTGGGACCAGCGAATTGGTACTGAGATTGGGGGGTTCAGATCTGGGACCCGGGTGTTGGGCTGTGTGAGGGGGTGAGGGGTGTTGAGGGTGAGTGAGGGGGTGAGGGGTGTTGGGGGTGAGACGTGTTGAGGGTGAGTGAGGGGGTGAGGGGTGTGTGAGGGGGTGAGGGGTGTTGAGGGTGAGTGAGGGGATGAGGGGTGTCCGGGGTGAGTGAGGGGGTGAGGGGTGTTGGGGGTGACGGGTGAGGGGTGTTGGGATTGAGTGAGGCGTGTGAGGGGTGTGTGAGGGGTGTTGAGGGTGAGTGAGGGGATGAGGGGTGTCCGGGGTGAGTGAGAGGGTGAGGGGTGTTGGGGGTGAGACGTGTTGAGGGTGAGTGAGGGGTGTGTGAGGAGGGTGAGGGGTGTTGTGGGTGAGTGAGGGGATGAGGGGTGTCCGGGGTGAGGGGGTGAGGGGTGTTGGGGGTGAGACGTGTTGAGGGTGAGTGAGGGGGTGAGGGGTGTTAGGGGTGACGGGTGTTGGGATTGAGTGAGGCGTGTGTGAGGGGGTGAGGGGTGTCCGGGGTGAGTGAGGGGTGTTGGGCGGGGGGGGGGGGGGGGGGGGGGGGTTCTGGGAGATGTTACTTTTTGTTTTTATTATTTTGATAATTTAATTCAAGTGTTGAGCACAGAGACACATCCCCCGCCGAGCCCCCCCCCACCATCGGCGAGCCCCCCACCCCCCAGCTAGCCCACCCTCCCTGGCCAGCCCAACTCCCCCACTGTCCAGCAGCCCCCCCCCCCCCACCCCAGCCAGCTCAACCATTCGGCACCCCCCCCCCCCGGCTAGCCGGGCCTGGCTTCTAATCCAGGAGTCCCGCCCCCTTCTGAGCAACTTTATTGCCAGCGCTATCTCTCACATTTGTGTCTGCAGTTCACTGACCTTATTCACCACATGGTGAGTTTACATACATGCATTATCCTCGTTTTCCTTGTCGTCTTTCCTATTTCACTGCTGCCTGATATGGATCCACTTCCTTCTCCAGTGCTGTCCAACACTCTCACTTCAGGCACCTATTCCTCTATACTACATCTAGACGCTGGTCTCCACTTCCTGCCAACTTACTGACAGAGTCATAGAGTCGCAGATGTTTACAGCATGGAAACAGGCCCTTCGGCCCAGCTGGTCCATGCCGCCCAGTTTCTATCACCAAGCTAGTCCCACTTGCCCGCATTTGGCCCATGTCCCTCTACGCCCACCCTGCCCAGGTAACTAACTGCTTTTTTAAAGACAAAATTGTACCCGCCTCTCCCACTGCCTTAAACCCTCCCCATGCCCCAAATCACACCAGTAAAGTCCTCACAAGGACATTGAGCCCAGTCCTGTTGGGGCACTCATCTGAATGCTCCAAGAAACCACAGCCCTCTCCCTGCACCCTGCCTCAAGCTAAACACTCATCCTGCATCTTCCTATTTCTACTCGGTGAGCACAGGGCACTGGGAGTATTGCAGAGATTCCCACCCTTGAGTTGCTCCTTAACTTACTCCGTAGCTCTGAGAGTCTGACCGAGGGGCATGATTTCATAGAATCCCTACAGTGCAGAAGGGGGCCATGTTGCCCATTGAATCTGCACTGACCCTTTGAAAGAGCACCCTACCCATGTCCACTCCACAGATAACCCCCGCACTATCCCCGTAACCTAATCTGCACATGCCAGTCACTAAGGGGCAATTTAGCACGGCCAGTACACCTAACCTGCACACCTTTGGACTGTGGGAGGAAACCGGAGCACCCGGAGGAAACCCACGCAGACACGGGGAGAAAGAGCAGACTCCACACAGACAGTGACCCAAGCCGGAATTGAACCTGGGACTCTGACACTGTGAGGCTGCAGTGCTAACCAATGTGCCTTCTGTTGCTATCTGGCCTCTCTAGTGTAAGTTACTGGTCCCAATGTGTACAACTTCAAACACACTTGCTTCCCTCTGCAGAATATTCTGCACCCTCTCGGTGATGACCTAAACACTGGTACCAGGGACGTAATACACCACATGGAGCTCACAATACAGTTACAGAAAGGCCTGTCTGTTCCCCCGACAATGGAATCTCCTGTAAACACTCCTATTCCATCCTCTGCACTCATATGTCCACTGATGACTCAGCAGTCAGACCTGTCTCTAATATCGAGCACCTGTCTGTGAGTGACACACTGACTGAACACTTTACTACTTCCTGTCTCTGTATACTCTTGCTGAAGATACTCTTGGTAAGAGTAGGGCCAGTCAAGGACAGTAGTGGGAAGTTGTGCTTGGAGTCAGAGGAGATAGGAAAGATGCTAAATGAATATTTTTTGTCAGTATTCACACAGGAAAAAGACAATGTTGTCGAGGAGAATACTGAGATTCAGGCTACTAGACTAGACGGGATTGAGGTTCATAAGGAGCAGGTGTTAGCAATTCTGGAAAGTGTGAAAATAGATAAGTCCCCTAGGCTGGATGGGATATATCCTAGGATACTCTGGGAAGCTAGGGAGGAGATTGCAGAGCCTTTGGCTTTGATCTTTTAGTCGTCATTGTCTACAGGAATAGCGCCAGAAGACTGGAGGATAGCAAATGTTGTCCCCTTGTTCAAGAAGGAGAGTAGAGACAACCCCGGTAACTATAGACCAGTGAGCCTTACTTCTTTTGTGGGCAACGTCTTGGAAAGGTTTATAAGAGATAGGATGTATAATCATCTGGAAAGGAATAATTTGATTAGAGATAGTCAACACGGTTGTGTGAAGGGTAGGTCGTGCCTCACAAACCTTATTGAGTTCTTTGAGAAGGTGACCAAACAGGTGGATGAGGGTAAAGCAATTGATGTGGTGTATATGGATTTCAGTAAAGCGTTTGATAAGGTTCCCCATGGTAGGCTATTGCAGAAAATACGGAGGAATGGGATTCAGGGTGATTTAGCAGTTTGGATCAGAAATTGGCTAGCTGGAAGACAGGCGGTGGTAGTTGATGGGAAATGTTCAGCCTGGAGTTCAGTTACTAGTTGTGTACCACAGGATCTGTTTTGGGGCCACTGCTGTTTGTTATTTTTATAAATGACCTGGAGGAGGGCATAGAATGATGGGTGAGTAAATTTGCAGATGACACTAAAGTCGGCGGAGTTGTGGACAGTGCGGAAGGATGTTACAAGTTACAGAGGGACATAGATAAGCTGCAGCGCTGGGCTGAGAGGTGGCAAATGGAGTTTAATGCAGAAAAGTGTGAGGTACATAGAACATAGAACAATACAGCGCAGTACAGGCTCTTCGGCCCACGATGTTGCACCGAAACAAAAGCCATCTAACCTACACTATGCCATTATCATCCATATGTTTATCCAATAAACTTTTAAATGCCCTCAATGTTGGCGAGTTCACTACTGTAGCAGGTAGGGCATTCCACGGCCTCACTACTCTTTGCGTAAAGAACCTACCTCTGACCTCTGTCCTATATCTATTACCCCTCAGTTTAAAGCTATGTCCCCTCGAGCCAGCCATTTACATCTGCGGGAGAAGGCTCTCACTGTCCACCCTATCCAACCCCCTGATCATTTTATATGCCTCTATTAAGTCTCCTCTTAACCTTCTTCTCTCCAACGAAAACAACCTCAAGTCCATCAGCCTTTCCTCATAAGATTTTCCCTCCATACCAGGCAACATCCTGGTAAATCTCCTCTGCACCCGCTCCAAAGCCTTCACGTCCTTCCTATAATGCGGTGACCAGAACTGTACGCAATACTCCAAATGCGGCCGTACCAGAGTTCTGTACAGCTGCAACATGACCTCCCGACTCCGGAACTCAATCCCTCTACCAATAAAGGCCAACACTCCATAGGCCTTCTTCACAACCCTATCAACCTGGGTGGCAACTTTCAGGGATCTATGTACATGGACACCTAGATCCCTCTGCTCATCCACACTTTCAAGAACTTTACCAATAGCCAAATATTCTGCATTCCTGTTATTCCTTCCAAAGTGAATTGCCTCACACTTCTCTACATTAAACTCCATTTGCCACCTCCCAGCCCAGCTCTGCAGCTTATCTATATCCCTCTGTAACCTGCTACATCCTTCCACACTATCGACAACACCACCGACTTTAGTATCGTCTGCAAATTTACTCACCCACCCTTCTGCGCCTTCCTCTAGGTCATTGATAAAAATGACAAACAGCAACGGCCCCAGAACAGATCCTTGTGGTACTCCACTTGTGACTGTACTCCATTCTGAACATTTCCCATCAACCACCACCCTCTGTCTTCTTTCAGCTAGCCAATTTCTGATCCACATCTCTAAATCACCCTCAATCCCCAGCCTCCGTATTTTTTGCAATAGCCTACCGTGGGGAACCTTATCAAACGCTTTGCTGAAATCCATATACACCACATCAACTGCTCTACCCTCGTCTACCTGTTCAGTCACCTGTTCAGGTGATTCATTTTGGAAGGAATAACAGGAAGGCAGAGTACTGGGCTAATGGTAAGATTCTTGGTAGTGTGGATGATCGGAGAGATCTCGGTGTCCATGTACATAGATCCCTGAAAGTTGCCACCCAGGTTGAGAGGGTTGTTAAGAAGGAGTACGGTGTGTTAGCTTTTATTGGTAGAGGGATTGAGTTTCGGAGCCATGAGGTCATGTTGCAGCTGTACAAAACTCTGGTGCGGCCGCATTTGGAGTATTGCGGCAATTTTGGTCGCCGCATTATAGGCAGGATGTGGAAGCATTGGAAAGGGTGCAGAGGAGATTTACCAGAATGTTGCCTGGTATGGAGGGAAGATCTTATGAGGAAAGGCTGAGGGACTTGAGGCTGTTTTTGTTAGAGAGAAGAAGGTTAAGAGGTGACTTAATAGTTTGCGGGGAAAATTTGCACCCGTGCATTGCAGTTACTGCATCCAGAAAGTGTACCCGAGCAAGACACCCTAGGTGTTCAAGTCCAGGCAAGCATCCAGCAGAGGGCAGTAGAGCAGAGCTGCTGATTGGCTGCTGTGGGGAAAATTTGCATCCGTGCATTGCGGTCACTGCATCCAAAAGGTGGTTTGTGGAGGAGATGTTGTCAAGTGACAGTTAAACCCAAAACACTTCTTCAGTGTTTCCCTCCCTACCTCCTCCTATTAACCAAAAAAAAAAGACAATCACTGTAAGGATTGTTAAGTAATGGGTTAAGAGACATTGCAACTAGTTGGCTCACCTGGACCCCCAAATACCTGAAGCTCCTCACTGCCCTTTTTAGTGGGAGCTCGCCTTGTCACCTGTGTGAACCACAAACAGCTCGCTCTTCCCCATGTTGAGCTTGTACCCCGAGAAATCCCCGAATTCCCTGAGGATCCTCATTACCTCCGGCATTCCTCCCACCGGGTCTGCCACATATAGCAGCAAGTCGTCCGAATAGAGCGACACCCTATGTTCCTCCCCACCCCGCACGAATCCCCTCCAGTTCCTCGACTCCCTCAGTGCCATAGCTAGGGGTTCAATCGCCAGTGCGAAGAGCAGGGGGGACAGGGGACACCCCTGTCTCATCCCTTGGTGCAACCAAAAGTACTCAGACCTCCTCCTGTTCGTGGCCACACTCACCATCGGGACCTCATACAACAAACTAACCCACCTGACAAACCCCTCCCCAAACCCAAACCTCTTCAGCACCTCCCACAGGTACCCCCACTCTATCCTATCGAAGGCTTTCTCAGCGTCCATCGCCACCACTATCTCCGCCTCCCCCACCTCCCTCGCCGGCATCATGATAACATTCAGAAGCCTCCGCACATTCACGTTCAACTGCCTCCCCTTCAGGAGCCCCGTCTGCTCTTCGTGGATGATCTGCGGCACACAATCCTCAATCCTCGTGGCTAAGACCTTCGCCAGCATCTTGGCATCTACGTTTAGCAACAAAATCGGCCTGCAAGACTCACACTGCAGGGGATCCTTGTCCCGCTTCAGGATCAAGGAGATCAGTGCCCGGGACATTGTCGGGGGCAAACCCCCCTCTCCCTTGCCTCATTGAAGGTCCTAACTAGCAACGGCCCAACAGGTCCATGTATTTTTTATAGAAACCCGAATAGTTCTTGACCTTTTCCTGCGGACCTGTTCACTATCCGATGTACTATCTGAACTGGCACTGCGTTTCTGTGCCCTCCATTTTTGAACTTCATTTTCCCAATCCATTGTCTTGACTCCTTCCCCTGAATGCTGTACATTCAACCAATGTTTATACTTTCCAGTGGCCTTCCCTGCTCTACTAATAACAGTTGCATCCTTCCATTGACTAGACCCTTCAGGCAAGTATGTCACTTTTGTACCAGCTTTTGGCAGTTGCCCTTTCGGAAAAATGGCCTGTTCTAATTCACCAGAAGTGTTGTGTTCCTTCACAGAAACCCTGTCTATATCAGTTAATTGGTCCTCATAGTTCTGTACACATGCATACCAGATGACTCTGGTTCCTCGTCATGTCTGTCTGCTCTGTCTAAATTTGAAAATTTGTCATCTGTACCCATTATCCTTGATGAATGGACCCTAACAGTTTGATTACCACGTTGCAAAATAATTTTTTTGCCATCTATGCCTTTGATCTTCCCTGGGCCTTTCCATTCATTAGAATTGTCTCTCTTATAGTATACCATGCCCCCTTGCTGAAAAACGGCATCGGATGGCCGTACGTTATGTCTTAAAGGTCCGCAAATTCTTTCAGAGACTTCTGCTTCCAAAAAAGCTTTTCTACTGCGATGTAATCCATTTAAATGTTCAGCAAAACCAGAGCTAATTGTAGTTCACTCCCAAGCTGGAGGCTGGTCATCCAAAATGGACGGATTTCTACCAAACACTAATTGATAAGGACTATAGTCCCCAACCATCTACAATGAATTCTTTGCATGTACCGCCCATGCTAAAGCTGGGTTTAGCCTGCAATTTGGTTGATCTGCCAAAATTTTCCAAAGCATGTCATCGATGACAGCATGATTTCTTTCACAGACAGCATTACTAAATGGGCTTTCTGCAGCCGTATTTATAACTCTGATATTCATGTTTTCACACATATCCCTAAACTCATCATTAGCAAATTCTCCCCCATTGTCCGTAAGGAATTTTGCCGGTGGGCCCATTCCTGTCCCTATCCATTTTTCCACGATTTGATCCAGAATTACTCTCTTTTCTTTACTTCGTACAATCGTTGATTGACTAAATCTGGTTGCTAAATCTACAAAATGCAAAATAAATATGTTATTTGCTTTATCCCAGATCTTAAGGCCCATAGCCACAATGTCGTTAAAATCCCTGGCCAGGGACTTCCGGTTACAGCCATGCGGAGCTAAGTCACACATTCGGCAGCTCCCGCAAAAAACAGACTTTTGGGCTCTTCTCAGGGCCCCCAACGGCATTTGTTCGAGATTCTCGGTGTGGGAAGGAGAGTACAACAATTCCCCGACAGTATATGGCTTTTACCAGGAGTGGGGCGACTAAAAAAGTGGTGGTGGGCCCGAAGAAGGTGCGAGGGAAGAAGGACAAAATGGCGGCGGGCGGAGACCAGGCAGCGTGGAGCCAGTGGGCGGAGGAGCAACAGGAGGGTATCCAGCGCCGCTTCAGAGAGATTAAAACGGACCTGCTTGAGCCGTTGAAGGCTTCTATCGATAAGCTGCTGGAGACACAGACGGCCCAGGGGGTGGCGATCCGCGAGGCCCGACAAAAGATCTCCGACAACGAGGACGAGATCTTAGTCCTGGCGGTAAAGGTGGATGCGCACGAGGCGCTCCACAAGAAATGGCAGGAGCGGTTCGAGGAGATGGAGAATCGGTCGAGGCGGAAGAATCTGCGGATTCTGGGCCTCCCGGAGGGGCTGGAGGGGCCGGACGTGGGGGCCTATGTGGTCACCATGTTGAACTCGCTGATGGGAGCGGGGTCCTTTCAGGGGCCCCTGGAGCTGGAAGGGGCCCATAGAGTGCTGGCGAGGAGGCCCAAGGCTAACGAGCCTCCGCAGGCGGTGCTGGTGCGGTTCCATCGGTTCGTCGATCGGGAATGTGTGTTCAGGTGGGCCAAGAAGGAGAGGAGCAACAGGTGGGAGAACGCGGAGGTTCGGATATATCAGGACTGGAGTGCGGAGGTGGCGAAGAGGAGGGCCGGGTACAATCGAGCGAAGGCGGTGCTGCACAGGAAGGGGGTGAAGTTTGGCATGTTGCAGCCGGCGCGACTGTGGGTCACCTACAAGGACCGGTACCATTACTTTGAGTCCCCGGAGGAGGCATGGGCCTTTGTTCAGGCCGAGAAGTTGGACACAGATTGAGGGTCGAGATGGGTGTTTGGGGATTGCGGTTGATATGTTACTTTTTTCTCTCTGCTCTTGTTTTTTTTTCTCTCTGGTTTGGTGAGGGTGGTTAGGGCGGGTTGCGCACTGTTTTGGTTGGGTTGGTCGGGGGGGCTCTTGGAGGGGGGTAAGCAAATGGAACAGGGGTGGATGGCCGGCAGTGAGATGGGGTCCCGCGGGGGAGGGGGAGGCCCGAGTTGGAGGTGAGGGGACTGGGCCTGTAAAAGGAGCTGCGTCAGAGGTGGCGGGGCCGGGTAGGTAGAAAGCGAGGGCTTTTTCCCGCGCCGAAGACTGGGGCCGGGGCGGGGAAGCGAGGGTTGTTTCCGCGCTTGGGATGGAAGGGGGAGGGGGAGAGCCTGCGGATGGGGAATGGAAGAGGAGGGTGTGTCACACAATGGGAGGAGTCGAAGGAGAGGCGAGAGTGGCCGGGGTCAGCAGGAGTCAGCTGACTTGCGGAAGTGCAATGGGGGGAGTAAAGCAGCTCGGATGGGTCCTAGCCCGGGGGGGGGGGGGGGGGGGGAATCGAGTTGCTGCTGCTATGGCCAAGGGTGGCTGCGGGCTGGAGCGAGTAGAGGGGGTTGGGACGGGGGTCTGCCGCCGTGGGGAATGGGCCGGGTGTGGGGTTCGGGCGCGTGGCTGGCCGAGGAGGGTTATGGCTAGTCGGCGGGGGAAGGGGGCTGGTAGCCCCCTGATCCGGCTGATAACCCGGAATGTAAGGGGACTGAATGGGCCGGTTAAGCGGGCCCGCGTGTTCGCGCACCTGAAGGGGCTCAAGGCGGATGTGGTTATGCTCAAGGAGACACACCTGAAGGTGGCAGACCAGGTAAGACTGAGGAAAGGGTGGGTAGGTTAGGTGTTTCATTCGGGGCTGGATGCCAAAAATCGAGGGGTGGCGCTTGGTGAGAAAGAAGGTGTCGTTCGAGGCGTCGAGCATTGAGGCAGATAATGGCGGTAGGTACATAATGGTAAGTGGTAAGTTGCAGGGAGAGAGGGTGGTACTGGTCAACGTGTACGCCCCGAATTGGGATGATGCGTGTTTTATGCGGCGTATGTTGGGTCGGATCCCAGACTTGGAAGTGAGGGCCTGATAATGGGGGGAGACTTTAACACGGCGTTGGATCCGGCACTGGATCGCTGAGGGGGTTTATGGACCAGATGGGACGGGTGGACCCTTGGAGATTTGCAAGGCCGGGGGCTAGGGAATTTTCATTCTCCTCACATGTCCATAAGGCTTATTCCCGGATCGACTTTTTTATTTTGAGCAGGGCGTTGATAGCGAGAGTAGAGGATACCGAGTACTCGACGATAGCCATTTCGGACCATGCCTCGCATTGGGTAGACCTAGAGCTGGGGGAGGAGATGGACCAGTGCCCGTTGTGGTGCTTGGAGGTGGGGCTGTTGGCGGACAAGGAGGTGAGTGAGCGGGTCCGAGGAAGCATAGAGAGATACCTGGAGGCCAACGATAACGGGGAGGACCGAGTGGGGATGGTATGGGAGGCGCTGAAGGCGGTGGTTAGGAGGGAACTGATCTCCATTAGGGCCCACAAGGAGAGGAGGGAGCAGAGGGAGACGGAGAGGCTGGTGGGGGAGATGGTGAGGGTAGACAGGAGGTATGCGGAGGTGCCTAAGGAAGGACTGTTGAGGAAGAGGTGCAGCCTCCAGGCCGAATTCGAACCAGGAAGGTGGAGGTGCAGTGGAGGAAGGCCCAGGGGGTGATTTATGAGTATGTGGAAAAGGCAAGCCGGATGCTGGCGCATCAGCTTCGGAAGCGGGACACAGCTAGGGAGATCGGGGGAGTTAAGGACAGGGGAGGGAGTGTGTTGCGGAGTGGGGTTGGCATCAATGGGGTCTTCAGGGACTTTTATGAGGAATTGTATCGGTCCGAGCCCCCACTGGTGGGATGGGTTGCTTTCTGGACCAATTGTGGTTTCCGAAGGTGGAGGAGGGACTGGTGGCGGGATTGGGGGCCCCGATTGGGCTGGAGGAGCTGACCAAAGGGATAGGAAGCATGCAGGCGGGGAAGGCACTGGGGCCGGACGGTTTCCGGGTATACCGTTTTGGATACTGTTGGGGGAGATGACTCACCAGGGGAAGGCAGTAGTAGCCAGGCTCATGGCACCGTGGCTGGCTCTACTGCACAGAAGGGCGGGAAAAAGACTGGCAGGGCTATAGTCATAGGGGATTCAATCGTAAGGGGAGTAGACAGGCGTTTCTGTGGTCGAAAATGAGACTCCCGAATGGTATGTTGCCTCCCGGGCGCACGGGTCAGGGATGTCTCAGATCGGCTGCAGGACATACTGAAGGGGGAGGGTGAACAGCCAGTTGTCGTGGTGCATATAGGCACCAACGATATAGGTAAAACACGGGATGAGGTCCTACAATCAGAATTTAGGGAGGTAGGAGATAAGTTAAAAAGTAGGACCTCAAAGGTAGTAATCTCACGATTGCTACCAGTGCCACGAGACAGTCAGAGCAGAAATTCAAGAATAGTCAGAATGAATACGTGGTTTGAGAGATGGTGCAGGAGGGAGGGATTCAGATTTTTGGGACATTGGAACCGGTTCTGGGGGTGGTGAGACCATTACAAATCGGATGGTCAAAACCTGGGCAGGACTGGAACCAATGTCCTCGGGGGTGCTTTTCCTAACACTGTTGGGGAGGTTTTAAACTAATGTGGCAGGGGGATGGGAACCAGATTAGGAAGTTAGAGGTCAGTAAAGAGGCAGCAACTAAAGCCAGTAAGGTACTAGATAATAAACTCAATGTGACTAAGGGAAGAATAGAGAGGGAAGAGATGATGAACGCAAAGGGACAGGTGGTCTGAGGTGCATTTATTTCAATGCGAGAAGTGTAGCAGGTAAGGCAGATGATGTTGGGAATATGATGTTATTGGTATTACTGAGACTTGGTTGAGGGAAGGGCAAGACTGACAACTAAATATCCCAGGGTATAGATGCTTCAGGAGGGATAGAGAGGGAGGTAAAAGGGGTGGAGGAGTTGGATTACTGGTCAGAGATGATATCACAGCTGTGATTAAGGAGGGCACGATGGAGGATTCGAGCACTGAGGCAATATGGGTAGAGCTAAGAAATAGGAAGGGTGCAGTAACATTGTTGGGACTTTACTACAGGCCTCCCAAAAGCAAGCGTGAAGTAGAGGTACAAATATGTAGACAGATTATAGAAAAATGTAGGAGCAATAGGGTGGTCCTGATGTGAGATTTTAACTTCCTCAACATTGAATGGGACTCATGTAGTGTTGGAGGCGTAGATGGAGCAGAATTTGTAAGGAGCATCCAGGAGAGTTTTTTAGAGCAGTATGTAAATAGTCCAACTCGGGAAGGGGCCATACTGGACCTGGTATTGGGGAATGATCCCGGCCAGGTGGTTGAAGTTTCAGTCAGTGATTACTTTGGGAAGAGCGATCACAATTCCGTAAGTTTTAGAATACGCATGGACAAAGACGAGAGTGGTCCTAAAGGAAGAGTGCTAAATTGGGGAAAGGCCAAGTATAACAAAATTCGGCAGGAGCTAGGGAATAAACATACATAGAAAATACAGCACAGAACAGGCCCTTCGGCCCACGATGTTGTGCCGAACCTTTGTCCTAGATTAATCATAGATTATCATTGAATTTACAGTGCAGAAGGAGGCCATTCGGCCCAGCCAGCCTGGAAAGAGCACCCCACCCAAACTCAACACCTCCACCCAACACCAAGGGCAATTTTGGACACTAAGGGCAATTTATCATGGCCAATCCACCTACCCTGCACATCTTTGGACTGTGGGAGGAAACCGGAGCACCCGGAGGAAACCCACGCAGACACGGGGAGGACGTGCAGACTCCGCACAGACAGTGACCCAAGCCGGAATCGAACCTGGGACCCTGGAGCTGTGAAGCAATTGTGCTATCCACAAGGCTACCGTGCTGCCCTTAAGAACAAATAAATCTACACTAAATCATTTTACTGTAATCCATGTACCTATCCAATAGCTGCTTGAAGGTCCCTAATGTTTCCGACTCAACTACTTCCACAGGCAGTGCATTCCATGCCTCCACTACTCTCTGGGTAAAGAACCTACCTCTGATATCCCTCCTATATCTTCCACCTTTCACCTTAAATTTATGACCCCTTGTAATGGTTTGTTCCACCCCGGGAAAAAGTCTCTGTCTACTCTATCTATTCCCCTGATCATCTTATAAACCTCTATCAAGTCGCTCCTCATCCTTCTCCGTTCTAATGAGAAAAGGTCTAGCACCCTCATCCTTTCCTCGTAAGACCTACTCTCCATTCCAGGTAACATCCTGGTAAATCTTCTTTGCACCTTTTCCAAAGCTTCCACATCCTTCCTAAAATGAGGTGACCAGAACTGTACACAGTACTCCAAATGTAACCTTACCAAAGTTTTGTACAGCTGCATCATCACCTCACGGCTCTTAAATTCAATCCCTCTGTTAATGAACGCGAGCACACCATAGGCCTTCTTCACAGCTCTATCCACTTGAGTGGCAACTTTCAAAGATGTATGAACGTAGACCCCAAGATCTCTCTGCTCCTCCACATTGCCAAGAACTCTACCGTTAACCCTGTATTCCGCATTCATATTTGTCCTTCCAAAATGGACAACCTCACACTTTTCAGGGTTAACCTCCATCTGCCACTTCTCAGCCCAGCTCTGCATCGTATCTATGTCTCTTTGCAGCCGACAACAGCCCTCCTTACTATCCACAACTCCACCAATCTTCGTATCATCTGCAAATTTACCCACCCTTCAACTCCCTCATCCAAGTCATTAATGAAAATCACAAACAGCAGAGGACCCAGAACTGATCCCTGCGGTACGCCACTGGTAACTGGGATCCAGGCTGAATATTTGCCATCCACCACCACTCTCTGACTTCTATCGGTTAGCCAGTTCGTTATCCAACTGGCTAAATTTCCCACTATCCCATGCCTCCTTACTTTCTGCAGAAGCCTACCATGGGGAACCTTATCAAATGCCTTACTAAAATCCATGTACACTACATCCACTGCTTTACCTTCATCCACATGCTTGGTCACCTCCTCAAAGAATTCAATAAGATTTGTAAGGCAAGACCTACCCCTCACAAATCCGTGCTGACTATCCCTAATCAAGCAGTGTCTTTCCAGATGCTCAGAAATCCTATCCTTCAGTACCCTTTCCATTACTTTGCCTACCACCGAAGTAAGACTAACTGGCCTGTAATTCCCAGGGTTATCCCTAGTCCCTTTTTTGAACAGGGGCACGACATTCGCCACTCTCCAATCCCCTGGTACCACCCCTGTTGACAGTGAGGACGAAAAGATCATTGCCAACGGCTCTGCAATTTCATCTCTTGCTTCCCATAGAATCCTTGGATATATCCCGTCAGGCCCGGGGGACTTGTCTATCCTCAAGTTTTTCAAAATGCCCAACACATCTTCCTTCCTAACAAGTATTTCCTCGAGCTTACCAGTCTGTTTCACACTGTCCTCTCCAACAATATCGCCCCTCTCATTTGTAAATACAGAAGAAAAGTACTCGTTCAAGACCTCTCCTATCTCTTCAGACTCAATACACAATCTCCCGCTACTGTCCTTGATCGGACCTACCCTCGCTCTAGTCATTCTCATATTTCTCACATATGTGTAAAAGGCCTTGGGGTTTTCCTTGATCCTACCCGCCAAAGATTCTTCATGCCCTCTCTTAGCTCTCCTAATCCCTTTCTTCAGTTCCCTCCTGGCTATCTTGTATCCCTCCAATGCCCTGTCTGAACCTTGTTTCCTCAGCCTTACATAAGTCTCCTTTTTCCTCTTAACAAGACATTCAACCTCTCTTGTCAACCATGGTTCCCTCACTCGACCATCTCTTCCCTGCCTGACAGGGACATACATATCAAGGACACGTAGTACCTGTTCCTTGAACAAGTTCCACATTTCACTTGTGTCCTTCCCTGACAGCCTATGTTCCCAACTTATGCACTTCAATTCTTGTCTGACAACATTGTATTTACCCTTCCCCGAATTGTAAACCTTGCCCTGTTGCACGCACCTATCCCTCTCCATTACTAAAGTGAAAGTCACAGAATTGTGGTCACTATCTCCAAAATGCTCCCCCACTAACAAATCTATCACTTGCCCTGGTTCATTACCAAGTACTAAATCCAATATTGCCCCTCCTCTGGTTGGACAATCTACATACTGTGTTAGAAAAGCTTCTTGGATACACTGCACAAACACCACCCCATCCAAACTATTTGATCTAAAGAGTTTCCACTCAATATTTGGGAAGTTAAAGTCACCCATGACTACTACCCTGTGACTTCTGCACCTTTCCAAAATCTGTTTCCCAATCTGTTCCTCCACATCTCTGCTACTATTGGGGGGCCTATAGAAAACTCCTAAATGTGGATTGGGAGCAGCTGTTTAAGGGTAAATCCACATTTGAAATGTGGGAGTCTTTTAAGGAAAAGTTGATTAGAGTACAGGACAGACATGTCCCTGTGAAAATGAGGGATAGAAATGGCAAGATTAGGGAACCATGGATGACGGGTGGAATTGTGGGACTAGCTAAGATGAAAAAGGAAGCAGACATAAGATCTAGGCGACTTAAAACTGATGAAGCTTTGGAGGAATATCGGGAAAGTAGGACAAATCTCAAACGTGCAATAAAGAGGGCTAAAAGGGGTCATCTTTGGCTAACAGGGTTAAGGAAAATCCCAAAGCCTTTTATTCGTATATAAGGAGCAAGAGGGTAACTAGAGAAAGGATTGGCCCACTCAAAGACAAAGGAGGGAATTTATGCGTGGACTCAGAGGAAATGGGTGAGATTCTTAATGAGTACTTTGCATCGGTATTCACCAAGGAGAGAGACATGACGGATGTTGAGGCTAGGGATGGATGTTTAAATACTCTAGGTCAAGTCGGCATAAGGAAGGGGGGAGGTTTTGGGTTATCTAAAAGACATTAAGATGGACAAGTCTCCAGGTCCGGATGGGATCTATCCCAGGTTTCTGAGGGAAGCGAGGGATGAAATAGCTGGGGCCTTAACAGATATCTTTGCAGCATTCTTGAGCACGGATGAGGTCGCGGAGGACTGGAGAATTGCTAATGTTGTCCCTTTGTTTAAGAAGGGTAGCAGGGATAATCCAGGGAATTATAGACCTGTGAGCTTGATGTCAGTGGTAGGCAAACTGTTGGAGAAGATACTGAGGGAGAGGATCTATTTACATTTGGAAGAAAATAGACTTATCAGTGATAGGCAGCATGGTTTTGTGCAGGGAAGGCCATGTCTTACAAACCTAATAGAATTCTTTGAGGAAGTGACAACGTTAATTGATGAGGGAAGGGCTGTAGATGTCATATACATGGATTTCAGTAAGGCGTTTGATAAAGTTTCCCATGGCAGGTTGATGGAAAAAGTGAAGTTGTATGGGGTTCAGGGTGTACGAGCTAGATGGATAAAGAACTGGCTGGGCAACAGGAGACAGAGAGTAGTGGTGGAAGGAGTGTCTCAAAATGGAGAAAGGTGACTAGCGGTGTTCCACAGGGATCCGTGCTCGGACCACTGTTGTTTGTGATATACATAAATGATCTGGACGAAGGTATAGGTGGTCTGATTAGCAAGTTTGCAGATGATACTAAGATTGGTGGAGTTGCAGATAGCGAGGAGGATTGTCAGAGAATACAGGAAAATATAGATAGATTGGAGAGTTGGGCAGAGAAATGGCAGATGGAGTTCAATCCAGGCAAATGCGAGGTCATGCATTTTGGGAGATCTAATTCAAGAGCGGACTATACGGTCAATGGAAGAGTCCTGGGGAAAATTGATGTATAGAGAGATCTGGGAGTTCAGGTCCATTGTACCCTGAAGGTGGCAACGCAGGTCGATAGAGTGGTCAAGAAGGCATACGGCATGCTTGCCTTCATTGGACAAGGTATTGAGTACAAGAGTCGGCAGGTCATGTTCCAGTTGTATAGGACTTTGGTTAGGCCACATTTGGAATACTGCGTGCAGTTCTGGTCGCCACATTACCAGAAGGATGTGGATGCTTTAGAGAGGGTGCAGAGGAGGTTCACCAGGATCTTGCTTGGTATGGAGGGTGCTGGCTATGAAGAAAGATTGAGTAGATTAGGATTGTTTTCGTTGGAAAGACGGAGATTGAGGGGGGACCTGACCGAGGTCTACAAAATTATGAGGCGTATGGACAGGGTGGATAGCAACAAGCTTTTTCCAAGAGTGGGGGTGTCAATTACAAGGGGTCACGATTTCAAGGTGAGAGGGGGAAGGTTTAAGGGAGATATGCGTGGAATGTTTTTTCGTAGAGGGTGGTGGGTGCCTGGAACGCTTGGCCAACAGAGGTGGTAGAGGCGGGCACAATAGCATCACTGAACATGCATCTAGACAGATATATGAACGGGCGGGGAACAGAGGGAAGTAGATCCTTGGAAAATAGAAGACAGGTTTAGATAAAGGATCTGGATCGGCGCAGGCTGGGAGGGCCGAAGGGCCTGTTCCTGTGCTGTAATTTTCTTTGTTCTTTGTTCTACAAGATAATCAGAGGATTGGATAGGGTGGACAGTGAGAGCCTTTTTCCTCGGATGGTGATGGCTAGCACGAGTGACATAGATTTAAATTGAGGGGAGATAAATATAAGACAGATGTCAGAGGTAGGTTCTTTACTCAGAGAGTAGTATGGGCGTGGAATGCCCTGCCTGCAACAGTAGTGGACTCGCCAACACTAAGGGCATTTAAATGGTCATTGGATAGACATATGGACGATAAGGGAATAGTGTAGATGGGCTTTAGAGTGGTTTCACAGGTCGGCACAACATCGAGGGCCGAAGGGCCTGTACTGCGCTGTTATGTTCTACTTTCTATGAATGCCACTTGCCCGCTATCCGGACCCGCCCACTACCCCACACCACCCACTACCCCGACCCACCCACTCTCCCGACCCCCCCACTCTCCCGACCCCCCCACTACCCCGACCCCCCCACTACCCCGACCCCCCACTACCCCGACCCCCCACTACCCCGACCCCCCCACTCTCCCGACCTCCCCCACTCTCCCGACCCCCCCCCCCCACTCTCCCGACCCCCCCACTCTCCCGACCCCCCCACTCTCCCGACACCCCCACTCTCCCGACCCCCCCACTCTCCCGACCCCCCCACTCTCCCGACCCCCCCACTCTCCCGACCCCCCCACTGCCCCGACCCCCCCACTTTCCCGACCCCCCCACTACCCCGACCCCCCCACTACCCCGACCCCCCCACTACCCCGACCCCCCCACTACGCCGACCCACCCAGTACCCCGACCCGCCCAGTACCCCGACCCCCCCACTCTCCCGACCCCCCCACTTTCCCGACCCCCCCACTTTCCCGACCCCCCCACTTTCCCGACCCCCCCCCCACTACCCCGACCCCCCCACTACCCCGACCCCCCCACTTTACCGACCCCCCTACTTTCCCGACCCCCCCCACTACCCCGACCCCCCCACTACCCCGACCCCCCCCCCACTACCCCGACCCCCCCACTACCCCGACCCCCCCACTTTCCCGACCCCCCCACTTTCCCGACCCCCCCACTTTCCCGACCCCCCCCACTACCCCGACCCCCCCACTACCCCGACCTGCCCACTACCCCGACCCCCCCACTACCCCGACCCCCCCACTTTCCCGACCCCCCCACTTTCCCGACCCCCCCACTTTCCCGACCCCCCCCACTACCCCGACCCCCCCACTACCCCGACCTGCCCACTACCCCGACGCCCCCACTACCCCGACCCCCCCCACTACCCCGACCCCCCCACTACCCCGACCTGCCCACTACCCCGACCCCCCCACTACCGACCCCCCCACTATTCCGACCCCCCCACTCTCCCGACCCCCCCACTACCCCGACCCTCCCACTACCCCGACCCCCCCACTACCCCGACCCCCCCCACTCTCCCGACCCCCCCACTATCCCGACCCCCCCACTATCCCGACCCCCCCACTACCCCACTCTCCTAAAATCCTGAGCTCCAGCACTCCCTATGCACTTGCTATTCCCCAGGTCCTCCTGTTCCCACTTGGTGTCAAGAAATCCCCGTTATGCTCAGAGAAATGTGATTGGTGACATTGAGTTCAGTCTACCTGGCACTCCCAGCACCTCTCTGCTGAGCTGTGGTCCAGCTCCCTGCTGTAAGACCTGCATCCACATCTCACACTGGTGATCAGGGTTGATAAAGAGTGACCACGGGAATGGCCGGCAGCTGACCAGGGCGCGGGCGAGCAGAGCACTGACTCTGGCCGTGGCGTTGACTGGAAGTTTGGCACGGTTCCAGTTTAACTGCTCTCCCAGTGAACTGAGGATGTCGAGGATCAGGAAGTCACTCCGGGTTGGGATGAATTTAGAACCTCGTTGATGGTCCATATCTGACGTACCCTTTTCTTGTGAGGCAGGCGATGTCTTCGCTAACAGTAACTTTACTAGTTCCTGTCGAATATCTTCCGGATCCATGTCTAACTCCCCGGTGGAACAAGCTGTCTTCCATTTTCTTAAGAGTTCCTGCCTAATCTTTTCCTCAAAGTGACCAAAGTAAACGATGGCAGCTGCCGTCAGTAAACTGTCCCCTGAAACCGTCAGCTTTCTGTCCTTTGACTGCTTCAGGGTTTCATACCAGTCAATTTCGTGAGGATTTAGTGCGTGCATGAGATCTTCAGCATGTTTCAATTTCTGCTGCCAGTCCTTGGTCTCAGCTAAATACCGCTCTTCTTCCTCTTTTAATTTCTGAAGCAGGTCCCGCTCCTTCTGTTCAAGGATTGCGAGGACTTCAGCATCACTGAGATCTGTCACAGAGTCAGAGTCCGACAAGTAGTCATCTCCATCCTCCCGGATCAATTCCACAAGTTTTATCTTCATTTGGAAGGCTTGTTTCCTCAGCATCCCGAGTTTTATCTGTGCTTCTTCGATACGCGATTGGTACTCATTGACGAAGGATGGACTGTACTCACGAACAATAGTAGCATATTGGTACACAGCCCTAATCCACAGGCTGAAAGACTCGGCAGCCTGGCTCGCCTCACGCACTACACCTGGCTGGAATTCAGGCTGTTTAACAATCTCGCTCAGAGTCTCGTACACTTGATCAGGAACATTATCCTTGTCATAAAATTCCAATTCCTACACAGGAAGAATTTGGAAAAGTTGTAAGTATTTTTTTCTGATTAGGAATTTTGTCAGAGAGTTTAAGACATTGTAATGAACACCCAGGACTCAGAAAGTAAAACAGAAAATGCTGCCAAAACCCAGCTGGTCAGGCAGCATTTGTAGACAATTAGGGCGGGATTCTCCACTCCCGCGCCAAAGTGGCCGCGCCGTCCTGAATGGCGTCGAGGTTCACGATGGCGCGAAACGGCCCCGATCCCGACCGATTCAGGCCCTGACAATGGGCTAGGATCGGGGCAGCGTCACCTACACATGCTCTCCCCCCCCTGTCCACGCTCCCCCCCACCTACCCATCCACACTCCCCCCCCCACCTACCCATCCACACACCCCCTACCCATCCACACTCCCCCCACCTACCCACCCCCCCACCACCTAGCCATCCACACTCCCCCCCCACCTACCCATCCACACACCCCCTACCCATCCACACTCCCCCCACCTACCCACCCCCCCACCACCTAGCCATCCACACTCCCCCCCCACCTACCCATCCACACACCCCCTACCCATCCACACTCCCCCCACCTACCCACCCCCCCACCACCTAGCCATCCACACTCCCCCCCCCACCTACCCATCCACACACCCCCTACCCATCCACACTCCCCCCACCTACCCACCCCCCCACCACCTAGCCATCCACACTCCTCCCCCCACCTACCCATCCACACTCCTCCCCCCCACCTACCCATCCACCCCCCCACCTACCCATCCACCCCGCCACCTACCCATCCACCCCCCCACCTACCCACCCGCCCCCCAACCTACCCATCCACACTCCCCCCCGCCTACCCATCCACCCCCCCACCTACCCACCCACCCCCCCACCTACCCATCCACCCCCACCTACCCATCCACACTCCCCCCCCACCTACCCATCCACACTCCCCCCCACCTACCCATCCACACTCTCCCCCCCACCTACCCATCCACACTCCCCCCCCACCTACCCATCCACACTCCCCCCCACCTATCCACACTCCCCCCCCACCTACCCATCCACCCCCCCACCTACCCATCCGCACTCCCCCCCCACCTACCCACTCACACTCCTCCCCCCCACCTACCCATCCACCCCCCACCTACCCATCCACACTCCTCCCCCCCCACCTACCCATCCACACCCCCCTCACCTACCCATCCACACTCTCCCCCCCACCTACCAATCCACACCCCCCCCACCTACCCATCCACACTCCTCCCCCCCACCTACCCATCCACCCCATCCACCCCCCCCACCTACCCATCCACACTCCTACCCCCCACCTACCCATCCACACTCCTCCCCCCCATCTACGCATCCACATTCCTCCTCTCCGCCTGCCCACACTCCCCCTGTCTGTCCATTCTCAATGCTCTAATTCTTGACAATCCACCTTTCCTGGTGTGTGGAACTCCTCACCTTCCTGGTTCTGTCTTTTATTTCCTGTTTCAATGTTTTGAAGCCCCTGATTCACCGTTCTCTCGAAGCTGACAGCCTGATTCTCTCTCGAAGCTGACAGCCTGAATGCTGCCTCCCTTCTTCATGGAGCTGCAGCTAGCTTTTAAAAAAAACAGACCCACGCAGACATGGGGAGAATGTGCAAACTCCACATGGACAGTGACCCGGGGCCGGGATTCGAACCCGGGTCCTCTGCGGCGTGAGGCAGCAGTGCTAACCACTGCTCCACCGTTCCGCCCCGAACTGGAGCAATCTTAACTAACTCTGGAGACATCAGTTCAAATTGTACCGTAGCAAATTGGGAATTTAAATTAAATTAATTAAATTAGTCTCACCTCAGTAATGGTGACATAAGCAACGTAAAGCTACTGGATTTAGTTAAAAACCAGCCTGGGTCACTAATGTCCTTCAGGGAAGGAAATCTGCCGCCCTTGCCCGGTCTGGCCTACAGGTGACTCCAGACCCACGGCATTGTGGTTGACCCTTTTAAAAAATAAATTTACAGTACACAATTCATTTTTTCCAACTAAGGGGCAATTTAGCGCGGCCAATCCACCCACGCTGCACATCTTTGGGTTGTGGGGTGAGACCCACGAAGACACAGGGAGAATGTGCAAACTCCACATGGACAGTGACCCAAACCGGGTTTGAACCTGGGGCCTGGCGCCGTGTGGCAGCAGTGCTAACCACTGCGCCACCGTGCTGCCCCAATGTGGTTGACTCTTAACTGTCCTCTGCAGTGGCCGGGTGAGGCACTCTGCTGTGTTTTATAGAGGGCAGCTCACCAGCTCCTTCTCAAGGGGAATCCAGCATGGTAATAAATGCTGGTCTACCCAGGCATGTCTACATTCGGAGAATAAATAGAAAACCATCTTTTACCCTCTGTTAAAAGTACAAAAAAAACTACCCACCTGGTAAAAGTTTGGCTGACTGATTAACTGTTTCACGTTGTCCCAACCATCCGACTTTCCAAACATCAGGCACAGGGCGTTCATCACCATGACAACAGGAGAGGGAGGTGCACGGTACGTCCGTACCTCATCCAGATCCACTGAACTGAGTGAATGAAGAGCTGCCAACGCTGTTGCAAACACTGGCTTCACCTGCAAGGTGAGAAATCAACAACGAGTCAGATATTGGAAAATGGCATTGTGATTGGTAATTAACAATGACGAGCTTTGTTCCATTGGGATAGGGTTAGATTATTGCAATAGTGATCCAGTGACCTGGACTGGTGAATTCCAGAGCGTGAGGTCCAGCAGCTGAAGACATGGCCATCAATGGTGGAGTGATTATAATTTGTTATGGGCGAGGCGTTTTCAGAACGCCAAAATGTATCATGGAGTTCAACCAACCTCTCCCTTTAATGGATTGTTGATTTTGAAGCACGCGGCTTGTTCCCCAGGTGTGATATTACAATTATGGACACGTGGGTTTTTTAACACAAAACAATGTTTATTCCATGAACTCAACTTAACCTCTTCAATAAACATTGGATCTCTTAACACCCCTTACTTCAAAGATAACCCCAAAAATATTATAACACTAAATAATCCTTCAGTTATCCCTTTCAACATCCATGAGACTTAACACCTTTAAACAGAAACACATCAGGTTAAAGGCTTTACTATTATGAGTTTAAATCACCCAAATGATCCAGAGATAGTCTTTCATGGCAGAGATCACAGCAGATCCAGCTCACTGCAAACACAGACACACACCCAAGCTCTTTTCCTCAAAACTGAAACTTCAAAATGGCTGAACAGAGCTCAGCTCCACCCACTCTCTGACATCACTGTTTTCTTAAAGGTACTGTCATGTGAGGGCACCTTTAGGACATGGCTGTTTCAGCAATGTACCTTTAAGAATACAGTGATGTCAGAGAGTGGGTGGAGCTCAGCTCAGTTCAGCCATTTTGCAGTTTGGTTTTACAATTTAAAAAGTGCCTGGCTGGTTTTGCTGAGAGCAGTTTAAAAGTGCCTGGCTGTTTTGCAGTGAGCAGTTTAAAAGTAGAAAGCCAGTTTGAGACAGCAGCTTGAGAAGTTCTGGTTTGCTGTGAGTGCTTGAAGGGAGAAAGCCAGGGTTTAAAAAGCAGTGTGTGTGTGTGTGTGTGTGTGTGTCCAGAGAGCTGCAAGAAGAAAGCAAGGTGCTGGAGCTGAAATCAACCAAGCTAATATATCTCTGCCATTCTACAGAAAATATATATATCCTTTAACCTGATGTGATACTGTTTAAAGGTGTTAAGTCTCTTGGAAGTTTGAAGGAACATTTTAAAGAGTTATTTACTGTTGCAATATTTTCTGAGTTATCTTTGAAGTAAGGGGTGTTAAGAGATCCAATGTTTATTTAAGATGTTAAGTTGAGTTCATGGAATAAACAGTGTTTTGTGTTTAAAAAACCCACGTGTCCATAATTGTAATCCCACACCTAGGGAACAAGCCGTGTGCTAGAAAAAGCAACAGATCCATTAAAGGGAGAGGCTGGTTGAACTCCATGATACATTTTGGGGTTCTGAAAACGTCTCACCCATAACAATTGGGGGCTCAAGGGGGATAAAAGTCTACCTATTGGATTGGCTTTTATGAACTTAAAGACAGTGAAGGATTGTTGATTTTCCGGTGTGGAATTTTAGTTTAAGTGGGGAGAGTGTTGTGAACAATGGCTCTTTCAGAGGCTCAGAAGTTTTTGGGGGTGGAGAATGTTACACGGAGTACTTTACGGACAGAAACGAAAAACAGACTGTTAGATTTGGCAAGAACATTGCAGTTAACATTACCAGACAAACGGCGGAGACCAGGCAGTGCGGAGGCAGTGGGCGGAGGAGCAACAGGAGGGTATCCAGCGCTGCCTCAGAGAGATTAAAACGGACCTGCTAGAGCCGATGAAGGCTTCTATTGATAAGCTGCTGGAGACACAGACGGCCCAGGGGGTGGCGATCCGAGAGGCCCGACAAAAGATCTCTGACAATGAGGACGAGATCTTAGGCCTGGCGGTAAAGGTGGAGGCGCACGAAGCGCTCCAAAAGAAATGGCAGGAGCGGTTCGAGGAGATGGAGAATCGGTCGAGGCGGAAGAATCTGCGGATTCTGGGCCTCCCGGTGGGGCTGGAGGGGCCGGACGTGGGGGCCTATGCGGTCACCATGTTGAACTCGCTGATCGGAGCGGGGTCCTTCAAGGGGCCCCTGGAGCTGGAAGGGGCCCATAGAGTGTTGGCAAGGAGGCCCAAGGTTAACAAGCCTCAGCGGGCGGTGCTGGTGCGGTTCCATCGGTTCGTCGATCGGGAGTGTGTGTTGAGGTGGGCCAAGAAGGAGAGGAGCAGCAGGTGGGAGAACGCGGAGGTTCGGATATATCAGGACTGGAGTGCGGAGGTGGCGAAGAGGAGGGCCGGGTACAATCGAGCGAAGGCAGTGCTGCACAGGAAGGGGGTGAAGTTTGGCATGTTGCAGCCGGCGCGATTGTGGGTTACCTACAAGGACCGGCACCATTATTTTGAGTCTCCGGAGGGGGCGTGGGCCTTTGTTCAGGCCGAGAAGCTGGACACAGACTAAGGGTCGGGATGGGCGATTGCGGACTGCGGTGGATATGTTATGCCTATTTTTGGTTCGGGGAGGGGGGTGGGGGGGGGGCCTTTGCATTGTTTTGGGTTTCTTTTTCTCTGTGTCTGGCCAATTCACCTGCTCTATTTAATCATTCCCTAAAATTTGACACGTAATCCAATAGTGTAATTTTCCGATTTCTCACCACCAATTTTTCCTTAATCAATTTAAGTGGTCCTCTTACCTCATGACCAACAATTAGTTCAAAAGGACTAAATTTGGTAGACTCATTAGGTGCATCCCTAATTGCAAACAATACGAATGGAATTCCTTTATCCCAATCCTCTGGATAATCTTGACAATACGCCCTCAACATTGTCTTTAATGTCTGATGCCACCTTTCTAACACTCCCTGTGATTCTGGATGGTATGCAGTTGATTTAAATTGTTTTATTCCTAAGCTATCCATAACGTCTTTGAATAACTTTGAAGTAAAATTCGTTCCTTGATCCGATTGAATTTCTGTGGGTAGTCCATATCTAGTAAAGAATTTAAGTAACGCCTTTTAGCTGTAATATTACGTGCTGGAATGGCCTCTGGGAACTTAGTAGACACATCCATTCTCATCAAAAGATATTGATTCCCACTTTTTGTTTTAGGATGCAGCCCTACGCAATCAATTAGGACCCTTGTAAAAGGTTCCTCAAATGCTGGAATGGGTATTAAGGGCGCTGGTTTTATCACTGCTTGAGGTTTCCCTGTCACTTAACATGTGTGACATGATTGACAAAATTTAACTACATCTTTATGTAGCCCAGGCCAATAAAAATGTTTCTGGATTTTAGCTTGAGTTTTCCTTATTCCCA
Organism: Scyliorhinus torazame; assembly: GCF_047496885.1. NCBI lineage: Eukaryota > Metazoa > Chordata > Chondrichthyes > Carcharhiniformes > Scyliorhinidae > Scyliorhinus > Scyliorhinus torazame. The sequence continues at coordinate 211,329,154 of NC_092721.1, read as the reverse complement.
AATGACCTCCCACTGGTACCTCGTGTGCAACTCGCAACACCTCCTTTCTCTACCCTACCGGCAATACTACTTGATGAACTTCTGCCCACTTTTCATCCGCCTGCATATGTACAGGTTTCCATTTTCTCATCAAGACATCACTTTTACGGTAATAACACTCGGGTATACTCTCAGATTCCTCTTCCATATATGCTTTCTGATATATTCGTTTTATTTCTACATCTTTCTGTTGTAACTCCACCAATTTTCCTGAACTAAAAATATCCACCTCATCCTCCACCTGTTCTTGTTCTTTTTCAAACATCTGATCAAAAATCGTTTCTGATAATTGCACTTCAACTTCATCTTCACTCTCTGATTTCTCCCAAACTACATAATTCCTCATCTCTTACCATTAAAGATTGACTAGCTCCTGTATCTCTTAAAATTGTGACTTCTTTACCTGCTCCTCCTGATACACATGAGCAAACTTTACCCACACAAGTAAATTCTTCAAAGAGATCTGGCACCTTCTCAACAATTACTTCTTGAAATGAAATGAAATGAAAAATGAAATGAAAATCGCTTATTGCCACGAGTAGGCTTCAATGAAGTTACTGTGAAAAGCCCCTAGTCGCCACATTCCGGCGCCTGTTCGGGGAGGCTGGTACGGGAATTGAACGGTGCTGCTGGCCTGCCTTGGTCTGCTTTCAAAGTCAGTGATTTAGCCCTGTGCTAAACCAGCCCCTCTGGACAGGCTGTACAATATTTTGCACCTCCTTCGCTTCCCTTGGGCCTTCCTTTACCACTTTAACAAACCCCACTGTCTTATCCTGTTTTACCACATCAGCCTTCCCAGTGCTTTTCTTCAACCACCAACACTGTGACTTTACATGGCCTAGTTTATTACAGTGAAAACATTTGAAACTTTTCATTTCTTTTCCACCCTCCTGGATTTCTTTTTTAATCTGAGGTACACTCTCTTTATTGTCTCCCATCAGATCACCTTTACCTTTACCACTTGAGTATTTCTCATGTCCCCAGTTTCTATCCCTCACCGGCTGAAACTGATGTCAGAAACCAATCTTTGATTTATGAACTAATTCATAATCATCTGCCATTTCTGCTGCTAATCTCGCAGTTTTAACCCTCTGTTCTTCCACATGAGTTCTCACTACATCAGGAATTGAATTTTTAAACTCCTCCAAAAGTATAATTTCTCTGAGAGCTTCATACGTTTGGTCTATTTTCAAAGCCCTTATCCGCCTATCAAACTTACTCTGTTTGAGCCTTTCAAACTCCATGTATGTTTGACCAGGCTCTTTCCTTAAATTTCTAACTTCTTTGTCTGTAAGCTCCAGGCACTAGCTCATATGCACTGAAGATGGATTTCTTCACCTCCTCATACGTTCCAGTTACCTCCTCCGGTAGTGATGCAAACACTTCACTAGCCCTACCTACCAGCTTTGTTTGAATCAGTAATACCCACATGTCTTGTGGCCATTGCATTTGTTTAGCTACCTTCTCAAATGAAATGAAAAAGGCTTCTACATCCTTCTCGTCGAACCTTGGCAATGCTTGGACATATTTAAATGGATCCCCACCACGTCTTCGACTATGACGCTCTGTCTCATTATCCTCATCCATCTCCTCCAACTGTACGTGTCCCTTTGCATCTGCCAATTTTAACTGATTTTCATGATTCAGAGCCATTTTCCGAAGTTCAAACTCTCTCTCTTTTTCCCTTTCCTCTCTATCTCTTTCTTTGTTTCTTTCTTCTCTCTTCTTTTCTTTTTCCTCTCTATCTCTTTCTTTTTCTTTCATTGCATATTCAAGCCACTTTAATTCTTCTTCATGTTCAAGTTGCTTTAATTCTTTTTCATGTTCAAATTGCTTAATCTGCAACTGGAGCTTTGCCATATCTAATGAGTCAGAATGTATCTCAGGCAAACATAAATGCGCAGATACCGCGTTAAGTTCCTCAGCTTTTCGTATTTTGCTAGACAGTGTTAACTGCGATGCTGTCGCCAAACCTAACAGTCTGGTTTTACTCTCTGTCCGTAAGGTATCATGTGTTACTGCGTCCAACCACAAAAACGTCTGAGCCTCTGAAAGAGCCATTGTTCACAACACTCTCCCCACTTAAACTAAAATACCGCACCGGAAAAGCAACAATCCTTCACTGTCTTTAAGTTCACAAAAGCCAATCCAATAGATAGACTTTTATCCCGGACGCGCCCCCAATTGTTATGGGCCAGGCGTTTTCAGAACCCCAAAATGTATCATGGAGTTCAACCAACCTCTCCCTTTAATGGATTGTTGCTTTTGAAGCACGCGGCTTGTTCTCCAGGTGTGATACAGCAATTATGGACACGTGGGTTTTTAAACACAAAACAGTGTTTATTCCATGAACTCAACTTAACCTCTTAAATAAACATTGGCTCTCTTAACACCCTTACTTCAAAGATAACCCCAAAAATATTATAACACTAAATAATCCTTCAGTTATCCCTTTCAACATCCATGAGACTTAACACCTTTAAACAGAAACACATCAGGTTAAAGGCTTTACTATTATGAGTTTAAATCACCCAAATGATCCAGAGATAGTCTTTCATGGCAGAGATCACAGCAGATCCAGCTCACTGCAAACACAGACACACACCTAAGCTCTTTTCCTCAAAGCTGAAACTTCAAAATGGCTGAACTGAGCTCAACTCCACCCATTCTCTGACATCACAGTTTTCTTAAAGGTGCATTGCTTAAACATCCATTTCTTAAAGGTATTCTCACATGTCAAATTGAACACATACAAGAATTAGAGGATGCTAATATCTTGGAGGGTTGTGAAGCAATGCATTTACCGCTCTTTGACGTGCAATGCATTTACTGCTCTTTGACGTGGTTAATGTTTGCAAAAGTTGGGGTTGGAGTTATTCACCCATGAAGGGAGATGAAAGAAGGTTCCAGCTGTTTTGTGGAAGCTGTCAATCACAGCCACTACTAGAAAGGAGAAGATGTGGGAGTGTAGTGCATTGTGGGGGGGGGGGGGCGGTGGAGGATGACCCTTGTTAGCTTCTGGATGCTGTTCAGTAAAGAGTCAAGTGTTCTGCTTCTTTCCCAAGACACCTTTATTTTCCTTGAACACACTCTGTACAAAACTCTCTCACCACACCACACCAAACAAGCGCGATCTGCAATCCCTTTACATATCAGTGTCAATTATTGGATACTTAACATCAATGAGACATCTAATTGGAATGTCTTTTAACCCATTCCTAACAGTCTCCCCTTCCTTGGAGAATAAACAATAATTTGGTAAATATTGGTTTCACCCTAAAAAACAAAATTACAAGAAACTCAAAAACACACGCAATTTCCCCCCTCTATTTTTTTTTATTTTTGGAAGAAAAAAGCAGTCACAGAAACAGGCACCCTTCATTAATAATATCCAAAAGTTTCTGTGAGCTAGCCCCTCTCTTTGTAGAACAATCGGACAATTGATAGCTACTGTCGACCCATTTAATTTTTGCTATCTCCCCTCTGTCCAACATCTGCTTCAAACCTGCGATGTCTATCTGTAACTTTTTCTTATTCACACATTTTGTAGAGTGCACATTATCCCACAGGGATTTATTGTCAATGTGACAGTCAATGGGTGTGTTATCCAAATCCCCTAATCCCAAAATGTCTGTCAATATCTGGGATATATAAAAGGCCATATCCACCGCCTCGACAAGGCTTAACGTCTCGGCGGCCAAAGTGCTTTTGACCACTCTCCTTATTTTCTTTGTCTCCCACACAAGAGGGCAACATTTACCATTGTTCCCCAAAATTAAAATTATAAAACATCCTGTGCTTGAAACCCTATCACATAAATTTGCACAGGATGCATCACTAGAAACTATGGGCGCGATTCTCTCCCCCCCACGACGGGCGGGAGAATCGCCAGGGCGCCGCGCAAATCATGCCACGCCGCCTCAGTTCCCGCACGCGATTCTCCCACCCCCCGAAACCAGTGCCGCGGTATTCGCGCCAGGCCGCTCGGAGAATCGGCGCAAACGGCGAGCGGCGATTCTCCAGCACGGATGGGCCGAGCGGCCGCTACGACAGGTTCCCGCCGGCGCCGTCCACCCCTGGTCGCTGCCGGCAGGAGCTCTGCGAGAACGCTGGGGGGGGGGCGGCCTGTGGGGGGAGGGGATGGGGGCTCCTTCACCGGGGGGGGGCCTCTGATGGGGTCTGGCCTGCGATCGAGGCCCACTGATCAGCGGGCCGGCCTCTTCCTCCCCTGGGCCTACCTCCTTCCGCGCGTGGCCCCGGAACACCAACGCCACGTTGGTGAGGGGTCAGCGCGCGTAAGAAGTTCCCCGCGCATGCGCAGGATGGCGCGGCCCAACTGCGCATGCGCAGGATTGGGCTGTCCCAACTGCGCATGCACGGCACCCATTTGGTGCCGAGTAAGGACGCTGGAGTGGCGTGAACCGCTCCAGCGCCGTGCTGGCCCCCTGTGGGGCCAGAATAGATAGTGCCCGGACCCTGTTCGCGCCGTCATGAAACGCGACGGCGTTCACAACGGCGTGGGCACTTGGTCCGCGCTGCGGAGAATCGCCCCCTATGAGTTTCAAGTGCCTAAGATCACCTAAAACCGGGAACCTCAAAACACACCCCTACATTTTTAGTTTGACCAACGCTTTATTTGCTCTCAAGATGTCTTCCACTTTGGGATCATTCATTTTTGTACTTTTTCTATCTTTGAAACCATTGCGTCTTTCTGTGAAACTCGGCCACGACTAATTGCTATTGCGCTGAAGCTTCCCAAATAAGATTGCTGACGTAAAGTTGCACCTAACTCAGTCTGTCCGATTTCCAGTCTAATATATTTAAATGCACCGGAAGCCTGACTTCCAACCCTGAATTCTTTCCTCAAACCAGAGATTACAATAGCTTCAAAATCACTAGTCACACCCCACAAAAAATCATCGACATGCATCATAAAAATGCCAGAAAGATTTCCTTTATAGTGCCAGTAAAACATTGCAGGATCTGCTTTCAACTGGCAACAGCCTAACTTTAATAAAACTGACCTTACTGAAAAATATCAGACTCTAGATGCATCATTTAATCCATATACACATTTGTTCAACTTCCAGAGTACCCCTTCTGTGTTAGCTGCTTCTTTAGGAGGACGGAGAAAAATGTCTCTCTGGAGTTGATGCCCCTGCAAAAAGGCAGCTTTTATATCTATAGATTTGCATTCCCATGCCTTTGTGGCTAATAGAGCCAACATCTTTAAAATAACCTTTCCTGTCACAGGTGAATCTACCCTTAAATCCTGATTTAAGTTTTCTTCAAATCCCCTTGCCACAAGCCTGGCCTTTGCCTTATAGGTTCCACCCGGAAGAACCTTTTCCATGCAAATCCATCTGTGGGATAGAGCTCTTTGTCCCCCATCTGGTACTTCCGTGTGTACCCCAAATTAACTCCAACTATGCAGTTCTTAGAACAAAGAACAAAGAAATGTACAGCACAGGAACAGGCCCTTCGGCCCTCCAAGCCCGTGCTGACCATGCTGCCCACTAAGCTACAATTTTCTACACTTCCTGGGTCCGTATCCCTCTGTTTTGTTCTCTCTCTTTCTTCGGGCCTAATTTTGGGAGCATTCGGAGGAGGAGGAGCCGTCTCTGGGAGTATAAAAACCTAACGGTAACTTCCTGTTTTCCAGTTTTTTCCCCCAAAAGTGACGTCAGAGGGAAGCTGTGATCTGATTGGTTGATAGCAAGTCTGCCCCAAATTTTAAAAAACCCACAGCTAAACTCGTAAACTTAAATTAAACTAATTAATTAATTAGTGATGGCTGGTCAGGTGATGTGCTTGAGCTGCTTGATATGGGAGCTGGCAGATCCCATTGCGAGCTGCAGCGACCACATCTGCAGTAAGTGTTGGCTGCTCGAAGAGCTCTGGCCCAGAGTTGATGAGCTGGAGTCTGAGCTTCAAACACTGCGGCACATCCGGGAGGGGGAGACTTACCTGGACACTGTGTTTCAGGAGGCAGTCACACCTGTCAGAGGAAGTAGTTTAAATCCTGCCAGTGGCCAGGGACAGGGACAGCAGGGTGTGACTGCAAGTCAGGCAGGTAAAGGGAACCAGCAGTCAGGAACTCAGGAGCCTCAGCCCTTGACTCTGTCCAACAGGTATGAGGCACTTGCTCCCTGTGTGGATGGCGAACAGGGCTGCAGGAAGGATGAGTCAGCTGACCAAGGCACCATGGTTCAGCAAGCCATTCAAGGGGAGGGAGTAAATAGGCAAGTTGTAGTTGTAGGGGATTCTATTATCAGGGGGATAGATAGTATCCTTTGTGAGCAGGATAAAGAGTCCCGCATGGTATGTTGCCTGCCCGGTGCTAGGGTGCGGGACATCTCTGACCGGCTTGAAAGGATACTGGAGAGGGAAGGGGAGGATCCAGTTGTTGTGGTCCATGTCGGTACCAACAACATAGGCAAGTCTAGAAAAGAGGACCTGTTTAGAGATTATAAAGAGCTAGGATTCAAATTAAAAAACAGGTCCTCAAGGGTCATAATCTCCGGATTACTGCCCGAGCCACGTGCAAATTGGCATAGGGAGGCAAGAATAAGGGAAGTTAACACGTGGCTGAAAGAGTGGTGTGGGAAAGAGGGGTTCCTTTTCATGGGACACTGGCTTCAGTTTTGGGACAGGGGGGACCTATACCGTTGGGATGGTCTCCACCTGAACTGAGCTGGGACCAGTGTTCTGGCGAAAAGAGTAAATAGGGTGGTCAATAGGACTTTAAACTAGAGATTGGGGGGGAAGAGGTGAAGTAATCAGTGGGAAGCGTAGCTGCTTAGGAATACAAAAAAGCATGAAAAGACAGAATTCAGGAGAGGTTACGATAGTCCCCATCCCACAAAATATGACACAGTGTATGGAAAGGCTCAGTAAACCAAGGTCCACCACACTAAGAAAACAAAAAGGGAAGGTCAATAGAGAATTAAAGGTGCTATATTTAAATGCGCGCAGTGTACGGAACAAGATAGATGAGCTTGTGGCCCAGATTGTGACTGGCAGGTATGATGTGGTAGGCATCACAGAGATGTGGGGCGTCATTCTCCGACCCCCCGCTGGGTTGGAGAATCGCCGGGGGCTGCCGTGAATCCCGCCCCCGCCGGTTGCCGAAGTCTCCGGTACCAGATATTCAGCGGGGGTGGGAATCGGGCCGCGCCGGTTGGCGGGCCCCCCCGCTGGATTCTCCGGCCCGTATGGGCCGAAGTCCCGCCGATAAATTGCCTGTCCCGCCGGCGTGGATTAAACCACCTTTTGAACGGCGGGACAAGGCAGCGTGGGCGGGCTCCGGGGTCCTGGGGGTCGTGCGGAGCGATCTGGCCCCGGGGGGTGCCTCCACGGTGGCCTGGCCCGCGATCGGGGCCCACCGATCCGCGGGCGGGCCTGTGCCGTGGGGGCACTCTTTCCCTTCCGCCACCGCCACGGTCTCCACCAAGGCGGAGGCGGAAGAGACTCCCTCCACTGCGCATGTGTGGGAAACTGTCAGCGGCCGCTGACGCTCCCGCGCATGCGCCGCCTGGGGATGTCATTTCCGCGCCGGCTGGCAGGGCGGAAATTCCTCCGGCGTCGGCCTAGCCCCTCAATGTTGGGGCTCGGCCCCTAAAGATGCGGAGCATTCCGCACCTTCGGGGCGGCGCGATGCCCGTCTGATTGGCACCGTTTTGGGCGCCAGTCGGTGGACATCGCGCCGTTTCGGGAGAATTTAGCTCGTGGTTGCAGGGGGTTCAGGACTGGCATTTAAACATCCAGGGATTCACAACCGTGGCAGGGTTGCCTTGTTAATTAGGAATGAAATTAAATCAATAGCACTAAACGACATAGGGTCAGATGATGTGGAGTCTGTGTGGGTAGAGTTGAGGAACCACAAAGGCAAAAAAACCATAATGGGAGTTATGTACAGGCCTCCTAACAGTGGTCAGGACCAGGGGCACAAAATGCACCACGAAATAGAAAGTGCATGTCAGAAAGGCAAGGTCACAGTGATCATGGGGGACTTCAATATGCAGGTGGACTGGGTAAATAATACTGCCAGTGGATCCAAGGAAAGGGAATTCATTGAATGTTTACAGGAGGGCTTTTTGGAACAGCTTGTGATGGAGCCCACGAGGGGACAGGCCATTCTGGACTTAGTGTTATGTAATGAGCCAGACTTGATTAAAGATCTTAAAGTAAGGGAACACTTGGGAGGCAGTGATCATAATATGGTAGAATTCAATCTCCAATTTGAAAGAAAGAAGGTAGAATCAGATGTAAAGGTGTTACAGTTAAATAAAGGTAACTACAGGGGCATGAGGGAGGAACTGACGAAAATCGACTGGGAGCAGAGCCTAGTGGGAAAGACAGTAGAACAGCAATGGCAGGAGTTTCTGGGAGTAATTGAGGACACAGTACAGAGGTTCATCCCAAAGAAAAGAAAGGTTATCAGAGGGGGGATTAGGCAGCCATGGCTGACAAAGGAAGTTAGGGAATGCATCAAAGCAAAAGAGAAAGCCTATAATGTGGCAAAGAGTAGTGGGAAGTCAGAAGATTGGGAAGGCTACAAAAACAAACAGAGGATAACAAAGAGAGAAATAAGGAAAGAGAGGATCAATTATGAAGGTAGGCTAGCCAGTAACATTAGGAATGATAGTAAAAGTTTCTTTAAATACATTAAAAACAAACGGGAGGCAAAAGTAGACATTGGGCCGTTCCAAAATGACGCTGGTAATCTAGTGATGGGAGACAAGGAAATAGCCGAGGAACTGAATAAGTACTTTGCGTCAGTCTTCACAGTAGAAGACATGAGTAATATCCCAACAATTCCGGAGAGTCAGGGGACAGAGTTGAATATGGTAGCCATCACAAAGAAGAAAGTGCTAGAGAAACTAAGAGGTCTAAAAATTGATAAATCTCCGGGCCCAGATGGACTACATCCTAGAGTTCTAAAGGAGATAGCTGAAGAAATAGTGGAGGCGTTAGTTATGATCTTTCAAAAGTAACTGGAGTCAGGGAAAGTCCCAGAGGATTGGAAAATCGCTGTTGTAACCCCCCTGTTCAAGAAGAGAACAAGAAAAAAGATGGAAAATTATAGGCCAATTAGCCTAACCTCGGTTGTTGGCAAGATTCTAGAATCCATTGTTAAGGATGAGATTTCTAAATTCTTGGAAGTGCAGGGTCGGATTAGGACAAGTCAGCATGGATTTAATAAGGGGAGGTCGTGCCTGACAAACCTGTTAGAGTTCTTTGAAGAGATGACAAATAGGTTAGACCAAGGAGAGCCAATGGATGTTATCTATCTTGACTTCCAAAAGGCCTTTGACAAGGTGCCTCACGGGAGATTGCTGAGTAAAATAAGGACCCATGGTATTTGAGGCAAGGTACTAACATGGATTGACGATTGGCTGTCAGGCAGAAGGCAGAGAGTTGGGATAAAAGGTTCTTTTTCGGAATGGCAACCGGTGACAAGTGGTGTCCCGCAGGGTACAGTGTTGGGGCCACAGCTGTTCTCTTTATATATTAACAATCTAGATGACGGGACTGGGGGCATTCTGGCTAAGTTGGCCGATGATACAAAGATAGGTGGAGGGGCAGGTAATATGGAGGAGGTGGGGAGGCTGCAGAAAGATTTAGACAGTTTAGGAGAGTGGTCCAAGAAATGGCTGATGAAATTCAAAGTGGGCAAGTGCGAGGTCTTGCACTTTGGAAAAAAGAATAGAGGCATGGACTATTTTCTAAACAGTGACAAATTTCATAATGCTGAAATGCAAAGGGACTTGGGAGTCCTAGTCCAGGATTCTCTAAAGGTAAACTTGCAGGTTGAGTCCGTAATTAAGAAAGCAAATGCAATGTTGTCATTTATCTCAAGAGGCTTGGAATGTAAAAGCAGGTTTGTACTTCTGAAGCTTTATAAAGCATTAGTTAGGCCCCATTTAGAATACTGTGAGCAATTTTGGGCCCCACACCTCAGGAAGGACATACTGGCACTGGAGCGGGTACAGCGGAGATTCACACGGATGATCCCAGGAATGGTAGGTCTAACATACGATGAATGTCTGAGGATCCTGGGATTATATTCATTGGAGTTTAGGAGGTTGAGGGGAGATCTAATAGAAACTTACAACATAATGCATGGCTTAGAGAGGGTGGATGTAGGGAAGTTGTTTCCATTAACAGGGTAGACGAGGACCCGGGGGCACAGCCTTAGAATAAAAGGGAGTCACTTTAGAACAGAAATGAGGAGAAATTTCTTCAGCCAGAGAGTGGTGGGTCTGTGGAATTCATTGCCACAGAGGGCGGTGGAGGCCGGGACGTTGAGTGTCTTTAAGACAGAAGTTGATAAATTCTCGATTTCTCGAGGAATTAAGGGCTATGGAGAGAGAGCGGGTAAATGGAGTTGAAATCAGCCATGATTGAATGGTGGAGTGGACTTGATGGGCCGAATGGCCTTACTTCCTCTCCTATGTCTTATGGTCTTATTCCCATCCTATTCATGTATTTGTCAAGATGCCCCTTAAATGTCACTATCGTTGCTGTTTGGCATCTTTGATAACTTTTTCATCTAATTTATTGGAAGCCACCAAAGTCTCACGGACATGTGGGCTTCTACTGCTGTTAGTATTCGTAGTCTTACTCATGTTCCGAGACCTTGACAAACTATGTCCCCTCTCCCGTCTGGTATCTCGATCTGTACTGCTACTGCTTGATCTTTCCCTTCTGCTGTGGGATGTCCTTTCAATAGTTCTTGACCTTTTCCTGCAGACCTGTTCACTATCCGATGTACTATCTGAACTGGCACTGCGTTTCTGTACCCTCCATTTTTGAACGTTGTATTCCCAATCCATTGTCTTGACTCCCTCCCCTGAATGCTGTACATTCAACCAATGTTTACACTTTCCAGTGGCCTTCCCTGCTCTACTAATAACAGTTGCATCCTTCCATTGACTAGACCCTTCAGGCAAGTATGTCACTTTTGTACTAACTTTTGGCAGTTGTCCTTTTGGAAAAATGGCCTGTTCTAATTCATCGGAAGTATTGTGTTCCTCTACAGAAACCCTGTCTATATCAGTTAACTGGTCCTCATAGTATGCAAGGATCCTTCTGTTAATCCCTGTGTATCCCTTGATTTTTCCTTTTAATTTCTGTTTGTCATGATGTGCAGGCATGCAAATAATGATATACGGACAGGCACATACAGGCAGCTAATGAACACAGAGAACAGGACATGACCAATGAGCAGGCAGGACACTCAGGGGTGGTCTCTCACTATAAAAGGCACGAAGCGCTCACACTCCGCCTCTTTACACTGATGAACATCTACAGAGTGAGTCAGGGTGTATGTACAGTATCACACCTCCAGCATATGGCTAAGAGCTAGTCTGGTTCAGTCAGACAGAGTAACCACACTTAGGTTAACAGAGAGTCGAACTCATAGAGAACTGTGCTAACTGTGCTACTGGTTCAATAAATCAGATTGAACTAACTTCAAGGTCTGGAGTATCTTTTGGTTAAAGCTGCATCCAGTTGCAGCCTGTGTTATCCCAGAGTACATAACACAGCACTGTTATTCTGCTATTTCAAGTTTTTGTACATGGAAAATTAATGGGACATATGCCTTTAAGATCAACTTTACCTTTAATTTTAAAAGGAAACTCCAGCAGAATGTGATGTTTGGTCTGACATCACTGATGGCACCTCTTGATGGACTTGGCTGGTGACCAATGAACTGTTTTCAAATTGTTGGGCCTTAGCTGATACTCAATGCTGATTGGTGCTGACCATTCTTGAATGTTCGACAGGGCTGCGTCGCGTGAATCCCCCCACCCCCCCCCCCCCCTCACCCCCCCGGCGATTCTCTGACCCAGCCCGGGGTCGGAGAATCCCGCCCACCGTTTAAAAAAAAAAAAATCTTTATTGTCACAAGTAGGCTTACATTAACACTGCAATGAAGTTACTGTGAAAAGCCCCTAGTTGCCACACTCCGGCACCTGTTTGGGTGCACAGAGGGAGAATTCAGAATGTCCAATTCACCTAACAGCACGTCTTTTGGGACTGTGGGAGGAAACCGGAGCACCCGGTGGAAACCCACGCCGACACGGGGAGAACGTGCAGACTCTGCACAGACAGTGACCCAGCGGGGAATCGAACCTGGGTCCCTGGAACTGTGAAGCCACAGTGCTATCCACTATGGTACCATGCCGCCCATTGTTTTTTCAAAAACTTATCCTGAACCCTTCCTCCTGTTAGATTGAGATGTATAAAATTATGAGGGGCATAGAGTAGACAGGAAGAAACTTTTCCCCTTGGTGGAGGGATCAATGACCAGGGGGCAGAGATTTAAGGTGAGGGGCAGGAGGTTTAGAGGGGATGTGAGGAAAAACCTTTTTGCCCAGAGGGGGTTGGGAGTCTGGAACTCGCTGCTTGAAAGGGGGGTGGAGGCAGAGACCCTCAGAACATTGAAGGAGTATTTAGATGTTCACTTGGGATCCCAGAGCAGACAAGACTACGGGCCAAAGGCTGGGAAATGGGGTTAGAATGGTTAGGTGGTTGTTTTGCCCAGTGCAGACGCGATGGGTCGAAGAGCCGTTTCGGTGCTGTACACTTCTATCACACATGCATGCACACACACATGTACAAAAACATATATACAGCTATGGGCCAGGGTTTAGAAAACACCAAAGTCTATTATGGAGTTCACCTGACCTCTAACTTTTTATGGATTTTGGCTGGGATGAGCAGACGATCCTGCCTTTCAGCTGTTAGTCAACAGAGTTCGTCAACACTTTTAACAAAAAACAAGCTTTATTCAAGAATTGAGTTAACATTTGTATAAACACACACAGTAAGAATTATTCTCAACTACAAACATAAAGACCCTACACAGCTACAGTAGTCTATGTATAACCCTTAATAAATCCCCCTTAACTGTTCCAATTCAATAACAAGATTCCATAAACCAAAAACCCCTTTTTACCAAAAACAGCAGGTAACTGTAATCATTGGGCGTCTTCCTTGGAATAACTCTTTAAAATTGAAAATAGAGAGACAGGCCAAAATACTTCTCTGTGTGAGTACAGCAGCCAAATGTGAAAACGAAAGTAAAATCACAGAGCCACAAACCAGTTCCAAACCAAAGCAAAAGTAAAACCTACTCCCAGAGCCACAGCCCAGCTCCACCCACACAATGACATCACTGAAGCCATGTGATAAGACAAAAACATTTTTTAAAGGGACACTCCCATGACAATACACACACACACACACACACACACATACACACACACACACACACATACACACGCGAGAACTAATAATAATAATAATTGTCACAAGTAGGCTTACATTAACACTGCAATGAAGTTACTGTGAAAATCCCCTAGTCGCCACATTCCGGCGCCTGTTCAGGTCACAGAGGGAGAATTCAGAATGTCCAATTCACCTAACAGCACATCTTTCGGGACTTGTGGGAGGAAACCGGAGCACCTGGATGAAACTCACGCAGACACGGCGAGAATGTGCAGACTCCACACAGATAGTGACCCAAGCCGGGAATCGAATCTGGGACCCTGGCGCTGTGAAGCAACAGTGCTAACCACTGTGCTACCGTGCCACCCACAACTCGGCCCCTCCTTTAATAAGCAGGAAACCAGGGTCACTTCCAGTGTCTCTGGCGACCATGTGTATAGGAAGGACCATGTTTACAGCTATAGCTCCTGAATGACCACAATGTGCGACTGGAGCTGTGGACGGACTCACTTTGAAGAATCCATGATGCTGAGGACATCGTGGAAAACACATTTAGTGAGCTGGTCACGCTGCAAGCAATGGCTGCACAGGTGGGAAAGCATTGGGTGACCACCAGGGAGAGTAGTAGGTGGAGGCAGATAGTGCAGGAGCTCCCTGTGGTCACTCCCTTCTCAAACAGGTATACCATGTTGGATACTGTTGGGAGGGGGGATGGCCTCTCAGGGGAAAGCAGCAACAGCCATGTTTGTGGCATCACAACTTTGTTGCACAGACCGGGAGGGCTATAGTGACAGGGACTCGATTGTAAGGGGAGACAACAGACGTTTCTGTGGCCGCGAACGAGACTCTCAAAGGTATGTTGCCTCTCTGGTGCCAGGGTGAGTGATGTCTCAGAGTGGCTGCAGAGCATTCTGAAGGGAAAGGGGGATCAGCCAGTGGCCGTGGTTCACATCGGTACCAATGACATGGGTAGAAAAGGGATGATGTCCTGCAAGAGGAATTTAGGGAATCAGGTAGCAGATTAAAGAGCAGAATTTATAAAGTTGGAATCTCTGGATTTTTTCCAGTGCCATGTGTTGCTGAGTATAGGGAAGATGGGTCAGGCTAAAGGGATGATGTAGGAGGGAGGGCTTTAGATTTTTGGATCACATGGACAGTTTCTGGGGTAGGCAGGACCTGTCCAAGCTGGATGGGTTGCCCCTGAACCGGAGTGGGTCCAATGTCCTTGCTGGGAGATTTGTTTGTGTTGTTGGGGAGGTTTTAAACTAATCTGGCAGGGAGGTGGGAGGCAGAGTAGATGTACAGCTGGAATCAAATATGGAAGGGAAACTAGGTCAGTCCAGCTGACAGAGAAGACATGGGCGTGAGAATATTGCGTCATGGTGAGTGTCTGGAATGAGCTGTCAGAGGCATCCGGAGCCGTGGGCACAATTTGTCTTTGAAAAAGCATTTTGACAGATACATGGGAAAGATGGGTACAAAGGGACATGAGCCAAATGGGGGCAATTGGGACGGGCTTAGTGGTAAAAACGGGGCGGCATGGACAAGCTGGGCCGAAGGGCCTGTTTCCATGCTGCAAAACGTCTATATGAGAGGAGCAGATATATAGACAAATCACAGAGAGAGGTGTGAGAACAGGGTTATGGGAGTAAGAGATTAAACTTCAGCAACATGAACCGGAATCACCTTCGTCTGAGAGGAGTAGACGGGTGGAATTTTCAAACTGGATCCAGGAGATTGTTTTGTACCAGCGTAGGGAGTCCTCCTCGATAGGGGGCAGTGCGTAGGGAGTCCTCCTCGAGAGGGGTCAGTGTGTAGGGAGTCCTCCTCGAGAGGGGGCAGTGCGTAGGGAGTCCTCCTCGAGCGGGGTCAGTGCGTAGGGAGTCCTCCTCGAGAGGGGGCAGTGCGTAGGGAGTCCTCCTCGGGATAGGGCAGTGCGTAGGGAGTCCTCCTCGAGAGGGGGCAGTACATAGAAAGTCCTCCTCGAGAGGGGGCAGTGCATAGGGAGCCTTCCTCGGGATAGGGCAGTGCATCGGGAGTCGTCCTCGAGAGGGGGCAGAGCGTAGGGGGTCCTCCTCGACAGGGGGCAGTGCGTAGGGAGTCCTCCTCGAGAGGGGTCAGTGCGTAGGGAGTCCTCCTCGAGAGGGGGCAGTGCGTAGGGAGTCCTCCTCGGGATAGGGCAGTGCGTAGGGAGTCCTCCTCGAGAGGGGGCAGAGCGTAGGGAGTCCTCCTCGAGAGGGGTCAGTGCGTAGGGAGTCCTCCTCGAGAGGGGGCAGAGCGTAGGGAGTCCTCCTCGAGAGGGGTCAGTGCGTAGGGAGTCCTCCTCGAGAGGGGTCAGTGCGTAGGGAGTCCTCCTCGAGAGGGGGCAGTGCGTAGGGAGTCCTCCTCGGGATAGGGCAGTGCGTAGGGAGTCCTCCTCGAGAGGGGGCAGAGCGTAGGGAGTCCTCCTCGAGAGGGGTCAGTGCGTAGGGAGTCCTCCTCGAGAGGGGGCAGTGCGTAGGGAGTCCTCCTCAGGATAGGGCAGAGCGTAGGGAGTCCTCCTCGAGAGGGGGCAGTGCATAGAAAGTCCTCCTCGAGATAGGGCAGTGTGTAGGGAGTCCTCCTCAAGAGGAGGCAGTGCATAGGGAGTCCTCCACGAGAGGGGGCAGTGCGTAGGGAGTCCTCCTCGAGAGGGGGCAGTGCATAGGGAGTCCTCCTCGGGATAGGGCAGTGCGTAGGGAGTCCTCCTCGAGAGGGGTCAGTGTGTAGGGAGTCCTCCTCGAGAGGGGGCAGTGCGTAGGGAGTCCTCCTCGAGCGGGGTCAGTGCGTAGGGAGTCCTCCTCGAGAGGGGGCAGTGCGTAGGGAGTCCTCCTCGGGATAGGGCAGTGCGTAGGGAGTCCTCCTCGAGAGGGGGCAGTGCATAGAAAGTCCTCCTCGAGAGGGGGCAGTGCATAGGGAGCCTTCCTCGGGATAGGGCAGTGCGTCGGGAGTCGTCCTCGAGAGGGGGCAGAGCGTAGGGGGTCCTCCTCGACAGGGGGCAGTGCGTAGGGAGTCCTCCTCGAGAGGGGTCAGTGCGTAGGGAGTCCTCCTCGAGAGGGGGCAGTGCGTAGGGAGTCCTCCTCGGGATAGGGCAGTGCGTAGGGAGTCCTCCTCGAGAGGGGGCAGAGCGTAGGGAGTCCTCCTCGAGAGGGGTCAGTGCGTAGGGAGTCCTCCTCAGGATAGGGCAGAGCGTAGGGAGTCCTCCTCGAGAGGGGGCAGTGCATAGAAAGTCCTCCTCGAGATAGGGCAGTGTGTAGGGAGTCCTCCTCAAGAGGAGGCAGTGCATAGGGAGTCCTCCACGAGAGGGGGCAGTGCGTAGGGAGTCCTCCTCGAGAGGGGGCAGTGCTAAGGGAGTCCTCCTCGGGAGGGGGCAGTGCGTAGGGAGTCCTCCACGGGAGGGGGCAGTGCGTAGGGAGTCCTCCTCGAGAGGGGTCAGAGCGTAGGGAGTCCTCCTTGGGATAGGGCAGGGCGTAGGGAGTCCTCCTCGAGAGGGGGCAGTGCGTAGGGAGTCATCCTCGGGAGGGGGCAGTGCGTAGGGAGTCCTACTCGAGAGGGGGCAGTGCGTAGGGAGTCCTCCTCGAGAGGGGCAGTGCATAGAAAGTCCTCCTCGAGAGGGGGCAGTGCGTCGGGAGTCGTCCTCGAGAGGGGGCAGAGCGTAGGGAGTCCTCCTCGACAGGGGGCAGTGCGTAGGGAGTCCTCCTCGAGAGGGGTCAGTGCGTAGGGAGTCCTCCTCGAGAGGGGGCAGTGCGTAGGGAGTCCTCCTCGAGCGGGGTCAGTGCGTAGGGAGTCCTCCTCGAGAGGGGGCAGTGCGTAGGGAGTCCTCCTCGGGATAGGGCAGTGCGTAGGGAGTCCTCCTCGAGAGGGGGCAGTGCATAGAAAGTCCTCCTCGAGAGGGGGCAGTGCATAGGGAGCCTTCCTCGGGATAGGGCAGTGCGTCGGGAGTCGTCCTCGAGAGGGGGCAGAGCGTAGGGAGTCCTCCTCGAGAGGGGTCAGTGCGTAGGGAGTCCTCCTCGAGAGGGGGCAGTGCGTAGGGAGTCCTCCTCGGGATAGGGCAGTGCGTAGGGAGTCCTCCTCGAGAGGGGGCAGTGCGTAGGGAGTCCTCCTCGAGCGGGGTCAGTGCGTAGGGAGTCCTCCTCGAGAGGGGGCAGTGCGTAGGGAGTCCTCCTCGGGATTGGGCAGTGCGTAGGGAGTCCTCCTCGAGAGGGGGCAGTGCATAGAAAGTCCTCCTCGAGAGGGGGCAGTGCATAGGGAGCCTTCCTCGGGATAGGGCAGTGCGTCGGGAGTCGTCCTCAAGAGGGGGCAGAGCGTAGGGAGTCCTCCTCGAGAGGGGTCAGTGCGTAGGGAGTCCTCCTCGAGAGGGGGCAGTGCGTAGGGAGTCCTCCTCGGGATAGGGCAGTGCGTAGGGAGTCCTCCTCGAGAGGGGGCAGAGCGTAGGGAGTCCTCCTCGAGAGGGGTCAGTGCGTAGGGAGTCCTCCTCGAGAGGGGGCAGTGCGTAGGGAGTCCTCCTCAGGATAGGGCAGAGCGTAGGGAGTCCTCCTCGAGAGGGGGCAGTGCATAGAAAGTCCTCCTCGAGATAGGGCAGTGTGTAGGGAGTCCTCCTCAAGAGGAGGCAGTGCATAGGGAGTCCTCCACGAGAGGGGGCAGTGCGTAGGGAGTCCTCCTCGAGAGGGGGCAGTGCTAAGGGAGTCCTCCTCGGGAGGGGGCAGTGCGTAGGGAGTCCTCCACGGGAGGGGGCAGTGCGTAGGGAGTCCTCCTCGAGAGGGGTCAGAGCGTAGGGAGTCCTCCTTGGGATAGGGCAGGGCGTAGGGAGTCCTCCTCGAGAGGGGGCAGTGCGTAGGGAGTCATCCTCGGGAGGGGGCAGTGCGTAGGGAGTCCTACTCGAGAGGGGGCAGTGCGTAGGGAGTCCTCCTCGAGAGGGGCAGTGCATAGAAAGTCCTCCTCGAGAGGGGGCAGTGCATAGGGAGCCTTCCTCGGGATAGGGCAGTGCGTCGGGAGTCGTCCTCGAGAGGGGGCAGAGCGTAGGGAGTCCTCCTCGACAGGGGGCAGTGCGTAGGGAGTCCTCCTCGAGAGGGGTCAGTGCGTAGGGAGTCCTCCTCGAGAGGGGGCAGTGCGTAGGGAGTCCTCCTCGGGATAGGGCAGTGCGTAGGGAGTCCTCCTCGAGAGGGGGCAGAGCGTAGGGAGTCCTCCTCGAGAGGGGTCAGTGCGTAGGGAGTCCTCCTCGAGAGGGGGCAGTGCGTAGGGAGTCCTCCTCAGGATAGGGCAGAGCGTAGGGAGTCCTCCTCGAGAGGGGGCAGTGCATAGAAAGTCCTCCTCGAGATAGGGCAGTGTGTAGGGAATCCTCCTCAAGAGGAGGCAGTGCATAGGGAGTCCTCCACGAGAGGGGGCAGTGCGTAGGGAGTCCTCCTCGAGAGGGGGCAGTGCTAAGGGAGTCCTCCTCGGGAGGGGGCAGTGCGTAGGGAGTCCTCCACGGGAGGGGGCAGTGCGTAGGGAGTCCTCCTCGAGAGGGGTCAGAGCGTAGGGAGTCCTCCTTGGGATAGGGCAGGGCGTAGGGAGTCCTCCTCGAGAGGGGGCAGTGCGTAGGGAGTCATCCTCGGGAGGGGGCAGTGCGTAGGGAGTCCTACTCGAGAGGGGGCAGTGCGTAGGGAGTCCTCCTCGAGAGGGGGCAGTGCGTCGGGAGTCCTCCTCGAGAGGGGGCAGAGCGTAGGGAATCCTCCTCGAGAGGGGGCAGTGCGTAGGGAGTCCTCCTCGTGAGGGAGCAGTGCGTAGGGAGTCCTCCTCGAGAGGGGGCAGAGCGTAGGGAATCCTCCTCGAGAGGGGGCAGTGCGTAGGGAGTCCTCCTCGTGAGGGAGCAGTGCGTAGGGAGTCCTCCTCGAGAGGGGGCAGTGCGTACGGAGTCCTTCTCGGGAGGGGGCAGTGCGTCGGGAGTCCTCCTCGAGAGGGGGCAGAGCGTAGGGAATCCTCCTCGAGAGGGGGCAGTGCGTAGGGAGTCCTCCTCGTGAGGGAGCAGTGCGTAGGGAGTCCTCCTCGAGAGGGGGCAGTGCATAGTGAGTCCTCCTCGAGAAGGGGCAGTGAGTAGGGAGTCTTCCTTGAGAGGGGGCAGTGCATAGGGAGACCTCCTCGAGAGGGGTCAGTGCGTAGGGAGACCTACTTGGCATAGGGCAGGGCGTAGGGAGTCGTCCTCGGGAGGGGGCAGTGCATAGGGAGTCCTCCTCGAGAGGCGGCAGTGCGTAGGGAGTCGTCCTCGGAAGGGGGCAGTGCGTAGGGAGTCCTCCTTGAGAGGGGGCAGTGCGTATGGAGTCCTCCTCGAGAGGGGGCAGTGCGTAGGGAGTCCTTCTCGGGAGGGGGGCAGTGCGTCGGGAGTCCTCCTCGAGAGGGGGCAGAGTGTAGGGAATCCTCCTCGAGAGGGGGCAGTGCGTAGGGAGTCCTCCTCGTGAGGGAGCAGTGCGTAGGGAGTCCTCCTCGGGAGGGGGCAGTGCGTAGGGAGTCCTCCGAGAGGGGGCAGTGCGTAGGGAGTCCTCCTCGAGAGGGGGCAGTGCGTAGGGAGTCCTCCTCGAGAGGGGGCAGTGCGTAGGGAGTCCTCCTCGAGAGGGGGCAGTGCGTAGGGAGTCCTCCTCGGGATAGGGCAGTGCTCCTCGAGAGGGGGCAGTGCAAAGAAAGTCCTCCTCGAGAGAGGGCAGTGCATATAAAGTCCTCCTCGAGATAGGACAGTGCGTAGGGAGTCCTCCTCGAGATGGGGCAGTGCTAAGGGAGTCCTCCTCGAGAGAGGGCAGTGCGTCGTGAGTCCTCCACGGGAGGGGGCAGTGCGTAGGGAGTCCTCCTCGAGAGCGTTCAGTGCGTAGGGAGTCCTCCTTGGGATAGGGCAGGGCGTAGGGAGTGATCCTCGGGAGGGGGCACTGCGTAGGGAGTCCTCCTCGAGAGGGGGCAGAGCGTAGGGAATCCTCCACGAGAGGGGGAAGTGCGTAGGGAGTCCTCCTCGTGAGGGAGCAGTGCGTAGGGAGTCCTCCTCGAGAGGGGGCAGTGCATAGTGAGTCCTCCTCGAGAGGGGGCAGTGCGTTGGGAGTCCTCCACGGGAGGGGGCAGTGCGTAGGGAGTCTTCCTCGAGAGGGGTCAGTGCGTAGGGAGTCCTCCTTGGGATAGGGCAGGGCGTAGGGAGTCGTCCTCAGGAGGGGGCAGTGCGTAGGGAGTGCTTCTCGAGATGGGGCAGTGCGTAGGGAGTCCTCCTCGAGAGGGGGCAGTGCGGAGGGAGTCCTCCTCGAGAGGGAGCAGAGCATAGGGAGTCCTCCTCGGGAGGGGGCAGTGCATAGGGAGTCCTCCTCGAGAGGGGTCAGTACGTAGGGAGTCCTCCTCGAGAGGGGGCAGTGCGTAGGGAGTCATCCTCGGGATAGGGCAGTGCGTAGGGAGTCCTCCGCGAGAGGGGGCAGTGCATAGGGAGTCCTCCTCGGGATAGGGCAGTGCGTAGGGAGTCCTCCTCGAAAGGGGGCAGTGCGTAGGTAGTCCTACTCGGGAGGAGGCAATGCATAGGGAGTCCTCCTCGAGACGGGGCAGTGCGTAGGGTGTCCTCCTCGAGAGGGGGCAGTGCGTAGGGAGTCCTCCTCGAGAGGGGGCAGTGCGTAGGGAGTCCTCTTCGAGAGGGGGCAGTACGTTGGGAGTCCTCCTCGGGATAGGGCAGTGCGTAGGGAATCCTCCTCGAGAGGGGGTATTGCGTAGGGACTCATCCTCGTGAGGGAGCAGTGCGTAGCGAGTCCTCCTGAAGAGGCGGCAGTGCATAGGGAGTCCTCCTCGAGATGGGGCAGTGCGTAGGGAGTCCTCCTCGAGAGGGGGCAGTGCTAAGGGGGTCCTCCTCGGGAGGGGGCAATGCGTAGGGAGTCCTCCTCGAGAGGGGGCAGTGCGTCGGGAGTCCTCCACGGGAGGGGGCAGTGCGTAGTGAGTCCTCCTCGAGAGGGGGCAGTGCGTCGGGAGTCGTCCACGGGAGGGGGCAGTGCGTAGGGAGTCCTCCTCGAGAGGGGGCAGTGCGTAGGGAGTCCTCCTCGAGAGGGGGCAGTGCGTAGGGAGTCCTTCTCGGGAGGGGGACAGTGCGTCGGGAGTCCTCCTCGAGAGGGGGCAGAGTGTAGGGAATCCTCCTCGAGAAGGGGCGGTGCGTAGTGAGTCCTCCTCGAGAGGGGGCAGTGCGTAGGGAGTCCTCCTCGAGAAGGGGCAGTGAGTAGGGAGTCCTCATTGAGAGGGGGCAGTGTGTAGGGAGTCTGCCTCGAGAGGGGGCAGTGCGTCGGGAGTCCTCCACGGGAGAGGGCAGTGCGTAGGGAGTCCTCCTTGGGATAGGGCAGGGCGTAGGGAGTCGTCCTCAGGAGGGGGCAGTGCGTAGGGAGTCCTCCTCGAGAGGGGTCAGTGCGTAGGGAGTCGTCCACGGGAGGGGGCAGTGCGTAGGGAGTCCTCCTCGAGAGCAGGCAGTGCGTAGGGAGTCCTCCTCGAGAGGGGGCAGTGCGTAGGGAGTCCTCCTCGAGAGGGAGCAGTGCATAGGGAGTCCTCCTCGAGAAGGGGCACTGCGTAGGGAGTCCTCCTCGCGAGGGGGCAGTGCTAAGGGAGTCCTCCTCGGGAGGGGGCAATGCGTAGGGAGTCCTCCTCGAGAGGGGGCAGTGCGTCGGGAGTCCTCCACGGGAGGGGGCAGTGCGTAGTGAGTCCTCCTCGAGAGGGGGCAGTGCGTCGGGAGTCGTCCACGGGAGGGGGCAGTGCGTAGGGTGTCCTCCTCGAGAGGTGGCAGTGCGTAGGGAGTCCTCCTCGAGAGGGGGCAGTGCGTAGGGAGTCCTTCTCGGGAGGGGGGGCAGTGCGTCGTGAGTCCTCCTCGAGAGGGGGAAGAGTGTAGGGAATCCTCCTCGAGAAGGGACAGTGCGTAGGGAGTCCTCCTCGTGAGGGAGCAGTGCGTAGTGCGTCCTCCTCGAGAGGGGGCAGTGCATAGTGAGTCCTCCTCGAGAGGGGGCAGTGCGTAGGGAGTCCTCCTCGAGAAGGGGCAGTGAGTAGGGAGTCCTCCTTGAGAGGGGGCAGTGCGTAGGGAGTCCTCCTCGAGAAGGGGCAGTGCGTAGGGAGTCCTCCTCGTGAGGGAGCAGTGCGTAGGGAGTCCTCCTCGAGAGGGGGCAGTGCATAGTGAGTCCTCCTCGAGAAGGGGCAGTGAGTAGGGAGTCTTCCTTGAGAGGGGGCAGTGCATAGGGAGACCTCCTCGAGAGGGGTCAGTGCGTAGGGAGACCTACTTGGCATAGGGCAGGGCGTAGGGAGTCGTCCTCGGGAGGGGGCAGTGCATAGGGAGTCCTCCTCGAGAGGCGGCAGTGCGTAGGGAGTCGTCCTCGAAAGGGGGCAGTGCGTAGGGAGTCCTCCTTGAGAGGGGGCAGTGCGTATGGAGTCCTCCTCGAGAGGGGGCAGTGCGTAGGGAGTCCTTCTCGGGAGGGGGGCAGTGCGTCGGGAGTCCTCCTCGAGAGGGGGCAGAGTGTAGGGAATCCTCCTCGAGAGGGGGCAGTGCGTAGGGAGTCCTCCTCGTGAGGGAGCAGTGCGTAGGGAGTCCTCCTCGGGAGGGGGCCGTGCGTAGGGAGTCCTCCGAGAGGGGGCAGTGCGTAGGGAGTCCTCCTCGAGAGGGGGCAGTGCGTAGGGAGTCCTCCTCGAGAGGGGGCAGTGCGTAGGGAGTCCTCCTCGGGATAGGGCAGTGCTCCTCGAGAGGGGGCAGTGCAAAGAAAGTCCTCCTCGAGAGAGGGCAGTGCATATAAAGTCCTCCTCGAGATAGGGCAGTGCGTAGGGAGTCCTCCTCGAGATGGGGCAGTGCTAAGGGAGTCCTCCTCGAGAGAGGGCAGTGCGTCGTGAGTCCTCCACGGGAGGGGGCAGTGCGTAGGGAGTCCTCCTCGAGAGCGTTCAGTGCGTAGGGAGTCCTCCTTGGGATAGGGCAGGGCGTAGGGAGTGATCCTCGGGAGGGGGCACTGCGTAGGGAGTCCTCCTCGAGAGGGGGCAGAGCGTAGGGAATCCTCCACGAGAGGGGGAAGTGCGTAGGGAGTCCTCCTCGTGAGGGAGCAGTGCGTAGGGAGTCCTCCTCGAGAGGGGGCAGTGCATAGTGAGTCCTCCTCGAGAGGGGGCAGTGCGTTGGGAGTCCTCCACGGGAGGGGGCAGTGCGTAGGGAGTCTTCCTCGAGAGGGGTCAGTGCGTAGGGAGTCCTCCTTGGGATAGGGCAGGGCGTAGGGAGTCGTCCTCAGGAGGGGGCAGTGCGTAGGGAGTGCTTCTCGAGATGGGGCAGTGCGTAGGGAGTCCTCCTCGAGAGGGGGCAGTGCGTAGGGAGTCCTCCTCGAGAGGGAGCAGAGCATAGGGAGTCCTCCTCGGGAGGGGGCAGTGCATAGGGAGTCCTCCTCGAGAGGGGTCAGTACGTAGGGAGTCCTCCTCGAGAGGGGGCAGTGCGTAGGGAGTCATCCTCGGGATAGGGCAGTGCGTAGGGAGTCCTCCTCGAGAGGGGGCAGTGCATAGGGAGTCCTCCTCGGGATAGGGCAGTGCGTAGGGAGTCCTCCTCGAAAGGGGGCAGTGCGTAGGTAGTCCTACTCGGGAGGAGGCAATGCATAGGGAGTCCTCCTCGAGACGGGGCAGTGCGTAGGGTGTCCTCCTCGAGAGGGGGCAGTGCGTAGGGAGTCCTCCTCGAGAGGGGGCAGTGCGTAGGGAGTCCTCTTCGAGAGGGGGCAGTACGTTGGGAGTCCTCCTCGGGATAGGGCAGTGCGTAGGGAATCCTCCTCGAGAGGGGGTATTGCGTAGGGACTCATCCTCGTGAGGGAGCAGTGCGTAGCGAGTCCTCCTGAAGAGGCGGCAGTGCATAGGGAGTCCTCCTCGAGATGGGGCAGTGCGTAGGGAGTCCTCCTCGAGAGGGGGCAGTGCTAAGGGGGTCCTCCTCGGGAGGGGGCAATGCGTAGGGAGTCCTCCTCGAGAGGGGGCAGTGCGTCGGGAGTCCTCCACGGGAGGGGGCAGTGCGTAGTGAGTCCTCCTCGAGAGGGGGCAGTGCGTCGGGAGTCGTCCACGGGAGGGGGCAGTGCGTAGGGAGTCCTCCTCGAGAGGGGGCAGTGCGTAGGGAGTCCTCCTCGAGAGGGGGCAGTGCGTAGGGAGTCCTTCTAGGGAGGGGGACAGTGCGTCGGGAGTCCTCCTCGAGAGGGGGCAGAGTGTAGGGAATCCTCCTCGAGAAGGGGCGGTGCGTAGTGAGTCCTCCTCGAGAGGGGGCAGTGCGTAGGGAGTCCTCCTCGAGAAGGGGCAGTGAGTAGGGAGTCCTCATTGAGAGGGGGCAGTGTGTAGGGAGTCTGCCTCGAGAGGGGGCAGTGCGTCGGGAGTCCTCCACGGGAGAGGGCAGTGCGTAGGGAGTCCTCCTTGGGATAGGGCAGGGCGTAGGGAGTCGTCCTCAGGAGGGGGCAGTGCGTAGGGAGTCCTCCTCGAGAGGGGTCAGTGCGTAGGGAGTCGTCCACGGGAGGGGGCAGTGCGTAGGGAGTCCTCCTCGAGAGCAGGCAGTGCGTAGGGAGTCCTCCTCGAGAGGGGGCAGTGCGTAGGGAGTCCTCCTCGAGAGGGAGCAGTGCATAGGGAGTCCTCCTCGAGAAGGGGCACTGCGTAGGGAGTCCTCCTCGCGAGGGGGCAGTGCTAAGGGAGTCCTCCTCGGGAGGGGGCAATGCGTAGGGAGTCCTCCTCGAGAGGGGGCAGTGCGTCGGGAGTCCTCCACGGGAGGGGGCAGTGCGTAGTGAGTCCTCCTCGAGAGGGGGCAGTGCGTCGGGAGTCGTCCACGGGAGGGGGCAGTGCGTAGGGTGTCCTCCTCGAGAGGTGGCAGTGCGTAGGGAGTCCTCCTCGAGAGGGGGCAGTGCGTAGGGAGTCCTTCTCGGGAGGGGGGGCAGTGCGTCGTGAGTCCTCCTCGAGAGGGGGAAGAGTGTAGGGAATCCTCCTCGAGAAGGGACAGTGCGTAGGGAGTCCTCCTCGTGAGGGAGCAGTGCGTAGTGCGTCCTCCTCGAGAGGGGGCAGTGCATAGTGAGTCCTCCTCGAGAGGGGGCAGTGCGTAGGGAGTCCTCCTCGAGAAGGGGCAGTGAGTAGGGAGTCCTCCTTGAGAGGGGGCAGTGCGTAGGGAGTCCTCCTCGAGAAGGGGCAGTGCGTAGGGAGTCCTCCTTGAGAGGGGGCAGTGCGTAGGAGTCCTCCGAGAGGGGGTAGTGCGTAGGGAGTCCTCCTCGTGAGGGAGCAGTGCGTAGCGCGTCCTCCTCGAGAGGGGGCAGTGCATAGTGAGTCCTCCTCGAGAGGGGGCAGTGCGTAGGGAGTCCTCCTCGAGAAGGGGCAGTGTGTAGGGAGTCCTCCTCGAGAGGGGGCAGTGCGTAGGAGTCCTCCGAGAGGGGGTAGTGCGTAGGGAGTCCTCCTCGTGAGGGAGCAGTGCGTAGCGCGTCCTCCTCGAGAGGGGGCAGTGCATAGTGAGTCCTCCTCGAGAGGGGGCAGTGCGTAGGGAGTCCTCCTCGAGAAGGGGCAGTGAGAAGGGAGTCCTTCTTGAGAGGGAGCAGTGTGTAGGGAGTCCTCCTCGAGAGGGGGCAGTGCATAGGGAGTCCTCCTCGACAGGGGGCAGTGCGTAGGGAGTCCTCCTCGAGAGGGGTCAGTGCGTAGGGAGTCCTCCTCGAGAGCGGGCAGTGCTAAGGGAGTCCTCCTCGTGATAGGGCAGTGCTCCTCAAGAGGGGGCAGTGCATCGAAAGTCCTCCTCGAGAGGGGGCAGTGCATAGAAAGTCCTCCTCGAGATAGGGCAGTGCTAAGGGAGTCCTCCTCGGGAGGGGGCAGTGCGTAGGGAGTCCTCCTCGAGAGAGGGCAGTGCGTCGGGAGTCCTCCACGGGAGGGGGCAGTGCGTAGGTAGTCCTCCTCGAGAGGGGTCAGTGCGTAGGGAGTCCTCCTTGGGATAGGGCAGGGCGTAGGGAGTCGTCCTCGGGAGGGGGCAGTGCGTAGGGAGTCCTCCTCGAGAGGGGGCAGTGCGTAGGGAGTCGTCCTCGGGAGGGGGCAGTGCGTAGGGAGTCCACCTCGAGAGGGGGCAGTGCATAGGGAGTCCTCCTTGGCATAGGGCAGGGCGTAGGGAGTCATCCTCGGGAGGGGGCAGTGCGTAAGGAGTCCTCCTCGAGAGGGGGCAGTGCGTAGGGAGTCCTTCTCGGGAGGGGGGCAGTGCGTCGGGAGTCTTCCTCGAGAGGGGGCAGAGCGTAGGGAATCCTCCTCGAGATGGGGCAGTGCGTAGGGAGTCCTACTCGTGAGGGAGCAGTGCGTAGGGAGTCCTCCTCGAGAGGGGGCAGTGCGTAGGGAGTCCTCCGAGAGGGGGCATTGCGTAGGGAGTCCTCCTCGAGAGGGGGCAGTGCGTAGGGAGCCCTCCTCGGGATCGGGCAGGGCGTAGGGACTCGTCCTCGGGAGGGTGCAGTGTATAGGGAGTCCTCCTCGAGATGGGGCAGTGCGTAGGGAGTCGTCCTCGGGAGGGGGCAGTGCGTACGGAGTCCTCCTCGAGAGGGGGCAGTGCATAGGGAGTCCTCCTCGAGAGGGGGCAGTGCGCAGGGAGTCCTTCTCGGGAGGGTGGCAGTGCGTCGGGAGTCCTCCTCGAGAGGGGGCAGAACGTAGGGAATCCTCCTCGAGAGGGGGTAGTGCGTAGGGAGTCCTCCTCGTGAGGGAGCAGTGCGTCGGGAGTCCTCCTCGCGAGAGGGCAGTGCATAGGGAGTCCTGCTTGAGAGGGGGCAGTGTGTAGGGAGTCCTCCTCGAGAGGGGGCAGTGCGTAGGGAGTCCTCCGAGAGGGGGTAGTGCCTAGGGAGTCCTCCTCGAGAGGGGGCACTGCGTAGGGAGTCCTCCTCTAGAGGGAGCAGTGCATAGGGAGTCCTCCTCGGAAGGGGGCAGAGCGTAGGGAATCCTCCTCGAGATGGGGCAGTGCGTAGGGAGTCCTCCTCGAGAGGGGGCAGTGCGTAGGGAGTCCTCCGAGAGGGGGCATTGCGTAGGGAGTCCTCCTCGAGAGGGGGCAGTGCGTAGGGAGCCCTCCTCGGGATCGGGCAGGGCGTAGGGACTCGTCCTCGGGAGGGTGCAGTGTATAGGGAGTCCTCCTCGAGATGGGGCAGTGCGTAGGGAGTCGTCCTCGGGAGGGGGCAGTGCGTATGGAGTCCTCCTCGAGAGAGGGCAGTGCATAGGGAGTCCTCCTCGAGAGGGGGCAGTGCATAGGGAGTCCTCCTCGAGAGGGGGCAGTGCGCAGGGAGTCCTTCTCGGGAGGGTGGCAGTGCGTCGGGAGTCCTCCTCGAGAGGGGGCAGAACGTAGGGAATCCTCCTCAAGAGGGGGTAGTGCGTAGGGAGTCCTCCTCGTGAGGGAGCAGTGCGTCGGGAGTCCTCCTCGCGAGAGGGCAGTGCATAGGGAGTCCTCCTTGAGAGGGGGTAGTGCGTAGGGAGTCCTCCTCGAGAAGGGGCAGTGCGTAGGGAGTCCTCCTTGAGAGGGGGCAGTGTGTAGGGAGTCCTCCTCGAGAGGGGGTAGTGCGTAGGGAGTCCTCCGAGAGGGGGTAGTGCGTAGGGAGTCCTCCTCGAGAGGGTGCAGTGCGTAGGGAGTCCTCCTTGAGAGGGGGCACTGCGTAGGGAGTCCTCCTCTAGAGGGAGCAGTGCATAGGGAGTCCTCCTCGGAAGGGGGCAGTGCATAGGGAGTCCTCCTCGAGCGGGGTCAGTGCGTAGGGAGCCCTCCTCGAGAGGGGGCAGTGTATAGGGAGTCCTCCTCGGGATAGGGCAGTGCGTAGGGAATCCTCCTCGAGAGGGGGCAGTGCGTAGGGATGCCTCCTCGTGAGGGAGCAGTGCGTAGGGAGTCCTCCTCGTGATAGGGCAGTGCTCCTCAAGAGGGGGCAGTGCATAGAAAGTCCTCCTCGAGAGGGGGCAGTGCATGGAAAGTCTTCCTCGAGATAGGGCAGTGCATAGGGAGTCCTCCTCGAGAGGGGGCAGTGCTAAGGGAGTCCTCCTCGGGAGGGGGCAGTGTGTAGGGAGTCCTCCTCGAGAGAGGGCAGTGCGTCGGGAGTCATCCATGGGAGGGGGCAGTGCGTAGGGAGTCCTCCTCGAGAGGGGTCAGTGCGTAGGGAGTCCTCCTTGGGATAGGGCAGGGCGTAGGGGGTCGTCCTCGGGAGGGGGCAGTGCGTTGGGAGTCCTCCTCGAGAGGGGGCAGTGCGTAGGGAGTCATCCTTGGGAGAGGGCAGTGCGCAGGCAGTCCTCCTTGAGAGGTGGCAGTGCGTAGGGAGTCCTCCTCGAGAGGGGTCAGTGCATAGGGAGTCCTTCTCGGGAGGGGGGCAGTGCGTCGGAAGCCCTCCTCGAGAGGGGGCAGAGCGTAGGGAATCCTCCTCGAGAGGGGGCAGTGCGTCGGGAGTCCTCCTCGTGAGGGAGCAGTGCGTAGGGAGTGCTCCTCGAGAGGGGGCAGTGCAAAGTGAGTCCTCCACGAGAGGGGGCAGTGCGTAGGGAGTCCTCCTCGAGAAGGGGCAGTGAGTAGAGAGTCCTCCTCGAGAAGGGGCAGTGAGTAGGGAGTCCTCCTTGAGAGGGGGCAGTGTGTAGGGAGGCCGCCTCGAGAGGGGGTAGTGTGTCGAGAGTCCTCCACGGGAGGGGGCAGTGCGTAGGGAGTCCTCCTCGAGAGGGGTCAGTGCTTAGGGAGTCATCCTCGGGAGGGGGCAGTGCGTAGGGAGTCCTCCTCGAGAGGGGGCAGTGCGTAGGGAGTCATCCTCGGGAGGGGGCAGTGCGTAGGGAGTCCTCCTCGAGAGGGGGCAGTGCGTAGGGAGTCCTCCTCGAGAGGGGGCAGTGCGTAGGGAGTCCTTCTCGGGAGGGGGGCAGTGCGTCGGGAGTCCTCCTCGAGAGGGGGCAGAGCGTAGGGAATCCTCCTCGAGAGGGGGCAGTGCGTAGGGAGTCCTAGTCGTGAGGGAGCAGTGCGTAGGGAGTCCTCCTCGAGAGGGGGCAGTGCATAGTGAGTCCTCCTCGAGAGGGGGCAGTGCGTAGGGAGTCCTCCTGGAGAAGGGGAAGTGAGTAGGGAGTCTTCCTTGAGAGGGGTCAGTGCGTAGGGAGACCTCCTTGGGATAGGGCAGTGCGTAGGGAGTCCTTCTCGGGAGGGGGGCAGTGCGTCGGGAGTCCTCCTCGAGAGGGGGCAGAGCGTAGGGAATCCTCCTCGAGAGGGGGCAGTGCGTAGGGAGTCCTAGTCGTGAGGGAGCAGTGCGTAGGGAGTCCTCCTCGAGAGGGGGCAGTGCGTAGGGAGTCCTCCTCGAGAGGGGGCAGTGCGTAGGGAGTCCTCCTC
This sequence comes from Scyliorhinus torazame, assembly GCF_047496885.1. Taxonomy (NCBI): domain Eukaryota; kingdom Metazoa; phylum Chordata; class Chondrichthyes; order Carcharhiniformes; family Scyliorhinidae; genus Scyliorhinus; species Scyliorhinus torazame. The sequence goes on along the minus strand of NC_092721.1, from coordinate 211,299,588 downwards.
GGGGTCGGGCAGGGCGTAGGGACTCATCGTCGGGAGGGGGCAGTGTATAGGGAGTCCTCCTCGAGAGGGGGCAGTGCGTAGGGAGTCGTCCTCGGGAGGGGGCAGTGCGTACGGAGTCCTCCTCGAGAGGGGGCAGTGCATAGGGAGTCCTCATCGAGAGGGGGCAGTGCGTAGGGAGTCCTTCTCGGCAGGGGGGCAGTGTGTCGGGAGTCCTCCTCGAGAGGGGGCAGAGCGTAGGGAATCCTCCTCGAGAGGGGGTAGTGCGTAGGGAGTCCTCCTCGTGAGGGAGCAGTGCGTTGGGAGTCCTCCTCGAGAGAGGGCAGTGCATAGGGAGTCCTCCTCGAGCGGGGGCAGTGCGTAGGGAGTCCTGCTCGAGAAGGGGCAGTGCGTAGGGAGTCCTCCTTGAGAGGGGGCAGTGTGTAGGGAGTCCTCCTCGAGAGGGGGCAGTGCGTAGGGAGTCCTCCGAGAGGGGGTAGTGCGTAGGGAGTCCTCCTCGAGAGGGGGCAATGCGTAGGGAGTCCTCCTTGAGAGGGGGCAGTGCGTAGGGAGTCCTCCTCGAGAGGGAGCAGTGCATAGGGAGTCCTCCTCGGGAGGGGGCAGTGCATAGGGAGTCCTCCTCGAGAGGGGTCAGAGCGTAGGGAGTCCTCCTTGGGATAGGGCAGGGCGTAGGGAGTCCTCCTCGAGAGGGGGCAGTGCGTAGGGAGTCATCCTCGGGAGGGGGCAGTGCGTAGGGAGTCCTTCTCGGGAGGGGGCAGTGCGTCGGGAGTCCTCCTCGAGAGGGGGCAGAGCGTAGGGAATCCTCCTCGAGAGGGGGCGTTGCGTAGGGAGTCCTCCTCGTGAGGGAGCAGTGCGTAGGGAGTCCTCCTCGAGAGGGGGCAGTGCATAGTGAGTCCTCCTCGAGAGGGGGCAGTGCGTAGGGAGTCCTCCTGGAGAAGGGGCAGTGAGTAGGGAGTCTTCCTTGAGAGGGGTCAGTGCGCAGGGAGACCTCCTTGGGATAGGGCAGGGCGTAGGGAGTCGTCCTCGGGAGGGGGCAGTGCATAGGGAGTCCTCCTCGAGAGGCGGCAGTGCGTAGGGAGTCGTCCTCGGAAGGGGGCAGTGCGTAGGGAGTCCTCCTTGAGAGGGGGCAGTGCGTAAGGAGTCCTCCTCGAGAGGGGGCAGTGCGTAGGGAGTCCTTCTCGGGAGGGGGGCAGTGCGTCGGGAGTCCTCCTCGAGAGGGGGCAGAGTGTAGGGAATCCTCCTCGAGAGGGGGCAGTGCGTAGGGAGTCCTCCTCGTGAGGGAGCAGTGCGTAGGGAGTCCTCCTCGGGAGGGGGCAGTGCGTAGGGAGTCCTCCGAGAGGGGGCAGTGCGTAGGGAGTCCTCCTCGAGAGGGGGCAGTGCGTAGGGAGTCCTCCTCGAGAGGGGGCAGTGCGTAGGGAGTCCTCCTCGGGATAGGGCAGTGCTCCTCGAGAGGGGGCAGTGCAAAGAAAGTCCTCCTCGAGAGAGGGCAGTGCATATAAAGTCCTCCTCGAGATAGGGCAGTGCGTAGGGAGTCCTCCTCGAGATGGGGCAGTGCTAAGGGAGTCCTCCTCGAGAGAGGGCAGTGCGTCGTGAGTCCTCCACGGGAGGGGGCAGTGCGTAGGGAGTCCTCCTCGAGAGCGTTCAGTGCGTCGGGAGTACTCCTTGGGATAGGGCAGGGCGTAGGGAGTGATCCTCGGGAGGGGGCAGTGCGTAGGGAGTCCTCCTCGAGAGGGGGCACAGCGTAGGGAATCCTCCTCGAGAGGGGGAAGTGCGTAGGGAGTCCTCCTCGTGAGGGAGCAGTGCGTAGGGAGTCCTCCTCGAGAGGGGGCAGTGCGTAGTGAGTCCTCCTCGAGAGGGGGCAGTGCGTAGGGAGTCCTCCTCGAGAAGGGGCAGTGAGTAGGGAGTCCTCATTGAGAGGGGGCAGTGTGTAGGGAGTCCGCCTCGAGAGGGGGCAGTGCGTTGGGAGTCCTCCATGGGAGGGGGCAGTGCGTAGGGAGTCTTCCTCGAGAGGGGTCAGTGCGTAGGGAGTCCTCCTTGGGATAGGGAAGGGCGTAGGGAGTCGTCCTAAGGAGGGGGCAGTGCGTAGGGAGTGCAATCCGAGATGGGGCAGTGCGTAGGGAGTCCTCCTCGAGAGGGGGCAGTGCGAAGGGAGTCCTCCTCGAGAGGGAGCAGAGCATAGGGTGTCCTTCTCGGGAGGGGGCAGTGCATAGGGAGTCCTCCTCGAGAGGGGTCAGTGCGTAGGGAGTCCTCCTCGAGAGGGGGCAGTGCGTAGGGAGTCATCGTCGGGATAGGGCAGTGCGTAGGGAGTCCTCCTCGAGAGGGGGCAGTGCATAGGGAGTCCACCTCGGGATAGGGCAGTGCGTAGGGAGTCCTCCTCGAAAGGGGGCAGTGCGTAGGTAGTCCTACTCGGGAGGAGGCAATGCATAGGGAGACCTCCTTGAGACGGGGCAGTGCGTAGGGTGTCCTCCTCGAGAGGGGGCAGTGCGTAGGGAGTCCTCATCGAGAGGGGGCAGTGCGTAGGGAGTCCTCTTCGAGAGGGGGCAGTACGTAGGGAGTCCTCCTCGGGATAGGGCAGTGCGTAGGGAATCCTCCTCGAGAGGGGGTAGTGCGTAGGGACTCATCCTCGTGAGGGAGCAGTGCGTAGCGAGTCCTCCTGAAGAGGCGGCAGTGCATAGGGAGTCCTCCTCGAGAGGGGGCAGTGCGTAGGGTCCTCCTCGAGAGGGGGCAGTGCTAAGGGAGTCCTCCTCGGGAGGGGGCAATGCGTAGGGAGTCCTCCTCGAGAGGGGGCAGTGCGTCGGGAGTCGTCCACGGGAGGGGGCAGTGCGTAGGGAGTCCTCCTCGAGAGGGGGCAGTGCGTAGGGAGTCCTCCTCGAGAGGGGGCAGTGCGTAGGGAGTCCTTCTCGGGAGGGGGGCAGTGCGTCGGGAGTCCTCCTCGAGAGGGGGCAGAGTGTAGGGAATCCTCCTCGAGAAGGGGCAGTGCGTAGTGAGTCCTCCTCGAGAGGGGGCAGTGCGTAGGGAGTCCTCCTCGAGAAGGGGCAGTGAGTAGGGAGTCCTCATTGAGAGGGGGCAGTGTGTAGGGAGTCCGCCTCGAGAGGGGGCAGTGCGTCGGGAGTCCTCCACGGGAGAGGGCAGTGCGTAGGGAGTCCTCCTTGGGATAGGGCAGGGCGTAGGGAGTCGTCCTCAGGAGGGGGCAGTGCGTCGGGAGTCCTCCTCGAGAGGGGTCAGTGCGTAGGGAGTCGTCCTCGGGAGGGGGCAGTGCGTAGGGAGTCCTCCTCGAGAGGGGGCAGTGCTAAGGGAGTCCTCCTCGGGAGGGGCAATGCGTAGGGAGTCCTCCTCGAGAGGGGGCAGTGCGTCGGGAGTCCTCCACGGGAGGGGGCAGTGCGTAGTGAGTCCTCCTCGAGAGGGGGCAGTGCGTCGGGAGTCGTCCACGAGAGGGGGCAGTGCGTAGGGAGTCCTCCTCGAGAGGGGGCAGTGCGTAGTGAGTCCTTCTCGGGAGGGGGGCAGTGCGTTGGGAGTCCTCCTCGAGAGGGGGCAGAGTGTAGGGAATCCTCCTCGAGAAGGGGCAGTGCGTGGTGAGTCCGCCTCGAGAGGGGGCAGTGCGTCGGGAGTCCTCCACGGGAGAGGGCAGTGCGTAGGGAGTCCTCCTTGGGATAGGGCAGGGCGTAGGGAGTCGTCCTCAGGAGGGGGCAGTGCTTAGGGAGTCCTCGAGAGGGGTCAGTGCGTAGGGAGTCGTCCTCGGGAGGGGGCAGTGCGTAGGGAGTCCTCCTCGAGAGCGGGCAGTGCGTAGGGAGTCCTCCTCGAGAGGGGGCAGTGCGTAGGGAGTCCTCCTCGAGAGGGAGCAGTGCATAGGGAGTCCTCCTCGAGAAGGGGCAGTGCGTAGGGAGTCCTCCTCGCGAGGGGGCAGTGCTAAGGGAGTCCTCCTCGGGAGGGGGCAATGCGTAGGGAGTCCTCCTCGAGAGGGGGCAGTGCGTCGGGAGTCCTCCACGGGAGGGGGCAGTGCGTAGTGAGTCCTCCTCGAGAGGGGGCAGTGCGTCGGGAGTCGTCCACGGGAGGGGGCAGTGCGTAGGGTGTCCTCCTCGAGAGGGGGCACTGCGTAGGGAGTCCTCCTCGAGAGGGGGCAGTGCGTAGGGAGTCCTTCTCGGGAGGGGGGCAGTGCGTCGTGAGTCCTCCTCGAGAGGGGGAAGAGTGTAGGGAATCCTCCTCGAGAAGGGGCAGTGCGTAGGGAGTCCTCCTCGTGAGGGAGCAGTGCGTAGGGAGTCCTCCTCGTGAGGGAGCAGTGCGTAGCGCGTCCTCCTCGAGAGGCGGCAGTGCAGTGAGTCCTCCTCGAGAGGGGACAGTGCGTAGGGAGTCCTCCTCGAGAAGGGGCAGTGAGTAGGGAGTCCTTCTTGAGAGGGAGCAGTGTGTAGGGAGTCCTCCTCGAGAGGGGGCAGTGCATAGGGAGTCCTCCTCGACAGGGGGCAGTGCGTAGGGAGTCCTCCTCGAGAGGTGTCAGTGCGTAGGGAGTCCTCCTCGAGAGCGGGCAGTGCTAAGGGAGTCCTCCTCGTGATAGGGCAGTGCTCCTCAAGAGGGGGCAGTGCATAGAAAGTCCTCCTCGAGATAGGGCAGTGCAAAGGGAGTCCTCCTCGGGAGGGGGCAGTGCGTAGGGAGTCCTCCTCGAGAGAGGGCAGTGCGTCGGGAGTCCTCCACGGGAGGGGGCAGTGCGTAGGTAGTCCTCCTCGAGAGGGGTCAGTGCGTAGGGAGTCCTCCTTGGGATAGGGCAGGGCGTAGGGAGTCGTCCTCGGGAGGGGGCAGTGCGTAGGGAGTCCTCCTCGAGAGGGGGCAGTGCGTAGGGAGTCGTCCTCGGGAGGGGGCAGTGCGTAGGGAGTCCACCTCGAGAGGGGGCAGTGCATAGGGAGTCCTCCTTGGCATAGGGCAGGGCGTAGGGAGTCATTCTCAGGAGGGGGCAGTGCGTAAGGAGTCCTCCTCGAGAGGGGGCAGTGCGTAGGGAGTCCTTCTCGGGAGGGGGGCAGTGCGTCGGGAGTCTTCCTCGAGAGGGGGCAGAGCGTAGGGAATCCTCCTCGAGATGGGGCAGTGCGTAGGGAGTCCTACTCGTGAGGGAGCAGTGCGTAGGGAGTCCTCCGAGAGGGGGCATTGCGTAGGGAGTCCTCCTCGAGAGGGGGCAGTGCGTAGGGAGCCCTCCTCGGGATCGGGCAGGGCGTAGGGACTCGTCCTCGGGAGGGTGCAGTGTATAGGGAGTCCTCCTCGAGAGGGGGCAGTGCGTACGGAGTCCTCCTCGAGAGGGGGCAGTGCATAGGGAGTCCTCCTCGAGAGGGGGCAGTGTGAAGGGAGTCCTTCTCGGGAGGGTGGCAGTGCGTCGGGAGTCCTCCTCGAGAGGGGGCAGAACGTAGGGAATCCTCCTCGAGAGGGGGTAGTGCGTAGGGAGTCCTCCTCGTGAGGGAGCAGTGCGTCGGGAGTCCTCCTCGCGAGAGGGCAGTGCATAGGGAGTCCTCCTTGAGAGGGGGCAGTGAGTAGGGAGTCCTCCTCGAGAAGGGGCAGTGCGTAGGGAGTCCTCCTTGAGAGGGGGCAGTGTGTAGGGAGTCCTCCTCGAGAGGGGGCAGTGCGTAGGGAGTCCTCCGAGAGGGGGTAGTGCGTAGGGAGTCCTCCTCGAGAGGGGGCAGTGCCTAGGGAGTCCTCCTTGAGAGGGGGCACTGCGTAGGGAGTCCTCCTCTAGAGGGAGCAGTGCATAGGGAGTCCTCCTCGGAAGGGGGCAGAGCGTAGGGAATCCTCCTCGAGATGGGGCAGTGCGTAGGGAGTCCTCCTCGAGAGGGGGCAGTGCGTAGGGAGTCCTCCGAGAGGGGGCATTGCGTAGGGAGTCCTCCTCGAGAGGGGGCAGTGCGTAGGGAGCCCTCCTCGGGATCGGGCAGTGCGTAGGGAGTCGTCCTCGGGAGGGGGCAGTGCGTACGGAGTCCTCCTCGAGAGGGGGCAGTGCATAGGCAGTCCTCCTCGAGAGGGGGCAGTGCGCAGGGAGTCCTTCTCGGGAGGGTGGCAGTGCGTCGGGAGTCCTCCTCGAGAGGGGGCAGAATGTAGGGAATCCTCCTCGAGAGGGGGTAGTGCGTAGGGAGTCCTCCTCGTGAGGGAGCAGTGCGTCGGGAGTCCTCCTCGCGAGAGGGCAGTGCATAGGGAGTCCTCCTTGAGAGGGGGCAGTGCGTAGGGAGTCCTCCTCGAGAAGGGGCAGTGCGTAGGGAGTCCTCCTTGAGAGGGGGCAGTGTGTAGGGAGTCCTCCTCGAGAGGGGGCAGTGCGTAGGGAGTCCTCCGAGAGGGGGTAGTGCGTAGGGAGTCCTCCTCGAGAGGGGGCAGTGCCTAGGGAGTCCTCCTTGAGAGGGGGCACTGCGTAGGGAGTCCTCCTCTAGAGGGAGCAGTGCATAGGGAGTCCTCCTCGGAAGGGGGCTGAGCGTAGGGAATCCTCCTCGAGATGGGGCAGTGCGTAGGGAGTCCTCCTCGAGAGGGGGCAGTGCGTAGGGAGTCCTCCGAGAGGGGGCATTGCGTAGGGAGTCCTCCTCGAGAGGGGGCAGTGCGTAGGGAGCCCTCCTCGGGATCGGGCAGGGCGTAGGGACTCGTCCTCGGGAGGGTGCAGTGTATAGGGAGTCCTCCTCGAGATGGGGCAGTGCGTAGGGAGTCATCCTCGGGAGGGGGCAGTGCGTACGGAGTCCTCCTCGAGAGGGGGCAGTGCATAGGGAGTCCTCCTCGAGAGGGGGCAGTGCGCAGGGAGTCCTTCTCGGGAGGGTGGCAGTGCGTCGGGAGTCCTCCTCGAGAGGGGGCAGAACGTAGGGAATCCTCCTCGAGAGGGGGTAGTGCGTAGGGAGTCCTCCTCGTGAGGGAGCAGTGCGTCGGGAGTCCTCCTCGCGAGAGGGCAGTGCATAGGGAGTCCTCCTTGAGAGGGGGCAGTGCGTAGGGAGTCCTCCTCGAGAAGGGGCAGTGCGTAGGGAGTCCTCCTTGAGAGGGGGCAGTGTGTAGGGAGTCCTCCTCGAGAGGGGGCAGTGCGTAGGGAGTCCTCCGAGAGGGGGTAGTGCGTAGGGAGTCCTCCTCGAGAGGGGGCAGTGCGTAGGGAGTCCTCCTTGAGAGGGGGCACTGCGTAGGGAGTCCTCCTCTAGAGGGAGCAGTGCATAGGGAGTCCTCCTAGGAAGGGGGCAGTGCATAGGGAGTCCTCCTCGAGCGGGGTCAGTGCGTAGGGAGCCCTCCTCGAGAGGGGGCAGTGTGTAGGGAGTCCTCCTCGGGATAGGGCAGTGCGTAGGGAATCCTCCTCGAGAGGGGGCAGTGCGTAGGGACTCCTCCTCGTGAGGGAGCAGTGCGTAGGGAGTCCTCCTCGTGATAGGGCAGTGCTCCTCAAGAGGGGGCAGTGCTAAGGGAGTCCTCCTCGGGAGGGGGCAGTGCGTAGGGAGTCCTCCTCGAGAGAGGGCAGTGCGTCGGGAGTCCTCCATGGGAGGGGGCAGTGCGTAGGGAGTCCTCCTCGAGAGGGGTCAGTGCGTAGGGAGTCCTCCTTGGGATAGGGCAGGGCGTAGGGAGTCGTCCTCGGGAGGGGGCCGTGCGCAGGGAGTCCTCCTCGAGAGGGCGCAGTGCGTAGGGAGTCGTCCTCGGGAGGGGGCAGTGCGCAGGCAGTCCTCCTCGAGAGGTGGCAGTCCGTAGGGAGTCCTCCTCCAGAGGGGTCAGTGCATAGGGAGTCCTTCTCGGGAGGGGGGCAGTGCGTCGGAAGCCCTCCTCGAGAGGGGGCAGAGCGTAGGGAATCCTCCTCGAGAGGGGGCAGTGCGTCGGGAGTCCTCCTCGTGAGGGAGCAGTGCGTAGGGAGTCCTCCTCGAGAGGGGGCAGTGCAAAGTGAGTCCTCCACGAGAGGGGGCAGTGCGTAGGGAGTCCTCCTCGAGAAGGGGCAGTGAGTAGAGAGTCCTCCTCGAGAAGGGGCAGTGAGTAGGGAGTCCCCCTTGAGAGGGGGCAGTGTGTAGGGAGTCATCCTCGAGAGGGGGCAGTGTGTAGGGAGTCCTCCTCGAGAGGGGGCAGTGAGTAGGGAGTCCTCCTTGAGAGGGGGCAGTGTGTAGGGAGTCCGCCTCGAGAGGGGGTAGTGTGTAGGGAGTCCTCCTCGAGAGGGGGCAGTGCGTAGGGAGTCCTCCTCGAGAGGGGGCAGTGCGTAGGGAGTCCTCCTCGAGAGGGGGCAGTGAGTAGGGAGTCCTCCTTGAGAGGGGGCAGTGTGTAGGGAGTCCGCCTCGAGAGGGGGTAGTGTGTCGAGAGTCGTCCACGGGAGGGGGCAGTGCGTAGGGAGTCCTCCTCGAGAGGGGTCAGTGCTTAGGGAGTCCTCCTTGGCATAGGGCAGGGCGTAGGGAGTCATCCTCGGGAGCGGGCAGTGCGTAGGGAGTCCTCCTCGAGAGGGGGCAGTGCGTAGGGAGTCATCCTCGGGAGGGGGCAGTGCGTAGGGAGTCCTCCTCGAGAGGGGGCAGTGCGTAGGGAGTCCTCCTCGAGAGGGGGCAGTGCGTAGGGAGTCCTTCTCGGGAGGGGGGCAGTGCGTCGGGAGTCCTCCTCGAGAGGGGGCAGAGCGTAGGGAATCCTCCTCGAGAGGGGGCAGTGCGTAGGGAGTCCTAGTCGTGAGGGAGCAGTGCATAGGGAGTCCTCCTCGAGAGGGGGCAGTGCGTAGGGAGTCCTCCGAGAGGGGGCAGCGCGTAGGGAGTCCTCCTCGGGGTCGGGCAGGGCGTAGGGATTCCTCCTCGGGAGGGGGCAGTGTATAGGGAGTCCTCCTCGAGACTGGGCAGTGCGTAGGGAGTCCTCCTCGAGAGGGGGCAGTGCGTATGGAGTCCTCCTCGAGAGGGGGCAGTGCATACGGAGTCCTCCTCGAGAGGGGGCAGTGCGTAGGGAGTCCTTCTCGGGAGGGGGGCAGTGCGTCGGGAGTCCTCCTCGAGAGGGGGCAGAGCGTAGGGAATCCTCCTCGAGAAGGGGTAGTGCGTAGGGAGTCCTCCTCGAGAGGGGGCAGTGCGTAGGGAGTCCTTCTCGGGAGGGGGTAGTGCGTCGGGAGTCCTCCTCGAGAAGGGGCAGTGAGTAGGGAGTCCTCCTTGAGAGGGAGCAGTGTGAAGGGAGTCCTCCTCGAGAGGGGGCAGTGCGTAGGGAGTCCACCGAGAGGGGGCAGTGCATAGGGAGTCCTCCTCGGGATAGGGCAGGGCATAGGGAGTTGTTCTCAAGAAGGGGCAGTGTGTAGGGAGTCCTCCTCGAGAGGGGGCAGTGCGTAGGGAGTCCTCCTCGAGAGGGGGCAGTGAGTAGGGAGTCCTCCTCGAGAGGGGGCAGTGTATAGGGAGTCCTCCTCGAGACTGGGCAGTGCGTAGGGAGTCGTCCTCGGGAGGGGGCAGTGCGTATGGAGTCCTCCTCGAGAGGGGGCAGTGCATACGGAGTCCTCCTCGAGAGGGGGCAGTGCGTAGGGAGTCCTTCTCGGGAGGGGGGCAGTGCGTCGGGAGTCCTCCTCGAGAGGGGCAGAGCGTAGGGAATCCTCCTCGAGAAGGGGTAGTGCGTAGGGAGTCCTCCTCGAGAGGGGGCAGTGCGTAGGGAGTCCTTCTCGGGAGGGGGGCAGTGCGTCGGGAGTCCTCCTCGAGAAGGGGCAGTGCGTAGGGAGTCCACCTCGAGAGGGGGCAGTGCATAGGGAGTCCTCCTTGGCATAGGGCAGTGCGTAGGGAGTCATCCTCGGGAGGGGGCAGTGCGTAAGGAGTCCTCCTCGAGAGGGGGCAGTGCGTAGGGAGTCCTTCTCGGGAGGGGGGCAGTGCGTCGGGAGTCTTCCTCGAGAGGGGGCAGAGCGTAGGGAATCCTCCTCGAGATGGGGCAGTGCGTAGGGAGTCCTACTCGTGAGGGAGCAGTGCGTAGGGAGTCCTCCTCGAGAGGGGGCAGTGCGTAGGGAGTCCTCCGAGAGGGGGCATTGCGTAGGGAGTCCTCCTCGAGAGGGGGCAGTGCGTAGGGAGCCCTCCTCGGGATCGGGCAGGGCGTAGGGACTCGTCCTCGGGAGGGTGCAGTGTATAGGGAGTCCTCCTCGAGAGGGGGCAGTGCGTACGGAGTCCTCCTCGAGAGGGGGCAGTGCATAGGGAGTCCTCCTCGAGAGGGGGCAGTGCGCAGGGAGTCCTTCTCGGGAGGGTGGCAGTGCGTCGGGAGTCCTCCTCGAGAGGGGGCAGAACGTAGGGAATCCTCCTCGAGAGGGGGTAGTGCGTAGGGAGTCCTCCTCGTGAGGGAGCAGTGCGTCGGGAGTCCTCCTCGCGAGAGGGCAGTGCATAGGGAGTCCTCCTTGAGAGGGGGCAGTGCGTAGGGAGTCCTCCTCGAGAAGGGGCAGTGCGTAGGGAGTCCTCCTTGAGAGGGGGCAGTGTGTAGGGAGTCCTCCTCGAGAGGGGGCAGTGCGTAGGGAGTCCTCCGAGAGGGGGTAGTGCGTAGGGAGTCCTCCTCGAGAGGGAGCAGTGCCTAGGGAGTCCTCCTTGAGAGGGGGCACTGCGTAGGGAGTCCTCCTCTAGAGGGAGCAGTGCATAGGGAGTCCTCCTCGGAAGGGGGCAGAGCGTAGGGAATCCTCCTCGAGATGGGGCAGTGCGTAGGGAGTCCTCCTCGAGAGGGGGCAGTGCGTAGGGAGTCCTCCGAGAGGGGGCATTGCGTAGGGAGTCCTCCTCGAGAGGGGGCAGTGCGTAGGGAGCCCTCCTCGGGATCGGGCAGGGCGTAGGGACTCGTCCTCGGGAGGGTGCAGTGTATAGGGAGTCCTCCTCGAGATGGGGCAGTGCGTAGGGAGTCGTCCTCGGGAGGGGGCAGTGCGTACGGAGTCCTCCTCGAGAGGGGGCAGTGCATAGGGAGTCCTCCTCGAGAGGGGGCAGTGCGCAGGGAGTCCTTCTCGGGAGGGTGGCAGTGCGTCGGGAGTCCTCCTCGAGAGGGGGCAGAACGTAGGGAATCCTCCTCGAGAGGGGGTAGTGCGTAGGGAGTCCTCCTCGTGAGGGAGCAGTGCGTCGGGAGTCCTCCTCGCGAGAGGGCAGTGCATAGGGAGTCCTCCTTGAGAGGGGGCAGTGCGTAGGGAGTCCTCCTCGAGAAGGGGCAGTGCGTAGGGAGTCCTCCTTGAGAGGGGGCAGTGTGTAGGGAGTCCTCCTCGAGAGGGGGCAGTGCGTAGGGAGTCCTCCGAGAGGGGGTAGTGCGTAGGGAGTCCTCCTCGAGAGGGGGCAGTGCGTAGGGAGTCCTCCTCTAGAGGGAGCAGTGCATAGGGAGTCCTCCTCGGAAGGGGGCAGTGCATAGGGAGTCCTCCTCGAGCGGGGTCAGTGCGTAGGGAGCCCTCCTCGAGAGGGGGCAGTGTGTAGGGAGTCCTCCTCGGGATAGGGCAGTGCGTAGGGAATCCTCCTCGAGAGGGGGCAGTGCGTAAGGACTCCTCCTCGTGAGGGAGCAGTGCGTAGGGAGTCCTCCTCGGGAGGAGGCAGTGCGTAGGGAGTCCTCCTCGAGAGAGGGCAGTGCGTCGGGAGTCCTCCATGGGAGGGGGCAGTGCGTAGGGAGTCCTCCTCGAGAGGGGTCAGTGCGTAGGGAGTCCTCCTTGGGATAGGGCAGGGCGTAGGGAGTCGTCCTCGGGAGGGGGCCGTGCGTAGGGAGTCCTCCTCGAGAGGGCGCAGTGCGTAGGGAGTTGTCCTCGGGAGGGGGCAGTGCGCAGGCAGTCCTCCTCGAGAGGTGGCAGTGCGTAGGGAGTCCTCCTCGAGAGGGGTCAGTGCATAGGGAGTCCTTCTCGGGAGGGGGGCAGTGCGTCGGAAGCCCTCCTCGAGAGGGGGCAGAGCGTAGGGAATCCTCCTCGAGAGGGGGCAGTGCGTCGGGAGTCCTCCTCGTGAGGGAGCAGTGCGTAGGGAGTCCTCCTCGAGAGTGGGCAGTGCAAAGTGAGCCCTCCACGAGAGGGGGCAGTGCGTAGGGAGTCCTCCTCGAGAAGGGGCAGTGAGTAGAGAGTCCTCCTCGAGAAGGGGCAGTGAGTAGGGAGTCCTCCTTGAGAGGGGGCAGTGTGTAGGGAGTCATCCTCGAGAGGGGGCAGTGTGTAGGGAGTCCTCCTCGAGAGGGGGCAGTGAGTAGGGAGTCCTCCTTGAGAGGGGGCAGTGCGTAGGGAGTCCTCCGAGAGGGGGTAGTGCGTAGGGAGTCCTCCTCGAGAGGGGGCAGTGCGTAGGGAGTCCTCCTCTAGAGGCAGCAGTGCATAGGGAGTCCTCCTCGGAAGGGGGCAGTGCATAGGGAGTCCTCCTCGAGCGGGGTCAGTGCGTAGGGAGCCCTCCTCGAGAGGGGGCAGTGTGTAGGGAGTCCTCCTCGGGATAGGGCAGTGCGTAGGGAATCCTCCTCGAGAGGGGGCAGTGCGTAGGGACTCCTCCTCGTGAGGGAGCAGTGCGTAGGGAGTCCTCCTCATGATAGGGCAGTGCTCCTCAAGAGGGGGCAGTGCTAAGGGAGTCCTCCTCGGGAGGAGGCAGTGCGTAGGGAGTCCTCCTCGAGAGAGGGCAGTGCGTCGGGAGTCCTCCATGGGAGGGGGCAGTGCGTAGGGAGTCCTCCTCGAGAGGGGTCAGTGCGTAGGGAGTCCTCCTTGGGATAGGGCAGGGCGTAGGGAGTCGTCCTCGGGAGGGGGCCGTGCGTAGGGAGTCCTCCTCGAGAGGGCGCAGTGCGTAGGGAGTTGTCCTCGGGAGGGGGCAGTGTGCAGGCAGTCCTCCTCGAGAGGTGGCAGTGCGTAGGGAGTCCTCCTCGAGAGGGGTCAGTGCATAGGGAGTCCTTCTCGGGAGGGGGGCAGTGCGTCGGAAGCCCTCCTCGAGAGGGGGCAGAGCGTAGGGAATCCTCCTCGAGAGGGGGCAGTGCGTCGGGAGTCCTCCTCGTGAGGGAGCAGTGCGTAGGGAGTCCTCCTCGAGAGGGGGCAGTGCAAAGTGAGTCCTCCACGAGAGGGGGCAGTGCGTAGGGAGTCCTCCTCGAGAAGGGGCAGTGAGTAGAGAGTCCTCCTCGAGAAGGGGCAGTGAGTAGGGAGTCCTCCTTGAGAGGGGGCAGTGTGTAGGGAGTCATCCTCGAGAGGGGGCAGTGTGTAGGGAGTCCTCCTCGAGAGGGGGCAGTGAGTAGGGAGTCCTCCTTGAGAGGGGGCAGTGTGTAGGGAGTCCGCCTCGAGAGGGGGTAGTGTGTAGGGAGTCCTCCTCGAGAGGGGGCAGTGCGTAGGGAGTCCTCCTCGAGAGGGGGCAGAACGTAGGGAGTCCTCCTCGAGAGGGGGCAGTGAGTAGGGAGTCCTCCTTGAGAGGGGGCAGTGTGTAGGGAGTCCGCCTCGAGAGGGGGTAGTGTGTAGGGAGTCCTCCTCGAGAGGGGGCAGTGCGTAGGGAGTCCTCCTCGAGAGGGGGCAGAACGTAGGGAGTCCTCCTCGAGCGGGGGCAGTGAGTAGGGAGTCCTCCTTGAGAGGGGGCAGTGTGTTGAGAGTCCTCCACGGGAGGGGGCAGTGCGTAGGGAGTCCTCCTCGAGAGGGGTCAGTGCTTAGGGAGTCCTCCTTGGCATAGGGCAGGGCGTAGGGAGTCATCCTCGGGAGCGGGCAGTGCGTAGGGAGTTATCCTCGGGAGGGGGCAGTGCGTAGGGAGTCCTCCTCGAGAGGGGGCAGTGCGTAGGGAGTCCTCCTCGAGAGGGGGCAGTGCGTAGGGAGTCCTTCTCGGGAGGGGGGCAGTGCGTCGGGAGTCCTCCTCGAGAGGGGGCAGAACGTAGGGAATCCTCCTCGAGAGGGGGCAGTGCGTAGGGAGTCCTAGACGTGAGGGAGCAGTGCGTAGGGAGTCCTCCTCGAGAGGGGGCAGTGCGTACGGAGTCCTCCGAGAGGGGGCAGCGCGTAGGGAGTCCTCCTCGAGAGGGGGCAGTGCGTAGGGAGTCCTCCTCGGGGTCGGGCAGGGCGTAGGGACTCATCGTCGGGAGGGGGCAGTGTATAGGGAGTCCTCCTCGAGAGGGGGGAGTGCGTAGGGAGTCGTCCTCGGGAGGGGGCAGTGCGTACGGAGTCCTCCTCGAGAGGGGGCAGTGCGTAGGGAGTCCTTCTCGGCAGGGGGGCAGTGTGTCGGGAGTCCTCCTCGAGAGGGGGCAGAGCGTAGGGAATCCTCCTCGAGAGGGGGTAGTGCGTAGGGAGTCCTCCTCGTGAGGGAGCAGTGCGTTGGGAGTCCTCCTCGAGAGAGGGCAGTGCATAGGGAGTCCTCCTCGAGCGGGGGCAGTGCGTAGGGAGTCCTGCTCGAGAAGGGGCAGTGCGTAGGGAGTCCTCCTTGAGAGGGGGCAGTGTGTAGGGAGTCCTCCTCGAGAGGGGGCAGTGCGTAGGGAGTCCTCCGAGAGGGGGTAGTGCGTAGGGAGTCCTCCTCGAGAGGGGGCAGTGCGTAGGGAGTCCTCCTTGAGAGGGGGCAGTGCGTAGGGAGTCCTCCTCGAGAGGGAGCAGTGCATAGGGAGTCCTCCTCGGGAGGGGGCGGTGCATAGGGAGTCCTCCTCGAGAGGGGTCAGTGCGTAGGGAGTCCTCCTCGAGAGGGGGCAGTGCGTAGGGAGTCCTCCTCGGGATAGGGCAGTGCGTAGTGAGTCCTCCTCGAGATGGGGCAGTGCGTCGGGAGTTGTCCTCGGGAGGGGGCAGTGCGTAGGGAGTCCTCCTCGAGAGGGGGCAGTGCGTAGGGAGTCCTCCTCGAGAGGGGGCAGTGCGTAGGGAGTCCTTCTCGGGAGGGGGGCAGTGCGTCGGGAGTCCTCCTCGAGAAGGGGCAGTGAGCAGGGAGTCCTCCTTGAGAGGGAGCAGTGTGCAGGGAGTCCTCCTCGAGAGGGGGCAGTGCGTAGGGAGTCCTCCTCGAGAGGGGGCAGTGCGTAGGGAGTCCTTCTCTGGAGGGGGGCAGTGCGTCGGGAGTCCTCCTCGAGAGGGGGCAGAGCGTAGGGAATCCTCCTCGAGAGGGGGTAGTGCGTAGGGAGTCCTCCTCGTGAGGGAGCAGTGCGTTGGGAGTCCTCCTCGAGAGAGGGCAGTGCATAGGGAGTCCTCCTCGAGCGGGGGCAGTGCGTAGGGAGTCCTCCTCGAGAAGGGGCAGTGCGTAGGGAGTCCTCCTTGAGAGGGGGCAGTGTGTAGGGAGTCCTCCTCGAGAGGGGGCAGTGCGTAGGGAGTCCTCCGAGAGGGGGTATTGCGTAGGGAGTCCTCCTCGAGAGGGGGCAGTGCGTAGGGAGTCCTCCTTGAGAGGGGGCAGTGCGTAGGGAGTCCTCCTCGAGAGGGAGCAGTGCATAGGGAGTCCTCCTCGGGAGGGGGCAGTGAATAGTTAGTCCTCCTCGAGAGGGGTCAGTGCGTAGGGAGTCCTCCTCGAGAGGGGGCAGTGCGTAGGGAGTCCTCCTCGGGATAGGGCAGTGCGTAGTGAGTCCTCCTCGAGATGGGGCAGTGCGTCGGGAGTCGTCCTCGGGAGGGGGCAGTGCTTAGGGAGTCCTCCTCGAGAGGGGGCAGTGCGTAGGGAGTCCTCCTCGAGAGGGGGCAGTGCGTAGGGAGTCCTTCTCGGGAGGGGGGCAGTGCGTCGGGAGTCCTCCTCGAGAAGGGGCAGTGAGTAGGGAGTCCTCCTTGAGAGGGAGCAGTGTGTAGGGAGTCCTCCTCGAGAGGGGGCAGTGCGTAGGGAGTCCACCGAGAGGGGGCAGTGCATAGGGAGTCCTCCTCGCGATAGGGCAGGGCATAGGGAGTCGTTCTCGAGAAGGGGCAGTGTGTAGGGAGGCCTCCTCGAGAGGGTGCAGTGCGTAGGGAGTCCTCCTCGAGAGGGGGCAGTGAGTAGGGAGTCCTCCTCGAGAGGGGGCAGTGTGTAGGGAGTCCTCTTCGAGAGGGGGCAGTGCGTAGGGAGTCCTCCTCGAGAGGGGGCAGTGCGTAGGGAGTCCTCCTCGGGATAGGGCAGTGCGTAGGGAGTCGTCCTCGGGAGGGGGCAGTGCATAGGGAGTCCTCCTCGAGAGGGGGCAGTGCGTAGGGAGTCCTTCTCGGGAGGGGCGCAGTGCGTCGTGAGTCCACCTCGAGAGGGGGCAGAGCGTAGGGAATCCTCCTCGAGAGGGGGCAGTGCGTAGGGAGTCCTACTCGTGAGGGAGCAGTGCGTAGGGAGTCCTCCTCGAGAGGGGGCAGTGCGTAGGGAGTCCTCCTAGACGGGGCAGCGCGTAGGGAGTCCTCCTCGAGAGTGGGCAGTGCGTAGGGAGTCCTCCTCGGGATCGGGCAGGGCGTAGGGACTCATCCTCGGGAGGGGGCAGTGTATAGGGAGTCCTCCTCGAGACTGGGCAGTGCGTAGGGAGTCGTCCTCGGGAGGGCGCAGTGCGTATGGAGTCCTCCTCGAGAGGGGGCAGTGCATACGGAGTCCTCCTCGAGAGGGGGCAGTGCGTAGGGAGTCCTTCTCGGGAGGGGGGCAGTGCGTCGGGAGTCCTCCTCGAGAGGGGGCAGAGCGTAGGGAATCCTCCTCGAGAAGGGGTAGTGCGTAGGGAGTCCTCCTCGAGAGGGGGCAGTGCGTAGGGAGTCCTTCTCGGGAGGGGGGCAGTGCGTCGGGAGTCCTCCTCGAGAAGGGGCAGTGAGTAGGGAGTCCTCCTTGAGAGGGAGCAGTGTGTAGGGAGTCCTCCTCGAGAGGGGGCAGTGCGTAGGGAGTCCACCGAGAGGGGGCAGTGCATAGGGAGTCCTCCTCGGGATAGGGCAGGGCATAGGGAGTCGTTCTCAAGAAGGGGCAGTGTGTAGGGAGTCCTCCTCGAGAGGGGGCAGTGCGTAGGGAGTCCTCCTCGAGAGGGGGTAGTGAGTAGGGAGTCCTCCTCGAGAGGGGGCAGTGAGTAGGGAGTCTTCCTCGAGAGGGGGCAGTGCGTAGGGAGTCCTCCTCGAGAGGGGGCAGTGCGTAGGGAGTCCTCCTCGGGTAGGGCAGGGCGTAGGGAGTCGTCCTCGGGAGGGGGCAGTGCATAGGGAGTCCTCCTCGAGATGGGGCAGAGCGTAGGGAATCCTCCTCGAGAGGGGGCAGTGCGTAGGGAATCCTTCTCGGGAGGGGCGCAGTGCGTCGGGAGTCCTCCTCGAGAGGGGGCAGAGCGTAGGGAATCCTCCTCGAGAGGGGGCAGTGCGTAGGGAGTCCTACTCGTGAGGGAGCAGTGCGTAGGGAGTCCTCCTCGAGAGGGGGCAGTGCGTAGGGAGTCCTCCTAGAGGGGGCAGCGCGTAGGGAGTCCTCCTCGAGAGGGGGCAGTGCGTAGGGAGTCCTCCTCAGGATCGGGCAGGGCGTAGGGAGTCCTCCTCGGGATCGGGCAGGGCGTAGGGACTCATCCTCGGGAGGGGGCAGTGTATAGGGAGTCCTCCTCGAGACTGGGCAGTGCGTAGGGAGTCGTCCTCGGGAGGGGGCAGTGCGTATGGAGTCCTCCTCGAGAGGGGGCAGTGCATACGGAGTCCTCCTCGAGAGGGGGCAGTGCGTAGGGAGTCCTTCTCGGGAGGGGGGCAGTGCGTCGGGAGTCCTCCTCGAGAGGGGGCAGAGCGTAGGGAATCCTCCTTGAGAAGGGGTAGTGCGTAGGGAGTCCTCCTCGTGAGGGAGCAGTGCGTTGGGAGTCCTCCTCGAGAGAGGGCAGTGCATAGGGAGTCCTCCTCGAGCGGGGGCAGTGCGTAGGGAGTCCTCCGCGAGAAGGGGCAGTGCGTAGGGAGTCCTCCTTGAGAGGGGGCAGTGTGTAGGGAGTCCTCCTCGAGAGGGGGCAGTGCGTAGGGAGTCCTCCGAGAGGGGGTAGTGCGTAGGGAGTCCTCCTCGAGAGGGGGCAGTGCGTAGGGAGTCCTCCTTGAGAGGGGGCAGTGCGTAGGGAGTCCTCCTCGAGAGGGAGCAGTGCATAGGGAGTCCTCCTCGGGAGGGGGCAGTGCATAGGGAGTCCTCCTCGAGAGGCGTCAGTGCGTAGGAAGTCCTCCTCGAGAGGGGGCAGTGCGTAGGGAGTCCTCCTCCGGATAGGGCAGGGCGTAGGGAGTCGTCCTCGGGAGGGGGCAGTGCATAGGGAGTCCTCCTCGAGAGGGGGCAGTGCGTAGGGAGTCCTTCTCGGGAGGGGGGCAGTGCGTCGGGAGTCCTCCTCGAGTGGGGGCAGAGCGTAGGGAATCCTCCTCGAGAGGGGGCAGTGCGTAGGGAGTCCTACTTGTGAGGGAGCAGTGCGTAGGGAGTCCTCCTCGAGAGGGGGCAGTGCGTAGGGAGTCCTCGTAGAGGGGGCAGCGCGTAGGGAGTCCTCCTCGAGAGGGGGCAGTGCATCGGGAGTCCTCCTCGGGATCGGGCAGGGCGTAGGGACTCATCCTCGGGAGGGGGCAGTGTATAGGGAGTCCTCCTCGAGACTGGGCACTGCGTAGGGAGTCGTCCTCGGGAGGGGGCAGTGCGTATGGAGTCCTCCTCGAGAGGGGGCAGTGCATACGGAGTCCTCCTCGAGAGGGGGCAGTGCGTAGGGAGTCCTCCTTGAGAGGGGGCAGTGCGTAGGGAGTCCTCCTCGAGAGGGAGCAGTGCATAGGGAGTCCTCCTCGGGAGGGGGCAGTGCATAGTTAGTCCTCCTCGAGAGGGGTCAGTGCGTAGGGAGTCCTCCTCGAGAGGGGGCAGTGCGCAGGGAGTCCTCCTCGAGAGGGGGCAGTGCGTAGGGAGTCCTCCTCGGGATAGGGCAGGGCGTAGGCAGTCGTCCTCGGGAGGGGGCAGTGCATAGGGAGTCCTCCTCGAGAGGGGGCATTGCATAGGGAGTCCTTCTCGGGAGGGGCGCAGTGCGTCGGGAGTCCTCCTCGAGAGGGGGCAGAGCGTAGGGAATCCTCCTCGAGAGGGGGCAGTGCGTAGGGAGTCCTACTCGTGAGGGAGCAGTGCGTAGGGAGTCCTCGTCGAGAGGAGGCAGTGCGTAGGGAGTCCTCCTAGACGGGGCAGCGCGTAGGGAGTCCTCCTCGAGAGTGGGCAGTGCGTAGGGAGTCCTCCTCGGGATCGGGCAGGGCGTAGGGACTCATCCTCGGGAGGGGGCAGTGTATAGGGAGTCCTCCTCGAGACTGGGCAGTGCGTAGGGAGTCGTCCTCGGGAGGGGGCAGTGCGTATGGAGTCCTCCTCGAGAGGGGGCAGTGCATACGGAGTCCTCCTCGAGAGGGGGCAGTGCGTACGGAGTCCTTCTCGGGAGGGGGGCAGTGCGTCGGGAGTCCTCCTCGAGAGGGGGCAGAGCGTAGGGAATCCTCCTCGAGAAGGGGTAGTGCGTAGGGAGTCCTCCTCGAGAGGGGGCAGTGCGTAGGGAGTCCTTCTCGGGAGGGGGGCAGTGCGTCGGGAGTCCTCCTCGAGCGGGGGCAGTGCGTAGGGAGTCCTCCTCGAGAAGGGGCAGTGCGTAGGGAGTCCTCCTTGAGAGGGGGCAGTGTGTAGGGAGTCCTCCTCGAGAGGGGGCAGTGCGTAGGGAGTCCTCCGAGAGGGGGTAGTGCGTAGGGAGTCCTCCTCGAGAGGGGGCAGTGCGTAGGGAGTCCTCCTTGAGAGGGGGCAGTGCGTAGGGAGTCCTCCTCGAGAGGGAGCAGTGCATAGGGAGTCCTCCTCGGGAGGGGGCAGTGCATAGGGAGTCCTCCTCGAGAGGGGTCAGTGCGTAGGAAGTCCTCCTCGAGAGGGGGCAGTGCGTAGGGAGTCCTCCTCCAGATAGGGCAGGGCGTAGGGAGTCGTCCTCGGGAGGGGGCAGTGCATAGGGAGTCCTCCTCGAGAGGGGGCAGTGCGTAGGGAGTCCTTCTCGGGAGGGGGGCAGTGCGTCGGGAGTCCTCCTCGAGTGGGGGCAGAGCGTAGGGAATCCTCCTCGAGAGGGGGCAGTGCGTAGGGAGTCCTACTCGTGAGGGAGCAGTGCGTAGGGAGTCCTCCGCTAGAGGGGGCAGTGCGTAGGGAGTCCTCCTAGAGGGGGCAGCGCGTAGGGAGTCCTCCTCGAGAGGGGGCAGTGCGTCGGGAGTCCTCCTCGGGATCGGGCAGGGCGTAGGGACTCATCCTCGGGAGGGGGCAGTGTATAGGGAGTCCTCCTCGAGACTGGGCAGTGCGTAGGGAGTCGTCCTCGGGAGGGGGCAGTGCGTATGGAGTCCTCCTCGAGAGGGGGCAGTGCATACGGAGTCCTCCTCGAGAGGGGGCAGTGCGTAGGGAGTCCTTCTCGGGAGGGGGGCAGTGTGTCGGGAGTCCTCCTCGAGAGGGGGCAGAGCGTAGGGAATCCTCCTCGAGAAGGGGTAGTGCGTAGGGAGTCCTCCTCGAGCGGGGGCAGTGCGTAGGGAGTCCTCCTCGAGAAGGGGCAGTGCGTAGGGAGTCCTCCTTGAGAGGGGGCAGTGTGTAGGGAGTCCTCCTCGAGAGGGGGCAGTGCGTAGGGAGTCCTCCGAGAGGGGGTAGTGCGTAGGGAGTCCTCCTCGAGAGGGGGCAGTGCGTAGGGAGTCCTCCTTGAGAGGGGGCAGTGCGTAGGGAGTCCTCCTCGAGAGGGAGCAGTGCATAGGGAGTCCTCCTCGGGAGGGGGCAGTGCATAGGGAGTCCTCCTCGAGAGGGGTCAGTGCGTAGGGAGTCCTCCTCGAGAGGGGGCAGTGCGTAGGGAGTCCTCCTCGGGATAGCCCAGTGCGTAGTGAGTCCTCCTCGAGATGGGGCAATGCGTCGGGAATCGTCCTCGGGAGGGGGCAGTGCGTAGGGAGTCCTCCTCGAGAGGGGGCAGTGCGTAGGGAGTCCTCCTCGAGAGGGGGCAGTGCGTAGGGAGTCCTTCTCGGGAGGGGGGCAGTGCGTCGGGAGTCCTCCTCGAGAAGGCGCAGTGAGTAGGGAGTCCTCCTTGAGAGGGAGCAGTGTGTAGGGAGTCCTCCTCGAGAGGGGGCAGTGCGTAGGGAGTCCTCCGAGAGGGGGCAGTGCATAGGGAGTCCTCCTCGGGATAGGGCAGGGCATAGGGAGTCGTCCTCGAGAGGGGGCAGTGTGTAGGGAGTCCTCCTCGAGAGGGGGCAGTGCGTAGGGCGTCCTCCTCGAGAGGGGGCAGTGCGTAGGGAGTCCTTCTCGGGAGGGGGGCAGTGCGTCGGGAGTCCTCCTCGAGAAGGGGCAGTGAGTAGGGAGTCCTCCTTGAGAGGGAGAAGTGTGTAGGGAGTCCTCCTCGAGAGGGGGCAGTGCGTAGGGAGTCCTCCGAGAGGGGGCAGTGCATAGGGAGTCCTCCTCGGGATAGGGCAGGGCATAGGGAGTCGTCCTCGAGAGGGGGCAGTGTGTAGGGAGTCCTCCTCGAGAGGGGGCAGTGTGTAGGGAGTCCTCCTCGAGAGGGGGCAGTGCGTAGGGAGTCCTCCTCGAGAGGGGGCAGTGCATAGGGAGTCCTCCTCGGGATAGGGCAGGGCGTAGGGAGTCGTCCTCGGGAGGGGGCAGTGCATAGGGAGTCCTCCTCGAGAGGGGGCAGTGCGTAGGGAGTCCTCCTCGAGAGGAGGCAGTGCGTAGTGAGTCCTTCTCGGGAGGGGGGCAGTGCGTCGGGAGTTCTCCTCGAGAGGGGGCAGAGCGTAGGCAACCCTCCTCGAGAGGGGGCAGTGCGTATGGAGTCCTCCTCCTGAGGGAGCAGTGCGTAGGGAGTCCTCCTCAAGAGAGGGCAGTGCATAGGGAGTCCTCCTCGAGAGGGGGCAGTGCATAGGGAGTCCTCCTCGAGAGGGGGCAGTGCGTAGGGAGTCCTCCTCGAGAACAGGAGCAGCAGACCGAGAGATCTGCGGTGCGGCAACCGAAAAGGAAAGAGTCGAATTGGACCCCACCGGAAGGCCGCTGCCTTAGACTTGACATGTATGCTCAAGCCGTCAGGAGTCGCGTCAATGCCAGATTCATCAGTCGCATTCACAAGACAGCCCCGAACGTAAGCCAAGCACAACGCAATGCCATCCGCGCTCTCAAGACCAACCGCAGCATCGTCATCAAACCAGCAGACAAAGGGGGGGCCACTGTCGTACTGAACAGAACGGACTACTGCAAAGAAGTATACCGACAACTGAACAACCAAGAACACTACAGACAGTTACCCGCAGATCCGACCAAGGAACACATCCGCCAACTTAACAGACTGATCAAGACCTTGGATCCAGATCTTTAGAGCACCCTACGTGCTCTCATCCCACGTACTCCCCGCATTGGAGATCTCTACTGTCTCCCGAAAATACATAAGGCCAACACACCAGGCCGCCCTATCGTTTCAGGCAATGGGACCCTGTGTGAGAACCTCTCTGGCTACATCGAGGGCATCTTGAAACCCATCGTACAAGGTACACCCAGCTTCTGTTGCGACACGACGGACTTCCTACAGAAACTCAGCACCCATGGACCAGTTGAACCAGGAACATTCCTCGTCACAATGGACGTCTCGGCACTCTACACCAGCATCCCCCATGACGACGGCATTGCTGCAACAGCCTCAGTACTCAACACCGACAACTGCCAATCTCCAGACGCAATTCTGCAACTCATCCGCTTCATTCTGGATCACAACGTCTTCACCTTCGACAACAAGTTCTTCATCCAGACGCACGGAACAGCCATGGGGACCAAATCCGCACCCCAATACGCCAACATCTTCATGCACAAGTTTGAACAGGACCTACTCACCGCACAGGACCTTCAACCGACGTTATACACCAGATACATCGATGACATTTTTTTCCTTTGGACCCACGGCGAAGAATCACTGAAACGACTACACGATGACATTAATAAGTTCCATCCAACCATCAGACTCACCATGGACTACTCTCCAAAATCAGTTGCATTCTTGGACACACTCGTCTCCATCAAGGACAGTCACCTCAGCACTTCGCTTTACCGCAAACCCACGGATAACCTCATGATGCTCCACTTCTCCAGCTTCCACCCTAAACACATTAAAGAAGCCATCCCCTATGGACAAGCGCTCCGTATACACAGGATCTGCTCAGACGAGGAGCAGCGTAACAGACATCTACAGACGTTGAAAGATGCCCTCGTACGAACGGGATATGGCACTCGACTCATCGATCGACAGTTCCAACGCGCCACAGCGAAAAACCGGACCGACCTCCTCAGAAGACAAACATGGGACACAACCGACAGAATACCCTTCGTCGTCCAGTACTTCCCCGGAGCGGAGAAACTACGTCATCTTCTTCACAGCCTTCAACACGTCATTGATGACGATGAACATCTTGCCAAGGTCATCCCCACACCCCCACTACTTGCCTTCAAACAACCGCGCAACCTCAAACGAACCATTGTTTGCAGCAAACTACCCAGTCTTCAGAACAGTGACCACCGACACCACACAACATGGCAATCTCTGCAAGACGTGCCAGATCATCGACATGGATACCACTATTACACGTGAGAACACCACCCACCAGGTACGCGGTACATACTCGTGCGACTCGGCCAACGTTGTCTACCTCATACGCTGCAGGAAAGGATGTCCCGAAGCGTGGTACATTGGCGAGACCATGCAGACGCTGCGACAACGAATGAACGGACATCGCGCAACAATCACCAGGCAGGAATGTTCCCTTCCAGTCGGGGAACACTTCAGCAGTCAAGGGCATTCAGCCTCTGATCTCCGGGTAAGCGTTCTCCAAGGCGGCCTTCAGGACCCGCGACAACGCAGAATCGCCGAGCAGAAACTTATAGCCAAGTTCCGCACACATGAGTGCGGCCTCAACCGGGACCTGGGATTCATGTCACATTACATTCATCCCCCACCATCTGGCCTGCGAAATCCTACCAACTGTCCTGGCTTGGTACAATTCACACCTCTTTAACCTGGGGTTACCCCATCTCTGGATCTGTAAAGATTTAATCACCTGCTAATGCTCGCATTCCTAGCATTGTTTGGCATCTTTGAATTTGTCTATATATGTGTTTCTGGAACAGACCTCTTCATTCCCCTGAGGAAGGAGCAGCGCTCCGAAAGCTAGTGACATCGAAACAAACCTGTTGGACTTTAACCTGGTGTTGTAAGACTTCGTACTGTGCTCACCCCAGTCCAACGCCGGCATCTCCACATCCTCGAGAAGGGGCAGTGCGTAGGGAGTCCTCCTTGAGAGGGGGCAGTGTGTAGGGAGTCCTCCTAGAGAGGGGGCAGTGCGTAGGGAGTCCTCCGAGAGGGGGCAGTGCGTAGGGAGTCCTCCTCGAGAGGGGGCAGTGCGTAGGGAGTCCTCCTCGAGAGGGGGCAGTGCGTAGGGAGTCCTCCTCGAGAGGGGGCAGTGCGTAGGGAGTCCTCCTCGAGAGGGAGCAGTGCATAGGGAGTCCTCCTCGGGAGGGGGCAGTGCATGGGAGTCCTCCTCGAGAGGGGTCAGTGCGTAGGGAGTCCTCCTCGAGAGGGGGCAGTGCTTCGGGAGTCATCCTCGGGATAGGGCAGTGCGTAGGGAGTCCTCCTCGAGAGGGGGCAGTGCGTAGGGAGTCCTCCTCGAGAGGGGGCAGTGCATAGGGAGTCCTCCTTGGGATAGCGCAGTGCGTAGGGAGTCCTCCACGAGAGGGGCCAGTGCGTAGGTAGTCCTACTCGGGAGGGGGCAATGCGTAGGGAGTCCTCCTCGAGAGGGGGCAGTGCGTAGGGAGTCCTCCTCGGGATAGGGCAGTGCGTAGGGAATCCTCCTCGAGAGGGGGCAGTGCGTAGGGAGTGCTCCTCGTGAGGGAGCAGTGCGTAGGGAGTCCTCCTCGAGAGAGGGCAGTGCATAGGGAGTCCTCCTCGAGAGGGGGCAGTGCGTAGGGAGTCCTCCTCGAGAAGGGCAGCACGGTAGCATTGTGGATAGCACAATTGATTCACAGCTCCAGGGTCCCAGGTTCGATTCCCAGCTTGGGTCACTGTCTGTGCGGAGTCTGCACATCCACCCCGTGTGTGCGTGGGTTTCCTCCGGGTGCTCCGGTTTCCTCCCACAGTCCAAAGATGTGCAGGTTAGGTGGATTGGCCATGATAAATTGCCCTTAGTGTCCAAAATTGCCCTTAGTGTTGGGTGGGATTACTGGGTTATGGGGATAGGGTGGAGGTGTTGACCTTGGGTAGGGTGCTCTTTCCAAGAGCCGGTGCAGACTCGATGGGCCGAATGGCCTCCTTCTGCACTGTAAATTCTATGATAATCTATGAAGGGGCAGTGCGTAGGGAGTCCTCCTTGAGAGGGGGCAGTGTGTAGGGAGTCCTTCTCGAGAGGGGGCAGTGTGTAGGGAGTCCTCCGAGAGGGGGCAGTGCGTAGGGAGTCCTCCTCGAGAGGGGGCAGTGCGTAGGGAGTCCTCCTCGAGAGGGGGCAGTGCGTAGGGAGTCCTCCTCGGGGGGAGGGGGCAGTGCATAGGGAGTCCTCCTCGAGAGGGGTCAGTGCGTAGGGAGTCCTCCTTGAGAGGGGGCAGTGCGTAGGGAGTCCTCCTCGGGATAGGGCAGTGCGTAGGGAGTCCTCCTCGAGAGGAGGCAGTGCGTAGGTAGTCCTACTCGGGAGGGGGCAATGCGTAGGGAGTCCTCCTCGAGGGGTGGCAGTGCGTAGGGTGTCCTCCTCGAGAGGGGGCAGTGCGTAGGGAGTCCTCCTGGGGAGGGGGCAGTGCGTAGTGAGTCCTCCTCGAGAGGGGGCAGTGCGTAGGGAGTCCTCCGAGAGGGGGCAGTGCATAGGGAGTCCTCCTCGGGATAGGGCAGGGCATAGGGAGTCGTCCTCGAGAGGGGGCAGTGTGTAGGGAGTCCTCCTCGAGAGGGGGCAGTGCGTAGGGCGTCCTCCTCGAGAGGGGGCAGTGCGTAGGGAGTCCTTCTCGGGAGGGGGGCAGTGCGTCGGGAGTCCTCCTCGAGAAGGGGCAGTGAGTAGGGAGTCCTCCTTGAGAGGGAGAAGTGTGTAGGGAGTCCTCCTCGAGAGGGGGCAGTGCGTAGGGAGTCCTCCGAGAGGGGGCAGTGCATAGGGAGTCCTCCTCGGGATAGGGCAGGGCATAGGGAGTCGTCCTCGAGAGGGGGCAGTGTGTAGGGAGTCCTCCTCGAGAGGGGGCAGTGTGTAGGGAGTCCTCCTCGAGAGGGGGCAGTGCGTAGGGAGTCCTCCTCGAGAGGGGGCAGTGCATAGGGAGTCCTCCTCGGGATAGGGCAGGGCGTAGGGAGTCGTCCTCGGGAGGGGGCAGTGCATAGGGAGTCCTCCTCGAGAGGGGGCAGTGCGTAGGGAGTCCTCCTCGAGAGGAGGCAGTGCGTAGTGAGTCCTTCTCGGGAGGGGGGCAGTGCGTCGGGAGTTCTCCTCGAGAGGGGGCAGAGCGTAGGCAACCCTCCTCGAGAGGGGGCAGTGCGTATGGAGTCCTCCTCCTGAGGGAGCAGTGCGTAGGGAGTCCTCCTCAAGAGAGGGCAGTGCATAGGGAGTCCTCCTCGAGAGGGGGCAGTGCATAGGGAGTCCTCCTCGAGAGGGGGCAGTGCGTAGGGAGTCCTCCTCGAGAACAGGAGCAGCAGACCGAGAGATCTGCGGTGCGGCAACCGAAAAGGAAAGAGTCGAATTGGACCCCACCGGAAGGCCGCTGCCTTAGACTTGACATGTATGCTCAAGCCGTCAGGAGTCGCGTCAATGCCAGATTCATCAGTCGCATTCACAAGACAGCCCCGAACGTAAGCCAAGCACAACGCAATGCCATCCGCGCTCTCAAGACCAACCGCAGCATCGTCATCAAACCAGCAGACAAAGGGGGGGCCACTGTCGTACTGAACAGAACGGACTACTGCAAAGAAGTATACCGACAACTGAACAACCAAGAACACTACAGACAGTTACCCGCAGATCCGACCAAGGAACACATCCGCCAACTTAACAGACTGATCAAGACCTTGGATCCAGATCTTTAGAGCACCCTACGTGCTCTCATCCCACGTACTCCCCGCATTGGAGATCTCTACTGTCTCCCGAAAATACATAAGGCCAACACACCAGGCCGCCCTATCGTTTCAGGCAATGGGACCCTTTGTGAGAACCTCTCTGGCTACATCGAGGGCATCTTGAAACCCATCGTACAAGGTACACCCAGCTTCTGTTGCGACACGACGGACTTCCTACAGAAACTCAGCACCCATGGACCAGTTGAACCAGGAACATTCCTCGTCACAATGGACGTCTCGGCACTCTACACCAGCATCCCCCATGACGACGGCATTGCTGCAACAGCCTCAGTACTCAACACCGACAACTGCCAATCTCCAGACGCAATTCTGCAACTCATCCGCTTCATTCTGGATCACAACGTCTTCACCTTCGACAACAAGTTCTTCATCCAGACGCACGGAACAGCCATGGGGACCAAATCCGCACCCCAATACGCCAACATCTTCATGCACAAGTTTGAACAGGACCTACTCACCGCACAGGACCTTCAACCGACGTTATACACCAGATACATCGATGACATTTTTTTCCTTTGGACCCACGGCGAAGAATCACTGAAACGACTACACGATGACATTAATAAGTTCCATCCAACCATCAGACTCACCATGGACTACTCTCCAAAATCAGTTGCATTCTTGGACACACTCGTCTCCATCAAGGACAGTCACCTCAGCACTTCGCTTTACCGCAAACCCACGGATAACCTCATGATGCTCCACTTCTCCAGCTTCCACCCTAAACACATTAAAGAAGCCATCCCCTATGGACAAGCGCTCCGTATACACAGGATCTGCTCAGACGAGGAGCAGCGTAACAGACATCTACAGACGTTGAAAGATGCCCTCGTACGAACGGGATATGGCACTCGACTCATCGATCGACAGTTCCAACGCGCCACAGCGAAAAACCGGACCGACCTCCTCAGAAGACAAACATGGGACACAACCGACAGAATACCCTTCGTCGTCCAGTACTTCCCCGGAGCGGAGAAACTACGTCATCTTCTTCACAGCCTTCAACACGTCATTGATGACGATGAACATCTTGCCAAGGTCATCCCCACACCCCCACTACTTGCCTTCAAACAACCGCGCAACCTCAAACGAACCATTGTTTGCAGCAAACTACCCAGTCTTCAGAACAGTGACCACCGACACCACACAACATGGCAATCTCTGCAAGACGTGCCAGATCATCGACATGGATACCACTATTACACGTGAGAACACCACCCACCAGGTACGCGGTACATACTCGTGCGACTCGGCCAACGTTGTCTACCTCATACGCTGCAGGAAAGGATGTCCCGAAGCGTGGTACATTGGCGAGACCATGCAGACGCTGCGACAACGAATGAACGGACATCGCGCAACAATCACCAGGCAGGAATGTTCCCTTCCAGTCGGGGAACACTTCAGCAGTCAAGGGCATTCAGCCTCTGATCTCCGGGTAAGCGTTCTCCAAGGCGGCCTTCAGGACCCGCGACAACGCAGAATCGCCGAGCAGAAACTTATAGCCAAGTTCCGCACACATGAGTGCGGCCTCAACCGGGACCTGGGATTCATGTCACATTACATTCATCCCCCACCATCTGGCCTGCGAAATCCTACCAACTGTCCTGGCTTGGTACAATTCACACCTCTTTAACCTGGGGTTACCCCATCTCTGGATCTGTAAAGATTTAATCACCTGCTAATGCTCGCATTCCTAGCATTGTTTGGCATCTTTGAATTTGTCTATATATGTGTTTCTGGAACAGACCTCTTCATTCCCCTGAGGAAGGAGCAGCGCTCCGAAAGCTAGTGACATCGAAACAAACCTGTTGGACTTTAACCTGGTGTTGTAAGACTTCGTACTGTGCTCACCCCAGTCCAACGCCGGCATCTCCACATCCTCGAGAAGGGGCAGTGCGTAGGGAGTCCTCCTTGAGAGGGGGCAGTGTGTAGGGAGTCCTCCTAGAGAGGGGGCAGTGCGTAGGGAGTCCTCCGAGAGGGGGCAGTGCGTAGGGAGTCCTCCTCGAGAGGGGGCAGTGCGTAGGGAGTCCTCCTCGAGAGGGGGCAGTGCGTAGGGAGTCCTCCTCGAGAGGGGGCAGTGCGTAGGGAGTCCTCCTCGAGAGGGAGCAGTGCATAGGGAGTCCTCCTCGGGAGGGGGCAGTGCATGGGAGTCCTCCTCGAGAGGGGTCAGTGCGTAGGGAGTCCTCCTCGAGAGGGGGCAGTGCTTCGGGAGTCATCCTCGGGATAGGGCAGTGCGTAGGGAGTCCTCCTCGAGAGGGGGCAGTGCGTAGGGAGTCCTCCTCGAGAGGGGGCAGTGCATAGGGAGTCCTCCTTGGGATAGCGCAGTGCGTAGGGAGTCCTCCACGAGAGGGGCCAGTGCGTAGGTAGTCCTACTCGGGAGGGGGCAATGCGTAGGGAGTCCTCCTCGAGAGGGGGCAGTGCGTAGGGAGTCCTCCTCGGGATAGGGCAGTGCGTAGGGAATCCTCCTCGAGAGGGGGCAGTGCGTAGGGAGTGCTCCTCGTGAGGGAGCAGTGCGTAGGGAGTCCTCCTCGAGAGAGGGCAGTGCATAGGGAGTCCTCCTCGAGAGGGGGCAGTGCGTAGGGAGTCCTCCTCGAGAAGGGCAGCACGGTAGCATTGTGGATAGCACAATTGATTCACAGCTCCAGGGTCCCAGGTTCGATTCCCAGCTTGGGTCACTGTCTGTGCGGAGTCTGCACATCCACCCCGTGTGTGCGTGGGTTTCCTCCGGGTGCTCCGGTTTCCTCCCACAGTCCAAAGATGTGCAGGTTAGGTGGATTGGCCATGATAAATTGCCCTTAGTGTCCAAAATTGCCCTTAGTGTTGGGTGGGATTACTGGGTTATGGGGATAGGGTGGAGGTGTTGACCTTGGGTAGGGTGCTCTTTCCAAGAGCCGGTGCAGACTCGATGGGCCGAATGGCCTCCTTCTGCACTGTAAATTCTATGATAATCTATGAAGGGGCAGTGCGTAGGGAGTCCTCCTTGAGAGGGGGCAGTGTGTAGGGAGTCCTTCTCGAGAGGGGGCAGTGTGTAGGGAGTCCTCCGAGAGGGGGCAGTGCGTAGGGAGTCCTCCTCGAGAGGGGGCAGTGCGTAGGGAGTCCTCCTCGAGAGGGGGCAGTGCGTAGGGAGTCCTCCTCGGGGGGAGGGGGCAGTGCATAGGGAGTCCTCCTCGAGAGGGGTCAGTGCGTAGGGAGTCCTCCTTGAGAGGGGGCAGTGCGTAGGGAGTCCTCCTCGGGATAGGGCAGTGCGTAGGGAGTCCTCCTCGAGAGGAGGCAGTGCGTAGGTAGTCCTACTCGGGAGGGGGCAATGCGTAGGGAGTCCTCCTCGAGGGGTGGCAGTGCGTAGGGTGTCCTCCTCGAGAGGGGGCAGTGCGTAGGGAGTCCTCCTGGGGAGGGGGCAGTGCGTAGTGAGTCCTCCTCGAGAGGGGGCAGTGCGTAGGGAGTCCTCCTCGAGATAGGGCAGTGCGTAGGAAATCCTCCTCGAGAGGGGGCAGTGCATAGGGAGTCCTCCTCGAGAGGGGGCAGTGCGTAGGGAGTCCTCCTCGAGATAGGGCAGTGCGTAGGAAATCCTCCTCGAGAGGGGGCAGTGCATAGGGAGTCCTCCTCGAGAGGGGGCAGTGCATAGGGAGTTTTCCTCGGGATAGGGCAGTGCGTAGGGAGTCCTCCTCGAGAGGGGGCAGTGTGTAGGTAGTCCTACTCGGGAGGGGGCAATGCGTAGGGAGTCCTCCTCGAGAGAGGGCAGTGCCTAGGGAGTCCTCCTCGAGAGGGGGCAGTGCGTAGGGAGTCCTCCTGGGGAGGGGGCAGTGCGTAGGGAGTCCTCCTCGTGAGTGGGCAGTGCATAGAGAGTCCTCCTCGAGAGGGGGCAGGGCGGAGGGAGTCCTCCTTGAGGGGGCAGTGCGGAGGGAGTCCTCCTTGAGGGGGCAGTGCGGAGGGAGTCCTCCTCGAGAGGGGACAGTGCATAGAGAGTCCTCCTCGAGAGGGGGCAGTGCGTAGGGAGTCCTCCTCGAGAGGGGGCAGTGCGTGACCTGATCATAGGAAATGAAGCCTTGCAGTTGGTCACCGTATCAGCGGGCAGCATTTTGGGGATAGTGACCGTAATTCTGGAATTTCCAAAGTCATCACGGATAGGGATAAGGATAGTCCAGGAATTAAGTGTGAGAATTTGCGGGGGGGAAAGGCTGATTTCAATATAATTGGACAGGATCTGGCAAATGTAACCTGGGAGCAGCTACCTGCAGGTAGAGCTACATCTGGAAAGTGACAATGAAAGAAATAGTGAGAGTTCAGGGCCAACGTGTTCCTCTGAGAGTGGAAGACGAGGGGGGCAAGTCCAGGGAACCTTGCATCTCCAAGGATATCGAGGGTTTGATAAAGAAAAAAAAGGAAGCATATTCTAGATATAGAGCAATGACAACAGGCCCAGCCTCGGCCCGTCAGACGTACAGAGAGTGCAGCGGGGGGGGGGGGGGGGGGGGGGGGGGGGGGGGGGGGGGGGGGGGGGCGTGTGCTTACACAATAATTTGGGAGGGCAAAGGGCAACCACAAAATATAATTGGCAGATCAAGGAAAACCCCAAGGCATTTTATAAGCGAATTAAGAACAAAAGCATGAGCGGGGAAAGAGTGGGGCCCATTCGGGACCAAAGGGGAATCCGTGCACGGAGCCAGAGATCGTGGGCAAGGTCTGAAATGAACATTTTTCATCTGTAATCACTCAGGAGAAACACATGGTAGCTGTTGATTTGAGTTGGTGACGATGAAGGTCCAGAGCAGGTTAAGATTAATAAGGATGAGGTGTGGTAGTCACCACTGTTGTATTATATTGTATATGCTGGACTGCATACGAGGGTATTACGGTAAGGCCCCTGTACTACAGGTGCGGGGGTAGATCCCTGCCTGCTGGCTCCGCCCAGTAGGCGGAGTATAAATGTGTGTGCTCTCCGAACTGCAGCCATTTTGGTAGCAGCTACAGGAGGCCACACATCTCTGTGTAATAAAGCCTCGATTACTCTCTACTCTCGTCTCGTCGTAATTGATAGAGCATCATGAGGTATTAGATGTTTCAGCGGGTATACAGATGCATAAATCCCCAGGGTTTGATGAGGTGCATCCCAGGCTGCTATGGGAAGCAGGAGGCTGGGGCCCCGGCGGAGATATTTAAATCTTCACAGGCCACAGGGGAAGTTTCAGATGACTTGAGAATAGCTAATGTTGGACCTTTATTCAAGAAGGGCAGCAGGGAGAAGCCAGGAAATTATACACCAGTTAGTCTAACGTCACTGGTCGGGAAATTATTGGAACTAATTCTGAGGGACAGGATTAATCAACACTTTCAAAGCAGGGATTGATCAGGGATCGTCAGCATGGATTTAATGGAAGGCAGGTGATTGATAAAGCAGCTGAAGATGGCTGGGCCGAGGACACTACCCTGAAGAACCCCTGCAGTGATGTCCTGGAGCTGAGATGATTGACCTCCAACCACCACAACCATCTTCCTTTGTGCCGGGTATGCCTCTAACCAGCGGAGAGTTTTCCCCCTGATTCCCATTGACTCCAGTTTAGCTCGGGCTCCTTGATGCCACACTCGGTCAAATGCTGCCTTGATGTCGAGGGCAGTCACTCTCACCTCATCTCCGGCATTCAGCTCTTTTGTCCATGTTTGAACCGAGGCTGTAATGAAGTCAGGAGCTGAGTGACCCTGGCAGAACCCAAACTGAGGGTCCGTGAGCAGGTTATTGCTGAGTAAGTGCCGCTTGATAGCACTGTTGATGACTCCTTCCATCACTTTGATGATGGAGAGGACACTGGGGGGTAATTGGCTGGGTTGGATTTGTCCTGTTTCTCGTGTACAGGACACACCTGGGCAATTTTCCACATTGCCGAGTAGATGCCAGTGTTGTAGCTGCACTGGAACAGCTTGGCTAGGGGTGCGGTAAGTTCTGGAGCACAAGTCTTCAGTCCTATTGCTGGGATATTGTCAGGGCCCAGAGCCTTTGCAGTGTCCAGTACCTTCAGCTGCTTCTTGATATCATGTGGAGTGAATCGTATTGACTGAAGACTGACATCTGTAAAAGGTTAGTTAAGGAAAAAGTGGGACCTATTAGAGATGAAGAAGGGAACTTTTGTGTAGATGCAGAGGCCGTGGGAAGGGGTATAAATGGATATTTTGTCTGTGTGTTTACAAAGGAAATGGATGATGCAGATATAGTCGTCCAGGAGGAACACTGTGAGATACTGGATGGGATAGTCATAGAGAGAGAGGAAGTACTCAAAGGATTGGAATTCTTGAAATTTGATAAGTCGCCAGGGCCAGATGGATTGTTTCCGAGGCTACTGAAGGAGGTCAGGGAGGAGATAGCAGATGCTCTGAGGATGATTTTCCAATCTTCAGTAGATACAGTGGAGGTACCAGAGGACTGGAGAAATGCAAACGTGGTTCCATTGTTTAAAAAGGGATGGAAGGAAATGCCGAACAATTATAGACCGGTTAGTCTAACGTCAGTGGTGGGCAAATGAGTAGAATCAATCCTGAGAGATAGGATTAACTGTCACAGAGAAACGCATGGACTAGTCAGGGATAGTCAGCATGGATTTGTTAAAGGAAGGTCTTGCCTTGCAAATTTGATTGGATTCTTTGAGGAAGTGACAAGAAGGTAGTGCAGTGGATGTGGTGTACATGGATTTTAGCAAGGCGTTTGTTAAAATCCCACTTGGCAGGTTAGTCAAAAAAGTAAAAGCCCTGGGATGCAAAGCAATGTGGCAAACTGGATAAAAAGTTGGCTTAGCAACTGTGGCAACATGTATGGGCGACTACTAAGGAGGGCTACCACCCGACTGGACGTAATGAGAGAGAAGAGGAAGGAAGACTTGGGGTTTGAAATTTGGTGGGGACTCTGGAGCAAAGCCCTGCACAGGGTCAACTCCACCTCCACATGCTAAGCCTAATGCAGCTAAAAGTGATGCACAGAGCCCACTTAACCAGAACCCAAATGAGCAGATTCTTCCCGGAGGCGGAGGACAAATGCGTGCCAAGGAGCTCGGCTAACCACGCCCACATGCTCTGGTCTTGCCCCAGACTTATCGGGTTTTGGAGAGCCTTCTTTGAGGAAATGTCCAGAGTGGTGGAGATGAGGGTGGAGCCATGCCCGGAAGTGGCGCTCTTCGGGGTATCAGAACAGCCAGGTCTCTTCATGGGAGGAGGGCCGATGCCCTTACCTTTGCCCCCTTGATTGCCCGCCGCAGAATCCTGCTCGGCTGGCGGTCAGTAGCACCACCCAAAGCTACAGGCTGGCTATCCCAGGTGCCGGAATTTCTTCAAATGGAGAAAATTAAATTCACCATCCGGGGATGGGAAGAGGGTTTCCACAAAATGTGGGAGCCATTAACCCAGATGTTCCGAGACCTGTTTGTAGCCAACAATGAGGAAGCCAAAGAAAAGGAGAGGGTAGTCACGATACAGTAAGGAGAGGGGTTGGGGGGGGGGGGGGGGAGACGTGGGAAACAAAGAGGCATGGCACCCATCCATGCCCAACAAATAAGAACACTGCAAGAAATTACTGTGAAAAGCCCCTCGTCGCCACATTCCGGCACCTGTTATACGGCATCACACCAACGCAATTGGAGCAGGGAACAAGAACAAACAAGGGAAGAAGGCAAACCAGGCTTCGGGGGGGGGGGGGGGGGTCAGGATGAAAACGGGGAGGGGGAACAGCGGACCCAGCCAGAACCAAAAGACTACTGGAAAAAGAAAAACAGGAAACTGTAACCCTTGTAAATAACATAAGACGACTGATGTAAATAATAATAATAATGAAAAACGCTTATTGTCACAAGTAGGCTTCAGTGAAGTTACTGTGAAAAGCCCCTAGTCGCCACATTCCGGCGCCTGTACGGGGAGGCCGGTACGGGAATTGCGCCGTGCGGCTGGCCTTGTTCTGCATTACAAGCCAGCTGTTTAGTCCACTGTGCTAAACCAGCCCAACTAAATAACAGAAGCAGACCGATGTATATATAATAATAATCATTATCTTTATTGTCACAAGTAGGCTTACATTAACACTGCAATGAAGTTACTGTGAAAAGCCCCTAGTCACCACATTCCGGCGCCTGTTCTGGTCACAGAGGGAGAATTCAGAATGTCCAAATTACCTAACAGCACGTCTTTCAGAACTTGTGGGAGGAAACCGGAGCACCCGGATGAAATCCACGGAGACACGGGGAGAATGTGCAGACTGGGTCCCGGAGTGTTACCCTGTGTCTCGGAGTGTTACCCCGGGTCCCGGAGTGTTACCCCGGGTCCCGGAGTGTTACCCCGGGTCTCGGAGTGTTACCCCGGGTCTCGGAGTGTTACTCTGGGTCTCGGAGTGTTACCCTGGGTCCCGGAGTGTTACTCTGGGTCTCGGAGTGTTCCCCTGGGTCCCGGAGTGTTACCCCGGGTCCCGGAGTGTTACTCTGGGTCTCAGAGTGTTCCCCTGGGTCCCGGAGTGTTCCCCTGGGTCCCGGAGTGTTACCCCGGGTCCCGGAGTGTTACCCCGGGTCCCGGAGTGTTACTCTGGGTCTCGGAGTGTTACCCTGGGTCTCAGAGTGTTCCCCTGGGTCCCGGAGTGTTACTCTGGGTCTCAGAGTGTTCCCCTGGGTCCCGGAGTGTTCCCCTGGGTCCCGGAGTGTTACCCCGAGTCCCGGAGTGTTACTCTGGGTCTCAGAGTGTTACCCTGGGTCCCGGAGTGTTCCCCTGGGTCTCGGAGTGTTACCCTGGGTCTCAGAGTGTTACCCTGGGTCCCGGAGTGTTACTCTGGGTCTCAGAGTGTTCCCCTGGGTCCCGGAGTGTTCCCCTGGGTCCCGGAGTGTTCCCCTGGGTCCCGGAGTGTTCCCCTGGGTCCCGGAGTGTTCCCCTGGGTTCCGGAGTGTTCCCCTGGGTCCCGGAGTGTTACCCCGGGTCCCGGAGTGTTACCCCGGGTCCCGGAGTGTTACTCTGGGTCTCAGAGTGTTCCCCTGGGTTCCGGAGTGTTACCCCGGGTCCCGGGGTGCTACTCTGGGCCTCTGGATTATTGCCCCTGTTGTGTGCCTTTCCCATTCTCAGGACATCTCAAAGCCAATTCAATATTTGACGCTGACTCGATGAAAAAACTAGGGACAAGGGAGCTTAAACATCAGCTGGCAAATTGAGACAGAAGTGCTGTAAAAATCTCTTTTATTCTGGGTAGTCACTTGGAATGAAGGAAACGCAGCAGCCAGTTTATATTCAGACGATCCCGATAAATATGATAATGAGCATGTAATCTAAATCTTGTGTTGTTGATTGAGGGATAAATATTAATGTGGACATTTGGGAGAACTCGTGTTCTTCTTTGAACAGTGCTACAGGGTACTTACATCTGCTTAAAAGGCAAACAAGGCTTTGTTCAAATGATGGCACATTCAGCAGCCTAGCACTCCCTCGGTATTACACTGGGAATGTCAGCCTCGCTTCTGTGTCAAAGTCAATGCAGTGGGAATTGGACCCACAAATTCCTGAGTAAAAAGCTGGAGCACGAGCCACTCAGTCACTGCCTGTCCCATAAGATGGAAGCACTCATTATTAATAAACAGAAAAGCAAGAACACTCAGAGCGTCAAGCAGCATAATCTCACGTCAGGTGAACACTTACCTTGCCAAATTCCTTCTCGAATTTCTTATGGGCAGCCTCGAGGTTGCGCAGCAGTAATGTGATATGAAATTCCTCATCACGGCATTGCGACAGGAGATCCAGAAATTCTGCTTTCGCTTTTCCGTAACGACTGAGCAATTGACTCCTTATCTGTAGCAGGTAAGGTTGGGATGTCAGAAAGTGTTTCAATGCAGCTTTAGCAAGCAATTATTGCAGCAGATATGGAGTTTAAGACGAAGACGTGGGTGCGCAGGATGGATCCAGGCCCCAGAAGTGGACCGGAGGTGGCCATAGGGTCGGCAGACTGCTGAGGTGGGCTGGTTAAAAGGCCTGTCTCATTTCTGTAGGATGTTGTCCCAGTTGCTTGATTACATTGAGGCTCCCTTGCCCTCTCACCCTTCACCACCCCCACCCACTCAACTTCACCCCTGTATAGAGTTTATGTCCATAGTGTGCACTGGACAAATGGACATGTAAAAACCATGGGCGCGATTCTCCGACCCCCCCGTCGGGTCGGAGAATCGCCGGGGCTGGCGTGAATCTCGCCCCCACCGTGTCCTGAATTCTCTGCCACCAGAGAATCGGCGGGGGCGGGAGTCGTGCCGCGCCGGTCGACGGGCTCCCCCCGGCCCAAAGTCCCGCCGCTGTCAACCCTCGCCAGCCGGCGTGGATTGAACCACCTACCTTACCGGCAGGGACAGACGGCGCGGGCGGGCTCGGGGGTCCTGGGGTGGGCGCGGGGCGATCTGGCCCCGGGGGGTTCCCCCACGGTGGCATGGCCCGCGACCGGGGCCCACCGATCCGCGGGCGGGCCTGTGCCGTGGGGACACTCATTTTCTTCCGTCTTCGCCACGGTCTCCACTATGGCGGAGGCGGAAGAGACCCCCTCCACTACGCACGCGCGGGGATGCCGTGAGCGTCCGCTGACGCTCCCGCACATGCGTCGCCCAGCGAAGTCCTTTCGGCGCCGGCTGGCGTGGCGCCAAAGCCCTTTCCCGCCAGCCAGCGGGGTGGAAATCACTCCGGCGCGGGCCTAGCCCCTCAAGGTGAGGGCTTGGCCCCTAAAGGTGCGGAGAATTCCGCACCTTTGGGACGGCCTGACGCCGGAGTGGTTCCCGCCGCTCCATTACGCCGGATTCCCCCGCCCCGCTGGGTAGGGAAAATCCCAGCCCATGAGTTGGCAAGGAGAGTATGAGGTGGGTGGGGAACATGTGTTGTGATTGAGTTATCATGGTGACTGTAAAGGGCTATATGGCTGGTTGGCAGGCAAGAGTTAGACATCACTTGGTATGAAGGAATATGAGGGACATGGAAATTGGGTGAGGGTGTGGTTAAGGCCTTTTGAACTTTCCTTTCAAAGAACAAAGAACATTATAGCACATGAGGGCAACATGGTTTTGTGAAGAGGAGGTCGTATCTCACATGATCGAGTTTTTCGAGGAAGTGACGAAGGTGAGGGGAGGGCGGTGGATGTTGTCTCCGTGGACTTCAGTAAAGCCTTTGACAAGGTCCCTCATGGCAGACTGATACAGAAGGTGAAGGGCATTCAAATGGTCATTGGATAGACATATGGACGATAAGGGAATAGTGTAGATGGGCTTTAGAGTGGTTTCACAGGTCGGCGCAACATCGAGGGCCGAAGGGCCTGTACTGCGCTGTAATGTTCTATCTTCTATGTTCTAAGTCACACGGGATCAGGGGTGTGCTGGCAAGATGGATACAGAACTGGCTCGGCCACAGAAGGCAGAGAGTAGCAGTGGAAGGGTGCTTTTCTAATTGGAGGGCTGTGACTACTGGCGTTCCACAGGGATCAGTGTTGGGACCTTTGATGTTCGTAGTATATATTTGGAGGAAAATGTAACTGGTCTGATTAGTAAGTTTGCAGACGACACAAAGGTTGGTGGAATTGCGGATAGCGATGAGGACTGTCAGAGTATACAGCAGGATATCGATCGGTTGGAGACTTGGGCGGAGAGATGGCAGATGGTGTTTAATCCGGACAAATGTGAGGTAATGCATTTTGGAAGGTCTAATACAGATGGGAAACATACAGTAAATGGCAGAACCCTTAAGAGTATTGACAGTCAGAGAGATCGAGGTGTACAGGTCCACAGGTCGCTGAAAGGGGCAACACAGGTGGAGAAGGTAGTCAATGCTTGCCTTCATCGGTCGGGGCATTCAGTATAAAAATTGGCAAGTCATGTTGCAGCACTGTGGCTTCACAGCGCCAGGGTCCCAGGTTCGATTCCCTGCTGGGTCACTGTCTGTGCGGAGTCTGCACATTCTCCCCATGTCTGCGTGGGTTTCCTCCGGGTGCTCCGGTTTCCTCCCACAGTCCAAAGACGTGCAGGTTAGGTGGATTGGCCGTGATAAATTGCCCTTAGTGAGCAAAAACGTTAGGAGGGGTTATTGGGTGACGGGGATAGGGTGGAAGCGAGGGCTTAAGTGGGTCGTTCAGACTTGATGGGCCGAATGGCCTCCTTCTGCACTGTATGTTCTATGTTCTTTATAGAATCTTAGTTAAGCCGCACTTCGAATGTCGTGTTCAATTCTGGTCGCCACACTACCAGAAGGATGTGGAGGTTTTAGAGAGGGTGCAGAAGAGATTTACCAGGATGTTGCCTGGTATGGAGGGCATTAGGTATGGGGAGAGGTTGAATAAACTCGGTTTGTTCTCACTGGAACGACGGAGGTTGAGGGGCGACCTGATAGAAGTCTACAAAATTATGAGGGGCGTAGACAGAGTGGATAGTCAGAGGCTTTTCCCCAGGGTAGAGGGGTCAATTACTAGGGGGCATAGGTTTAAGGTGAGAGGGACAAGGTTTAGAGTAGATGTACGAGGCAAGTTTTTTACACAGAGGGTAGTGGGTGCCTGGAACTCGCTACCGGAGGAGGTGGTGGAAGCAGGGACGATAGGGACATTTAAGGGGCATCTTGACAAATACATGAATAGGATGGGAATAGAGGGATACGGACCCCGGAAGGGTAGGGGGTTTTAGTTCAGATGGGCAGAATGGTCGGCACGGGCTTGGAGGGCCAAAGGGCCTGTTCCTGTGCTGTACTTTTCTTTGTTCTTTGTTCTAGGAACAGGCCCTTCGGCCCTCCAAGCCTGCGCTGATCCAGATTCTTTATTTAGCCCAAACAATCTGTATCCCCCATTCCCCGCCTGTTTATGTGGCTATCAAGATAAAATGTTGCTATTGTGCTGCCTCCACCACCTGCACTGGCAACACATTCCTGGCACCACCGCCCTCTACGTGAAAAACCTTCCCCGAACATCTCCCTTCAACCTTCCCCCTCTCACCTTCAACCTGTGCCCCCTGTAATTGAGTCTTCCACCCTGGGAAAAGCTTCTGACTATTCACCCTGTCTATACCTCTCGTAATTTTGCAGCACTCAATCAGGTCTCCCCTCAGTTGCATCGTTGCAGTGAGAACAATCCGAGTTTATTCAGCTTTGACAAAGGGTCATCTGGACTCGAAACGTTCGCTCTTTTCTATCCCTCCAGAAGCTGCCAGAACTGCTGAGATTTTCCAGCATTTTCTCTTTGGGTCCGAGTTTATTTTCTCCTCATAGCTAACACCCTCCAGACCAGGCAACATCCTGGTAAACCTTCTTTGCACCTTCTCCAAAACATCCATATCCTTCTGGTAGCATTGCGACCAGAACTGAACTGCAACTTCCAAATGCGACCGAACTGAAGTTTTGTACAACAGTAACATGGTCTGCCAACTCTTGTACTCAATGCCCCGGCTGATGAAGACAAGCATGTCGTATGCCTTCTTGACCACCTTATGCACCTACATTGCCACTTTCATGGAACTATGGACCTGAACACCCAGATCCCTCTGCATGTAAATGCTCCTAAGGGTTCTGCCATTTACTGCAAAATTTACACCTGAATTTGATCCTCCAAAATGTATCACCTCGCATTTGCCTGGATTGAACTCCATCTGCCATTTCTCTGCCTAACTCTCCAATCTATCTATATTCTGCTGTATTCTCTGACAGTCCCCTTCACTATCTGCAACTCCACCAATCTTAGTGTCATCTGCAAACTTGCTGATCAGACCATCTACATTTTCCTCCAGATCTTTTATATATATATATTACAAACAACAGTGGTCTCAGCAATGATCCCTGTGGATCAGATCTCCATTCTGAAAAACCGTCTTCCACTGTTACTCTCTGTCTTCTGTTGCCACACCAGTTCTTTATCCATCTAGCTAGCGCACCCCTAATTCTCTGCGGTTTACAAAGGGACATCATTGGCTCTGCTCGAGTTCTCTGGAACCTCGCCTGTGGTCATAGAACATAGAACATAGAACAATACAGCGCAGTACAGGCCCTTCGGCCCACGATGTTGCACCGAAACAAAAGCCATCTAACCTACACTATGCCATTATC
Source organism: Scyliorhinus torazame (assembly GCF_047496885.1). Classification (NCBI taxonomy): domain Eukaryota; kingdom Metazoa; phylum Chordata; class Chondrichthyes; order Carcharhiniformes; family Scyliorhinidae; genus Scyliorhinus; species Scyliorhinus torazame. The sequence goes on along the minus strand of NC_092721.1, from coordinate 211,258,815 downwards.
ATCCATATGTTTATCCAATAAACTTTTAAATGCCCTCAATGTTGGCGAGTTCACTACTGTAGCAGGTAGGGCATTCCACGGCCTCACTACTCTTTGCGTAAAGAACCTACCTCTGACCTCTGTCCTATATCTATTACCCCTCAGTTTAAAGTTATGTCCCCTCGTGCCAGCCATATCCATCCGCGGGAGAAGGCTCTCACTGTCCACCCTATCCAACCCCCTGATCATTTTGTATGCCTCTATTAAGTCTCCTCTTAACCTTCTTCTCTCCAACGAAAACAACCTCAAGTCCGTCAGCCTTTCCTCATAAGATTTTCCCTCCATACCAGGCAACATCCTGGTAAATCTCCTCTGCACCCGCTCCAAAGCCTCCACGTCCTTCCTATAATGCGGTGACCAGAACTGTACGCAATACTCCAAATGCGGCCGGACCAAAGTTCTGTACAGCTGCAACATGACCTCCCGACTCCGGAACTCAATCCCTCTACCAATAAAGGCCAACACTCCATAGGCCTTCTTCACAACCCTATCAACCTGGGTGGCAACTTTCAGGGATCTATGTACATGGACACCTAGATCCCTCTGCTCAGCCACACTTTCAAGAACTTTACCATTAGCCAAATATTCCGCATTCCTGTTATTCCTTCCAAAGTGAATCACCTCACACTTCTCTACATTAAACTCCATTTGCCACCTCTCAGCCCAGCTCTGCAGCTTATCTATATCCCTCTGTAACCTGCTACATCCTTCCACACTATCGACAACACCACCGACTTTAGTATCGTCTGCAAATTTACTCACCCACCCTTCTGCGCCTTCCTCTAGGTCATTGATAAAAATGACAAACAGCAACGGCCCCAGAACAGATCCTTGTGGTACTCCACTTGTGACTGTACTCCATTCTGAACATTTCCCATCAACCACCACCCTCTGTCTTCTTTCAGCTAGCCAATTTCTGATCCACATCTCTAAATCACCCTCAATCCCCAGCCTCCGTATTTTTTGCAATAGCCTACCGTGGGGAACCTTATCAAACGCTTTGCTGAAATCCATATACACCACATCAACTGCTCTACCCTCGTCTACCTGTTCAGTCACCTTCTCAAAGAACTCAATAAGGTTTGTGAGGCATGACCTACCCTTCACAAAGCCATGCTGACTATCCCTGATCATATTATTCCTATCTAGATGATTATAAATCTTGTCCCTTATAATCCCCTCCAAGACTTTACCCACTACAGACGTGAGGCTCACCGGTCTATAGTTGCCGGGGTTGTCTCTGCTCCCCTTTTTGAACAAAGGGACCACATTTGCTGTCCTCCAGTCCTCTGGCACTATTCCTGTAGCCAATGATGACATAAAAATCAAAGCCAAAGGTCCAGCAATCTCTTCCCTGGCCTCCCATAGAATCCTAGGATAAATCCCATCAGGTCCCGGGGACTTATCTATTTTCAGCCTGTCCAGAATTGCCAACACCTCTTCCCTACGTACCTCAATGCCATCTATTCTATTAGCCTGGGGCTCAGCATTCTCCTCCACAACATTATCTTTTTCCTGAGTGAATACTGACGAAAAATATTCATTTAGTATCTCGCCTATCTTCAGACTCCACACACAATTTCCCATCCCTGTCCTTGACTGGTCCTACTCTTTCCCTAGTCATTCGCTTATTCCTGACATACCTATAGAAAGCTTTTGGGTTTTCCTTGATCCTTCCTGCCAAATACTTCTCATGTCCCCTCCTTGCTCGTCTTAGCTCTCTCTTTAGATCCTTCCTCGCTACCTTGTAACTATCCATCGCCCCAACCGAAACTTCACACTTCATCTTCACATAGGCCTTCTTCTTCCTCTTAACAAGAGATTCCACTTCCTTGGTAAACCACGGTTCCCTCGCTCGACGCCTTCCTCCCTGTCTGACCGGTACATACTTATCAAGAACACGCAGTAGCTGATCCTTGAACAAGCCCCACTTATCCAGTGTGCCCAACACTTGCAGCCTACTTCTCCACCTTATCCCCCCCAAGTCACGTCTAATGGCATCATAATTGCCCTTCCCCCAGCTATAACTCTTGCCCTGCGGTGTATACTTATCCCTTTCCATCATTAACGTAAACGTCACCGAATTGTGGTCACTGTCCCCAAAGTGCTCTCCTACCTCCAAATCCAACACCTGGCCTGGTTCATTACCCAAAACCAAATCCAACGTGGCCTCGCCTCTTGTTGGCCTGTCAACATATTGTTTCAGGAAACCCTCCTGCACACACTGTACAAAAAACGACCCATCTATTGTACTCGAACTATATCTTTTCCAGTCAATATTTGGAAAGTTAAAATCTCCCATAATAACTACCCTGTTACTTTCGCTCATATCCAGAATCATCTTCGCCATCCTTTCCTCTACATCCCTAGAACTATTAGGAGGCCTATAAAAAACTCCCAACAGGGTGACCTCTCCTTTCCTGTTTCTAACTTCAGCCCATACTACCTCGGCAGAAGAGTCCCCATCTAGCATCCTCTCCGCCACCGTAATACTGCTCTTGACTAGCAGCGCCACACCTCCCCCTCTTTTGCCTCCTTCTCGGAGCTTACTAAAACACCTAAACCCCGGAACCTGCAACATCCATTCCTGTCCCTGCTCTATCCATGTCTCCGAAATGGCCACAACATCGAAGTCCCAGGTACCAACCCACGCTGCCAGTTCCCCTACCTTGTTTCGTATACTCCTGGCATTGAAGTAGACACACTTCAAACCACCTACCTGAACGCTGGCCCCCTCCTGCGACGTCAAATCTGTGCTCCTGACCTCTATACTCTCATTCTCCCTTACCCTAAAACTACAATCCAGGTTCCCATGCCCCTGCTGCATTAGTTTAAGTCAAAGATGATGCAAAAATATCTGCTAAGGCCCCAGCTATTTCCTCTCTTACCTTCCACGGTATCTATCCCATCCGGCCCAGGCAACTTGTCTACCTTCATGCATTTTAAGATATCCAACACTTCCTCCTTCAACATGCTGACATGTCCTAGAGTATTCACACAGCCATCACTAATCTCAACATCCGTCATGTCCCTCTCCCTGGTGAATACCGATGCAAAGTACTCATTAACGATCTCACCCACTTCCTCTGACTCGACGCATTACTTCCCTCTTTTGTCCTTGAGTGGGCCTACTCTTTCCCTAGCTACCCTCTTGCTCCTTATATATGTATAAAAGGCCTTGGGATTTTCCTTGACCCTGCTTGACAATGACATTTCATGGTCTCTTTTAACCCTCCTAACTCCCCGTTTGAGTTTGATCCTACTTTCCCTATATTCTTCAAAAGCTTTGTCTGGTTTTAGTTGCCTAGACCTTATGTATGCTTCCTTTTTCCTTTTGACTAGTCTCACAATTCCCCCTTTCATCCATGGTTCCCTAATCCTGCCATTTCTGGCCCTTCATTTTCACAGGGACATGTCTATCCTGCACTCTAATCAACTGGTCTCTAAAAAGACTTCCACATGTCAAATGTGGATTCCCCCTCAAACAGCCGCTCCCAATGCACATTCTCCAGCTTTTGCCGAATTCTGTTGCAGTTAGCATTCCCCAAATTTAACACCCTCACTCGAGGACCACTCTTGTCCTTGTCCATGAGTATTCGAAAACTTACGAAATTAGGATCACTGTTCCCCAAATGTTCCCCAACTGAAACTTTGGTCACCTGGCAGGGTTCATTCCCCAATACCAGGTCCAGTAAGGCCCCCCTCCCTGGTTGGACTATCAACTGTTTCAAAAAACCCTCTTGGACACGCCTAACAAATTGCTCTCCATCCGGACCTCTGGCACTAAGGGAGTCCCAGTCAATATGGGGGAAATTAAAATCACCCATCACAACATCTTTTCAGAATCTGACTACATATCTGTTCCTCTGTATCCCACTGGCTGTTGGGAGGCCGATAGTACAACCCCAACATTGTGATTGCACCCTTCCTATTCCTAAGCTCTACTCACAATGCCTCACTGCAGGATCCCTCCAAGATATCCTCCCAGCTATATGTTCCCTAGCCAGTAATGCAACTCCCACACCCTTTCTGCTGCCCCCTCTGTCTCGTCTAAAACATCGATATCCCGGAATATTATACTGCCAGTCCTTTCCCACTTTAACCATGTCTCCATAACAGCAGCAAAGGGTTCGAAAAGTTTCCCAAATCCAGGCAATGGTTCATACATCCCCTGAGGAGCGCGGACCATGAGTCATGGAGAAGCTTGGCTGAGTTTGAAAATTCCGGGGTGCTAGAAATGGAGCCAGCCCGGTTGGGACTGCAGGGTGTAGCTCCAGTGAGTTGCCGATGTTGAGACAGAAGATCAGACATGGTCAGTAATGAATCTGAAGCAAGCTCTACAGCTGGATGGTTCTCCCCTGCTCCTACTCCTTGTGTTCTTATGTTCAATGAAGATCCACCATTCAGTTCCACCCAGAGAAAATGCCACCACGGCCGATAACTATTGTAGAGATCACTCTGTGCTATTTCCCTGGGGTCAGGGTTCAGGCACTAACCTATCACCTGGCAACTGAGGTCATACCAGAGGTCACACTGTAACCTCTCTGATCTAGAATACTTGGGACAAAATCTATTCTGGACCTTGGAATATTCTGGATCATAAAATTATATTAGAATCCCGAACTAGACTAGACGGGCTTGAGGTTCATAAGGAGGAGGTGTTAGCAATTCTGGAAAGTGTGAAAATAGATAAGTCACCTGGGCCGGATGGGATTTATCCTGGGATTCTCTGGGAAGCTAGGGAGGAGATTGCTGAGCCTTTGGCTTTGATCTTTAAGTCATCTTTGTCTACAGGAATAGTGCCAGAAGACTGGAGGATAGCAAATGTTGTCCCCTTGTTCAAGAAGGGGAGTAGAGACAACCCCGGTAACTATAGACCAGTGAGCCTTACTTCTGTTGTGGGAAAAATCTTGGAAAGATTTATAAGAGATAGGATGTATAATCATCTGGAAAGGAATAAATTGATTAGAGATAGTCAACACGGTTTTGTGAAGGGTAGGTCGTGCCTCACAAACCTTATTGAGTTCTTTGAGAAGGTGACCAAACAGGTGGATGAGGGTAAAGCAGTTGATGTGGTGTATATGGATTTCAGTAAAGCGTTTGATAAGGTTCCCCATGGTAGGCTATTGCAGAAAATATGGAGGCATGGGATTCAGGGTGATTTAGCAGTTTGGATCAGAAATTGGCTAGCTGGAAGAAGACAAAGGGTGGTGGTTGATGGGAAATGTTCAGACTGGAGTCCAGTGGTGTACCACAAGGATCTGTTTTGGGGCCACTGCTGTTTGTCATTTTTATAAATGACCTGGAGGAGGGCGTAGAAGGATGGGTGAGTAAATTTGCAGATGACACTCAAGTCGGTGGAGTTGTGGACAGTGCGGAAGGATGTTACAAGTTACAGAGGGACATAGATAAACTGCAGCGCTGGGCTGAGAGGTGGCAAATGGAGTTTAATGCAGAAAAGTGTGAGGTGATTCATTTTGGAAGGAATAACTGGAAGACAGAGTACTGGGCTAATAGTAAGATTCTTGGCAGTGTGGATGAGCTGAGAGATCTTGGTGTCCATGTACATAGATCCCTGAAAGTTGCCACCCAGGTTGAGAGGGTTGTTAAGAAGGCGTACGGTGTGTTAGCTTTTATTGGTAGAGGGATTGAGTTTAGGAGCCATGAGGTCATGTTGCAGCTATACAACACTCTGGTGCTGCCGCATTTGGAGTATTGCGTGCAATTCTGGTCGCCGCATTATAGGAAGGATGTGGAAGCATTGGAAAGGGTGCAGAGGAGATTTACCAGAATGTTGCCTGGTATGGAGGGAAGATCTTATGAGGAAAGGCTGAGGGACTTGAGGCTGTTTTCGTTAGAGAGAAGAAGGTTAAGAGGTGACTTAATTGAGGCATACAAGATGATCAGAGAATTGGATAGGGTGGACAGTGAGAGCCTTTTTCCTCGGATGGTGATGTCTAGCACGGGGGGACATAGCTTTAAATTGAGGGGAGATAGATATAGGACAGATGTCAGAGGTAGGTTCTTTACTCAGAGAGTAGTAAGGGCGTGGAATGCCCTGCCTGCAACAGTAGTGGACTCGCCAACACTAAGGACATTCAAATGGTCATTGGATAGACATATGGACGATAAGGGAATAGTGTCGATGGGCTTTAGAGTGGTTTCACAGGTCGGCGCAACATCGAGGGCCGAAGGGCCTGTACTGCGCTGCAATGTTCTATGAACCACAAATGATCTGGAAAATACCATGAATATAAATATTTATCTGAAACATTAAATGGTGATAAAACATTAGAAAGCTGTAATAAAAACTGTTGCTGGGGTTTCAGGACCCCACTGCCATGGGGCACCCAAAAGTGCATCGACTCTCGGCGGGGCGGGACAGCCCGGTGGAGGGCCGAGGCTGGAGAACTCCGCCCATATCTTTGATGTTTCTGTTTTCAAAATGCTGCACTAAAATAATGTTGTGAGTTGCTCATGTTTGGGTCGGCTCAAAATATCACTCGATATTCTCCAAGGTGGGGGGTGAATAAGGATGGGGGGGGGAATCAGGGTGGGTGGGGGGATCAGGGTGGGGGGGGTCAGGGTGGGGGGGATCAGGGTGGGGGGGGGATCAGGGTGGGGATCAACGTGGGGGGGGTGAGGATGGGGGGGATTAGGGTGCGGGGGATCAGGGTGGGGGAGGGGATCAGGGTGGGTGGGGGGATCAGGGTGGGTGGGGGGATCAGGGTGGGTGGGGGGATCAGGGTGGGGGGGATCAGGGTGGGGGAGATCAGGGTGGGGGAGGGGATCAGGGTGGGTGGGGGGATCAGGGTGGGTGGGGGGATCAGGGTGGGGGGGATCAGGGTGGGGGGGGATCAGGGTGGGGGGGATCAGGGTGGGGATCAACGTGGGGGGATGAGGATGGGGGGGATTAGGGTGCGGGGGATCAGGGTGGGGGAGGGGATCAGGGTGGGGGAACAGGGGGGGGGATAAGGTTGGGGTGATCAGGGTGGGGAGGGGATTAGGGTGGGAGGGATCAGGGTGGGGGGGAATCAGGGTGGGGAGGGGATCAGGGTGGGGGGATCAGGGTGGGGGGATAAAGGTGGGGGGATTAGGGTGGGGGGATCAGGGTGGGGGGGGATCAGAGTGGAGGGATCAAGGTGGGGGGGTAGGGTGGGGGGAATCAGGGTGGGGGGGATTAGGGTGGGGGAGGGGATCAGGGTGGGGGAGGGGATCAGGGTGGGGGCGGTCAGGGTGGGGGATTAGGGTGGGGGGATTAGGGTGGGGGGGAATAGGGTGGGGGAGGGGATCAGGGTGGGAGGGATCAGGGTGGGGGGGATCGGGGTGGGGGAGGGGATTAGGGTGGGGGGGATTAGGGAGCGGGAGGGGATCAGGGTGGGGGGATCAGGGTGGGGGGGGTCAGGGTGGGGGGGATTAGGGAGCGGGAGGGGATCAGGGTGGGGGGCAGCAGGGTGGTGGGGATTAGGGTGGGGGGATTAGGGTGGGGGGATTAGGGTGGGGGAGGGGATCAGGGTGAGGGGGGGATTAGGCTGGGGAGGGGATCAGAGTGGGGGGATCAGAGTGGGGGGGTCAGGGTGGGGGGGATCAGAGTGGGGGGATCAAGGTGGGGGGGAATAGGGTGGGGGAGGGGATCAGGGTGGGGGAGGGATCAGGGGGGATCAGGGTGGGGCGGATCAGTTTGGGGGAGGGGATCAGGGTGTGGGGGTGATCAGGGTGGGGAGGGGATTAGGGTGGGGAGGGGATTAGGGTGGGGAGAGGATCAGGGTGTGGGGTGGTTCAGGGTAGGGGGGCATCAGCTCGGGGGAGGGATTAGGGTGGGGGCTGTGATCAGGGTGGGGGGGATAAGGGTAGGGGGATCAGGATAGTGGGGGATTAGGGTGGGGGGGGAGATCAGGCTGGGGAGGGATCAGGGTGGGGGGGATCAGGGTGGGGGGGGATTAGAGTGGGGAGGATTAGGGTGGGGTGGGGATCAGGGTGGGGGGGTCAGGGTGGGGGGGTATGAGGATGGGGGAGGGGATTAGGGTGCGGGGGATCAGGGTGGGGGAGGGGATCAGGGTGGGGGAACAGGGGGGCGATTAGGGTGGGGAGGGGATTAGGGTGGGGGGGATCAGAGTGGGGGGGATATAGGTGGGGGGGGATTAGGGTGGGGGGATTAGGGTGGGGGCGGATCAGGGTGGGGGCGGATCAGGGTGGGGGCGGATCAGGGCGGTGGCGGATCAGGGTGGGGGGGATTAGGGTGGGGGAGGGGATCAGGGTGGGAGGGATCAGGGTGCGAGGGATCTGGGTGGGGGGGATCAGGTGGGGATTAGGGTGGGGGAGGGGATTAGGGTGTGGGAGGGGATCAGGGTGGGGAGGGGATTAGGGTGGGGATGGGATCAAGGTGGGGGGATCAGGGTGGGGGCATCAGGGTGGGGGCATCAGGGTGGGAGGGATCAGAGTGGGGGGGATCATGGTGGGGGGGATCAGAGTGGTGGGATCAATGTGGGGGGGATTAGGGTGGGGGGATCAGGGTGGGGGGGATTAGGGAGCAGGAGGGGATCAGGGTGGGGGGATCAGGGTGGGGGGATCAGGGTGGGGGGATCAGGGTGGGGGTATTAGGGTGGGGGGATTAGGGTGGGGGGATTAGGGTGGGGCAGGGGATCAGTGTGGGGGGGATTAGGGTGGGAAGGGGATCAGAGTGGGGAGGGGATCAGAGTGGGGGGAATAGGGTGGGAGAGGGGATCAGGGTGGGGGGGGATCAGGGTGGGGCAGGGGATCAGGGTGGGGGGGGATTAGGGTGAGCAGGGGATCAGAGTGGGGAGGGGATCAGAGTGGGGGGGATCAGAGTGGGGGGTCAGGGTGGGGGGGATCAAGGTGGGGGGGAATAGGGTGGGGGAGGGGATCAGGGTGGGGGGATCAGGGTGGGGCGGATCAGGTTGGGGGAGGGGATCAGGGTGCGGGGGGCTCATGGTGGGGGGGGATCAGCTCGGGGGAGGGATTAGTGTGGGGGACGGGATCAGGGTGGGGGGGATTAGGGTAGGGGGATCAGGATAGTGGGGGATTAGGGTGGGGATGGATCAGGGTGGGGTGGGATCAGAGTGGGGGGATCAAGGTGGGGGGGATTAGGGTGGTGGGGGGGATTAGGGTGGGGGAGGGGATCAGGGTGGGGGGGATTGGGGTGCGGGAGGGGATTAGGGTGGGGGAGGGGATCAGGATGGGGGGGATCAGGGTAGGGGGGATTAGAGTGGGGAGGATTAGGGTGGGGGAGGGGATCAGGGTGGGGGGGGTCAGGGTGGGGGGGATCAGGGTGGGGGTGATCAGGGTGGGGGGGTATGAGGATGGGGGAGGGGATTACGGTGCGGGGTATCAAGGTGGGGGAGGGGATTAGGGTGGGGGGAACAGGGGGGGCGATTAGGGTGGGGAGGGGATTAGGGTGGGAAGGATCAGGGTGGGGGGGATCAGGGTGGGGGGGATTAGGGTGGGGGAGGGATTTGGGTGAGGGGGGATCAGAGTGGGGGGATAAAGGTGGGGGGATTAGGGTGGGGGGATTAGGGTGGGGGGATTAGGGTGGGGCGGATCAGGGTGGGGGCGGATCAGGGTGGGGGGATCAGGGTGGGGGGATTAGGGTGGGGGGATTAGGGTGGAGGGATTAGGGTGGGGGGGATTAGGGTGGGAGGGAATCAGGGTGGGAGGGATCAGGGTGGGAGGGATCAGGGTGGGAGGGATCAGGGTGGGAGGGATCAGTTGGGGATTAGGGTGGGGGAGGGGATTAGGGTGTGGGAGGGGATTAGGGTGTGGGAGGGGATCAGGGTGGGGAGGGGATTAGGGTGGGGGATGGGATCAAGGTGGGGGGGATCAGGGTGGGGGGCATCAGGGTGGGAGGGATCAGAGTGGGGGGGATCAGGATGGGGGGGATCAGAGTGGTGGGATCAATGTGGGGGGATCAGAGTGGTGGGATCAATGTGGGGGGGATTAGGGTGGGGGGGATCAGGGTGGGGGGATCAGGGTGGGGGGATTAGGGTGGGGGGATTAGGGTGGGGCAGGGGATCAGGGTGGGGGGGGATTAGGGTGGGGAGGGGATCAGAGTGGGGAGGGGATCAGAGTGGGGGGGATCAGAGTGTGGGGGTCAGGGTGGGGCGGATCAGAGTGGGGGGATCAAGGTGGGGGGGAATAGGGTGGGGGAGGGGATCAGGGTGGGGGGGATCAGGGTGGGGCGGATCAGGTTGGGGGAGGGGATCAGGGTGCGGGGGTGATCAGTGTGGGGAGAGGATCAGCGTGTGGGGGGCTCGGGGTGGGGGGGGGAACAACTCGGGGGAGGGATTAGTGTGGGGGACGGGATCAGGGTGGGGGGGATTAGGGTAGGGGGATCAGGATAGTGGGGGATTAGGGTGGGGGGGATCAGGGTGGGGTGGGATCAGAGTGGGGGGATCAAGGTGGGGGGGATTAGGGTGGGGGAGGGGATCAGGGTGGGGGGGATTGGGGTGCGGGAGGGGATTAGGGTGGGGGAGGGGATCAGGGTGGGGGGGATTAGAGTGGGGAGGATTAGGGTGGGGGAGGGGATCAGGGTGGGGGGGGGATCAGGGTGGGGGGGGTCAGGGTGTGGGGGATCAGGGTGGGGGTGATCAGGGTGGGGGGGTATGAGGATGGGGGAGGGGATTAGGGTGCGGGGTATCAGGGTGGGGGAGGGGATAGGGTGGGGGCAACAGGGGGGGCGATTAGGGTGGGGAGGGGATTAGGGTGGGAGGGATCAGGGTGGGGGGATCAGGGTGGGGGGGATTAGGGTGGGGGAGGGATTTGGGTGGGGGGGATTAGAGTGGGGGGATAAAGGTGGGGGGATTAGGGTGGGCGGATCAGGGTGGGGGCGGATCAGGGTGGGGGCGGATCAGTGTGGGGGATCAGGGTGGGGGGATTAGGGTGGGAGGGAATCAGGGTGGGAGGGATCAGGGTGGGTGGGATCAGGGTGGGAGGGATCAAGGTGGGGGGGATCAGGTGGGGATTAGGGTGGGGGAGGGGATTAGGGTGTGGGAGGGGATCAGGGTGGGGAGGGGATTAGGGTGGGGGATGGGATCAAGGTGGGGGGATCAGGGTGGGGGGCATCAGGGTGGGAGGGATCAGAGTGGGGGGGATCAGGGTGGGGGGGATCAGAGTGGGGGGATCAATGTGGGGGGGATTACGGTGGGGGGGGATCAGGTGGGGGGATTAGGGTGTGGGAGTGGATCAGGGTGGGGGGGGATCAGGGTGGGGGGGGAGATCAGAGTGGGGGGATCAGGGTGGGGGGGGATCAGGGTGGGGGGGATTAGGGTGGGGGAGGGGATCAGGGTGGGGGGGGATTAGGGTGGGGAGGGGATCAGAGTGGGGGCATCAGAGTGGGGGGGTCAGGGTGGGGGGGATCAGAGTGGGGGGATCAAGAAGGGGGGAATAGGGTGGGGGAGGGGATCAGGGTGGGGGGGATCAGGGGGGGATCAGGGTGGGGGTGGATCAGGGTGGGGCGGATCAGGTTGGGGGAGGGGATCAGGGTGCGAGGGTGATCAGGGTGGGGGGGATCAGGGTGGGGAGGGGATTAGGGTGGGGAGGGATCAGAGTGGGGGGGGATCAGGGTGGGGGGGATCAGAGTGGGGGGATCAAAGTGGGGGGGATTACGGTGGGAGGGGGATCAGGGTGGGGGTGGATTAGGGAGCGGGTGGGGATCAGGGTGGGGGGGGATCAGGGTGGGGGGGGATCAGGGTGGGGGGGAATCAGATTGGGGGGGATTAGGGTGTGGGAGGGGATCAGGATGGGGAGTGGATTCGGGTGGGGGATGGGTTCAGGGTGGGGGGGGATCAGGGTGGGGGGATCAGGGTGGGGGGGATCAGGGTGGGAGGGATCAGAGTGGGGGGGATCAGGGTGGGGGGATCAGAGTGGGGGGATCAATGTGGGGGGGATTACGGTGGGGGGGGATCAGGTGGGGGGGATTAGGGTGTGGGAGTGGATCAGGGTGGGGGGGGATCAGGGTGGGTGGGGAGATCAGAGTGGGGGGATCAGGGTGGGGGGGATCAGGGTGGGGGGGATTAGGGTGGGGGAGGGGATCAGGGTGGGGGGGGATTAGGGTGGGGAGGGGATCAGAGTGGGGGCATCAGAGTGGGGGGGTCAGGGTGGGGGGGATCAGAGTGGGGGGATCAAGAAGGGGGGAATAGGGTGGGGGAGGGGATCAGGGTGGGGGGGGATCAGAGGGGGGAATCAGGGTGGGGGTGGATCAGGGTGGGGCGGATCAGGTTGGGGGAGGGGATCAGGGTGCGAGGGTGATCAGGGTGGGGGGGATCAGGGTGGGGAGGGGATTAGGGTGGGGAGGGGATTAGAGTGGGAGGGATCAGGGTGGGGGTTATGAGGATGGGGGAGGGGATTAGGGTGCGGGGGATCCGGGTGGGGGAGGGGATCAGGGTGGGAGGGATCAGGGGGGAGGGGATTTGGTTGGGGAGGGGATTAGGGTGGGAGGGATCAGGGTGGGGGGGGGAATCAGGGTGGGGGGGGTCAGGGTGGGGGGGGTCAAGGTGGGGGAGGGATTAGGGTGGGGGGGATCAGAGTGGGGGGATTAGGGTGGGGGGAACAGGGTGGGGGGAACAGGGTGGGGGGGGATCAGTGTGGGGGGATCAAGGTGGGGGGGTAGGGTGGGGGGATTAAGGTGGGGAGGGGATCAGGGTGGGGGGGATTAGGGTGGGGATCAGGGTGGGTGGATTAGGGTGGGGAGGGGATCAGGGTGGGGGCGGATCAGGGTGGGGGGATTAGGGTGGGGGGGATTAGGGTGGGAGTGATCAGGGTGGGGAAGGGGATCAGGGTGGGGGAGGGGATCAGGGTGGGGGATGGGATCAGGGTGGGGGGGATCAGGGTGGGGGGATCAGGGTGGGAGGGATCAGGGTGGGAGGGATCAGGGTGGGAGGGATCAGGGTGGGGAGATCAGGGTGGGGGGGATCAGAGTGGGGGGATCAATGTGGGGGGGATTAGGGTGGGGGGATCAAGGTGGGGGGATCAGGGTGGGGGGGATCAGAGTGGGGGGATAAATGTGGGGGGGATCTGGGTGGGAGGGATCAAGGTGGGGGGATCAGGGTGGGGGGGATCAGGGTGGGGGGTCAGGGTGGGGGGGTCAGGGTGGGGTGATTAGGGTGGGGGGAGATCAGGGTGGGGGGGATTATGGTGGGGGGGATCAGAGTGGGGGGATCAGAGTGGGGTGGGTCAGGGTGGGGGGGATCAGAGTGGGGGCGGATCAAGGTGGGGCGGATCAAGGTGGGGGGGAATAGGGTGGGGGAGGGTGTCAGGGTGGGGGGGGACCAGGGTGGGGCGGATCAAGGTGGGGTGGATCAGGTTGGGGGAGGGGATCAGGGTGCGGGGGTGATCAGGGTGGGGGGGGATCAGGGTGGGGGGGATCAGGGTGGGGAGGGGATCAGGGTGGGGAGGGGATCAGGGTGGGGAGAGGATCAGGGTGTGGGGGGGGATCAGCTTGGGGGAGGGATTAGGGTGGGGGATGGGATCAGGGTAGGGGGATCAGGATAGTGGGGGATTAGGGTGGGGGGGGTCAGGGTGGGGTTGGATGAGGGTGGGGTTGGATGAGGGTGGGGGAGGGTATCAGGCTGGGGGGGATCAGGGTGGGGGGTGTTGCCATTTCAGGTGGCAACAGCCCACTTTCGGTATTTGGGGAGCAGGTGGCTCGGCTGGGCCCAGCTCCGTAAGTTGAACTTTGCGGGTCTGGTGGGCAGGGTCGAGGAGGCTCTATCGAGCTGGGACAGTCTGCTCCGATCGCCGGCAGGTCGAGCTGGGACAGTCTGCTCCGATCGCCGGCAGGTCGAGCTGGGACAGTCTGCTCCGATCGCCGGCAGGTCGAGCTGGGACAGTCTGCTCCGATCGCCGGCAGGTCGAGCTGGGACAGTCTGCTCCGATCGCCGGCAGGTCGAGCTGGGACAGTCTGCTCCGATCGCCGGCAGGTCGAGCTGGGACAGTCTGCTCCGATCGCCGGCAGGTCGAGCTGGGACAGTCTGCTCCGATCGCCGGCAGGTCGAGCTGGGACAGTCTGCTCCGATCGCCGGCAGGTCGAGCTGGGACAGTCTGCTCCGATCGCCGGCAGGTCGAGCTGGGACAGTCTGCTCCGATCGCCGGCAGGTCGAGCTGGGACAGTCTGCTCCGATCGCCGGCAGGTCGAGCTGGGACAGTCTGCTCCGATCGCCGGCAGGTCGAGCTGGGACAGTCTGCTCCGATCGCCGGCAGGTCGAGCTGGGACAGTCTGCTCCGATCGCCGGCAGGTCGAGCTGGGACAGTCTGCTCCGATCGCCGGCAGGTCGAGCTGGGACAGTCTGCTCCGATCGCCGGCAGGTCGAGCTGGGACAGTCTGCTCCGATCGCCGGCAGGTCGGGAGCGGCTGTTCAGGTGAACATTTTGCTGTGGTTTTTATTTCAGTGCCGACCGGTCTTTTTGCTGAAATTGCTTTTTCTGGGTGGATCGGTTAGTTTGGGGGTTTGTGTGGGTAGGTAAGGTGGGAAGGAATGCTGATCGGTGCTCCAGTCGGGGGGAGGGGGCGGGTGGTACAAACCTGTTGTACTATTATTGGGCGGCGAATGCGGAGGAGGTGCGGGGCTGGTGCAGGGAGGTGGAGGCTTTGTGAGCGAGGATTGGGCAGGCTGTGGTCAGGGGTCGGGGTTACGGTAACGCCGCATCGCCCATTTGCCCCGGGGAGGTTCTCAGGGAGGCCGGCGGGGCTGTCCATGCTGCCAATGTGGAGGCACCTTTCGGCAGCAGTTCAGGTTGGGGGTGGGGTCGAGGTTGATGCCGATCCAAGGAAACCGCAGGTCTGAGCCCGGGAGGGTGGATGGGAGGTTTTGGAAGTGGGAGGAGCAAGGTGTGATGGAGATGAAGGACTTGTTCTTTTAAGGGCAGTTTGCAAACTTGCAGGAGTTGGGGAGAGGTTTGGGTCCTGGTTGGGGAGGGTCTCAGGTCCATGCAGGCGGGGATTTTGCACCTTTGCGGTGGCACAGTCCTTCTCACTGTCAGAGGGGGTGCTGTCGGTGATGGGGTTGGAGGTGGGGGTCATCTCGCCGATCTATGGGAGAATTTTGGGGGAGGATGAGGCGTCTCTGGAGGGGGGAAGGCCCAGTGGGAGGAGGAGCTGGGATGGTGCTGGAGGAGTGGGGGGGCTGTGGAGGGTGAATGCCTCAGCCTCGTGGGTGAGGCTGGGGTTGATACAGGTAGAACACAGAGTGCACCTGACAAAGCCGAGGGTGAGCCGGCTGTTTGAGGGGGTGGAGGATATTTGTGAGCGGTGTGGGAGGGGCCCGGCCAATCACACGCACTTGATCTGGGCCTGCCCAGAGTTGGAGAAATTCTGGAGTTTGTTATTCAGGACCATGTTGGTGATCCAGCATGTGGATTTCATGCCCATCCCCTGGGGGCTATATTCATGGTGTCAGACTTGCCAGGGTTGCAGATGGGAGCGGGGACAGATGTTTTAGCCTTCTCCTTGTTGATCACTTGCAGGTGGGTGGGGTGGAGGTCAGCTCCTCCACCCTGTACCTCGAAGTGGCTGGGATACTAAATGGAGTTCTTGTACTTGGAAAAGGTGAAATTCACGCTCTGAGGGTGGAGTGAGGGCTTCCAGAAAAGATGGGGTTTGTTCATACTACATTTCTGGGAGCAGGTTGCCATCGACTGCTGGGGGAGAGGGAGGGTGGGGGTGGGGAGGGGGAGCGAGGCGGGGGACGTTCATTGGGGTGTTGGAGGGGGGGAGCGAGGTGGGGTCGTTGATTGGGGCGTTGGGGGGGAGAGGCGGGGACGTTGATTGGGGTGTTGGGGGGGGAGAGCGAGGCGGGGGACGTTGATTGGGGTGTTGGGGGGGAGCGGGGACGTTGATTGGGGTGTTGGGGGGGAGCGGGGATGTTGATTTGGGTGTTGGGGGAGGAGGCGGGGACGTTGATCGGGGTGTTGGGGGTGAGGCGGGGATGTTGGTTGGGGTGTTGGGGGGGAGGCGCGGACTTTCATTGGGGTTTTGGGGGGAGGCGGGGACGTTGATTGGGGTGTTGGGGGAGGCGGGGACGTTGATTGGGGTGTTGGGGGAGGCGGGGACGTTGATTAGGGTGTTGGGGGAGGCGGGGAACGTTGATTAGGGTGTTGGGGGGGGTGGTGGAGACGTTGATTGGGGTGTTGGGGGGGAGACCGGGACATTGATTAGGGTGTTGGGAGGGAGGTGGAGACGTTGATTGGGGTGTTGGGGGGGGAGGCGGGGACGTTGATTGGGGTGTTGGGGGGAGGCGGGGCGTTGATTGGGGTGTTGGGTGAGGAGGCGGGGGCGTTGATTGGGGTGTTGGGGGCGGAGGCGGGGACGTTGATTGGGATGTTGGGGGGGGAGGCGGGGACATTGATTGGGGTGTTGGGGGGGAGACGGGGACATTGATTGGGGCGTTGGGGGGGGAGGCGGGGACATAGATTGGGGTGTTGGGGGTGGAAGTGGGGACGTTGATAGGGGTGTTACGGGAGGGAGGCGGGGATGTTGATTGGGGTGTTGGGGGGGAGGCGAGGACGTTGATTGGGGTGTTGGGGGGGTAGGCGGGGACGTTGATTGGGGTGTTGGGGGGGAGCGAGGTGGGGACGTTGATTGGGGTGTTGGGGGGAGGTGGGGACGTTGATTGGGGTATTGGGGGGAGGTGGGGACGTTGATTGGGGTGTTGGGGGAGGCGGGGACGTTGATTGGGGTGTTGGGGGGAGGTGGGGACGTTGATTGGGGTGTTGGGGGAAGTGGTGGGGAAGTTGATTTGGGTGTTGGGGGGGAGGCGGCGATGTTGATTGGGGTGTTGGGGGGAGGCGGGGACATTGATTGGGGTGTTGGGGGGAGGTGGGGATTTTGATTGGGGTGTTACGGGGGGAGGCGGGGATGTTGATTGGGTAGTTGGGGGGGAGGCGGGGACATTGATTGGGGTGTTGGGGGCGGAGGCGGGGACGTTGATTGGGGTGTTGGGGCGAGGCGGGGCATTGATTGGGGTGTTACGGGAGGGAGGCGGGTACGTTGATTGGGGTGTTGGGGGGGGAGCGAGGCGGGGACGTTGATTGGGGTGTTGGGGGGGAGGCGGGGACGTTGATTGGGGTGTTGGGGGGGAGGCGGGGACATTGATTGGGGTGTTGGGGGGGAGACGGGGACATTGACTGGGGTGTTGGGGGGGGGAGGCGGGGACATTGATTGGGGTGTTGGGCGGGAGGCGGGGACGTTGATTGCGGTGTTAGGGGGAGGCGGGGACGTTGATTACGGTGTTGGGAGGGCGGGGACGTTGATTGGGGTGTTGGGGGGGAGGCAGGGATGTTGATTGGGGTGTTGGGGGGAGGCGGGGACGTTGATTGCGGTGTTGGGGGGGCGGGGACGTTGATTGGGGTGTTGGGGGGAGGCGGGGATGTTGATTGGGGTGTTGGGGGGAGGCGGGGACGTTGATTGGGGTGTTGGGGGGGGAGGCGGGGACGTTGATTGCGGTGTTGGGGGGGAGCGGGGACGTTGATTGGGGTGTTGGGGGGGGGAGGGAGGGATGTTGATTGGGGTGTTGGGGGGGGAGGCGGGGACATTGATTGGGGTGTTGGGGGGGAGACGGGGACGTTGATTGGGGTGTTGGGGGGGAGGCGGGGACATTGATTGGGGTGTTGGGGGGGGAGACGGGGACATTGACTGGGGTGTTGGGGGGGGAGGCGGGGACATTGATTGGGGTGTTGGGCGGGAGGCGGGGACGTTGATTGCGGTGTTGGGGAGGCGGGGACGTTGATTGGGGTGTTAGGGGGGAGGCGGGGACGTTGATTACGGTGTTGGGAGGGCGGGGACGTTGATTGGGGTGTTGGGGGGGAGGCAGGGATGTTGATTGGGGTGTTGGGGGGGGAGGCGGGGACGTTGATTGGGGTGTTGGGGGGGCGGGGACGTTGATTGGGGTGTTGGGGGGGGAGGGAGGGATGTTGATTGGGGTGTTGGGGGGGGAGCGAGGCGGGGACGTTGATTGGGGTGTTGGGGGGACGCAGGGCCGTTGATTGGGGTGTTGGGGGGGCGGGGACGTTGATTGGGGTGTTGGGGGGGAGGCAGGGACATTGATTGGGGTGTTGGGGGGGGGAGCAGGGACGTTGATTGGGGTGTTGGGGGTAGGCGAGGCGGGGACGTTGATTGGGGTGTTGGGGGGGGAGGCAGGGACATTGATTGGGGTGTTGGGGGGGAGGCAGGGACGTTGATTAGGGTGTTGGGGGGAGGCGGGGATGTTGATTGGGGTGTTCGGGGGAGGCGGGGGACATTGATTGAGGTGTTGGGGGGGAGGCGGGGACGTTGATTGGGGTGTTCGGGGGGAGGCGGGGACGTTGATTGGGGTGTCGGGCGGCGCGAGGTAGGGACGCTGATTGGGTGTTGGGGGGGGCGAGGCGGGGACGTTGATTGGGGTGTTGGGTGGGGATGTTGATTGGGGTGTTGGGGGGAGCGGTGGTGTTGATAGGGGTGTTGGGGGAGGGAGGCGGGGACGTTGATTGGGGTGTTGGGGGTTGGCGGGGACGTTGATTGGGGTGTCGGGGAACGAGGCGGGGATGTTGATTGGGGTGTTGGCGGGGGACACGGGGACGTTGATTGGGGTGTTTGGGGTGGAGGCGGGGACGTTGATTGGGGTGTTGGGGGGGAGGCGGGGACGTTGATTGGGGTGTTTGGGGTGGAGGCGGGGATGTTGATTGGGGTGTTGGGGAACGAGGCGGGGACGTTGATTGGGGTGTTTGGTGGGGGCGATGCGGGGACGTTGATTGGGGTGCTGGGGGGAGGCGGGGACGTTGATTGGGGTGTTTGGGGTGGAGGCGGGGATGTTGATTGGGGTGTTGGGGGGGCGAGGCGGGGCGTTGATTGGGGTGTTGGGGGGAGCGAGGCGGGGATGTTGATTGCGGTGTTGGGGGGGGCGGGGACGTTGATTGGGGTGTTGGGGGGGGAGGGAGGGATGTTGATTGGGGTGTTGGGGGGGGAGCGAGGCGGGGACGTTGATTGGGGTGTTGGGGGGACGCAGGGCCGTTGATTGGGGTGTTGGGGGGGCGGGGACGTTGATTGGGGTGTTGGGGGGGAGGCAGGGACATTGATTGGGGTGTTGGGGGGGGGAGCGGGGACGTTGATTGGGGTGTTGGGGGTAGGCGAGGCGGGGACGTTGATTGGGGTGTTGGGGGGGGAGGCAGGGACATTGATTGGGGTGTTGGGGGTGAGGCTGGGACGTTGATTAGGGTGTTGGGGGGAGGCGGGGATGTTGATTGGGGTGTTCGGGGGAGGCGGGGACATTGATTGGGGTGTTGGGGGGGAGGCGGGGACGTTGATTGGGGTGTTCGGGGGCAGGCGGGGACGTTGATTGGGGTGTCGGGCGGCGCGAGGTAGGGACGCTGATTGGGTGTTGGGGGGGGCGAGGCGGGGGACGTTGATTGGGGTGTTGGGTGGGGATGTTGATTGGGGTGTTGGGGGGGAGCGGTGGTGTTGATAGGGGTGTTGGGGGAGGGAGGCGGGGACGTTGATTGGGGTGTCGGGGAACGAGGCGGGGATGTTGATTGGGGTGTTGGCGGGGGACACGGGGACGTTGATTGGGGTGTTTGGGGTGGAGGCGGGGACGTTGATTGGGGTGTTGGGGGGGACGCGGGGACGTTGATTGGGGTGTCGGGGAACGAGGCGGGGATGTTGATTGGGGTGTTGGCGGGGGACACGGGGACGTTGATTGGGGTGTTTGGGGTGGAGGCGGGGACGTTGATTGGGGTGTTGGGGGGGACGCGGGGACGTTGATTGGGGTGTTTGGGGTGGAGGCGGGGATGTTGATTGGGGTGTTGGGGAACGAGGCGGGGACGTTGATTGGGGTGTTTGGTGGGGGCGATGCGGGGACGTTGATTGGGGTGTTGGGGGGCGGCGGGGACGTTGATTGGGGTGTTTGGGGTGGAGGCGGGGATGTTGATTGGGGTGTTGGGGGGGCGAGGCGGGGCGTTGATTGGGGTGTTGGGGGGAGCGAGGCGGGGATGTTGATTGGGGTGTTGGGGGGAGGCGGGGACGTTGATTGGGGTGTTGGGGGGAGGCGGGGACGTTGATTGGGGTGTTTGGGGTGGAGGCGGGGATGTTGATTGGGGTGTTGGGGGGGCGAGGCGGGGCGTTGATTGGGGTGTTGGGGGAACGAGGCGGGGATGTTGATTGGGGTGTTTGGGGTGGAGGCAGGGATGTTGATTGGGGTGTTGGGGGGGTGAGGCGGGGCGTTGATTGGGGTGTTGGGGGGGCGAGGCGGGGCGTTGATTGGGGTGTTGGGGGGGGAGCCGGGGACGTTGATTGGGGTGTTGGGGGGGGAGGCGGGGACGTTGATTGGGGTGTTGTGGGGGGCAGGTGGAGACGTTGATTGGGCTGTTGGGGGGGGGGGGAGGCGGGGACGTAGATTGTGGTATTGGGCGGTAGGCGGGGACGTTGATTGGGGTGTTGGGGGGGGAGCGAGGCGAGGACATTGATTGGGGTGTTGGGGGGGAGGCGGGGACGTTGATTGGGGTGTTGGGGGGGAGGCGGGTGCGTTGATTGGGGTGTTGGGGGGGAGGCGGGGACGTTGATTGGGGTGTTGGGGGGGAGGTGGGGACGTTGATTGGGTTGTTGGGGGGGGGGCGAGGCGGGGCATTGATTGGAGTGTTGGGGGGAGAGGCGGGGACATTGATTGGGGTGTTGGGGGAGGGGCGGGGACGTTGATTGGGGAGTTGGGGGAGGGGCGGGGACGTTGATTGGGGTGTTGGGGGGGGGGAGGTGGGGACGTTGATTGGGCTGTTGGGGGGGGAGGCGGGGACGTAGATTGTGGTATTGGGCGGTAGGCGGGGACGTTGATTGGGGTGTTGGGGGGGGGAGCGAGGCGAGGACATTGATTGGGGTGTTGGGGGGAGAGGCGGGGACATTGATTGGGGTGTTGGGGGAGGGGCGGGGTCGTTTATTGGGGTGTTGGAGGGGGAGGCGGGGACGTTGATTGGGGTGTTGGAGGGGGGGGCCAGGCGGGGCGTTGATTGGGGTGTTGGGGGGAGGCGGGGACGTTGATTGGGGTGTTGGGGGGGAGAGGCGGGGACGTTGATTGGGGTGTTGGGGGGAGGCGGGGACGTTGATTGGGGTGTTGGGGGGGAGCGAGGCGGGGACGTTGATTGGGGTGTTGGGGGGGAGCGAGGCGGGGACGTTGATTGGGGTGTTGGGGGGGAGCGAGGCGGGGACGTTGATTGGGGTGTTGGGGGGGAGAGGCGGGGACGTTGATTGGGGTGTTGGGGGGAGGCGGGGATGTTGATTGGGGTGTTGGGGGGAGCGAGGTGGGGACGTTGATTCGGGTGTTGGGGGGAGGCGGGGACGTTGATTGGGGTGTTGGGGGGGAGCGAGGCAGGGACGTTGATTGGGGTGTTGGGGGGAGCGAGGTGGGGACGTTGATTCGGGTGTTGGGGGGAGGCGGGGATGTTGATTGGGGTGTTGGGGGGGAGCGAGGCGGGGACGTTGATTGGGGTGTTGGGGGGAGCGAGGCAGGGACGTTGATTGGGTTGTTGGGGGGGAGCGAGGCAGGGACGTTGATTGGGTTGTTGGGGGGGAGCGAGGCAGGGACGTTGATTGGGGGGTTGGGGGGGAGCGAGGCAGGGACGTTGATTGGGGTGTTGGGGGGGAGCGAGGCGGGGACGTTGATTGGGGTGTTGGGGGAGCGAGGCGGGGATGTTGATTGGGGTGTTGGGGGGGAGCGAGGCAGGGACGTTGATTGGGTTTTTGGGGGGGAGCGAGGCAGGGACGTTGATTGGGGTGTTGGGGGGGAGCGAGGTGGGGACGTTGATTGGGGTGTTGGGGGGGAGCGAGGCAGGGACGTTGATTGGGGTGTTGGGGGGGGAGAGGCGGGGACGTTGATTGGGTTGTTGGGGGGAGCGAGGCAGGGACGTTGATTGGGGTGTTGGGGGGAGGCGGGGATGTTGATTGGGGTGTTGGGGGGGGAGCGAGGTGGGGACGTTGATTGGGGTGTGGGGGGGAGCGAGGCGGGGATGTTGATTGGGGTGTTGGGGGGAGCGAGGCAGGGACGTTGATTGGGGTGTTGGGGGGAGCGAGGCAGGGACGTTGATTGGGGTGTTGGGGGGAGCGAGGCAGGGACGTTGATTGGGGTGTTGGGGGGAGCGAGGCAGGGACGTTGATTGGGGTGTTGGGGGGAGCGAGGCAGGGACGTTGATTGGGGTGTTGGGAGGAGCGAGGCGGGGACGTTGATTGGGTTGTTGGGGGGGAGCGAGGCAGGGACGTTGATTGGGTTGTTGGGGGGGAGCGAGGCAGGGACGTTGATTGGGTTGTTGGGGGGGAGCGAGGCAGGGACGTTGATTGGGGTGTTGGGGGGGAGCGAGGTGGGGACGTTGATTGGGTTGTTGGGGGGGAGCGAGGCGGGGATGTTGATTGGGGTGTTGGGGGGGCGGGGATGTTGATTGGGGTGTTGGGGGGGAGCGAGGCAGGGACGTTGATTGGGTTGTTGGGGGGGAGCGAGGCAGGGACGTTGACTGGGGTGTTGGGGGGGAGCGAGGTGGGGACGTTGATTCGGGTGTTGGGGTGAGCGAGGCAGGGACGTTGATTGTGGTGTTGGGGGGGAGCGAGGCAGGGACGTTGATTGGGGTGTTGGGGGGAGCGAGGCGGGGACGTTGATTGGGGTGTTGGGGGGGGGAGCGAGGCAGTGACGTTGATTGGGGTGTTGGGGGGGAGTGAGGCGGGGACGTTGATTGGGGTGTTGGGGGAGAGCGAGGCAGGGACGTTGATTGGGGTGTTGGGGGGAGCGAGGCAGGGACGTTGATTGGGTTGTTGGGGGGAGCGAGGCGGGGATGTTGATTGGGGTGTTCGGGGGGGAGCGAGGTGGGGACGTTGATTGGGTTGTGGGGGGAGCGAGGTGGGGACGTTGATTGGGGTGTTGGGGGGGAGCGAGGTGGGGACGTTGATTGGGGTGTTGGGGGGGAGCGAGGCGGGGACGTTGATTGGGGTGTTGGGGGGAGCGAGGCGGGGATGTTGATTGGGGTGTTGGGGGGAGGCAGGGACGTTTATTGGGGTGTTGGGGGGAGCGAGGCGGGGATGTTGATTGGGGTGTTGGGGGGGAGCGAGGTGGGGACGTTGATTGGGGTGTTGGGTGGGAGCGAGGCGGGGACGTTGATTGGGGTGTTGGGGGGGAGCGAGTTGGGGATGTTGATTGGGGTGTTGGGGGGAGCGAGGCGGGGACGTTGATTGGGTTGTTGGGGGGGAGCGAGGTGGGGACGTTGATTCGGGTGTTGGGGGGAGCGAGGCAGGGACGTTGATTGGGGTGTTGGGGGGGGAGACGGGGATGTTGAATGGGGTGTTGGGGGGGAGCGAGGCGAGGACGTTGATTGGGGTGTTGGGGGGAGCGAGGCGGGGATGTTGATTGGGGTGTTGGGGGGGAGCGAGGCGGGGACGTTGATTGGGGTGTTGGGGGGGAGCGAGGCGGGGATGTTGATTGGGGTGTTGGGGGGGGAGCGAGGCGGGGACGTTGATTGGGGTGTTGGGGGGGAGCGAGGCAGGGATGTTGATTGGGGTGTTGGGGGGGAGCGAGGCGGGGACGTTGATTGGGGTGTTGGGGGGGAGCGAGGCGGGGACGTTGATTGGCGTGTTGGGGGGAGGCAGGGACGTTGATTGGGGTGTTGGGGGGGAGGCGGGGACGTTGATTGGGGTGTTGGGGGGAGGCGGGGACGTTGATTGGGGTGTTGGGGGGAGCGAGGCGGGGACGTTGATTGGGTTGTTGGGGGGAGCGAGGCAGGGACGTTGATTGGGGTGTTGGGGGGGGAGCGAGGCGGGGACGTTGATTGGGGTGTTGGGGGGGAGCGAGGTGGGGATGTTGATTGGGGTGTTGGGGGGGAGCGAGGCGGGGACGTTGATTGGGGTGTTGGGGGGGAGCGAGGCGGGGACGTTGATTGGGGTGTTGGGGGGGGAGCGAGGCGGGGACGTTGATTGGGGTGTTGGGGGGGGGAGAGGTGGGGACGTTGATTGGGGTGTTGGGGGGGAGCGAGGCGGGGATGTTGATTGGGGTGTTGGGGGGGAGCGAGGCAGGGACGTTGATTGGGGTGTTGGGGGAGGTCAGATTTGGGGTTTGCGGTTGGATTTATTTTGTTTTGTAATGTTAAGTGTATTAAGTGCAAAACAAATGTCACTGGACACTGGCGTTGCTGAACAATAGGTTTGAGACTCAGAGGTTTGCAGTATAATTGGATCAGATTGCATTATCCGAATCTGAATTAAACTAAAAATATAAATTTCCTGATGGAATTTTGATGGGAAAGTGGGGTGGGGATGGGAGGAGCTACAGTTGGATTAAGGAGAGGGAAACTAACCAGCTAATTCTTACTCTCCCGTAGCTAATTCTATCTATGGATATTGGCTATTGATCGAATCTGGCTTACATCTCCCCCCCCAGCACCCCCCACCCCCAACTAGCCCCTTGCCCAGACTCACATCAATTGATCCCTTTGCTCATGACCCTGTAACCCTGTGAGCTGGTCATTGACTTCAGGAAGCAAAGTACTGTACACACCCCTGTCAGCATCAACGGGGCCGAGGTGGAGATGTTTGACAGCTTCAAATTCCTAAGTGTGCACATCACCAACAATCTGTCCTGGTCCACCCACGTCGACACTACCACCAAGAAAGCACAACAGTGTCTATACTTCCTCAGGAAACTAAGGAAATTCGGTATGTCCACATTAACCCTTACCAACTTTTACAGATGTACCATAGAAAGCATCCTATCGGGCTGCCTGTTAAGGCAACTGCTCAGCCCAAGACCGTAAGAAACTTCAGAGAGTCGTGAACACCGCCCAGTCCATCACACGAACCTGCCTCCCATCCATTGACTCCATCTACACCTCCCGCTGCCTGGGGAAAGCGGGCAGCATAATCAAAGACCCCTCCCACTCGGCTTACTCACTCTTCCAACTTCTTCCATCGGGCAGCAGATACAAAAGTCCAAGAACACACAATAAGAGGTTCAAAAACAGCTTCTTCCCCGCTGTTACCAGACTACTGAATGGCCGCCTTATGGACTGAACTGATTTCTTCACACATCTTCTTTACTGAGTAATACGACACTCCTGTATGCTTCACCCGATGCCTGTGTCTATGTATTTACATTTGCGTGCTGTTGTCATAAATATAAGAACTGCAAGGTTAATGAAATGTCTCGATCAGCCACTAGAGGGAGATAGAGTTACAAGTACAAACAACAAAGAAGAACAAAGAAATGTACAGCACAGGAACAGGCCCTTCGGCCCTCCAAGCCCGTGCCGACCATACTGCCCGACTAAACTACAATCTTCTACACTTCCTGGGTCCGTATCCTTCTATTCCCATCCTATTCATATATTTGTCAAGATGCCCCTTAAATGTCCCTATCGTCCCTGCCTCCACTACCTCCTCCGGTAGTGAGTTCCAGGCACCCACTACCCTCTGCGTAAAAAACTTGCCTCGTACATCTACTCTAAACTTTGCCCCTCTCACCTTAAACCTATGCCCCCTAGTAATTGACCCCTCTACCCTGGGGAAAAGCCTCTGACTATCCACTCTGTCTATGCCCCTCATAATTTTGTATACCTCTATCAGGTCGCCCCTCAACCTCCTTCGTTCCAGTGAGAACAAACCGAGTTTATTCAATCGCTCCTCATAGCTTATGCCCTCCATACCAGGCAACATTCTGGTAAATCTCTTCTGCACCCTCTCTAAAGCCTCCACATCCTTCTGGTAGTGTGGCGACCAGAATTGAACACTATACTCCAAGTGTGGCCTAACTAAGGTTCTATACAGCTGCAACATGACTTGCCAATTCTTATACTCAATGCCCCGGCCAATGAAGGCAAGCATGCCGTATGCCTTCTTGACTACCTTCTCCACCTGTGTAGCCCCTTTCAGTGATCTGTGGACCTGTACTCCTAGATCTCTTTGACTTTCAATACTCTTGAGGGTTCTACCATTCACTGTATATTCCCTACCTGCATTAGCCCTTCCAAAATGCATTACCTCACATTTGTCCAGGTTAAACTCCATCTGCCATCTCTCCGCCCAAGTCTCCAGACAATCTAAATCCTGCTGTATCCTCAGACAGTCCTCATCGCTATCCGCAATTCCACTAACCTTTGTGTCGTCTGCAAACTTACTAATCAGACCAGTTACATTTTCCTCCAAATCATTTATATATACTACAAAGAGCAAAGGTCCCAGCACTGATCCCTGTGGAACACCACTGGTCACAGCCCTCCAATTAGAAAAGCATCCCTCCATTGCTACCCTCTGCCTTCTATGGCCTAGCCAGTTCTGTATCCACCTTGCCAGTTCACCCCTGATCCCGTGTGACTTCACCTTTTGTACTAGTCTACCATGAGGGACCTTGTCAAAGGCCTTACTGAAGTCCATATAGACAACATCTACTGCCCTACCTGCATCAATCATCTTAGTGACCTCCTCGAAAAACTCTATCAAGTTAGTGAGACACGACCTCCCCTTCACAAAACCGTGCTGCCTCTCACTAATACGTCCATTTGCTTCCAAATGGGAGTAGATCCTGTCTCGAAGAATTCTCTCCAGTAATTTCCCTACCACTGACGTAAGGCTCACCGGCCTGTAGTTCCCGGGATTATCCCTGCCACCCTTCTTAAACAGAGGAACAACAAGTAGAAAAGACATTGATGCGAATAAAGATAATAATAATCGCTTATTGTCACAAGTAGGCTTCAATGAAATTACTGTGAAAAGCCCCTAAGAGGAGCTAAGCCTTGGGGGGAGTGAAGTGAAGGGGTTAGTTAGAGTACAGACCGAAGGAAATATAGCGTAAGAGCAGATCATAGTTTATAATAGTATAGAGATTAGTTGTAGGTGAGTGTAGATTATATGCTAAATATCAACTAGGATTACATGTCAAATCCAAATTAGTAATGTTCAGAAATTTATAGATTTGTTCACGTTCAAGCTATTTTGTGATCACTACGCCAACCTCCTGAATTTGGCAACACATAGAACGCCACACATTGTGTATTTATGTATGCCCTATGTCTATTTTTCATATATGGAGTGATCTGTCTGGACTGTACGCAGAACAATACTTTTCACTGTACCTCGGTACACGGGACAATAAACAAATCCAGAATCCAGACCCCAGGAAGAGTCAATGCCCTTTGCTAATGGCGCAAGGACAGTCATTGTTCTTTGACCCTGAATCAAGGATTGGCCCTCAGGAGAAGAAGGAAGGAAGATTGGGGAAATCTGAAGAATTGGGAGTTCTGTTGACTTTGACTTTGGGAACCTGGATTGTAGTTTTAGGGTAAGGGAGAATGAGAGTATAGAGGTCAGGAGCTCAGATTTGACGTCGCAGGAGGGGGCCAGTGTTCAGGTAGGTGGTTTGAAGTGTGTCTACTTCAATGCCAGGAGTATACGAAATAAGGTAGGGGAACTGGCAGCATGGGTTGGTACCTGGGACTTCGATGTTGTGGCCATTTCGGAGACATGGATAGAGCAGGGACAGGAATGGATGTTGCAGGTTCCGGGGTTTAGGTGTTTTAGTAAGCTCAGAGAAGGAGGCAAAAGAGGGGGAGGTGTGGCGCTGCTAGTCAAGAGCAGTATTACGGTGGCGGAGAGGATGCTAGATGGGGACTCATCTTCCGAGGTAGTATGGGCTGAGGTTAGAAACATGAAAGGAGAGGTCACACTGTTGGGAGTCTTCTATAGGCCTCCAAATAGTTCTAGGGATGTAGAGGAAAGGATGGCAAGGATGATCCTGGATAAGAGCGAAAGTAACAGGGTACTTATTATGGGAGACTTTAACTTTCCAAATATTGACTGGAAAAGATATAGTTCGAGTACATTAGATGGGTCGTTTTTTGTACAGTGTGTGCAGGAGGGTTTCCTGACACAGTTTGTTTACAGGCCAACAAGAGGCGAGGCCACATTGGATTTGGTTTTGGGTAATGAACCAGGCCAGGTGTTGGATTTGGAGGTAGGTGAGCACTTTGGGGACAGTGACCACAATTAGGTGACGTTTACGTTAATGATGGAAAGGGATAAGTATACACCACAGGGCAAGAGTTATAGCTGGGGGAAGGGAAATTATGATGCCATTAGACGTGACTTGGGGGGGATAAGGTGGAGAAGTAGGCTGCAAGTGTTGGACACACTGGATAAGTGGAGCTTGTTCAAGGATCAGCTACTGCGTGTTCTTGATAAGTATGTACCGGTCAGGCAGGGAGGAAGGTGCCGAGCGAGGGAACCATGGTTTACCAAAGAAGTGGAATCTCTTGTTAAGAGGAAGAAGGAGGCCTATGTGAAGATGAGGTGTGAAGTTTCAGTTGGGGCGATGGATAGTTACAAGGTAGCGAGGAAGGATCTAAAGAGAGAGCTAAGACGAGCAAGGAGGGGACATGAGAAGTATTTGGCAGGAAGGATCAAGGAAAACCCAAAAGCTTTCTATAGGTATGTCAGGAATAAGCGAATGACTAGGGAAAGAGTAGGACCAGTCAAGGACAGGGATGGGAAGTTGTGTGTAGAGTCTGAAGAGATAGGCGAGATACTAAATGAATATTTTTCGTCAGTATTCACTCAGGAAAAAGATAATGTTGTGGAGGAGAATGCTGAGCTCCAGGTAAATAGATTAGATGGCATTGAGGTACGTAGGGAAGAGGTGTTGGCAATTCTGGACAGGCTGAAAATAGATAAGTCCCCGGGACCTGATGGGATTTATCCTAGGATTCTCTGGGAGGCCAGGGAAGAGATTGCTGGACCACTGGCTTTGATTTTTATGTCATCATTGGCTACAGGAATAGTGCCAGAGGACTGGAGGATAGCAAATGTGGTCCCTTTGTTCAAAAAGGGGAGCAGAGACAACCCCGGCAACTATAGACCGGTGAGCCTCACGTCTGTAGTGGGTAAAGTCTTGGAGGGGATTATAAGAGACAAGATTTATAATCATCTAGATAGGAATAATATGATCAGGGATAGTCAGCATGGCTTTGTGAAGGGTAGGTCATGCCTCACAAATCTTATCGAGTTCTTTGAGAAGGTGACTGAACAGGTAGACGAGGGTAGAGCAGTTGATGTGGTGTATATGGATTTCAGCAAAGCGTTTGATAAGGTTCCCCACGGTAGGCTATTGCAGAAAATACGGAGAGGCTGGGGATTGAGGGTGATTTAGAGATGTGGATCAGAAATTGGCTAGCTGAAAGAAGACAGAGGGTGGTGGTTGATGGGAAATGTTCAGAATGGAGTTCAGTCACAAGTGGAGTACCACAAAGATCTGTTCTGGGGCCGTTGCTGTTTGTCATTTTTATCAATGACCTAGAGGAAGGCGCAGAAGGGTGGGTGAGTAAATTTGCAGATGATACTAAAGTCGGTGGTGTTGTCGATAGTGTGGAAGGAAGTAGCAGTTTACAGAGGGATATAGATAAGCTGCAGAGCTGGGCTGAGAGGTGGCAAATGGAGTTTAATGTAGAGAAGTGTGAGGTGATTCACTTTGGAAGGAATAACAGGAATGTGGAATATTTGGCTAATGGAAAAGTTCTTGAAAGTGTGGATGAGCAGAGGGATCTCGGTGTCCATGTACATAGATCCCTGAAAGTTGCCACCCAGGTTGATAGGGTGGTGAAGAAGGCCTATGGAGTGTTGGCCTTTATTGGTAGAGGGATTGAGTTCCGGAGTCAGGAGGTCATGTTGCAGCTGTACAGAACTCTGGTACGGCCGCATTTGGAGTATTGCGTACAGTTCTGGTCACCGCATTATAGGAAGGACGTGGAGGCTTTGGAGCGGGTGCAGAGGAGATTTACCAGGATGTTGCCTGGTATGGAGGGAAAATCTTATGAGGAAAGGCTGATGGACTCGAGGTTGTTTTCGTTGGAGAGAAGAAGGTTAAGAGGAGACTTAATAGAGGCATACAAAATGATTAGGGGGTTGGATAGGGTGGACAGTGAGAGCCTTCTCCCGCGGATGGAAATGGCTGGCACGAGGGGACATAACTTTAAACTGAGGGGTAATAGATATAGGTCAGAGGTAGCTTCTTTACGCAAAGAGTAGTGAGGCCGTGGAATGCCCTACCTGCTACAGTCGTGAACTCACCAACATTGAGGGCATTTAAAAGTTTATTGGATAAACAGACGGATGATAATGGCATAGTGTAGGTTAGATGGCTTTTGTTTCGGTGCAACATCGTGGGCCGAAGGGCCTGTACTGCGCTGTATTGTTCTATGTTCTATGATGTAATTTCTTACCTTTGCCAATTGATCAAGTTTGTGTTTCAACCGGTCGATATGCTTCCTGAATTCTTCTGCTTCTTTATAGACATCTTGGATCTTATCCAGCCCCTGTCCAATCCTGCAAATAATACTCAGAATCGTTACTTTCCTCATAGAACGTTACCAGCCACAGTGAGCTGGATACTCCGTTTCAGACACTGATGCTGGGACTGAATCGGTGATGTTCTACGACCACGGAATCGGCGCTGGTCCCAGAGCAATTCAGGATCCATTAATGGGCTAGCACCGGCGCCACTGTAACTAGAGATATTCCAATGAAAAACGGTGCCCGATCCACTCGGCGGGATTGGCTGACAAGCTGCAGACGCATACAGCACTCCACTCCCCACGCACACTCCCCACACACACACACTCTCTCCACAGACACACACCCCACACACACACACCCCACACACACACACTCCCCACACACACACACTCTCTCCACACACACACACCCCACACACACTCCCAACACACACACACTCTCTCCACAGACACACACCCCACACACACACACCCCACACACACACACTCCCCACACACACACACTCTCTCCACACACACACACCCCACACACACTCCCCACACACACACACTCTCTCCACAGACACACACCCCACACACACACCCCACACACACACTCCCCACACACACAAACTCTCTCCACACACACACACCCCACACACACACACCCCACACACACACACCCCACACACACACACACCCCACACACACACACCCCACACACACACACACCCCACACACACACACTCTCTCCACACACACACACCCCACACACACACACCCCACACACACACACTCTCTCCACACACACACACCCCACACACACACACCCCACACACACACACACTCCCCACACACACACACTCTCTCCACACACACACACCCCACACACACACACCCCACACACACACACCCCACACACACACACACCCCCCACACACACACACCCCACACACACACACTCTCTCCACACACACACACCCCACACACACACACCCCACACACACACACTCTCTCCACACACACACACCCCACACACACACACCCCACACACACACACCCCACACACACACTCTCTCCACACACACACACCCCACACACACTCCCCACACACACACACTCTCTCCACACACACACTCCCCACGCACACTCCCCACACACACACACTCTCTCCACACACACACACCCCACACACACTCCCCACACACACACACTCTCTCCACACACACACACCCCACACACACACACCCCACACACACACACACCCCACACACACACACTCTCTCCACACACACACACCCCACACACACTCCCCACACACACACACTCTCTCCACACACACACACCCCACACACACACACCCCCCCACACACACACACCCCACACACACACACTCTCTCCACACACACACACCCCACACACACACACCCCACACACACACTCCCCACACACACACACTCCCCACACACACACACTCTCTCCACACACACACACCCCACACACACACACCCCACACACACACACTCCCCACACACACTCCCCACACACACACACTCCCCACACACACTCCCCACACACACACACCCCACACACACACACTCCCCACACACACACTCCCCACGCACACTCCCCACACACACACACTCTCTCCACACACACACACCCCACACACACACACCCCACACACACACACTCCCCACACACACACACTCCCCACACACACTCCCCACACACACACACACCCCACACACACACACTCCCCACACACACACTCCCCACACACACACTCCCCACACACACTCTCCACACACACACTCCCCACACACACACACTCCCCACACACACACACTCCCCACACACACACACTCCCCACACACACACACTCCCCACACACACTCCCCACACACACACACTCCCCACACACACTCCCCACACACACACACCCCCCACACACACACTCCCCACACACACACACTCCCCACGCACACTCCCCACACACACACACTCTCTCCACACACACACACCCCACACACACACACCCCACACACACACACTCCCCACACACACACACTCCCCACACACACTCCCCACACACACACACTCCTCACACACACACACTCCTCACACACACACACACACTCCCCACACACACACTCCCCACACACACACTCTCCACACACACACACACTCCACACACACACACCCCACGCACACACACTCCCCACACACACACTCCCCACACACACTCCCCACACACACACACTCCCCACACACACACACTCCCCACACACACACTCCTCACACACACACACACTCCCCACACACACACTCCCCACACACACACACTCCCCACACACACACACTCCCCACACACACACACTCCTCACACACACACACTCCCCACACACACACACTCCCCACACACACACACTCCCCACACACACACTCCCCACACACACACTCCCCACACACACACTCCTCACACACACACACTCCCCACACACACACACACACTCCCCACACACACACACACACTCCCCACACACACACACACTCCCCACACACACACACCCACCCCACACACACACTCCCCACACACACACTCCCCACACACACACTCCCCACACACACACACACTCCACCCCCCCCACACACACCCCCCCCCCCACACACACACTCCCCCCCCACACACACACTCCCCCCCCCACACACGCACTCCCCCCCCACACACGCACTCCCCCCCCACACACGCACTCCCCCCACACACACGCACTCCCCCCACACACACGCACTCCCCCCACACACACGCACTTCCCCCACACACACGCACTCCCCGCGCACAATCCCAGTGTGAGGCCCAGCTGGATGACGTAGAGGAGAGGCGGGGCACCCTGTTACCTGGTGGGAAGGAGGCTGCCACCTGCTAATGTTCCCTGGGCCGTGAGCGCCATGGGCCCAACAGCAGGACCGGGCAGCAGTGTTCCAGGAATCCGCACGACCTCCTCAGGGCGGCCAGGGTGAGAGGCCAGCCCCTGGCAGCAGCCTCCACCCCACACACCCGTAATCCCCCCACCCGGTGGGTGACCAAACCCCACCGCTCCGGCAGTCTGCTCGCACCCCACCCTGCACCACATGCCAACACTCATACCGCCCGCCATGGCCGGGTACCCTAATCACAAAGCCCACCAGCTGCCCACCCCCTGTGCTGCCTGCGTGTGACTGCCGGACACTGCGCATTTTCTGTTTCACACACCACCACCCCCCGGCCAGGGAGAAGGCGGCGCACAACTGCAGGGAGAGAAGACTGAGGGCGCCCGCCGGGTCCTCACCACGGCAGAGCGACGGGCACTGTGCCGGGTCGGTGGGCTCAGGGAGAGGGCAGTCGCCGAGGTGGAGGTCGGCATTGGGGGTAAAAGTCCCTCTTCATAGGGAGAGGATTTGAGTGTAGGAGGAGGGATATCTTGCTGCAGTTATACGGGGCCTTGGTGAGGCCACACCTGGAATATTGTGGCAGTTTTGGTCTCTGAGTTTGAGGAAGTACATTCCTGCTGTTGAGGGTGTCCAGCGAAGGTTCACCAGACTAATCCCTGGGGTGGCAGGACTTACACATGGAGAGAGACTCGATCGACTGGGCTTGTACTCGCTGGAGTTTAGAAGAATGAGAGGGGATCTCATAGAAACATATAAAATCCGGATGGGACTGGACAGGCTGGATGCGGGAAGAATGTTCCTGATGTTGGGAACGCCCAGAACTAGGGGTCACAGCCTCAGAATAAGGGGTCAGCTATTCAGGACGGAGATGAGGAAGAACGTCTTCCCTCAGAGAGCTGTGACTGTGTGGAATTCTCTCCCACAGAAAGCTGCTGGGGCCGGTTCGCTGGAGATAGTCACGAGGGAGCTGGACGTGGCCCTTGGGGCTAAATGGATCAAGGGAGGTGGAGAGAGAGCGGGAGTGGGATACTGAATTTGCACAATCAGACAGGATCATATTGAATGGCACAGTAAGAAGTCTTATAGGTTTATTTGGAATCACTAGCTTTGGGAGCATTGCTCCTTCCTCAGGTGATTGAAGATGTGGGTTCCACAAACACCTATATAAAGTCAGTGAAGCAGCATGATACTTTGGTGGGGTGGATGCCCCTACGGCCGATGTTGCTCTCCACAACCATGGGCGATGGTGGGTGGTCAGTGAGGCGTGCAGCAAGCTGTCTACCTTGCAGGCCGCAGCAATGGCGGTCCATGCCTGGACACCCCACTCCTGGGGGTGACCCCGATGCCACGGCCCATCCCCCTGGCCCTGGCAGACGGCCCCCGCTCCAGTCAGCCATGCCAGCGGCAGGATCTGAAGCTCATGGTCGCGTCTCTGGGAACATGTCCGACCCCCTCTTTCTCCCTCCGCAGCCACGCCGCCTGTTTCCTGATTTTTAAAACCACAAGCGAACCTTGCCGTCGGTAATTCCTCCTGGCGGAGACAAAGCGGGAGCCTCGGAGAATAATGGGGCGGCCCTTTAATGATATGGCAACGCCGTTGACTGTACATGAGGCGGAGAATGCATTTCTCCAAAATCCTGGCCAAGTGTTGACGCCGGCGTAAACACCGGAGTGTTTCACGCCGGCGTCATTGGGCATCTTGGCCCAGCGATTCAGTGGGCCACAGGGGGCCAGCATGGCGCCAGGGTGATCTGCGCTGCTCCGGCACCGATACGCGGCCCTACACCGCCGGTGCGGGTCCACCGTTTCCGCGCTAGTGCCGCGCAACATGGCGGAGCCACACAGCGGGCCCACGCGGAAGGAGGTGGGCCCCCTCCAGATCGTGCTCTCCCGCCAATCAGTAGCTCCCGATAGCGGGCCTGGCCGTTGTCTCCGGAGTCTTATCCCACCGCCCCCCAACCATGACGGCCACTGCGGCTGTGGGTCTGAGCTCCCGCTGGGTGGTACGAGGTTGGAACCACGCCGGCAGAACTCGGCAGGAAATCGGCTGGTTGACGGCCCCCGACCGGCACCGATTATCCGGTCTTCAGAGAATCACGTCCCGGCGTCGGAGCGTCTTGGTCCCATTCTTGCCCTGTTTCTGGTCAGTTTACTCACGCTTTTGAATATTCTACATTGAAAAGTTTCTCCTAACTTTACCATTTGGTGGTGTTTAAATTTGTGCCCTCGAGGCTCCAATCCCCAAACAGGAGGAAAAGGTTTTCCTCATTTCCTCCAACCACTCATTCCCCTGAACAAAACGTTGACCTCGCTCAGTCCCTTTCCTGATGCAATAACCTCCAGGTCGTTCCTCTGAAGTCAGGAATCTTGACCATTTCCATCTCCTCCACTGAAGGAGGTTTTCAATATCGGCTGTTCCCCTAACTCTCCATTCTTCCAATCATATTCCCAGACCGCCATCCCCTAATCCTCTGTTCCTCTAACCGTTGCATTCTCTGATTCCTGGTTCCCTCTTTAATTCCTCCTTTGCTAGTGGCACATTCCACTAATCCCCAATCCACTCCCCTAATCCCCAACCCACTCCCCTAATACCCAATCCACTCCCCTAAACCCCAACCCACTCCCCTAATCCACTCCCCTAATCCCCAACGCACTCCCCTAATCCCCAACCCACTCCCCTAATCCCCAACCCACTCCCCTAATCCCCAACCCACTCCCCTAATCCCCAATCCACTCCCCTAATCCCCAACCCACTCTAATCCCCAATCCATTCCCCTAATCCCCAACCCACTCCCCTAATACCCAATCCACTCCCCTAAACCCCAACCCACTCCCCTAATCCACTCCCCTAATCCCCAACCAACTCCCCTAATCCCCAACCCACTCCCCTAATCCCCAACCCACTCTAATCCCCAATTCACTCCCCTAATCCCCAATCCACTCCCCTAATCCCCAATCCATTCCCCTAATCCCCAATCCACTCCCCTAATCCCCAATCCATTCCCCTAATCCCCAATCCATTCCCCTAATCCCCAATCCACTCCCCGAATCCCCAATCCACTCCCCTAATCCCCAATCCACTCCCCTGATCCCCAATCCATTCCCCTGATCCCCAATCCATTCCCCTGATCCCCAATCCACTCCCCTAATCCCCAATCCACTCCCCTAATCCCCAATCCACTCCCCTAATCCCCAATCCACTCCCCTAATCCTCCAATCCACTCCCCTAATCCCCAATCCACTCCCCTAATCCCCAATCCACTCCCCTAATCCCCAATCCACTCCCCTAATCCCCAATCCATTCCCCTAATCCACAATCCATTCTCCTAATCCCCAATCCACTCCCCTAATCCCCAATCCACTCCCCTAATCCCCAATCCACTCCCCTAATCCCCAATCCATTCCCCTAATCCCCAATCCATTCCCCTAATCCCCAATCCATTCCCCTAATCCCCAATCCACTCCTCTAATCCCCAATCCATTCCCCTAATCCCCAATCCATTCCCCTAATCCCCAATCCACTCCCCTAATCCCCAATCCACTCCCCTAATCCCCAATCCACTCCCCTAATCCCCAATCCATTCCCCTAATCCCCAATCCATTCCCCTGATCCCCAATCCACTCCCCTAATCCCCAATCCACTCCCCTAATCCCCAATCCACTCCCCTTATCCCCAATCCACTCCCCTAATCCCCAATCCACTCCCCTAATCCTCCAATCCACTCCCCTAATCCCCAATCCACTCCCCTAATCCCCAATCCACTCCCCTAATCCCCAATCCACTCCCCTAATCCCCAATCCACTCCCCTAATCCTCCAATCCACTCCCCTAATCCCCAATCCACTCCCCTAATCCCCAATCCACTCCCCTAATCCCCAATCCACTCCCCTAATCCCCAATCCACTCCCCTAATCCCAAATCCACTCCCCTAATCCACAATCCATTCTCCTAATCCCCAATCCACTCCCCTAATACCCAATCCACTCCCCTAATCCCCAATCCATTCCCCTAATCCCCAATCCACTCCCCTAATCCCCAATCCATTCCCCTAATCCCCAATCCATTCCCCTAATCCCCAATCCACTCCCCTAATCCCCAATCCACTCCCCTAATCCCCAATCCACTCCCCTAATCCACAATCCATTCTCCTAATCCCCAATCCACTCCCCTAATCCCCAATCCACTCCCCTAATCCACTCCCCTAATCCCCAATCCATTCCCCTAATCCCCCATCCACTCCCCTAATCCCCAATCCATTCCGCTAATCCCCAATCCATTCCCCTAATCCCCAATCCACTCCCCTAATCCCCAATCCATTCCCCTAATCCCCAATCCATTCCCCTAATCCCCAATCCACTCCCCTAATCCCCAATCCACTCCCCTAATCCACAATCCATTCTCCTAATCCCCAATCCACTCCCCTAATCCCCAATCCACTCCCCTAATCCACAATCCATTCTCCTAATCCCCAATCCACTCCCCTAATACCCAATCCACTCCCCTAATCCCCAATCCATTCCCCTAATCCCCAATCCACTCCCCTAATACCCAATCCACTCCCCTAATCCCCAATCCATTCCCCTAATCCCCAATCCATTCCCCTAATACCCAATCCACTCCCCTAATCCCCAATCCACTCCCCTAATCCCCAATCCATTCATCTAATCCCCAATCCATTCCCCTAATCCCCAATCCACTCCCCTAATCCCCAATCCATTCCCCTGATCCCAATCCACTCCCCTAATCCCCAATCCACTCCCCTAATCCATTCCCCTAATCCCCAATCCACTCCCCTAATCCCCAATCCACTCCCCTAATCCCCAATCCACTCCCCTGATCCCCAATCCACTCCCCTAATCCATTCCCCTAATCCCCAATCCACTCCCCTAATCCTCAATCCATTCCCCTAATCCCCAATCCACTCCCCTAATCCCCAATCCATTCCCCTAATCCCCAATCCACTCCCCTAATCCATTCCCCTAATCCCCAATCCACTCCCCTAATCCTCAATCCATTCCCCTAATCCCCAATCCACTCCCCTAATCCCCAATCCACTCCCCTAATCCCCAATCCACTCCCCTAATCCCCAATCCACTCCCCTAATCCACTCCCCTAATCCCCAATCCATTCCCCTAATCCCCAATCCACTCCCCTAATCCTCAATCCATTCCCCTAATCCCCAATCCATTCCCCTAATCCCCAATCCACTCCCCTAATCCCCAATCCATTCCCCTAATCCCCAATCCACTCCCCTAATCCCCAATCCATTCCCCTAATCCCCAATCCACTCCCCTAATCCCCAATCCACTCCCCGAATCCCCAATCCATTCCCCTAATCCATTCCCCTAATCCCCAATCCACTCCCCTAATCCCCAATCCACTCCCCTAATCCCCAATCCATTCCCCTAATCCCCAATCCACTCCCCTAATCCCCAATCCACTCCCCTAATCCCCAATCCATTCCCCTAATCCCCAATCCATTCCCCTAATCCCCAATCCACTCCCCTAATCCCCAATCCACTCCCCTAATCCCCAATCCACTCCCCTAATCCCCAATCCATTCTCCTAATCCCCAATCCACTCCCCTAATCCCCAACGCACTCCCCTAATCCCCAACCCACTCCCCTAATCCCCAACCCACTCCCCTAATCCCCAACCCACTCCCCTAATCCCCAATCCACTCCCCTAATCCCCAACCCACTCTAATCCCCAACCCACTCCCCTAATACCCAATCCACTCCCCTAAACCCCAACCCACTCCCCTAATCCACTCCCCTAATCCCCAACGCACTCCCCTAATCCCCAACCCACTCCCCTAATCCCCAACCCACTCCCCTAATCCCCAACCCACTCCCCTAATCCCCAATCCACTCCCCTAATCCCCAACCCACTCTAATCCCCAATCCATTCCCCTAATCCCCAACCCACTCCCCTAATACCCAATCCACTCCCCTAAACCCCAACCCACTCCCCTAATCCACTCCCCTAATCCCCAACCCACTCCCCTAATCCCCAACCCACTCTAATCCCCAATCCACTCCCCTAATCCCCAATCCACTCCCCTAATCCCCAATCCATTCCCCTAATCCCCAATCCACTCCCCTAATCCCCAATCCATTCCCCTAATCCCCAATCCATTCCCCTAATCCCCAATCCACTCCCCTAATCCCCAATCCACTCCCCTAATCCCCAATCCACTCCCCTAATCCCCAATCCATTCCCCTGATCCCCAATCCACTCCCCTAATCCCCAATCCACTCCCCTAATCCCCAATCCATTCCCCTAATCCCCAATCCATTCCCCTAATCCCCAATCCACTCCCCTAATCCCCAATCCATTCCCCTAATCCCCAATCCACTCCCCTAATCCCCAATCCATTCCCCTAATCCCCAATCCACTCCCCTAATCCCCAATCCATTCCCCTAATCCCCAATCCATTCCCCTGATCCCCAATCCACTCCCCTAATCCCCAATCCACTCCCCTAATCCCCAATCCACTCCCCTAATCCCCAATCCACTCCCCTAATCCTCCAATCCACTCCCCTAATCCCCAATCCACTCCCCTAATCCCCAATCCACTCCCCTAATCCCCAATCCACTCCCCTAATCCCCAATCCACTCCCCTAATCCCCAATCCATTCCCCTAATCCACAATCCATTCTCCTAATCCACAATCCACTCCCCTAATCCCCAATCCACTCCCCTAATCCCCAATCCACTCCCCTAATCCCCAATCCATTCCCCTAATCCCCAATCCATTCCCCTAATCCCCAATCCATTCCCCTAATCCCCAATCCACTCCTCTAATCCCCAATCCATTCCCCTAATCCCCAATCCATTCCCCTAATCCCCAATCCACTCCCCTAATCCCCAATCCACTCCCCTAATTCCCAATCCACTCCCCTAATCCCCAATCCATTCCCCTAATCCCCAATCCATTCCCCTGATCCCCAATCCACTCCCCTAATCCCCAATCCACTCCCCTAATCCCCAATCCACTCCCCTAATCCTCCAATCCACTCCCCTAATCCCCAATCCACTCCCCTAATCCCCAATCCACTCCCCTAATCCCCAATCCACTCCCCTAATCCTCCAATCCACTCCCCTAATCCCCAATCCACTCCCCTAATCCTCCAATCCACTCCCCTAATCCCCAATCCACTCCCCTAATCCCCAATCCACTCCCCTAATCCCCAATCCACTCCCCTAATCCCCAATCCACTCCCCTAATCCCCAATCCACTCCCCTAATCCACAATCCATTCTCCTAATCCCCAATCCACTCCCCTAATACCCAATCCACTCCCCTAATCCCCAATCCATTCCCCTAATCCCCAATCCACTCCCCTAATCCCCAATCCATTCCCCTAATCCCCAATCCATTCCCCTAATCCCCAATCCACTCCCATAATCCCCAATCCACTCCCCTAATCCCCAATCCACTCCCCTAATCCACAATCCATTCTCCTAATCCCCAATCCACTCCCCTAATCCCCAATCCACTCCCCTAATCCCCAATCCACTCCCCTAATCCCCAATCCATTCCCCTAATCCCCCATCCACTCCCCTAATCCCCAATCCATTCCCCTAATCCCCAATCCATTCCCCTAATCCCCAATCCACTCCCCTAATCCCCAATCCATTCCCCTAATCCCCAATCCATTCCCCTAATCCCCAATCCACTCCCCTAATCCCCAATCCACTCCCCTAATCCACAATCCATTCTCCTAATCCCCAATCCACTCCCCTAATCCCCAATCCACTCCCCTAATCCACAATCCATTCTCCTAATCCCCAATCCACTCCCCTAATACCCAATCCACTCCCCTAATCCCCAATCCATTCCCCTAATCCCCAATCCACTCCCCTAATACCCAATCCACTCCCCTAATCCCCAATCCATTCCCCTAATCCCCAATCCATTCCCCTAATACCCAATCCACTCCCCTAATCCCCAATCCACTCCCCTAATCCCCAATCCATTCATCTAATCCCCAATCCATTCCCCTAATCCCCAATCCACTCCCCTAATCCCCAATCCATTCCCCTGATCCCAATCCACTCCCCTAATCCCCAATCCACTCCCCTAATCCATTCCCCTAATCCCCAATCCACTCCCCTAATCCTCAATCCATTCCCCTAATCCCCAATCCACTCCCCTAATCCCCAATCCACTCCCCTGATCCCCAATCCACTCCCCTAATCCATTCTCCTAATCCCCAATCCACTCCCCTAATCCTCAATCCATTCCCCTAATCCCCAATCCACTCCCCTAATCCCCAATCCATTCCCCTAATCCCCAATCCACTCCCCTAATCCATTCCCCTAATCCCCAATCCACTCCCCTAATCCTCAATCCATTCCCCTAATCCCCAATCCACTCCCCTAATCCCCAATCCACTCCCCTAATCACCAATCCACTCCCCTAATCCCCAATCCACTCCCCTAATCCCCAATCCACTCCCCTAATCCACTCCCCTAATCCCCAATCCATTCCCCTAATCCCCAATCCACTCCCCTAATCCTCAATCCATTCCCCTAATCCCCAATCCATTCCCCTAATCCCCAATCCACTCCCCTAATCCCCAATCCATTCCCCTAATCCCCAATCCACTCCCCTAATCCCCAATCCATTCCCCTAATCCCCAATCCACTCCCCTAATCCCCAATCCACTCCCCGAATCCCCAATCCATTCCCTTAATCCCCAATCCACTCCCCTAATCCCCAATCCACTCCCCTAATCCCCAATCCATTCCCCTAATCCCCAATCCACTCCCCTAATCCCCAATCCACTCCCCTAATCCCCAATCCATTCCCCTAATCCCCAATCCATTCCCCTAATCCCCAATCCATTCCCCTAATCCCCAATCCACTCCCCTAATCCCCAATCCACTCCCCTAATCCCCAATCCACTCCCCTAATCCACAATCCATTCTCCTAATCCCCAATCCACTCCCCTAATCCCCAATCCACTCCCCTAATCCCCAATCCACTCCCCTAATCCCCAATTCATTCCCCTAATCCCCCATCCACTCCCCTAATCCCCAATCCATTCCCCTAATCCCCAATCCATTCCCCTAATCCCCAATCCACTCCCCTAATCCCCAATCCATTCCCCTAATCCCCAATCCATTCCCCTAATCCCCAATCCACTCCCCTAATCCCCAATCCACTCCCCTAATCCACAATCCATTCTCCTAATCCCCAATCCACTCCCCTAATCCCCAATCCACTCCCCTAATCCACAATCCGTTCTCCTAATCCCCAATCCACTCCCCTAATACCCAATCCACTCCCCTAATCCCCAATCCATTCCCCTAATCCCCAATCCACTCCCCTAATCCCCAATCCACTCCCCTAATCCCCAATCCATTCCCCTAATCCCCAATCCATTCCCCTAATACCCAATCCACTCCCCTAATCCCCAATCCACTGCCCTAATCCCCAATCCATTCATCTAATCCCCAATCCATTCCCCTAATCCCCAATCCACTCCCCTAATCCCCAATCCATTCCCCTGATCCCAATCCACTCCCCTAATCCCCAATCCACTCCCCTAATCCCCAATCCACTCCCCTAATCTTCAATCCATTCCCCTAATCCCCAATCCACTCCCCTAATCCCCAATCCACTCCCCTGATCCCCAATCCACTCCCCTAATCCCCAATCCATTCCCCTAATCCCCAATCCACTCCCCTAATCCCCAATCCACTCCCCGAATCCCCAATCCATTCCCCTAATCCATTCCCCTAATCCCCAATCCACTCCCCTAATCCCCAATCCATTCCCCTAATCCCCAATCCACTCCCCTAATCCCCAATCCACTCCCCTAATCCCCAATCCATTCCCCTAATCCCCAATCCACTCCCCGAATCCCCAATCCACTCCCCTAATCCCCAATCCACTCCCCTAATCCCCAATCCATTCCCCTAATCCCTAATCCACTCCCCGAATCCCCAATCCATTCCCCTGATCCCAATCCACTCCCCTAATCCCCAATCCATTCCCCTGATCCCAATCCATTCCCCTAATCCCCAATCCACTCCCCTAATCCATTCCCCTAATCTCCAATCCACTCCCCTAATCCTCAATCCATTCCCCTAATCCCCAATCCACTCCCCTAATCCCCAATCAACTCCACTAATCCCCAATGCATTCCTCTAATCCCCAATCCATTCCCCTAATCCCCAATCCACTCCCCGAATCCCCAATCCAGTCCCCTAATCCCCAATCCATTCCCCTAATCCCCAATCCATTCCCCTAATCCCCAATCCACTCCCCGAATCCCCAATCCACTCCCCTAATCCCCAATCCATTCCCCTAATCCCCAATCCACTCCCCTAATCCCCAATCCACTCCCCTAATCCCCAATCCACTCCCCTAATCCCCAATCCATTCCCCTAATCCCCAATCCACTCCCCTAATCCCCAATCCACTCCCCTAATCCCCAATCCACTCCCCTAATCCCCAATCCATTCCCCTAATCCCCAATCCACTCCCCTAATCCCCAATCCACTCCCCTAATCCCCAATCCATTCCCCTAATCCACAATCCATTCTCCTAATCCCCAATCCACTCCCCTAATCCCCAATCCACTCCCCTAATCCACAATCCATTCTCCTAATCCCCAATCCACTCCCCTAATACCCAATCCACTCCCCTAATCCCCAATCCATTCCCCTAATCCCCAATCCATTCCCCTAATACCCAATCCACTCCCCTAATCCCCAATCCATTCCCCTAATCCCCAATCCATTCCCCTAATCCCCAATCCACTCCCCTAATCCCCAATCCATTCCCCTAATCCCCAATCCACTCCCCTAATCCCCAATCCATTCCCCTGATCCCAATCCACTCCCCTAATCCCCAATCCACTCCCCTAATCCCCAATCCACTCCCCTAATCCATTCCCCTAATCCCCAATCCACTCCCCTAATCCTCAAACCATTCCCCTAATCCCCAATCCACTCCCCTAATCCCCAATCCACTCCCCTGATCCCCAATCCACTCCCCTAATCCTCAATCCATTCCCCATATCCCCAATCCACTCCCCTAATCCCCAATCCATTCCCCTAATCCCCAATCCACTCCCCTAATCCATTCCCCTAATCCCCAATCCACTCCCCTAATCCTCAATCCATTCCCCTAATCCCCAACCCACTCCCCTAATCCCCAATCCACTCCCCTAATCCCCAATCCACTCCCCTAATCCCCAATCCACTCCCCTAATCCCCAATCCACTCCCCTAATCCACTCCCCTAATCCCCAATCCATTCCCCTAATCCCCAATCCACTCCCCTAATCCTCAATCCATTCCCCTAATCCATTCCCCTAATCCCCAATCCACTCCCCTAATCCCCAATCCATTCCCCTAATCCCCAATCCACTCCCCTAATCCCCAATCCATTCCCCTAATCCCCAATCCACTCCCCTAATCCCCAATCCACCCCCCTAATCCCCAATCCACTCCCCTAATCCCCAATCCACTCCCCTAATCCCCAATCTATTCCCCTAATCCCCAATCCATTCCCCTAATCCCCAATCCACTCCCCTAATC
Source organism: Scyliorhinus torazame (assembly GCF_047496885.1). Classification (NCBI taxonomy): domain Eukaryota; kingdom Metazoa; phylum Chordata; class Chondrichthyes; order Carcharhiniformes; family Scyliorhinidae; genus Scyliorhinus; species Scyliorhinus torazame. Next base: position 211,214,030 of record NC_092721.1, on the reverse strand, counting down.
CCCAATCCACTCCCCGAATCCCCAATCCATTCCCCTAATCCATTCCCCTAATCCCCAATCCACTCCCCTAATCCCCAATCCATTCCCCTAATCCCCAATCCACTCCCCGAATCCCCAATCCACTCCCCTAATCCCCAATCCACTCCCCTAATCCCCAATCCATTCCCCTAATCCCCAATCCACTCCCCGAATCCCCAATCCACTCCCCTAATCCCCAATCCATTCCCCTAATCCCCAATCCACTCCCCGAATCCCCAATCCATTCCCCTGATCCCAATCCACTCCCCTAATCCCCAATCTATTCCCCTGATCGCAATCCATTTCCCTAATCCCCAATCCACTCCCCTAATCCATTCCCCTAATCCCCAATCCACTCCCCTAATCCTCAATCCATTCCCCTAATCCCCAATCCACTCCCCTAATCCCCAATCCACTCCCCTAATCCCCAATGCATTCCCCTAATCCCCAATTCATTCCCCTAATCCCCAATCCACTCCCCGAATCCCCAATCCATTCCCCTAATCCCCAATCCATTCCCCTAATCCCCAATCCATTCCCCGAATCCCCAATCCACTCCCCGAATCCCCAATCCACTCCCCTAATCCCCAATCCATTCCCCTAATCCCCAATCCACTCCCCTAATCCCCAATCCATTCCCCTAATCCCCAATCCACTCCCCTAATCCCCAATCCACTCCCCTAATCCATTCCCCTAATCCCCAATCCACTCCCCTAATCCTCAATCCATTCCACTAATCCCCAATCCACTCCCCTAATCCATTCCCCTAATCCCCAATCCACTCCCCTAATCCATTCCCCTAATCCCCAATCCACTCCCCGACTCCCCAATCCACTCCCCTAATCCTCAATCCATTCCCCTAATCCCCAATCCACTCCCCTAATCCATTCCCCTAATCCCCAATCCACTCCCCTAATCCATTCCCCTAATCCCCAATCCACTCCCCTAATCCCCAATCCACTCCCCGAATCCCCAATCCACTCCCCTAATCCCCAATCCATTCCCCTAATACCCAATCCACTCCCCTAATCCCCAATCCACTCCCCTAATCCCCAATCCATTCCCCTAATCCCCAATCCACTCCCCGAATCCCCAATCCACTCCCCTAATCCCCAATCCATTCCCCTAATCCCCAATCCACTCCCCGAATCCCCAATCCACTCCCCGAATCCCCAATCCACTCCCCTAATCCCCAATCCATTCCCCTAATACCCAATCCACTCCCCTAATCCCCCATCCACTCCCCTAATCCTCAATCCATTCCCCTAATCCCCAATCCACTCCCCTAATCCCCAATCCACTCCCCTAATCCCCAATCCACTCCCCTAATCCCCAATCCATTCCCCTAATCCCCAATCCATTCCCCTAATCCCCAATCCACTCCCCAAATCCCCAATCCACTCCCCTAATCCCCAATCCATTCCCCTAATCCCCAATCCACTCCCCGAATCCCCAATCCACTCCCCGAATCCCCAATCCACTCCCCTAATCCCCAATCCATTCCCCTAATACCCAATCCACTCCCCTAATCCCCCATCCACTCCCCTAATCCTCAATCCATTCCCCTAATCCCCAATCCACTCCCCTAATCCCCAATCCACTCCCCTAATCCTCAATCCATTCCCCTAATCCCCAATCCACTCCCCTAATCCCCAATCCATTCCCCTAATCCCCAATCCACTCCCCTAATCCCCAATCCATTCCCCTAATCCCCAATCCACTCCCCTAATCCCCAATCCACTCCCCTAATCCCCAATCCACTCCCCTAATCCCCAATCCACTCCCCTAATCCCCAATCCACTCCCCGAATCCCCAATCCACTCCCCTAATCCCCAATCCACTCCCCTAATCCCCAATCCATTCCCCTAATCCCCAATCCACTCCCCTAATCCCCAATCCACTCCCCTAATCCCCAATCCATTCCCCTAATCCCCAATCCACTCCCCTAATCCCCAATCCACTCCCCTAATCCCCAATCCACTCCCCTAATCCCCAATCCACTCCCCTAATCCCCAATCCACTCCACTAATCCCCAATCCACTCCCCTAATCCCCAATCCACTCCCCTAATCCCCAATCCACTCCCCTAATCCCCAATCCACTCCCCTAATCCCCAATCCATTCCCCTAATCCCCAATCCACTCCCCTAATCCCCAATCCACTCCCCTAATCCCCAATCCATTCCCCTAATCCACAATCCATTCTCCTAATCCCCAATCCACTCCCCTAATCCCCAATCCACTCCCCTAATCCACAATCCATTCTCCTAATCCCCAATCCACTCCCCTAATCCCCAATCCACTCCCCTAATCCCCAATCCACTCCCCTAATCCCCAATCCACTCCACTAATCCCCAATCCACTCCCCTAATCCCCAATCCACTCCCCGAATCCCCAATCCACTCCCCTAATCCCCAATCCACTCCCCTAATCCCCAATCCATTCCCCTAATCCCCAATCCACTCCCCTAATCCCCAATCCACTCCCCTAATCCCCAATCCACTCCCCTAATCCCCAATCCATTCCCCTAATCCCCAATCCACTCCCCTAATCCCCCATCCACTCCCCTAATCCTCAATCCATTCCCCTAATCCCCAATCCACTCCCCTAATCCCCAATCCACTCCCCTAATCCCCAATCCACTCCCCTAATCCCCAATCCATTCCCCTAATCCACAATCCATTCTCCTAATCCCCAATCCACTCCCCTAATCCCCAATCCACTCCCCTAATCCCCAATCCACTCCCCTAATCCCCAATCCACTCCCCTAATCCCCAATCCACTCCACTAATCCCCAATCCACTCCACTAATCCCCAATCCACTCCCCTAATCCCCAATCCACTCCCCGAATCCCCAATCCACTCCCCTAATCCCCAATCCACTCCCCTAATCCCCAATCCATTCCCCTAATCCCCAATCCACTCCCCTAATCCCCAATCCACTCCCCTAATCCCCAATCCATTCCCCTAATCCACAATCCATTCTCCTAATCCCCAATCCACTCCCCTAATCCCCAATCCACTCCCCTAATCCCCAATCCACTCCCCTAATCCCCAATCCACTCCCCTAATCCCCAATCCACTCCACTAATCCCCAATCCACTCCCCTAATCCCCAATCCACTCCCCTAATCCCCAATCCACTCCCCTAATCCCCAATCCATTCCCCTAATCCCCAATCCACTCCCCTAATCCCCAATCCACTCCCCTAATCCCCAATCCATTCCCCTAATCCACAATCCATTCTCCTAATCCCCAATCCACTCCCCTAATCCCCAATCCACTCCCCTAATCCACAATCCATTCTCCTAATCCCCAATCCACTCCCCTAATACCCAATCCACTCCCCTAATCCCCAATCCATTCCCCTAATCCCCAATCCATTCCCCTAATACCCAATCCACTCCCCTAATCCCCAATCCATTCCCCTAATCCCCAATCCATTCCCCTAATCCCCAATCCACTCCCCTAATCCCCAATCCATTCCCCTAATCCCCAATCCACTCCCCTAATCCCCAATCCATTCCCCTGATCCCAATCCACTCCCCTAATCCCCAATCCACTCCCCTAATCCCCAATCCACTCCCCTAATCCATTCCCCTAATCCCCAATCCACTCCCCTAATCCTCAAACCATTCCCCTAATCCCCAATCCACTCCCCTAATCCCCAATCCACTCCCCTGATCCCCAATCCACTCCCCTAATCCTCAATCCATTCCCCATATCCCCAATCCACTCCCCTAATCCCCAATCCATTCCCCTAATCCCCAATCCACTCCCCTAATCCATTCCCCTAATCCCCAATCCACTCCCCTAATCCTCAATCCATTCCCCTAATCCCCAACCCACTCCCCTAATCCCCAATCCACTCCCCTAATCCCCAATCCACTCCCCTAATCCCCAATCCACTCCCCTAATCCACTCCCCTAATCCCCAATCCATTCCCCTAATCCCCAATCCACTCCCCTAATCCTCAATCCATTCCCCTAATCCATTCCCCTAATCCCCAATCCACTCCCCTAATCCCCAATCCATTCCCCTAATCCCCAATCCACTCCCCTGATCCCCAATCCATTCCCCTAATCCCCAATCCACTCCCCTAATCCCCAATCCACCCCCCTAATCCCCAATCCACTCCCCTAATCCCCAATCCACTCCCCTAATCCCCAATCTATTCCCCTAATCCCCAATCCATTCCCCTAATCCCCAATCCACTCCCCTAATCCCCAATCCACTCCCCGAATCCCCAATCCATTCCCCTAATCCATTCCCCTAATCCCCAATCCACTCCCCTAATCCCCAATCCATTCCCCTAATCCCCAATCCACTCCCCGAATCCCCAATCCACTCCCCTAATCCCCAATCCACTCCCCTAATCCCCAATCCATTCCCCTAATCCCCAATCCACTCCCCGAATCCCCAATCCACTCCCCTAATCCCCAATCCATTCCCCTAATCCCCAATCCACTCCCCGAATCCCCAATCCATTCCCCTGATCCCAATCCACTCCCCTAATCCCCAATCTATTCCCCTGATCGCAATCCATTTCCCTAATCCCCAATCCACTCCCCTAATCCATTCCCCTAATCCCCAATCCACTCCCCTAATCCTCAATCCATTCCCCTAATCCCCAATCCACTCCCCTAATCCCCAATCCACTCCCCTAATCCCCAATGCATTCCCCTAATCCCCAATTCATTCCCCTAATCCCCAATCCACTCCCCGAATCCCCAATCCATTCCCCTAATCCCCAATCCATTCCCCTAATCCCCAATCCATTCCCCGAATCCCCAATCCACTCCCCGAATCCCCAATCCACTCCCCTAATCCCCAATCCATTCCCCTAATCCCCAATCCACTCCCCTAATCCCCAATCCATTCCCCTAATCCCCAATCCACTCCCCTAATCCCCAATCCACTCCCCTAATCCATTCCCCTAATCCCCAATCCACTCCCCTAATCCTCAATCCATTCCACTAATCCCCAATCCACTCCCCTAATCCATTCCCCTAATCCCCAATCCACTCCCCTAATCCATTCCCCTAATCCCCAATCCACTCCCCGACTCCCCAATCCACTCCCCTAATCCTCAATCCATTCCCCTAATCCCCAATCCACTCCCCTAATCCATTCCCCTAATCCCCAATCCACTCCCCTAATCCATTCCCCTAATCCCCAATCCACTCCCCTAATCCCCAATCCACTCCCCGAATCCCCAATCCACTCCCCTAATCCCCAATCCATTCCCCTAATACCCAATCCACTCCCCTAATCCCCAATCCACTCCCCTAATCCCCAATCCATTCCCCTAATCCCCAATCCACTCCCCGAATCCCCAATCCACTCCCCTAATCCCCAATCCATTCCCCTAATCCCCAATCCACTCCCCGAATCCCCAATCCACTCCCCGAATCCCCAATCCACTCCCCTAATCCCCAATCCATTCCCCTAATACCCAATCCACTCCCCTAATCCCCCATCCACTCCCCTAATCCTCAATCCACTCCCCTAATCCCCAATCCACTCCCCTAATCCCCAATCCACTCCCCTAATCCCCAATCCACTCCCCTAATCCCCAATCCATTCCCCTAATCCCCAATCCACTCCCCGAATCCCCAATCCACTCCCCTAATCCCCAATCCATTCCCCTAATCCCCAATCCACTCCCCGAATCCCCAATCCACTCCCCGAATCCCCAATCCACTCCCCTAATCCCCAATCCATTCCCCTAATACCCAATCCACTCCCCTAATCCCCCATCCACTCCCCTAATCCTCAATCCATTCCCCTAATCCCCAATCCACTCCCCTAATCCCCAATCCACTCCCCTAATCCTCAATCCATTCCCCTAATCCCCAATCCACTCCCCTAATCCCCAATCCATTCCCCTAATCCCCAATCCACTCCCCTAATCCCCAATCCATTCCCCTAATCCCCAATCCACTCCCCTAATCCCCAATCCACTCCCCTAATCCCCAATCCACTCCCCTAATCCCCAATCCACTCCACTAATCCCCAATCCACTCCCCTAATCCCCAATCCACTCCCCGAATCCCCAATCCACTCCCCTAATCCCCAATCCATTCCCCTAATCCCCAATCCATTCCCCTAATCCCCAATCTATTCCCCTAATCCCCAATCCACTCCCCTAATCCCCAATCCATTCCCCCAATCCCCAATCCATTCCCCTAATCCATTCTCATAATCCCCAATCCATTCCCCAAATCCCCAATCCATTCCCCTAATCCCCAATCAATTCCCCAAATCCCCAATCCACTCCCCGAATCCCCAATCCATTCCCCAAATCCCCAATCCACTCGCCTAATCCCCAATCCATTCCCCTAATCCCCAATCCACTCCCCTAATCCCCAATACATTCCCCTAATCCCCAATCCATTCCCCTAATCCCCAATCCACTCCCCTAATCCCCAATCCATTCCCCTAATCCCCAATCCACTCCCCTAATCCCCAATCCATTCCCCAAATCCCCAATCCACTCCCCGAATCCCCAATCCACTCCCCTAATCCCCAATCCGTTCCCCTAATCCCCAATCCACTCCCCTAATCCCCAATCCATTCCCCTAATCCCCAATCCATTCCCCTAATCCCCAATCCACTCCCCTAATCCCCAATCCACTCCCCGAATCCCCAATCCACTCCCCTAATCTCCAATCCATTCCCCTAATCCCCAATCCATTCCCCTAATCCCCAATCCACTCCCCTAATCCCCAATCCACTCCCCTAATCCCCAATCCACTCCCCTAATCCCCAATCCACTCCCCTAATCCCCTAATCCATTCCCCTAATCCCCAATCCACTCCCCTAATCTCCAATCCACTCCCCGAATTCCCAATCCACTCCCCTAATCCCCAATCCACTCCCCGAATCCCCAATCCACTCCCCTAATCCCCAATCCATTCCCCTAATCCCCAATCTATTCCCCTAATCCCCAATCCATTCCCCCAATCCCCAATCCATTCCCCTAATCCATTCCCATAATCCCCAATCCATTCCCCAAATCCCCAATCCACTCCCCAAATGTCCAATCCATTCCCCTAATCCCCAATCCACTCCCCAAATGTCCAATCCATTCCCCTAATCCCCAATCCACTCCGCCAATCTCCAATCCATTCCTTTAATCCCCAATCCATTCCCCTAATTCCCATCCATTCCCCAATCCCCAATCCATTCCCTATTCCTGGCCCTGGTTTCTGCTGCATTGCCCTGGTCCATGTGGAGGAATCCACAATCCCTTCCTGGAGGGGGGTTGTGGTGACTCACCTGTCATTTGCCAAGCCCAAATTTTGATCCAGGTTATAGGAAATCATCCAGAACAGGTCAATGAAATCCAGGAAGTGTCGTGGACTAATGAGCGGCAGTGTGGGAGCCACGTGGTCAGCATACTTCATCGCCGATTGGTGAATTAAAGCCATGACTTTGGTGATTTCTGGGATTATCTGCCAAAGCTGAGCAATTGCTTGGCCTAGCGAGAGGGGAAAGAAAAGTGATAAAGTTACAGCGACTGTTACAGCGCTCAGGAAACACACAACCCTGCAACATAGCTGGAACATCAGCTCCTCACAATCAGCAACACACATTTCATCTTTCACAATTCCTAACCTCAAGCAAATTAAATATTTATTGCCTGCAGCAGTGGAGTTAATGTGCGGACCGCCGATGCCAGCATTGCAATAAACGGGATGTAGTTTGAAGGATAAACATTCGGCCTTAGACACGGGGGGAACAACCCCTCAAATACGTGGGATCACTTACGGCAGAGAAATTAGACAGTCTCAGCTTCAGGTCACATCTTCAAATCCAGTAACCCAGCACTCCCTCAGTACCGACCCTCTGACAGTGCGGCACTCCCTCAGTACTGACCCTCTGACAGTGCAGCAGTCCCTCAGTACTGACCCTCTGACAGTGCAGCACTCCCTCAGTACTGACCCTCTGACAGTGCAGCACTCCCTCAGTACTGACCCTCTGACAGTGCAGCACTCCCTCAGTACTGACCCTCTGACAGTGCGGCACTCCCTCAGTACTGACCCTCTGACAGTGCGGCACTCCCTCAGTACCGACCCTCTGACAGTGCGGCACTCCCTCAGTACCGACCCTCTGACAGTGCGGCACTCCCTCAGTACCGACCCTCTGACAGTGCGGCACTCCCTCAGTGCTGACCCTCTGACAGTGCAGCATTCCCTTAGTACTGACCTTCTGACAGTGCGGCACTCCCTCAGTACTGACCCTCTGACAGTGCAGCACTCCCTCAGTACTGACCCTCTGACAGTGCAGCACTCCCTCAGTACTGACCCTCTGACAGTGCAGCACTCCCTCAGTACTGACGTTCTGACAGTGCAGCACTCCCTCAGTACTGACGTTCTGACAGTGCAGCACTCCCTCAGTACTGACCCTCTGACAGTGCAGCACTCCCTCAGTACTGACCCTCTGACAGTGCAGCACTCCCTCAGTACTGACGTTCTGACAGTGCAGCACTCCCTCAGTACTGACCCTCTGACAGTGCAGCACTCCCTCAGTACTGACCCTCTGACAGTGCAGCACTCCCTCAGTACTGACGTTCTGACAGTGCAGCACTCCCTCAGTACTGACCCTCTGACAGTGCAGCACCCTCTGACAGTGCAGCACTCCCTCAGTACTGACCCTCTGACAGTGCAGCACTCCCTCAGTACTGACGTTCTGACAGTGCAGCACTCCCTCAGTACTGACCCTCTGACAGTGCAGCACTCCCTCAGTACTGACCCTCTGACAGTGCAGCACTCCCTCAGTACTGACCCTCTGACAGTGCAGCACTCCCTCAGTACTGACCCTCTGACAGTGCGGCACTCCCTCAGTACTGACCCTCTGACAGTGCGCACTCCCTCAGTACTGACCCTCTGACAGTGCGGCACTCCCTCAGTACTGACCCTCTGACAGTGCGGCACTCCCTCAGTACCGACCCTCTGACAGTGCGGCACTCCCTCAGTGCTGACCCTCTGACAGTGCTGCATTCCCTCAGTACTGACCTTCTGACAGTGCGGCACTCCCTCAGTACTGACCCTCTGACAGTGCAGCACTCCCTCAGTACTGACCCTCTGACAGTGCAGCACTCCCTCAGTACTGACCCTCTGACAGTGCAGCACTCCCTCAGTACTGACGTTCTGACAGTGCAGCACTCCCTCAGTACTGACCCTCTGACAGTGCAGCACTCCCTCAGTACTGACCCTCTGACAGTGCAGCACTCCATCAGTACTGACGTTCTGACAGTGCAGCACTCCCTCAGTACTGACCCTCTGACAGTGCGGCACTCCCTCAGTACTGACCCTCTGACAGTGCGGCACTCCCTCAGTACTGACCCTCTGACAGTGCGGCACTCCCTCAGTACTGACCCTCTGACAGTGCGGCACTCCCTCAGTACCGACCCTCTGACAGTGCGGCACTCCCTCAGTGCTGACCCTCTGACAGTGCTGCATTCCCTCAGTACTGACCTTCTGACAGTGCGGCACTCCCTCAGTACTGACCCTCTGACAGTGCAGCACTCCCTCAGTACTGACCCTCTGACAGTGCAGCACTCCCTCAGTACTGACCCTCTGACAGTGCAGCTCTCCCTCAGTACTAACCCTCTGACAGTGCAGCACTCCCTCAGTACTGACGTTCTGACAGTGCAGCACTCCCTCAGTACTGACCCTCTGACAGTGCAGCACTCCCTCAGTACTGACCCTCTGACAGTGCAGCACTCCCTCAGTACTGACGTTCTGACAGTGCAGCACTCCCTCAGTACTGACCCTCTGACAGTGCAGCACTCCCTCAGTACTGACCCTCTGACAGTGCAGCATTCCCTCAGTACTGACCCTCTGACAGTGCAGCACTCCCTCAGTACTGACCCTCTGACAGTGCAGCACTCCCTCAGTACTGACCCTCTGACAGTGCAGCACTCCCTCAGTACTGACCCTCTGACAGTGCAGCACTCCCTCAGTACTGACGTTCTGACAGTGCAGCACTCCCTCAGTACTGACCCTCTGACAGTGCGGCACTCCCTCAGTACCGACCCTCTGACAGTGCGGCACTCCCTCAGTGCTGACCCTCTGACAGTGCAGCATTCCCTCAGTACTGACCTTCTGACAGTGCGGCACTCCCTCAGTACTGACCCTCTGACAGTGCAGCACTCCCTCAGTACTGACCCTCTGACAGTGCAGCACTCCCTCAGTACTGACCCTCTGACAGTGCAGCACTCCCTCAGTACTGACCCTCTGACAGTGCAGCACTCCCTCAGTACTGACCCTCTGACAGTGCAGCACTCCCTCAGTACTGACTCTCTGACAGTGCGTTGCTCCCTCAGTACTGACCCTTCAGTTAGTCGCATTCCTGAAACAGGGGTCAGCTGAGTTGCACTTAACGTTAGTGTCATAATATACACCAGTATATCATGGTGCAGACACACACACTGATGGACACACAGTGGGACCAATCAACACACACAACACCGCAGCCAATCACCAGTTAGAGCACACTCACTATAAAGGCATCAGAGTTCCCGCTCATTTGGGATGCAGCCTCTTAGAAGGACAGAGCTCACAGCTTACAGCACAGATCTTCCCCATGTGCTGAGTGCATAGACTGGTTAGGACAGGCATAGGTCTTTAGTTTAATCTAACATCGTGTTAACCCACAGTGAAAGTATGTTCAACACTTTCTAACTTAATAAAATAGTGTTGCACTATTTTAAGTGTTGGTGGCCTGTCTGTGTTCCACGGATCCAGAGCACCCAACACAACAGTTGGCTCTGGAAGGTTAATTGTGTAACAGTTACATACCAGTTCCAAAGCATTGTAATTTGAAAACTCTGAAAGCAGAGCTCTCTAAGTGCTGGTTTGTCTGCACTGTGAGTGCTGGATGGCTGAGTGGGTGTCTTTTTGGAGTTGGGTGGAAACAGGGAGTTAGGTGAAGCTGGGAGAAGAGGCAACAAGGGAGAGAGCTGATTGGTCAATAGTGGGTAAGGTTGGTGAGTCTTCACAACTTCTATTCCATTTTGGTTTGAAAGTCCGTTTTGTGGTTCATAACCTGTAAGGGCTGTAATTGGGGGCTGTTTAGCACAGGGCTAAATCGCTGGCTTTGAAAGCAGACCAAGGCAGGCCAGCAGCACGGTTCAATTCCCGTAACAGCCTCCCCGAACAGGCGCCGGAATGTGGCGACTAGGGGCTTTTCACAGTAACTTCATTTGAAGCCTACTTGTGACAATAAGCGATTTTCATTTCATAAGGAAAGAAGGGTCAAGAGAAATGGATATAATCTGATATTAAGCATCTTTGAAAGGGTTAATTTAAAGAGTTACGTCATGGCAGGAGATCTCAAAGCCTTGGTTGCTCCTCTTCCACATGTGGGAGTCTGGGAACCTTTGCACGGGGCCAGTATGTGTGCAGGAAGCGTCTCCAGCTACAGCTCCTGGAAGCCCGGTTTTCGGAGCTGGAACGGCAGCTGGGGACTCTGTGGGGCATCCGAGGATTCCTGCACTGCCTGCCTCGCTCTCTTGCTCTGTCTGGTGGTCACCCATTCCCTTCCTGCTGTGGAGTCTGAGCCTGCGGTGTGACCACCTCTCTATACCTGCTATCCATGATGCGCGGTTGTTTGAAGGCAAATAGTGGGGGTGTGGGGATGACCTTGGCAAGATTTTCATCTTCATCGATGACATGTTGAAGGCTGCGAAGAAGATGTTACTGCACCGACCTCCTCAGAAGACAAACACGGTACACAACTGACAGAGTGTAGCGCACAAAGACTCCGAGAGACGAATAGAGTGAAGTCGATGAGGCTTTATTAAGCGTGACTGTTCCCCCGCAGTTCAGTAGTAGACTGGCCTGCGGGGGAGGACGCCTGGTTCTTATACTCCGCCTTCAGGGCGGAGCTAGACGTCAACGGCCAACCAGGACCCGGGATCTGTCAGCCAATGACATCACGGCTTCACAGTCCCACATGACCCCTAATGCATACTACCACATTCACCCCTTGTTAAAAATGAACCCGGCGAGGTGATGCTTCGCATGGTGGTAAGGGTTTACAAGGCTGGTCCTGGGAGGAAAACTTTCGCATGTTATTACAGTATGTACAAGGTTTTTTGTTTCGAACTATTTACAGTAATCGTCAGGAGAAAAAGACAAAATGTTCTCGTTAAAAGTCCACATATTGTAGTGTTAGATCAACGCCACGAGTCGGTCGGGCGGTCTGGTCTTCCGTGTCGATCGCCTCGGCCCCGGTGGTGGTGGTGGTGCTTGTTCCAGTGTTGTCGTCTCCGGGAGCCTTACGGTTTCAGCTTGGGCTTCACTCCTGGTCGGGCCTGGGAGGAGGACCGATCCTCCTGGGAAGGGGGCGGGTGCGGCGGTGGCAGGGAGGGGGTGATTGGTGTCGGGGGGGGGGGGTGTTTGTTGCCGGCGGGCGCCAGATCTCGCAGGGAGAACGTGTCCTGTCGGCCGTCGGGGTACTCCACGTAAGCGTACTGCGGGTTCGCGTGGAGGAGGTGAACCCTTTTGACCAACGGGTCCGACTTGTGCGCCCGCACATGTTTTCGGAGCAAGATGGGTCCTGGGGCCGCCAGCCAGGTCGGCAGCGACGTTCCAGAGGAGGACTTCCTGGGGAAGACAAGGAGGCGCTCATGGGGCGTTTGGTTAGTGCTAGTACACAGTAGTGACCGGATGGAGTGGAGGGCGTCCGGGAGGACCTCCTGCCACCGTGAAACTGAAACTGGGAGGTCCCTGGACCGTAGGGCCAGTAGGACGGTCTTCCAGACCGTGCCGTTCTCCCTCTCTACTTGCCCGTTCCCCCGGGGGTTGTAGCTGGTCGTCCTGCTCGAGGCTATACCGTTGCTGAGCAGGAACTGGCGCAGCTCGTCACTCATGAAGGAGGATCACCTGTCGCTGTGGATGTATGCGGGGCAACCGAACAGTGTGAATATGGTGTTCAGGGCTTTAATGACTGTGGCCGCGGTCATGTCAGGGCAGGGGATGGCGAATGGGAAGCGGGGGTACTCGTCCACCACATTAAGGAAGTATGTGTTGCGGTCGGTGGAGGGGAGGGGTCCTTTGAAATCCAGACTAAGGCGTTCAAAGGGGTGGGAAGCCTTAATCAGGTGCGTACCATCCGGCCTGAAAAAATGCGGTTTGCACTCTGCGCAGATGTGGCAGTTCCTTGTGACTGTACGGACCTCCTCCAAAGAGTATGGGAGGTTGCAGGACTTAATAAAGTGGTAGAACCGAGTGACCCCCGGGTGGCAGAGGTCCTCGTGGAGGGTTTGGAGGCGGTTAATTTGTGCGTTGGCACATGTGCCGCGGGATAGGGCATCGGACGGCTCATTCAGCTTTCCGGGACGATAGAAGATCTCGTAGTTGAAGGTGGAGAGCTCGATCCTCCACCTTAAGATCTTGTCGTTTTTGATTTTGCCCCGCTGTGCATTATCGAACATGAAGGCTACCGACCGTTGGTCCGTGAGGAGAGTGAATCTCCTGCCGGCCAGGTAATGCCTCCAATGTCGCACAGCTTCCACTATGGCTTGGGCTTCCTTTTCCACTGAGGAGTGGCGGATTTCTGAAGCGTGGAGGGTTCGGGAGAAAAAGGCCACGGGTCTGCCCGCTTGGTTAAGGGTGGCCGCTAGAGCTACGTCGGAGGTGTCGCTCTCGATCTGGAAGGGGAGGGACTCGTCGATGGCGCGCATCGTGGCCTTTGCGATATCTGCTTTGATGCAGCTGAAGGCCTGGCAAGCCTCTGTCGACAGAGGGAAGGTCGTGGTCTGTATTAGGGGGCGGGCCTTGTCTGCATACTGGGGGACCCACTGGGCGTAGTATGAAAAGAACCCCAGGCAGCGTTTTAGGGCTTTTGAGCAGTGCGGGAGGGGAAATTCCATGAGGGGGCGCATACGTTCGGGGTCGGGGCCTATTATCCCATTGCGCACTACGTAGCCCAGGATGGCTAGCCGGTTGGTGCTAAAAACGCACTTGTCCTCGTTGTACGTGAGGTTCAAGGCTTTAGCGGTCTGGAGGAATTTTTGGAGGTTGGCGTCGTGGTCCTGCTGATCGTGGCCGCAGATGGTTACGTTGTCGAGATACGGGAACGTGGCCTGCAACCCGTGTTGATCAACCATTCGGTCCATCTCTCGTTGGAAGACCGAGACCCCGTTTGTGACGCCAAATGGGACCCTTAGGAAGTGGTATAATCGCCCGTCTGCCTCGAAGGCTGTGTACTTGCGGTCACTTAGGCGGATGGGGAGCTGATGGTAGGCGGACTTGAGGTCCACGGTGGAGAAGACCTTACATTGGGCAATCCGATTGACCATGTCGGATATGCGGGGGAGAGGGTACGCGTCTAGTTGTGTGTACCTGTTGATGGTCTGGCTATAGTCTATGACCATCCTTTGCTTCTCCCCTGTCTTTACTACTACCACCTGTGCTCTCCAGGGACTATTGTTGGCCTGGATTATGCCTTCCTTCAGTAGCCGCTGGACTTCGGACCGAATGAAGGTCCGGTCCTGGGCGCTGTACCGTCTGCTCCTAGTGGCGACGGGTTTGCAATCCGGGGTGAGGTTTGCAAACAAGGATGGGGGTTGAACCTTGAGGGTTGCGAGGCCGCAGATAGTGAGTGGGGGGTATTGGGCCGCCGAATTTGAAGGTTAGGCTCTGTAGATTGCACTGGAAGTCTAATCCCAGTAATGTGGGGGCGCAGAGTTGGGGAAGGACGTAGAGCCTGTAGTTTTTGAACTCCCTCCCTTGCACCGTTAGGGTAACTATGCAGAAGCCTTTGATCTGTACGGAGTGGGATCCTGCAGCTAGGGAAATCTTTTGTGCGCTGGGACGGATGGTCAAAGAACAGCGTCTTACTGTGTCGGGGTGGATGAAGCTTTCTGTGCTCCTGGAGTCGACCAGACATGGTGTCTCGTGCCCGTTTATCAGCACCGTTGTCGTCGTCGTCTGGAGTGTCCGGGGCCGTGCTTGGTCCAGCGTCATTGAAGCCAGACGTGGTCGTAATGGTTGAGCGTCTTCTTCGAACCCCGTGGAGCCGTCGACACCGGGGTCCGTTGTTGCCGTCCAAGATGGCGTCGGGGGTGAACAAGATGGCTGCCCCCATGCATCGCACATGGCTGGGGGGTCACAAGATGGCGGCTGGGGTGGACAAAATGGCCGCCCCCATGCGTCGCACAGGTCTGGGGTGGTCCAAGATGGCGGCGCCCCTCCTCCCCTCGTGGTGGCCGGGACCCAAAATGGCGGCGCCTGCGGGTCGCACATGGGGGTTGGGGAGCGTTAGGAACATGCAGGACTCCCTGTTCTCTGGGGACAGCGGTGACCGGGACCCAAAGTGGTAGTGCCGGCGGGTCATACATGGGGCGCGGGGGGGGGGGGGGGGGGGGGGGGGTTGGGGAGCGTTAGAGACGCGCAGAACTCCCTCTTCTCCGGGGAGAGCGGTGGTCGGGACCCAAAGTGGTTGCGCCTGCGGGTCGTACATGGGGCGCTGGGGGGGGTTGGGGAGCGTAAAAGGCGTGTAGGGCTCCCCGTTCTCCTGGGACAGCGGCGACCTCCCGGGACCGGCACACAGCCGCGAAATGGCCCTTTTCCCTGCAGCTCTTACAGATCGCTGCGCGGGCCGGGCAGCGCTGCCGGGGGTGTTTCGCCTGGCTGCAGAAATAGCAGCGGGCTCCCCCGGTGCGACTTGGTGTTTGAACCGCGCAAGCCTGTGGGGTGTCCGGGGGGGGGTGGGTTTGTCGCGACGGGTGCGTACGGAGCCCAATGGGCTGCCGCGCGGTCGGGCCGTAGGCGCGGGCGTTTCGCGCGGCCACGTCCAGGGAGGCTGCTAGGGCCCGTGCCTCTGAGAGTCCTAGCGACTCTTTTTCTAAAAGTCTTTGGCGGATTTGGGAGGAGTTCATACCTGCCACAAAAGCATCGCGCATTAACATGTCCGTGTGTTCATTTACGTTCACCGGCGGGCAGCTGCAGGCCCGTCCCAAAATTAGTAGCGCGGCGTAGAATTCATCTATCGTTTCTCCGGGACTTTGCCGTCTCGTTGCGAGTTGATAGCGAGCGTAGATCTGGTTTACTGGGCGAACATAGAGACTTTTTAGTGCTGCGAACGCCGTCTGTAAATCCTCTGCGTCTTCGATGAGAGGGAAAATTTCCGGGCTTACCCTCGAGTGCAGGACCTGTAGTTTTTGGTCTTCTGTGACCCGGCCGGGGCCGTTCTGAGGTAGGCCTCGAAACAAGTCTGCCAGTGCTTGAAAGCTGCTGCTGCGTTCACTGCGTGGGGGCTGATCCTCAGGCATTCCGGGATGATCCTGAGCTCCATAGTCCTTTAGTCACGCTTAATAAATTGTAGTGCACAAAGACTCCGAGAGACGAATAGAGTGAAGTCGATGAGGCTTTATTAAGCGTGACTGTTCCCCCGCAGTTCAGTAGTAGACTGGCCTGCGGGGGAGGACTCCTGGTTCTTATACTCCGCCTTCAGGGCGGAGCTAGAGGTCAACGGCCAACCAGGACCCGGGATCTGTCAGCCAATGACATCACGGCTTCACAGTCCCACATGACCCTTAATGCATACTACCACACAGAGTGCCCTTCGTCGTCCAGTATTTCCCTGGAGCGGAGAAACTACGACATCATCTTCGCAGCATTCAACACGTCATCGATGAAGATGAACATCTTGCCAAAGTCATCCCCACACCCCCACTACTTGCCTTCAAACAACCGCGCAACCTCAAACAAACCATTGTTTGCAGCAAACTACCCAGCCTTCAGAACAGTGACCACGACACCACACAACCCTGCCATGGCAATCTCTGCAAGACGTGCCAGATCATCGACATGGATACCACCATTACCCGTGAGAACACCACCCACCAGGTACGCGGTACATACTAGTGCGACTCGGCCAACTTTGGCTACCTCATACGCTGCAGGAAAGGATGTCCCGAAGCGTGGTACGTTGACGAGACCATGCAGACGTTGCGACAACGGATGAACGGACATCGCGCGACAATCGCCAGGCAGGAATGTTCCCTTCCAGTCGGGGAACACTTCAGCAGTCAAGGGCATTCAGCCTCTGATCTCCGGGTAAGCGTTCTCCAAGGAGGCCTTCAGGACGCGCGACAACGCAGAATCGCCGAGCAGAAATTAATAGCCAAATTCCGCACACATGAGTGCGGCCTCAACCGGGACCTTGAATTCATGTTGCATTACATTCATCCCCCACCATCTGGCCTGGGCTTGCGGAATCCTACCAGCTGTCCTGGCTTGAGACAATTGACACCTCTTTAACCTGGATCTGTAAAGACTTAATTACCTGCAAATGCTCGCATTCAAAGTATCGTCTTGCATCTTTGACTTTGTCTATATATATGTTTCTGGAACCTACCTCTTCATTCACCTGAGGAAGGAGTAGTGCTCTGAAAGCTAGTGATTTGAAACAAACTTGTTGGACTTTAACCTGGTGTTGTAAGACTTCTTACTGTGCCCACTCCAGTCCAATACCGGCATCTCCACATCAAGGACTTTATAGCGGAACATTTAGAAAGCAGTGGCAGGATCAGTCAGAGTCAGCATGGATTTATGAAGGGAAAATCATGCTTGTCAAATTTGAAGAGGTAACCAGTACAGTCGACAAGGGGGAGCTAGTCGATGTGGTATATTTGGACTTTCAGAAGGCGTTTGACAAAGTCCCGCATAAGAGATTATTGTGCAAAATTATGCGCATGGGATTGGGGGAAATGTATTGAGGTGGTTAGAAAACTGGTTGGCGGACTTCCGGGTGCGGCGATGACCAGCTAAGTTGCACGTTTCGGCAGCTCCCGGTGGAACGGACTTTTGGGCTCTTGATAGGAGCCCCAACGGCAATTTTAACGGCTAAAAACACCGTGCGGTAAACCAGAAGGGAATTCCCCCTGGACACGGATGGAAAAAGGAGAGGAAAGTGGCCGGATTGCAGCGGATCCTTTGGAACAGCAGCAAGGAAGGCAAGCAAAAACCAAGATGGCGTCGGAAGGTGGCAGTTTCATATGGGGCCCTGAACAACAAGAGTTTTTGAAATGCTGCGTGGAAGAGATAAAAAAGGAAATGAAGAAAGAACTGTTGGCCCCGATATTACAGGCGATCGAAGGGCTAAAGGAGGAACAAAAGACCCAGGAGCAGGAGCTTCGGGTCGTGAAGGCGAAGGCAGCCGAGAATGAGGACGATATACAGGGCCTGGTGGTGAAGACGGAGATACAGGAGGCACATCAGAAACGATGTGTGGAGAGGTTGGAGGCACTGGAAAACAACGCAAGGAGGAACAACCTGAGGATTCTTGGTCTCCCTGAAGGTGTGGAGGGGGCGGACGTCGGGGCATATGTGAGCACGATGCTGCACTCGTTAATGGGAGCGGAGGCCCCGACGGGTCCGTTGGAGGCGGAGGGAGCGTACCGAGTTATGGCGCGAGGACCGAGAGCAGGAGAAACTCCCAGAGCCATAGTGGTGAGATTCCTCCGTTTTAAGGATAGAGAAATGGTCCTTAGATGGGCGAAGAAAACTCGGTGCAGTAAATGGGAGAACGCGGTGATCCGCGTTTATCAAGACTGGAGTGCGGAGGTGGCGAGAAGGAGGGCGAGCTTTAATCGGGCCAAGGCGGTGCTTCATAAAAGGAAGATAAAATTTGGAATGCTGCAACCGGCAAGACTGTGGGTCACATATCAAGGGAGGCACCACTACTTTGAGACGGCGGATGAAGCGTGGACTTTTATTGTAGAAGAAAAATTGGAATGAGTGGACTATTAAAAAGAACGTTTGGACAAAGTGGTGGGGCGAATGTGGGGGGCGAAGAGGGGTTTTATGTTCTAATCCTGCGGTATGGTAACTTTTCTCTCTCCCACAGGTGGTGATGGGGGGAGGTGGGGAGGGAGAGGAGATGGGGCGTTGGCCATGGGGGGCGGGGCCAAGGGAGAAGCGCGGGCTTGGCTCCCGCGCTAGGATAATTATGGCGGGAATGGAGAAGCAGGAAGGAGGGGGCGTCGCACGGTGCGAGCCGTGGTCACGGGGGGAAGCCGAGGTCAGCCAGAGTTTGCTGACTTCTGGGAGCAACATGGGGGGAGTAATTACGCTAGCGGAGGGTCTAGCGGGGGGGGGTGGGAGGGGGGAATTACTGGGTTGCTGCTGCTGGGGAAAGGGGGGAGCGGGTACGGGAGAGGATGGGCGGGGGGGCACCGCCTGGGGGAGATACAGCTGCGTGGGAACTGGGTGAGAAGCTGGAAAAAGATGATGGCTAATCGGCAAGGGGGGGGGGGGGGGGTGGGAAGCCCCCCAACTCGGCTGATCACGTGGAACATGAGAGGGCTCAACGGGCCGATAAAGAGGGCACGGGTACTCGCACACCTTAAGAAACTTAAAGCAGATGTGGTTATGTTACAGGAAACGCACCTGAAACTGATAGACCAGGTTAGGCTGCGCAAAGGATGGGTGGGGCAGGTGTTCCATTCGGGGCTGGATGCGAAAAACAGGGGGGTGGCTATATTAGTGGGGAAGCGGGTAATGTTCGAGGCAAAGACTATAGTGGCGGATAACGGGGGCAGATACGTGATGGTGAGTGGCAAACTACAGGGAGAGATGGTGGTTTTGGTAAACGTGTATGCCCCGAACTGGGATGATGCCAATTTTATGAGGCGAATGCTAGGACGCATTCCGGACCTAGAGACGGGAAAGCTGATAATGGGGGGAGACTTTAACACGGTGTTGGAACCAGGGCTGGATAGGTCGAAGTCCAGGACTGGTAGGAGGCCAGCAGCAGCCAAGGTGCTTAAGGATTTTATGGAGCAGATGGGAGGTGTGGACCCGTGGAGATTCAGTAGACCTAGGAGTAAGGAGTTCTCGTTTTTCTCCTATGTCCATAAAGTCTATTCGCGCATAGACTTTTTTGTGCTGGGTAGGGCATTGATCCCGAAGGTGAGGGGAACGGAATATACGGCTATAGCCATTTCGGATCATGCCCCACACTGGGTGGACTTGGAGATAGGGGAGGAAACAGGAGGGCGCCCACCCTGGAGAATGGACATGGGACTAATGGCGGATGAGGGGGTGTGTCTAAGGGTGAGGGGATGTATTGAAAAGTACTTGGAACTCAATGACAATGGGGAGGTCCAGGTGGGAGTGGTCTGGGAGGCGTTGAAGGCGGTGGTTAGGGGGGAGCTGATATCAATAAGGGCACATAAAGGGAAGCAGGAGAGTAAGGAACGGGAGCGGTTGCTGCAAGAACTTTTGAGGGTGGACAGACAATATGCGGAAGCACCGGAGGAGGGATTGTACAGGGAAAGGCAAAGGCTGCATGTGGAATTTGACTTGCTGACTACAGGCACTGCAGAGGCACAATGGAGGAAGGCGCAGGGTGTACAGTATGAATATGGGGAGAAGGCGAGCAGATTGCTGGCACACCAATTGAGGAAAAGGGGAGCAGCGAGGGAAATAGGGGGAGTGAGGGACGAGGAAGGAGAGATGGTGCGGGGAGCGGAGAGAGTGAATGAAGTGTTCAAGACATTTTATAAAAAATTATATGAAGCTCAACCCCCTGATGGGAGGGAGAGAATGATGGACTTTTTGGATCGGCTGGAAATTCCCAAGGTGAAAGAGCAGGAAAGGGTGGGACTGGGAGCACAGATCGAGGTAGAAGAAGTGGTGAAAGGAATTAGGAGTATGCAGACGGGAAAGGCCCCGGGACCGGACGGATTCCCAGTTGAATTCTATAGGAAATATTTGGACTTGCTCGCCCCGGTACTGACGAGGACCTTTAACGAGGCAAAGGAAAGGGGACAACTGCCCCCGACTATGTCTGAAGCAACGATATCGCTTCTAGAACATAGAACATAGAACATAGAACAATACAGCGCAGTACAGGCCCTTCGGCCCACGATGTTGCACCGAAACAAAAGCCATCTAACCTACACTATGCCATTATCATCCATATGTTTATCCAATAAACTTTTAAATGCCCTCAATGTTGGCGAGTTCACTACTGTAGCAGGTAGGGCATTCCACGGCCTCACTACTCTTTGCGTAAAGAACCTACCTCTGACCTCTGTCCTATATCTATTACCCCTCAGTTTAAAGTTATGTCCCCTCGTGCCAGCCATATCCATCCGCGGGAGAAGGCTCTCACTGTCCACCCTATCCAACCCCCTGATCATTTTGTATGCCTCTATTAAGTCTCCTCTTAACCTTCTTCTCTCCAACGAAAACAACCTCAAGTCCGTCAGCCTTTCCTCATAAGATTTTCCCTCCATACCAGGCAACATCCTGGTAAATCTCCTCTGCACCCGCTCCAAAGCCTCCACGTCCTTCCTATAATGCGGTGACCAGAACTGTACGCAATACTCCAAATGCGGCCGGACCAGAGTTCTGTACAGCTGCAACATGACCTCCCGACTCCGGAACTCAATCCCTCTACCAATAAAGGCCAACACTCCATAGGCCTTCTTCACAACCCTATCAACCTGGGTGGCAACTTTCAGGGATCTATGTACATGGACACCTAGATCCCTCTGCTCAGCCACACTTTCAAGAACTTTACCATTAGCCAAATATTCCGCATTCCTGTTATTCCTTCCAAAGTGAATCACCTCACACTTCTCTACATTAAACTCCATTTGCCACCTCTCAGCCCAGCTCTGCAGCTTATCTATATCCCTCTGTAACCTGCTACATCCTTCCACACTATCGACAACACCACCGACTTTAGTATCATCTGCAAATTTACTCACCCACCCTTCTGTGCCTTCCTCTAGGTCATTGATAAAAATGACAAACAGCAACGGCCCCAGAACAGATCCTTGTGGTACTCCACTTGTGACTGTACTCCATTCTGAACATTTCCCATCAACCACCACCCTCTGTCTTCTTTCAGCTAGCCAATTTCTGATCCACATCTCTAAATCACCCTTAATCCCCAGCCTCCGTATTTTTTGCAATAGCCTACCGTGGGGAACCTTATCAAACGCTTTGCTGAAATCCATATACACCACATCAACTGCTCTACCCTCGTCTACCTGTTCAGTCACCTTCTCAAAGAACTCAATAAGGTTTGTGAGGCATGACCTACCCTTCACAAAGCCATGCTGACTATCCCTGATCATATCATTCCTATCTAGATGATTATAAATCTTGTCTCTTCTCATCCCCTCCAAGACTTTACCCACTACAGACGTGAGGCTCACCGGTCTATAGTTGACGGGGTTGTCTCTGCTCCCCTTTTTGAACAAAGGGACCACATTTGCTGTCCTCCAGTCCTCTGGCACTATTCCTGTAGCCAATGATGACATAAAAATCAAAGCCAAAGGTCCAGCAATCTCTTCCCTGGCCTCCCAGAGAATCCTAGGATAAATCCCATCAGGTCCCGGGGACTTATCTATTTTCAGCCTGTCCAGAATTGCCAACACCTCTTCCCTACGTACCTCAATGCCATCTATTCTATTAGCCTGGGGCTCAGCATTCTCCTCCACAACATTATCTTTTTCCTGAGTGAATACTGACGAAAAATATTCATTTAGTATCTCGCCTATCTCTTCAGACTCCACACACAATTTCCCATCCCTGTCCTTGACTGGTCCTACTCTTTCCCTAGTCATTCGCTTATTCCTGACATACCTATAGAAAGCTTTTGGGTTTTCCTTGATCCTTCCTGCCAAATACTTCTCATGTCCCCTCCTTGCTCGTCTTAGCTCTCTCTTTAGATCCTTCCTCGCTACCTTGTAACTATCCATCGCCCCAACCGAAACTTCACACTTCATCTTCACATAGGCCTCCTTCTTCCTCTTAACAAGAGATTCCACTTCCCTGGTAAACCACGGTTCCCTCGCTCGACGCCTTCCTCCCTGTCTGACCGGTACATACTTATCAAGAACACGCAGTAGCTGATCCTTGAACAAGCCCCACTTATCCAGTGTGCCCAACACTTGCAGCCTACTTCTCCACCTTATCCCCCCCAAGTCACGTCTAATGGCATCATAATTGCCCTTCCCCCAGCTATAACTCTTGCCCTGCGGTGTATACTTATCCCTTTCCATCATTAACGTAAACGTCACCGAATTGTGGTCACTGTCCCCAAAGTGCTCTCCTACCTCCAAATCCAACACCTGGCCTGGTTCATTACCCAAAACCAAATCCAATGTGGCCTCGCCTCTTGTTGGCCTGTCAACATATTGTTTCAGGAAACCCTCCTGCACACACTGTACAAAAAACGACCCATCTATTGTACTCGAACTATATCTTTTCCAGTCAATATTTGGAAAGTTAAAGTCTCCCATAATAACTACCCTGTTACTTTCGCTCATATCCAGAATCATCTTCGCCATCCTTTCCTCTACATCCCTAGAACTATTAGGAGGCCTATAAAAAACTCCCAACAGGGTGACCTCTCCTTTCCTGTTTCTAACTTCAGCCAATACTACCTCGGAAGAAGAGTCCCCATCTAGCATCCTCTCCGCCACCGTAATACTGCTCTTGACTAGCAGCGCCACACCTCCCCCTCTTTTGCCTCCTTCTCTGAGCTTACTAAAACACCTAAACCCCGGAACCTGCAACATCCATTCCTGTCCCTGCTCTATCCATGTCTCCGAAATGGCCACAACATCGAAGTCCCAGGTACCAACCCACGCTGCCAGTTCCCCTACCTTGTTTCGTATACTCCTGGCATTGAAGTAGACACACTTCAAACCACCTACCTGAACGCTGGCCCCCTCCTGCGACGTCAAATCTGTGCTCCTGACCTCTATACTCTCATTCTCCCTTACCCTAAAACTACAATCCAGGTTCCCATGCCCCTGCTGCATTAGTTTAAACCCCCCCAAAGAGCACTAACAAATCTCCCCCCCAGGATATTTGTGCCCCTCAGGTTCAGATGTAGACCATCCTGTCTGTAGAGGTCCCACCTTCCCCAGAAAGAGCCCCAGTTATCCAAAAATCTGAAACCCTCCCGCCTGCACCATCCCTGTAGCCACGTGTTTAAATGCTCTCTCTCCCTATTCCTCATCTCACTATCACGTGGCACGGGCAACAACCCAGAGATAACAACTCTGTTTGTTCTAGTTCTGAGCTTCCATCCTAGCTCCCTGAAAGCCTGCCTGACATCCTTGTCCCCTTTCCTACCTATGTCGTTGGTGCCAATGTGGACCACGACTTGGGGCTGCTCCCCCTCCCCCCTAAGGACCCGGAAAACACGATCCGAGACATCACGTACCCTTGCACCTGGGAGGCAACATACCAAACGTGAGTCTCTCACGCTCCCACAAAATCTCCTATCTGTGCCCCTGACTATAGAGTCCCCAATTACTAATGCTCTGCTCCTCTCCCCCCTTCCCTTCTGAGCAACAGGGACAGACTCCGTGCCAGAGGCCCTTACCCCATGGCTTACCCCTGGTAAGTCGTCCCCCCCACAAGTATCCAAAGCGGTATACTTGTTTCTCAGGGGAACGACCGCAGGGGATCCCTGCACTGACTGTTTTTTCCCAGTCCCTCTTACAGTTACCCACCTATCTCCAATCTTTGGTGTAACTAATTCCCTGAAGCTGCTATCTATGACCCCTTCTGCCTCCCGAATGATCCGAAGTTCTTCCAACTCCAGCTCCAGTTCCCTAACTCGGTCTTGGAGGAGCTGGAGATGGCAGCACTTCCTGCAGGTAAAATCAGCAGGGACACTAACTGCATCCCTCACCTCAAACATCCTGCAGGAGGAACATTGTACTCCCTTCCCTGCCATTCCTCCAACTTTCTACCAAGATCTAGCTAACAACTAAATTAAATTTTTATAAAAAATAATAATAATATAATAAAAATATGGTACTTACCTCAGACCAATGGGTTTTATTATTAGGTTAGAGGAGGAGGGCGGGTGGGAGACACTACACGTGTAGTGTCTCGGGTTTCCTCTCCACCAGAATTTATTGGTGAGGGTCTTCCCAGACGTCCGCGGGTCGACTTCCTGATCCCGCCTAAAAAACTAATTTAAAGAAAAGAGAAAAAGTCTCAGCTCCTGCTGAAACTGACTCACCACTCACCAGCTGCTCTCACGCCGCCGAAATCGACTGGCCTGCCCCTGCAAAGAGAAGTGCTTTTAAAGGTTGACTTACCTCCCAGCACCCTCCTTCCGCAATGCTCCCGCTGAAACTGACTAACCAGCTGCTCTCACGCCGCCGAAATCGACTGGCCTGCCCCTGCAAAGAGAAGTGCTTTTAAAGGTTGACTTACCTCCCAGCACCCTCCTTCCGCAATGCTCCCGCTGAAACTGACTAACCAGCTGCTCTCACGCCGCCGAAATCGACTGGCCTGCCCCTGCAAAGAGAAGTGCTTTTAAAGGTTGACTTACCTCCCAGCACCCTCCTTCCGCAATGCTCCCGCTGAAACTGACTAACCAGCTGCTCTCACGCCGCCGAAATCGACTGGCCTGCCCCTGCAAAGAGAAGTGCTTTTAAAGGTTGACTTACCTCCCAGCACCCTCCTTCCGCAATGCTCCCGCTGAAACTGACTAACCAGCTGCTCTCACGCCGCCGAAATCGACTGGCCTGCCCCTGCAAAGAGAAGTGCTTTTAAAGGTTGACTTACCTCCCAGCACCCTCCTTCCGCAATGCTCCCGCTGAAACTGACTAACCAGCTGCTCTCACGCCGCCGAAATCGACTGGCCTGCTTCTCTTAAAGAAGGAAAAGGACCCGCTACAATGCGGGTCCTACAGACCAATTTCCCTCCTAAATGTGGATGCCAAGGTCCTGGCCAAGGTAATGGCAATGAGAATAGAGGAATGTGTCCCGGGGGTGGTTCACGAGGACCAAACTGGGTTTGTGAAGGGGAGACAGCTGAACACGAATATACGGAGGCTGTTAGGGGTAATGATGATGGCCCCACCAGAGGGTGAAACGGAGATAGTAGTGGCGATGGATGCCGAGAAAGCATTTGATAGAGTAGAATGGGATTATTTGTGGGAGGTGTTGAGGAGATTTGGTTTTGGTGAGGGGTATGTTAGATGGGTGCAGCTATTGTATAGGGCCCCAGTGGCGAGTGTGGTCACGAATGGACGGGGATCGGCATATTTTCGGCTCCATAGAGGGAAAAGGCAGGGATGTCCTCTGTCCCCATTATTGTTTGCACTGGCGATTGAGCCCCTGGCGATAGCGCTGAGGGGTTCCAAGAGATGGAGGGGAGTACTTAGGGGAGGAGAAGAACACCGGGTATCTTTGTATGCGGATGATTTGCTACTATATGTGGCGGATCCGGCGGAGGGGATGCCAGAAATAATGCGGATACTTGGGGAGTTTGGGGATTTTTCAGGGTATAAACTGAACATGGGGAAGAGTGAGCTGTTTGTGGTGCATCCAGGGGAGCAGAGTAGAGAAATAGAGGACCTACCGTTGAGGAAGGTAACAAGAGACTTTCGTTACCTGGGGATCCAGATAGCTAAGAATTGGGGCACATTGCACAGGTTAAATTTAACGCGGTTGGTGGAGCAGATGGAGGAAGATTTCAAGAGATGGGATATAGTAGCCCTGTCAATGGCAGGGAGGGTGCAGGCGGTTAAGATGGTGGTCCTCCCGAGATTCCTCTTTGTGTTTCAGTGCCTCCCGGTGGTGATCACGAAGGCTTTTTTTAAAAGGATAGAAAAGAGCATCATGGGTTTTGTGTGGGCCGGGAAGGACCCGAGAGTGAGGAAGGGATTCTTACAGCGTAGTAGGGATAGGGGGGGGCTGGCACTACCGAGCCTAAGTGAGTACTATTGGGCCGCTAATATTTCAATGGTGAGTAAGTGGATGGGAGAGGAGGAGGGAGCGGCGTGGAAGAGATTAGAGAGGGCGTCCTGTAGGGGGACTAGCCTGCAGGCTATGGTGACAGCCCCATTGCCGTTCTCACCGAGGAACTACACCACAAGCCCGGTGGTGGTAGCTACACTGAAGATTTGGGGACAGTGGAGACGACATAGGGGAAAGACTGGAGCATTGGGGGGGTCCCCGATAAGAAACAACCATAGGTTTGCCCCGGGGGGAATGGATGGGGGATATGGAATGTGGCATAGAGCAGGAATAACGCAACTGAAAGATCTATTTGTGGATGGGAAGTTCGCGAGTCTGGGAGCGCTGACCGAGAAATATGGGTTGCCCCAAGGGAATGCATTCAGGTATATGCAATTGAGGGCTTTTGCGAGGCAACAGGTGAGGGAATTTCCGCAGCTCCCGACACAAGAGGTGCAGGACAGAGTGATCTCAAAGACATGGGTGGGGGATGGTAAGGTGTCAGATATATATAGGGAAATGAGGGACGAGGGGGAGACTATGGTGGATGAACTAAAAGGGAAATGGGAAGAAGAGCTAGGGGAGGAGATCGAGGAGGGGCTGTGGGCAGATGCCCTAAGCAGGGTAAACTCGTCGTCCTCGTGTGCCAGGCTAAGCCTGATTCAGTTTAAGGTATTACACAGGGCACATATGACTGGAACGCGGCTCAGTAAATTTTTTGGGGTGGAGGATAGGTGTGCGAGGTGCTCGAGAAGCCCAGCGAATCATACCCATATGTTTTGGGCATGCCCGGCACTACAGGGGTTTTGGATGGGGGTGACAAAGGTGCTTTCAAAAGTAGTCGGAGTCCGGGTCGAACCAAGCTGGGGGTTGGCTATATTTGGGGTTGCACAAGAGCCGGGAGTGCAGGAGGCGAGAGAGGCCGATGTTTTGGCCTTTGCGTCCCTAGTAGCCCGGCGCAGGATCCTGTTAATGTGGAAAGAAGCCAAACCCCCGGGGGTGGAGACCTGGATAAATGACATGGCGGGGTTTATAAAGCTAGAGCGGATTAAGTTCGTCCTAAGGGGGTCGGCTCAAGGGTTCACCAGGCGGTGGCAACCGTTCGTCGAATATCTTGCGGATAGATAGATGGGGGGGAAAAAAAAAGAAGGCAGCAGCAGCGGCCCAGGATTTGGGGGGGGGGGGGGGGGGGGGGGGGAGGTGTGGGGGGGGGGGTGGGCGGGGGGGGGTGTAGCATGTGACAAGGCAGTTGCCAATTAGGGCCAGTTTTCATGTTTGTTATTTAATATTTATTCATTTTTTGTTTTTTGTTTATATAAAATAGGTCATTGATATCTGTGTTGTTAAAATATTGTGTAAAGGATGCACAATGTACTGTGTTGGTTGACCAAAAATTTTCAATAAAATATTTATTAAAAAAAAAAGAAAACTGGTTGGCAGAGAGGAAACAAAGAGTAGGAATTAATGGGTCCTTTTCAAATTGGCAAGCAGTAACTAGTGGGGTACCACAGAGATCGGTGCTGGGACCCCAGCTACTCACAATATATATTAATGATTTGGATGAGGG
Source organism: Scyliorhinus torazame (assembly GCF_047496885.1). Lineage (NCBI taxonomy): Eukaryota > Metazoa > Chordata > Chondrichthyes > Carcharhiniformes > Scyliorhinidae > Scyliorhinus > Scyliorhinus torazame. The sequence continues at coordinate 211,185,698 of NC_092721.1, read as the reverse complement.
AACAAAATGTAATATCACAAAGTTTGCAGATGATACCAAGTTGGGTGGGAGGGTGAATTGTGACGAGGATGCAGGGCTCCTACAGCAAGATCTGGACAGGTTGGGCGAGTGGGCAAACCAATGGCAGATGCAGTATAATTTGGATAAGTGTGAGGTTATTCATTTTGGAAGCAAAAACAGGAAGGCAGATTACTACCTTAATGGTTGTAAATTGGGAGAGGGGAGTGTGCAGCGGGACCTGGGTGTCCTTGTGCACCAGTCGCTGAAGGTAAGCATGCAGGTGCAGCAGGCGGTAAAGAAGGCTAATGGTATGTTGGCCTTCATTGCGAGAGGTTTCGAGTATAGAAGCAGGGGTGTGTTGCTGCAATTATACAGGGTCTTGGTGAGGCCACACCTGGAATATTGTGTGTAGATTTGGTCTCCTTCTCTGAGGAAGGATGTTCTTGCTCTCGAGGGAGTGCAGCAAAGGTTTACCAGACTGATTCCAGGGATGGCGGGACTGTCATATGACGGGAGATTGACGAGGTTGGGATTGTTCTCACTGGAGTTCAGAAGAATGAGGGGGGATCTCATAGAGACTTATAAAATTCTAACAGGACTAGGCAGGGTAGATGCAGGGTAGATGTTACCAAACTTGGGTGTGTCCAGAACCAGTGGGTCACAGCCTGAGGATTCAGGGTAAACCATTTCAGACAGAGATCAGGGGCGTCATTCTCCGACCCCCCAGCGGGTCGGAGAATGGCCGTTGGCCGCCGTGAATTCCGCCCCCGCCGCCCGCCGAAGTCTCCGAAGGGAGAAAAGTCGGCGGGGCGTCAATGGCGCCGCAGACCTCGGAGAATGGCACGGGTGGGCGCAAGGCAATCGATTTTGGGCCTGTCGATATTCTCCCGTCCGGATGGGTCGAAGTCCCATCGACGTGATGACGGGTAAATCAAACCTCCTTTCAATCGGCGTCAACCTGTGCTCCAGGTTCACGCCGACCAGCGTGGAGGTGAGTGACGGCCTGGGGGGTTGGCCGCTGGGCAGGCGATGACGTGGCCGCAGTCTGAATGTGTGGGGGAGAGGTGTGTGTAGGGTTTTGTGTGTGTGTGTGCGGCGGGGGGGGGGGGGGGGGTTAGAGTGGGCTGGGCTCCGGGGGAGTGCCGGGAGGGGGGGATGGGGGGGTCCGTGCCGGGGAGGGGGGGATGGGGGGGTCCGTGCCGGGGAGGAGGATGGGGGGGTCCGTGCCGGGGAGGAGGATGGGGTCCGTGCCGGGGAGGAGGATGGGGGGGTCCGTGCCTGGGGAGGGTGGATGGGGTCCATGCCGGGGAGGAGGATGGGGTCCGTGCCGGGGATGGGTGATGGGGGGTCCGTGCCGGGGAGGAGGATGGGGTCCGTGCCGGGGAGTAGGATGGGGGGGTCCGTGCCGGGGAGGAGGATGGGTCCGTGCCAGGGAGGGGGGTTGGGGGGGTCCGTGCCGGGGAGGAGGATGGGGGGGTCCGTGCCGGGGAGGAGGATGGGGTCCGTGCCGGGGAGGGGGAATGGGGGGGTCCGTGCCTGGGGAGGGTGGATGGGGTCCATGCCGGGGAGGAGGATGGGGTCCGTGCCGGGGAGGGGGGATGGGGGGGTCCGTGCCGGGGAGGAGGATGGGGTCCGTGCCGGGGAGGAGGATGGGGGGGTCCGTGCCGGGGAGGGGGGATGGGGTCCGTGCCGGGGAGGAGGATGGGGGAGTCCGTGCCGGGGAGGGGGGATGGGGGAGTCCGTGCCGGGGAGGGGGGATGGGGTCCGTGCCGGGGCGGATGGGGGGGTCCGTGCTGGGGAGGAGGATGGGGGGTCCGTGCCGGGGAGGAGGATGGGGGGGTCCGTGCCGGGGAGGAGGATGGGGGGTCCGTGCCGGGGAGGAGGATGGGGGGTCCGTGCCGGGGAGGAGGATGGGGGGGTCCGTGCCGGGGAGGAGGATGGGGGGGTCCGTGCCGGGGAGGAGGACGGGGGGGTCCGTGCCGGGAAGGAGGACGGGGGGGTCCGTGCCGGGGAGGAGGACGGGGGGGTCCGTGCTGGGGAGGAGGACGGGGTGGTCTGTGCCGGGGAGGAGGATGGGGGGTCCGTGCCGGGGAGGAGGATGGGGGGGGGTCCGTGCTGGGGAGGAGGATGGGGTCCGTGCCGGGGAGGAGGATGGGGGGGTCCGTGCCGGGGAGGAGGATGGGGGGGTCCGTGCCGGGGAGGAGGATGGGGGGGGGGTCCGTGCCGGGGAGGAGGATGGGGGGGGTCCATGCCGGGGAGGGGGGATGGGGTCCGTGCCGGGGAGAAGGATGGGGGGGTCCGTGCCGGGGAGGGGGGATGGGGTCCGTGCCGGGGAGGAGGGTGGGGGGGGGTCCGTGCCGGGGAGGAGGATGGGCGGGTCCGTGCCGGGGAGGAGGATGGGGGGGGGGGTGTCCGTGCCGCGGAGGAGGATGGGGGGGCTCCATGCCGGGGAGGAGGATGGGGGGGGGTCCGTGCCGGGGAGGAGGATGGGGGGGGGTCCGTGCTGGGGAGGAGGATGGGGTCCGTGCCGGGGAGGAGGATGGGGGTGTCCGTGCCGCGGAGGAGGATGGGGGGGCTCCATGCCGGGGAGGAGGATGGGGGGGGGTCCGTGCCGGGGAGGAGGATGGGGGGGGGTCCGTGCTGGGGAGGAGGATGGGGTCCGTGCCGGGGAGGAGGATGGGGGGGTCCGTGCCGGGGAGGAGCATGGGGGGGTCCGTACCGGGGAGGAGGATGGGGGGTCCATGCCGGGGAGGAGGATGGGGGGGTCCGTGCCGGGGAGGAGGATGGGGGGGTCCGTGCCTGGGGAGGGTGGATGGGGTCCATGCCGGGGAGGAGGATGGGGTCCGTGCCGGGGAGGGGGGATGGGGTCCGTGCCGGGGAGGAGGGTGGGGGGGGGGTCCGTGCCGGGGAGGAGGATGGGCGGGTCCGTGCCGGGGAGGAGGATGGGGGGTGTTCCGTGCCGGGGAGGAGGATGGGGGGGGGGTGTCCGTGCCGCGGAGGAGGATGGGGGGGCTCCATGCCGGGGAGGAGGATGGGGGGGGTCCGTGCCGGGGAGGAGGATGGGGGGGTCCGTGCTGGTGAGGAGGATGGGGTCCGTGCCGGGGAGGAGGATGGGGGGTCCGTGCCGGGGAAGAGGATGGGGGGGGTCCGTGCCGGGGAGGAGGATGGGGGGGGTCCGTGCTGGGGAGGAGGATGGGGTCCGTGCCGGGGAGGAGGATGGGGGGGTCCGTGCCGGGGAGGAGGATGGGGGGGTCCGTGCCGGGGAGGAGGATGGGGGGGGGGTCCGTGCCGGGGAGGAGGATGGGGGGGGTCCATGCCGGGGAGGGGGGATGGGGTCCGTGCCGGGGAGAAGGATGGGGGGGGTCCGTGCCGGGGAGGGGGGATGGGGTCCGTGCCGGGGAGGAGGGTGGGGGGGGGTCCGTGCCGGGGAGGAGGATGGGCGGGTCCGTGCCGGGGAGGAGGATGGGGGGGGGGTGTCCGTGCCGCGGAGGAGGATGGGGGGGCTCCATGCCGGGGAGGAGGATGGGGGGGGGTCCGTGCCGGGGAGGAGGATGGGGGGGGGTCCGTGCTGGGGAGGAGGATGGGGTCCGTGCCGGGGAGGAGGATGGGGGTGTCCGTGCCGCGGAGGAGGATGGGGGGGCTCCATGCCGGGGAGGAGGATGGGGGGGGGTCCGTGCCGGGGAGGAGGATGGGGGGGGGTCCGTGCTGGGGAGGAGGATGGGGTCCGTGCCGGGGAGGAGGATGGGGGGGTCCGTGCCGGGGAGGAGCATGGGGGGGTCCGTACCGGGGAGGAGGATGGGGGGTCCATGCCGGGGAGGAGGATGGGGGGGTCCGTGCCGGGGAGGAGGATGGGGGGGTCCGTGCCTGGGGAGGGTGGATGGGGTCCATGCCGGGGAGGAGGATGGGGTCCGTGCCGGGGAGGGGGGATGGGGTCCGTGCCGGGGAGGAGGGTGGGGGGGGGGTCCGTGCCGGGGAGGAGGATGGGCGGGTCCGTGCCGGGGAGGAGGATGGGGGGTGTTCCGTGCCGGGGAGGAGGATGGGGGGGGGGGTGTCCGTGCCGCGGAGGAGGATGGGGGGGCTCCATGCCGGGGAGGAGGATGGGGGGGGTCCGTGCCGGGGAGGAGGATGGGGGGGTCCGTGCTGGTGAGGAGGATGGGGTCCGTGCCGGGGAGGAGGATGGGGAGGTCCGTGCCGGGGAGGAGGATGGGGGGGTCCATGCCGGGGAGGAGGATGGGGGGGTCCGTGCCGGGGAGGAGGATGGGGGGGTCCGTGCCGGGGAGGAGGATGGGGGGGGGGGTCCGTGCCGGGGAGGAGGATGGGGGGGGTCCGTGCCGGGGAGGGGGGATGGGGTCCGTGCCGGGGAGGAGGATGGGGGGGGTCCGTGCCGGGGAGGAGGATGGGGGGGTCCGTGCCGGGGAAGGGGGATGTGGTCCGTGCCGGGGAGGAGGATGGGGGGGTCAGTGCCGGGGAGGAGGATGGGGGGGTCCGTGCTGGGGAGGGGGGGTGCGAGGGCAAGTGAGTTGGTCCACCTGGCCAGGTGCAAGCCTCCAACAGTTGGACCCATGCGGTCCATGCCACCTGGCTGGGGGGCAGAGGGGGTATGGGCAATGATGACATGTCGTCGTTTCCCCCCAACCAGGCCATCATGTTTTCCGATCAGCCAGCGATGTTGGCCGCCGTGGCGGCAGCCGCTAATGTCCATGTTTCCCTGGATGAGGAGGAGGAGTGTGCCAGAGAGGCGGCGCAGGCTGCCGCAGAGGGTCAGGCGGCAGCCGCCCAGGCTGGAGGGACACCTGACCGACAGGACGAGGAGGGGGAGGAGGACGTCGCGGCCCCACGGCAACGGAGGCACCCGAGGGCGCCCCGTGTGTACCGGCCCCGGCAGTCATACCAGGACCTCACGGACCGGGAATGCAGGAGGAGAGTCCAGATGAGGCGGGAAACCGTGGCACACATCTGCCACCTGCTGGCACACCTGTCACCGCGTGGCACTGGCGGGGGACACCCTCTCCCCGTGTCCGTCAAGGTTTCGGTGGCCCTGAACTTTTATGCAACGGGGTCATTCCAGGCACCGAGTGGGGACCTGTCCGGCATATCGCAGACATCGGTGCACCGGTGCATCCGGGCAGTGACAGACGCCCTATATGCCATGGCGCACCGCTACATCCGCTTCCCTGTGGACCGGGCCAGCCAAGATGCCCGGGCCGTGGGCTTCTCTGCCGTGGCCGGGTTCCCCATGGTCCAGGGCGCGATTGATGGGATGCACGTCGCCGTGCGGCCACCTGCAGATAACAGGGCCGTGTTCACCAATAGGAAGGGGACCTATTCGATGAATATACAGGTGGTCTGCGACCACCGCATGATGATCCTGCACGTCTGCGCCCGTTACCCGGGCAGTGTACACGACTCATACGTGTTGTCGCGGTCATACATCACCGGCATGCACAAGATTCACCATGAAATAGAAAGTGCATGTCAGAAAGGCAAGGTCACAGTGATCATGGGGGACTTTAATATGCAGGTGGACTGGGTAAATAATACTGCCAGTGGACGCAAGGAAAGGGAATTCATTGAATGTTTACAGGAGGGCTTTTTGGAACATCTTGTGATGGAGCCCACGAGGGAACAGGCCATTCTGGACTTAGTGTTATGTAATGAGCCAGACTTGATTAAAGATCTTAAAGTAAGGGAACACTTGGGAGGCAGTGATCATAATATGGTAGAATTCAATCTCCAATTTGAAAGAAAGAAGGTAGAATCAGATGTAAAGGTGTTGCAGTTAAATAAAGGTAACTACAGGGGCATGAGGGAGGAACTGACGAAAATCGACTGGGAGCAGAACCTAGTGGGAAAGACAGTAGAAAAGCAATGGCAGGAGTTTCTGGGAGTAATTGAGGACACAGTACAGAGGTTCATCCCAAAGAAAAGAAAGGTTATCAGAGGGGGGATTAGGCAGCCATGGCTGACAAAGGAAGTTAGAGAGATAAGGAAAGAGAGGATCAAATTTGAAGGTAGGCTAGCCAGTAACATTAGGAATGATAGTAAAAGTTTCTTCAAATACATTAAAAGCAAACGGGAGGCAAAAGTTGACATTGGGCCGCTCCAAAATGACGCTGGTAATTTGTGATGGGAGACAAGGAAATAGCCGAGGAACTGAATAAGTACTTTGCCTCAGTCTTCACAGTAGAAGACATGAGTAATCTCCCAACAATTCAGGAGAGTCAGGGGACAGAGTTGAATATGGTAGCCATCACAAAGGAGAAAGTGGTAGAGAAACTAAGAGGTCTAAAAATTGATAAATCTCCGGGCCCAGATGGGCTACATCCTAGAGTTCTAAAGGAGATAGCTGAAGAAATAGTGGAGGCGTTAGTTATGATCTTTCAAAAGTCACTGGAGTCAGGGAAAGTCCCAGAGGATTGGAAAATCGCTGTTGTAACCCCCCTGTTCAAGAAGGGAACAAGGAAAAAAATGGAAAATCATAGGCCAATTAGCCTAACCTCGGTTGTTGGCAAGATTCTAGAATCCATTGTTCAGGATGAGATTTCTAAATTCTTGGAAGTGCAGGGTCGGATTAGGACAAGTCAGCATGGATTTAGTAAGGGGAGGTCGTGCCTGACAAACCTGTTAGAGTTCTTTGAAGAGATAACAAATAGGTTAGGCCAAGGAGAGCCAATGGATGTTATCTATCTTGACTTCCAAAAGGCCTTTGATAAGGTGCCTCTCGGGAGACTGCTAAGTAAAATAAGGGCCCATGGTATTCGAGGCAAGGTACTAACATGGATTGACGACTGGCTGTCAGGCAGAAGGCAGAGAGTTGGGATAAAAGGTTATTTTTCGGATTGGCAACCGGTGACGAGTGGTGTCCCGCAGGGTTCAGTGTTGGGGCCACAGCTGTTCTCTTTATATATTAACGATCTAGATGACGGGACTGAGGGCATTCTGGCTAAGTTTGCCGACGATACAAAGATAAGTGGAGGGGCAGGTAGTATGGAGGAGGTGGGGAGGCTGCAGAAAGATTTAGACAGTTTAGGAGTGGTCCAAGAAATGGCTGATGAAATTCAACGTGGGCAAGTGCGAGGACTTGCACTTTGGAAAAAAGAATAGAGGCATGGACTATTTTCTAAACGGTGACAAAATTCATAATGCTGAAGTGCAAAGGGACTTGGGAGTCCTAGTCCAGGATTCTCTAAAGGTAAACTTGCAGGTTGAGTCCGTAATTAAGAAAGCAAATGCAATGTTGTCATTCATCTCAAGAGGCTTGGAATATAAAAGCAGGGATGTACTTCTGAAGCTTTATAAAGCATTAGTTAGGCCCCATTTAGAATACTGTGAGCAATTTTGGGCCCCACACCTCAGGAAGGACATACTGGCACTGGAGCGGGTCCAGCGGAGATTCACACGGATGATCCCAGGAATGGTAGGCCTAACATACGATGAACGTCTGAGGATCCTGGGATTATATTCATTGGAGTTTAGGAGGTTGAGGGGAGATCTAATAGAAACTTACAACATAATGAATGGCTTAGAGAGGGTGGATGTAGGGAAGTTGTTTCCATTAACAGGGGAGACTAGGACCCGGGGGCACAGCCTGAGAATAAAAGGGAGTCACTTTAGAACAGAAATGAGGAGAAATTTCTTCAGCCAGAGAGTGGTGGGTCTGTGGAATTCATTGCCACAGAGGGCGGTGGAGGCCGGGACGTTGAGTGTCTTTAAGACAGAAGTTGATAAATTCTTGATTTCTCGAGGAATTAAGGGCTATGGAGAGAGAGCGGGTAAATGGAGTTGAAATCAGCCATGATTGAATGGTGGAGTGGACTCGATGGGCCGAATGGCCTTACTTCCACTCCTATGTCTTATGGTCTTATGTACGAGGGACGCCATCCCCGGCTGAGGGGCTGGTTGCTGGGCGACAGGGGCTACCCATTGCGATCGTGGCTGATGACGCCTGTACGGAGGCCACGCAATGAGGCGGAGAACCGCTACAATGATGCTCATGTAGCGACAAGGGGAGTGATAGAGAGGTGCTTTGGCGTGCTGAAGATGCGTTTCAGGTGCCTGGACCTCTCTGGGGGCGCCCTCCAGTATCGGTCAGATAGGGTCAGCCGCATCATTGTGGTGTGCTGCGTCCTGCACAACATAGCCCAACAGAGGGGCGATGTGCCGCAGGCAGAGGAGGGCCGAGTGGAGGAGCAGCAGGAAGAGGCGCAGTCCTCCCCAGATGAGGGGGATGGGGGCAATGGTCAGGGCAGACGGGCTAGACACGGGCGGGTGGCTGTCCACCGTTACCGGCTGGCCCAGCGGGCACGGGACAGACTGATAGCCGCCCGCTTCACTGACTAGATGGGCGTGGGAATCGGGTAGTATGGCCCCAGACCGCACACCATGGCAACAGCCGACCACCCACACCCCCCACCCATCCACCCACCCAGCACCCTCACCCCCCTCCCCAACCCCACCCACCCCACCCGCATGCACACCATCCCCCCATTGCCGATCCACCTGCGGCACAACGGCTGGGCTCACACAGTTGCCGGTGGACGCGTGTCTATTGCAGGCAAGGGAGGATGATGACAACCCGCCCTGCGATGAGCTCCTGGCTCCACATCATTGGACGATGTCTGACCCATGGCCACAGGACCACCCATCCACCCGGACCATCCCTGCATGCGGCTGTGACACTGCAGCGCACGGTCCCGTCCTCTGCCCGGGGGATGTTGATGGCGGCCCAGGGGGAAGGGGGCAGACTCACCTGGGGCTGAGGTAAGACCACCCCTCACACACACACACACTTGTGCTCAACGTACATGACACCCCACACGCTTTGGACAGAGCACAAAGGCAGCTTCTGTAGGTGTAACATTGACTTTAATAACCAAAGGAGTTCATGCACGTGCCCTAGCCCCTAAAACTCATCTGTGCCCTGCACCCGTGCCAACTTACTCAGTGTCTAATTGTTTGGCCTTCGGGCCCTTTGACTACGTCTACGTGGTTCCCCAGACGGCACAGCAGAACTGGAGGTGGACTCCTGTGATTCCTGCCCTCTGACACGGGATCCCTTTGGCGGCCGTTTCCTGGGGCGTCCTGGCCTAGATGGGCCAGGCTGCGGCCCGGGCGACTGGGATGGCGAGCTGCCAGCCTGTCCTGCCCGTTGCCCACCCGATGCACCTGGGACGGAAGGGGGGGGGAGTCCGAGGTGTTGCGGTGTTCCGGGACCTCCCCTACAGGGGGACCCGGGACGGACCACACCACCTCCTCCTCCCTCGGGGTGCCCAATGGCCCCCAGGCCTCTACATGGGTGGGGGATGCGAACGGACTGGCCATCCGACGCCCCCCCGACATCTGGCGCTGCCAGTCCTGGAGGCCCGTGCTGGTATCGACAGGGGTCTGCAGGTTTGCAGCCATGGAGCTCAGGGGATTGGCAAACCCTGTCTGTGACAGTGCGACTCCGGCTCGCACATGGCCAATGGCGCCGATGCCCTCAGCGATGGCCTGCAGAGACTGGGCTATGGCCTGCTGAGACTGGGCCATGGCCTGCAGAGACTGGGCCATGGCGTTGAGCGCCTCTGCCATCTGGCGCTGGCACTGGCTCATGGCCTCCTGTGAGAGGGCAGCCATGTCCTGGGCCACAGACGCCGCCTGCACAGAAATCCCCAGGCCTCGCAAACCGTTCCCCATGTCTGACACCGTCGCACCCATTGCCTCCACCGCGGACGCCACCCGTGCGGTGTCGGCCTGGGTGGCACCACTCCCAGCTCCTGGACGCGGGTGGACTCCTCCACCTGCGACTGCAGCCGCCGCAAGCCGGCCGTCACCCTCTTCGCTCGTCTCCGGGTCGGTGGTTGCATCGGATCTATGGGTGGGTGTGGTAACTCCAGGAACCCGGGATCCATCTGGGCGGCAGATGTTCGCTTGGGCTGGGCTGCCCTCCAACCGCCCGGCCCCTCTGCTGCTCCTACCTCCACCTGCTGTACCGGGACGGCTGTGTTGTGCGCACCAGTGAGTGTACCAGACGCCTCATCACTAAAGTGCCCAACCGAGGTGAGTGTTTCTGCGATGGTGGAGGGTGTTGGTGACAGCAGTGGCGTTGTGTCTAGCTCTTCGTCCCACTCTGAGTCCATGGCACTTTGGGGTGGGGGTTCGTCTCCACCCATCCACTCTGTGTCACTGTCCGGTATTTCGTTTTCCTGGGTAGTGCTGTCCAGGGTAGGGGTGTCCTGGGTAGTGGTGTCCTGGGTAGTGGTGTCCTGGGGAGTGGTGTCCTGGGAAGTGGTGTCCTGGCTCGGCTGTGACGGGGGCCTGTGGCTGCCCCTCTCGTCGCTGGGTGGCACACGCCTGCGTCATCGCACCCGCACGAGACGGGGGCGTCGTCTCCCTGTTGCTCCATGTCTCTCCGTCTCCAGTGGTCTCCAAGGGACATCCTGCGGGCGTCGCATGCCGGAGGGTCCGGGTCTCTCTGTCTCCCGTGGTGTGCGAGGGGCATCCTGCGGGAGTCGCATGCCGGAGGGTCCAGGTCTCTCCGTCTCCCGTGGCCTCCGAGGGGCATCATGCAGGCGTCGCATGCCGGAGGGTCGGGTCTCTCCGTCTCCCGTGGCCTCCGAGGGGCATCCTGCGGGCGGTCTGCATCTGCGGGGGGTGGGTGCCTCGACGTTTGCTCCTGCGATACACAATGAAGCATGCATGGTTCGACACAGGCAGTGATCAGGTGATACGGGGGAGGGGGATATAGGGGAGGGGGGATATGGGGACGGGCTGTCGGTGGCTTACTTGCTAGTACGCCCCCGACCTCTGCATCAGCAACCTCCCGGTCCTCAGGTCCACCAGTCAGTTCCAGGGCCCTTTCCTCGTGTACGGTCAGTGGCCTCTCATCAGCGGGGCTCCTCCAGTCCTCACATGCTCCCTGGTGTTGTGTGCGCGCTTCTCCTGGGGGGGGTGGTGGGGGTAAAAGGCAACAGTGTTAGGCAGGTATATGAATGCACGCCATCGGTTGCGCGTGTATTGCAGAGGTTAAGGTTAGGGCTGGATTCACTTGGGGAAATGGGGGAGGGGGGATATGGGGGAGGGGGGGATATGGCGGAGGGGGGATATGGGGAGGGGGATATGGGGGAGGGGGGATATGGGGGAGGAGGGGATATGGGGGATATGGGGGAGGGGGGATATGGGGGAGGGGGGATATGGGGGAGGGGGGATATGGGGGAGGGGGGATATGGGGGAGGGGGGATATGGGGGATGAGTGGGGATATGGGGATGAGTGGGGATATGGGGATGAGGGGGGATATGGGGGATGAGGGGGATATGGGGGATGAGGGGGGATATGGGGGATGAGGGGGGATATGGGGGATGAGGGGGGATATGGGGGATATGGATATCGGGCAGGGGGGGGGAGGCTCACCCTGGCTGCTCTGATGAGGTCATTCACCTTCTTGTGGCACTGGGTGCCTGTCCGTGGTGTCAGGACCACAGCGGTGACGGCCTCTGCCACCTCCCTCCACAGATGCCGGCTGTGGTGTGGGGCAACTCTGCGGCCGTATCCGGGATACAGGGCGTCCCTCCTCTGCTCCAGGAGCACCTCCACATCCCGTGACTGGAACCTCGGGACTGAGCGGCGGGCGGCCATCCGGTTGGGTGTTCCGGTCGGGTGGGGGGGGGGGAACAGCGCGTCCTGATGAGCCATCATGCCGTGCGGCGTGAAGCACGTGAGCAAGCGCGGATCCCGTCACGTCGCTGCTAGCCCATTTCGGGCCGGAGACTTTGCGACGTTTGAGGCAGCGTGATGAAGGTCGGATTTGCGCCGTTTTTGGCGCCGATCGGCGGACTTTGCGCCGATAACGGAGAATTTCGGCACAGGAGACATTTCTTCACACAAAGAGTGGTGAGCCTGTGGAATTCATTACCACAGGACGTAGTTGATGCTAAAACTTTGAATATATTCAAGAGGTGGCTGGATATAGCACTTGGGGAGAATGGGATCAAAGGCTATGGGGAGAAAGCAGGATTAGGCATTTGAGTTGGATGATCAGCCATGATGGTGATGAATGGCGGAGCAGGTTCGAAGGGCCAAAAGGCCTCCTCCTGCTCCTATCTTCTCTGTATCTATGTATCCAAATTCCTCTGCAGACTTCCAGTATCCTCTGCACTTTTTGCTTTACCACTCATCTTAGGGTCGTCTGCAAACTTGGACACATTGCACTTGGTCCCCAACTCCAAATCATCAATGTAAATTGTGAACAATTGTGGGCCCAACACTGATCCCTGAGGGACACCACTAGCTACTGATTGCCAACCAGAGAAACACGCATTTACCCTTAACGCTATGCATCTTTATCTAATGCAGCAACCTGGTGTGTGGCTGTAGGGCCAGATATCCTCCCATGAACAGAGTCCGACGATCGAATGGTCTAGTAATGAAAATCTAGTTGCCTATGGCCTAGCCCTGGAATTTTGTGTTGATGTGAATGAGCTATCAGCTAAAGAATGGCAATAGATTCAGGTTCAGCCACCTCAGGGGAGAAGCTTCGTTTGAAGGGTTGGGTGGAGCTCACAGTGAGAGAGAGAGCGCTTTTTGGGATCAAATACAGAGAAGCAGGTCAGCTGCCAGTGGAAGAGGTCATGACAAGACCCACAGAAGGAAGTCATGAAAATGCTGTAAAACAGATATAGAGAGGCAGCCAGTCTGGTCAGAAAACCTGCAAGCGGGGTGGCACGGTGGCGCAGTTGTTAGCACTGCTGCCTCACGGCGCTGAGGACCCGGGTTCGATCCTGGCTCTGGGTCTCTGTCCGTGTGGAGTTTGCACATTCTCCCCCGTGTCTGCATGGGGCTCGCCCCCACAAACCAAAGATGTGCAGGTCGGGTGGATTGGCCACGCTAAATTGCCCCATAATTGGGAGAAAAAAAAAATTGGGTACTCTAAATTTTTTAAGAAAGGAAACCTGCAAGCAAATAGATACAGGCAGCCATGGAACAGATCATCGGGCAAGCCACCATGAAAGAAAACTTTGACAAAGGATTCTGAAAGAGATGTCCCGAACAGAAGGAAGATTGCTTCCCAAATCAAAGTGCTGCCTTTGCCTGGATGTGTAAGTGGAACGAGAGCTGAGTTTAAGGCCAAGTGGTATTTAATGGCAAGTCGTGATAAAATTAAACTGTATATAACCTGTTTGTGTTAGAAATGTGAAGTTTGAAAGTTAAATTGTGTTTTCTTTTCTTTTGTTTTAATAAAGTTTTGTTTAACACAAAACAAAGCCCAATTTCTGACATCATCACTCCTGGAAAGAATCTATCTTTTCTGCACAGTCTTAACATTACCCATCTCGTTCAGTATCTTAACTTTTGTTAAAGTCTGACCAGATGTCTGTAACAACATTAATCCCTTTGACAAGGTTTGACAAAGAGTCATCTGGACTCGAAACGTTAGCTCTTTTCTCTCCCTACAGATGCTGCCAAACTGCTGAGATTTTCCAGCATTTTGAAATGAAATGAAATGAAAATTGCTTATTGTCACAAGTCGGCTTCAAATGAAGTTACTGTGAAAAGACCCTAGTCGCCACATTCCGCCGCCTGTTCGGGGAGGCTGGTACGGGAATTGAACCGTGCTGCTGGCCTGCCTTGGTCTGCTTTCAAAGCCAGCGATTGCCCAGTGAGCTAAACCAGCCCCTTAGATTTTCTCTTTTATTTTCAGATTCCAGCACCCGCAGTAATTTGCTTTTATATCAATATTAATCCCTTCTTAGTTTCACCCTTTTCCCTCCCGTCTGTATGTGTCTGTCTTGTATGTGTTTGTGTAGAGGGTGGGACGGTAAAAGAGGGAAGTAGGAGATTAACTGGCTGTTACTCTGTTATAATTATATTTCAACTTTGTTTCAGTTATAAATAAACAGTTATTGTGTTCAACTTACAACCCTGGTGGCTATAATTTATTGAGCCGTCAAGGGGCTAAAGATTCTGCAAATTTTATACGTATTATTCACTTGTGTTGGGACTCGGGGGTGGGGGGGGGGGGCTGGAATTGACCGCGCACTCACCCAGGGTGTCACAACAATGAATGCGCACTCACCCAGGGTGTCACAACAATGACCGCGCACTCACCCAGGGTGTCACAACAATGGCCGCGCACTCACCCAGGGTGTCACAACAATGAACGCGCACTCACCCAGGGTGTCACAACACCCTCCATGTCAAGATTATATTAATTGGGGTTTAGGAGGTTGAGGGGAGATCTAATAGAAACTTACAAGATAATGAATGGCTTAGATAGGGTGGACGTAGGGAAGTTGTTTCCATTAGCAGCGGAGACTAGGACCCGGGGGAACAGCCTTAGAATAAAAGGGAGTCACTTTAGAACAGAGATGAGGAGAAATTTCTTCAGCCAGAGAGTGGTGGGTCTGTGGAATTCATTGCCACAGAGGGCGGTGGAGGCCGGGACGTTGAGTGTCTTTAAGACAGAAGTTGATAAATTCTTGATTTCGCGAGGAATTAAGGGCTATGGAGAGAGAGAGGGTAAATGGAGTTGAAATCAGCCATGATTGAATGGTGGAGTGGACTCGATGGGCCGAATGGCCTTACTTCCGCTCCTATGTCTTATGGTCTTATGGAAATGGAGTTGGGAGGGGTGATCAATTGGGGAGTATGGAGTGAGGCACTGCGAAGAGTAAACGGGACCTCCTCTTGTGCAAGAGTGAGCCTGATACAGTTTAAGGTGGTGCACAGGGTGCATATGACTCGGGTGAGAATGAGTGGGTTCTTTCAGGGGGTAGCAGATGAGGGTGAGAGGTGTGGGCGGGGGGCCAGCGAATCACATGCACATGTTTTGGGGTTGTGAACATTTGGGAAGATTCTGGGCGGGAGTGTTTGTGGTCTGAGCCAGGTTAGTGGAGGAGGAGGTCGACCCGGACCCTTTGGTGGCGATATTTGGGGTTTCAGAGAAGCCGGAGCTCATAGAGAGGAGGAAGGCCGATGTCTTGGCCTTCGCCTCTCTGATTGCACAGCGGCGAATTTTACTGGATGGCGGTCGGCATCGACACCGGGGGGTAGCAGCATGGTTGGGTGACCTGTACGACTTCCTGCGATTAGAGAAGATAAAGCATGAATTAAGGGGCTCCGCAGGGGGGTTTGAGGAAAGGTGGGGGGTGTTTGTGACCATGTTTGAGGAGATGTTCGTCGCGGGAGAGGGGGGGGGTGAAAAAGGGGAAAAACCTGTCCAGACTGTATAGTTGATTGTTGGGAAGTATGTTTCCCGGGGTGTTTATTCGCTGTAACCTGTTTTGATACATGTTTGTAATAAAATACATTTAAAAAAAATAACACCCTCCATGTCCCCTACATGATATTCTGGGCCCCCTGAGATTGGAAACAAGACTCACCGCCGGTCCTGTTGAGTGTTGAAAGGTTGCTGACACCAAGGTGGGAGGTGGCAATCTGGATGTACGCTTGATGGGACCACGGCTGCCAGGCATCGATGTAACTACAATGTAGGAGGAAGTTGGTCAAGTGTCCGGGGAGTCCACTCGGATGTCCCAGGGGGTAGTTCCTGTCCCCAGCTTCCATCAACAGCACCACATGGAGGGACTGCAACACAGCCAAGAGAAATCTGAATTTGGGGGAAAGAGAGAGAGACCGAGTCAGACTGGCGAGGGGCAGCATGGGGGAGAGGACAGCATTGGGGCCATGCCAGGGAAAGTGCAAGAACAACATGGGATTCTTGGCGATATTAATAGAGACACAGAACACAATAACAATAACATTGATTAGGCCCAGATTGGGCATTGTATACCACAATTCAGAGGAAATGTATTCAAATAGTTCCTGGGATGAGGGATTTCAGCGAGGCTGGAGGAGCCGGATAGTTCCTGGGATGAGGGATTTCAGCGTGGCTGGAGGAGCCGGGATAGTTCCTGGGATGAGGGATTTCAGCGAGGCTGGAGGAGCCGGGATAGTTCCTGGGATGAGGGATTTCAGTGAGGCTGGAGGAGCCGGGATAGTTCCTGGGATGAGGGATTTCAGCGTGACTGGAGGAGGCGGGATAGTTCCTGGGATGAGGGATTTCAGCGAGGCTGGAGGAGGCGGGATAGTTCCTGGGATGAGGGATTTCAGCGAGGCTGGAGGAGGCGGGATAGTTCCTGGGATGAGGGATTTCAGCGAGGCTGGAGGAGGCGGGATAGTTCCTGGGATGAGGGATTTCAGCGAGGCTGGAGGAGCCGGGATAGTTCCTGGGATGAGGGATTTCAGCGAGGCTGGAGGAGCCAGGATAGTTCCTGGGATGAGGGATTTCAGCGTGGCTGGAGGAGCCAGGATAGTTCCTGGGATGAGGGATTTCAGCGAGGCTGGAGGAGCAGGGATAGTTCCTGGGATGAGGGATTTCAGCGAGGCTGGAGGAGGCGGGATAGTTCCTGGGCTGAGGGATTTCAGCGAGGCTGGAGGAGCCGGGATAGTTCCTGGGATGAGGGATTTCAGCGAGGCTGGAGGAGCCGGGATAGTTCCTGGGATGAGGGATTTCAGCGAGGCTGGAGGAGCAGGGAGAGTTCCTGGGATGAGGGATTTCAGCGAGGCTGGAGGAGCCGGGATAGTTCCTGGGATGAGGGATTTCAGCGAGGCTGGAGGAGCAGGGAGAGTTCCTGGGATGAGGGATTTCAGCGAGGCTGGAGGAGCCGGGACAGTTCCTGGGATGAGGGATTTCAGCGTGGCTGGAGGAGCCGGGATAGTTCCTGGGATGAGGGATTTCAGCGAGGCTGGAGGAGCCGGGATAGTTCCTGGGATGAGGGATTTCAGCGAGGCTGGAGGAGCCGGGATAGTTCCTGGGATGAGGGATTTCAGCGAGGCTGGAGGAGCAGGGATAGTTCCTAGGATGAGGGATTTCAGCGCGGCTGGAGGAGGCGGGATAGTTCCTGGGATGAGGGATTTCAGCGAGGCTGGAGGAGCTGGGATAGTTCCTGGGATGAGGGATTTCAGCGAGGCTGGAGGAGGCGGGATAGTTCCTGGGATGAGGGATTTCAGCGAGGCTAGAGGAGCAGGGATAGTTCCTGGGCTGAGGGATTTCAGCGAGGCTGGAGGAGGCGGGATAGTTCCTGGGATGAGGGATTTCAGCGAGGCTGGAGGAGGCGGGATAGTTCCTGGGATGAGGGATTTCAGCGAGGCTGGAGGAGGCGGGATAGTTCCTGGGATGAGGGATTTCAGCGAGGCTGGAGGAGGCGGGATAGTTCCTGGGATGAGGGATTTCAGCGAGGCTGGAGGAGCCGGGATAGTTCCTGGGATGAGGGATTTCAGCGAGGCTGGAGGAGGCGGGATAGTTCCTGGGATGAGGGATTTCAGCGAGGCTAGAGGAGCAGGGATAGTTCTCCTTACAGCAGAAAAGGGGAGATTTAATCGAGCTGTTCAAATTCACGAATGGTTTTTGATAGAGTTAACCAGGAGAATCTGTTTGCAGTGACAGGAGGGGACATTGAGTGAAGAGGATCAGTGAAAGAGGTGGGGGAGGTGGGCAGGATCATTTCAATAGAGCGAGTTGTGATTTTGAAGCTGCGTCTGAAAGGGCGATGGAAGCAGATTCAATCGGAAATTTAAAAAGGGAATTGGATAAATATTTGAAGAGGATATTTGTTCTCGGGGGTGTGTTTGCTAGTGCAGTTGGGGAGGGTTTAAACTAATGTGGCAGGGGGATGGGAACCGATGTAGGAAGTCAGTGAGGACAGAAACAAAAGGCAGGAAGGGAGAGTGTGTAAAGCATGACCAGAGAAAGCAGGGCAGAGAGCAAGGAAGGTCTACATTAAACTGCATTTATTTCAATGCAAGGGGCCTGACGGGCAAAGCGGATGAACTCAGGGCATGGATGGGCACATGGGACTGGGATATTATAGCTATGACTGAAACATGGCTAAGGGAGGGGCAGGACTGGCAGCTCAATGTTCCGGGGTACAGATGCTATAGAAAGGATAGAACAGGAGGTAAGAGAGGAGGGGGAGTGGCGTTTTTGATTAGGGAGAACATCACGGCAGTACTTAGAGGGGATATATCCGAGGGTTCGCCCACTGAGTCTATATGGGTGGAACTGAAAAATAAGAAGGGAGAGATCACCTTGGTAGGACTGTACTACAGGCCCCCAAATAGTCAGCGGGAAATTGAGGAGCAAATATGTAAGGAGATTACAGATAGCTGCAAGAATAATAGGGTGGTAGTAGTAGGGGACTTTAACTTTCCCAGCATTGACTGGGACAGCCATAGCATTAGGGGCTTGGATGGAGGGAAATTTGTTGAGTGTATTCAGGAGGAATTTCTCATTCAGTATGTGGATGGACCGACTAGAGAGGGGGCAAAACTTGACCTCGTCTTGGGAAATAAGGAAGGGCAAGTGACAGAAGTGCTAGTGAGGGATCACTTTGGGACAAGTGACCATAACTCCATTAGTTTTAAGATAGCTATGGTGAATGATAGGTCTGGCCCAAGAGTTAAAATTCTTAATTGGGGCAAGGCCAATTTTGATGGTATCAGACAGGAACTTGCAGAGGTAGATTGGGGGAGACTGTTGGCAGGCAAAGGGACGGCTGGTAAATGGGAGGCTTTTAAAAATGTGTTAACCAGGGTGCAGGGTAAGCACATTCCCTTTAGAGTGAAGGGCAAGGCTGGTAGAAGTAGGGAACCCTGGATGACTCGAGATATTGAGACTCTGGTCAAAAAGAAGAAGGAGGCATATGACGTACATAAGCAACTGGGATCAAATGGATCCCTTGAAGAGTATAGAGATTGTCGAAATAGAGTTAAGAGGGAAATCAGGAGGGCAAAAAGGGGACATGAAATTGCTTTGGCAAATAATGCAAGGGAGAATCCAAAGAGATTCTACAGATACATAAAGGGGAAAAGAGTAACTAGGGACAGAGTAGGGCCTCTTAAGGATCAACAAGGACATCTATGTGCAGAGCCACAAGAGTTGGGTGAGATCCTGAATGAATATTTCTCATCGGTATTCACGGTGGAGAAAGGCATGGATGTTAGGAAACTAAGGGAAATAAATAGTGATGTCTTGAGAAGTGTGCATATTACAGAGGAGGAGGTGCTGGAAGTCTTAAAGCGCATCAAGGTAGATAAATCCCTGGGACCTGATGAAATGTGTCCCAGGATGTTGTGGTAGGCTGGGGAGGAAATTGCGGGTCCCCTAACAGAGATATTTGAATCATCGGCAGCCACAGGTGAGGTGCCTGAAGATTGGAGAGTGGCGAATGTTGTGCCCTTGTTTAAAAAGGGCAGCAGGGAAAAGCCTGGGAACTACAGACCGGTGAGCCTAACGTCTGCAGTAGGTAAGTTGCTAGAAGGTATTCTGAGAGACAGGATCTACAAGCATTTAGAGAGGCAAGGACTGATTCGGGGCAGTCAGCATGGCTTTGTGCGTGGAAAATCATGTCTCACAAATTTGATTGAGTTTTTTGAGGGGGTGACCAAGAAGGTAGATGAGGGTAGTGCAGTAGACGTTGTCTACATGGACTTTAGCAAAGCCTTTGACAAGGTACCGCATGGTAGGTTGTTGCAGAAGGTTAAAGCTCACGGGATCCAGGGTGAGGTTGCCAATTGGATTCAAAATTGGCTGGACGACAGAAGGCAGAGGGTGGTTGTAGAGGGTTGTTTTTCAAACTGGAGGCCTGTGACCAGTGGTGTGCCTCAGGGATCGGTGCTGGGTCCACTGTTATTTGTGATTTATATTAATGATTTGGATGAGAATTTAGGAGGCATGGTTATTAAGTTTGCAGATGACACCAAGATTGGTGGCACAGTGGATAGTGAAGAAGGTTATCTAGGATTGCAACGGGATCTTGATCAATTAGGCCAGTGGGCCGACGAATGGCAGATGGAGTTTAATTTAGATAAATGTGAGGTGATGCATTTTGGCAGATCGAATCAGGCCAGGACCTACTCAGTTAATGGTATGGCGTTGGGGAGAGTTATAGAACAAAAAGATCTAGGAGTACAGGTTCATAGCTCCTTGAAGGTGGAGTCGCAGGTGGACAGGGTGGTGAAGAAGGCATTCGGCATGCTTGGTTTCATTGGTCAGAACATTGAATACAGGAGTTAGGACGTCTTGTTGAAGTTGTACAAGACATTGGTACGGCCACACTTGGAATACTGTGTGCAGTTCTGGTCACCCTATTATAGAAAGGATATTATTAAACTGGAAAGAGTGCAGAAAAGATTTACTAGGATGTTGCCGGGACTTGATGGTTTGAGTTATAAGGAGAGGCTGGATAGACTGGGACTTTTTTCCCTGGAGCGTAGGAGGCTTAGGGGTGATCTTATAGAGGTCTATAAAATAATGAGGGGCATAGATAAGGTAGATAGTCAACATCTTTTCCCAAAGGTAGGGGAGTCTAAAACTAGAGGGCATAGGTTTAAGGTGAGAGGGGAGAGATTCAGAAGGGCCCAGAGGGGCAATTTCTTCACTCAGAGGATAGTGAGTGTCTGGAATGGGCTGCCAGAGGTAGTAGTAGAGGCGGGTAAAATTGTGTCTTTTAAAAAGCATTTAGATAGTTACATGGGTAAGATGGGTATAGAGGGTTATGGGCCAAGTGCGGGCAACTGGGACTAGCTTAATGGTAAAAACTGGGCGGCATGGACTGGTTGGGCCGAAGGGCCTGTTTCCATGCTGTAAACTTCTATGATTCTATGATTCTATGAAGAATTTTCAGAGTTAGGAAGAAAGAGTGGGGAGAGTGGGATTAATCGGATAGATCTTTCAAAGAGCTAGCACAGGCTCGATGGGCTGAATGACCCATGTGTGTGGTGTGATTTCGACGGCACAAAATTAATTTGCCCTGATTTACAGGCAAGGGGGCAATAATCTGCAGCACACTTTCAGATTGAGGTTCCTGATTTCAGTGTCAGTATTCAGCTCCAACACTGAGAAAGGAAAATCCAAAGATGTTTTATCAGTATATTAAGAGCAGCAGGTTAACCAGGGTAAGAGTACTGCCCATTAGGGACCAATGTGGCAATTTGCGTGGCCCAATTTTGCGTTTTTCCCCCGGTTTTCAAGTGGAAGTGAGACGGACAAAGGTATAGGAATGTGAATAGAGGAGATTGACCCTCTAGTTTGTGAAGCTGAGGGCCAGAAGTGCCCAAAAAAGAAGGAATAAGTTGGTCGGAGTGGGTGTGGTGCTGGCAATGCACGTAGAGATGGTGGAGGGGCCCTGCCAGCTCAATGGTCGACGGAGCAGTTGGTGAGCTTCTTGAATGAGAAGTTTACCCAGCAACGCTACGTTTACCCAGCAACGAAAGCAGAGTCTGGAGGACCTGTCTGGTGGACTTGATCAAGGCGGTGGTTGACTGCGTGAAGACGAGGCTCGCAGCCCAGGGTAAGGCAATCCAGGAGTTGGAGGAGCTGACGGGGGAGCATGATGAAGAGTTCGCCTCGATGGCAGTGGAGATGGCACTAATGCGGGACTACCAGAAGCGGTTGGAGAAGGTGGAGAGCATGGATAACCGGTCACGCAAGCAGAATATTCGGATTGTGGGTCTGCCGCGGGGTTGCGAAGGAGCCGATGCTGGCGAAGATGCTGAAGAAGCTGCTTGGTGAAGGTGCGTTTGACTGGCCATTGGAGGTGGATCGAGCGCACAGTGCTCTGATGAGGAAGCCCAGGGGAACGGGCCGCCAAGGGCGATGGTGGTGTGGCTGCATCGGTTACTTGATAAGGAACGAAGCATAAGGTGGGCCAGACGAGGTGCTGCACCTGGAGGGCCGTGAGATTCACATGTACCAGGACCTGAGCTGGCCAAGAGGACAAGTTTTAATAAGGTCAAGGCGGCCTTCAACAAGAAGGGGTGAAGTTTGGACTATTGTACCCAGCGTGCTTATGGGTAACTTATGGGGGCCGGGAGCTGTATTTTGGATCTTCGGAGGAGGCAGCGGAGTTTATGAGAGACAATGGGCTGGCAGGAGAAGGTGCACCTTGAGCTCTGGTTCACCCAGCAACAAAAGGAGAGTCTGAACCTTGAACCGGGGAGTTGTGATGCTGCTGTAAAAACACTTGTTTGGGGACATTTCTTTTTTCCCTTGTTTTAGGCTTCATTCTGTTTTTCTTTGTTGTTCTTTGTCAAGGGATAGGGGGGTTGTTTCTTTCTTCTGTTTCTATTGATTGTTTGCACTAATGTTTGAGCAGGTGGGGGGGCGGGGGGGGGGGGAGAGAATCAGTGGGGGGTAGGATGCTAGGGCACCAGTGGCGGGAGTTGCCAGGCTAGCTGGGCGGACTAGTTCACGGAGGTGCAGTGAGGGGTGAGTTGAAGGTTGGGTTAGGGTTATGAGGCGGGTGCTGGGGAGGATTCCGGACCTGGATTCTCATCAGCTGATTATGGGGCAGACTTCAACACGGTCCTGGATCCAAGACTGGACCGATCGAGCCCTAGGTCGGGGAAGGTATTGGCTACGGCTCAGGATCTCTGGGGTTCATGGAGCACGAGGGGGTTGGGGGGAGTTGATCCGTGGAGATTTAGGAAGCCGAGGGGGAAAGAATTTTCGTTCTACTCCCATATGCACAAGGTGTACTCCCGAATAGATTTCTTTGTGCTGGACAAAACGCTGCTGGCAGAGGTGGTAGATGCTGAATATTCAGCAATAGTGGGGTCGGACCATGCCCCGCATTGGCTGGACCTGCGAGTGAGCAAAGGAGTGGCCCAGCGCCCACAATGGAGGCTGGATGTGGGGCTGTTAGCGGAGGAGGAGGTGTGTGAGCGAAGCCATCCAGGGGTATATGAAGATCAATGATATGGGGGAGGTGTCGGCAGGTACGGTTTGGGAGGCACTGAAGGCAGTTATCGCGGGGAATTTATTTCTATTCGGGCACACAAGGAGAAGGGAGAGCTAGAGACACTGGTGGGAGAAATCCTACAAGTGGACAGGAGGTACACAGAGACCCCAGAGGAAGGGCTCTTGAAGGAACGCCAAAGGCTACAATTGGAATTTGGGCTCTTATTCACAGGCAAGACGGTGGGACGGCTGAGGAGGGTGAGAGGGGCGGAGTGTGAGTACGGGGAAAAAGCAAGCAGGATGCTAGCGCATCAGTTGAGGAAGCAGGAGACGGCGAGAGAGATTGGGAAAGTGAGAGATACGGGGGGGAAGGTGGTCTTGGATCCGGCGGGGGTGAATGGAGTGTTTCGACATTTCTACAGCAAGCTGTAGAATACAGATCAATACATCACCCCTAATCCCATGTGCTTTAATCTTGCTAGTCTCTTATGTCAAACTTGACAATCTTTAATAATCTTTATTATTGTCACTAATAGGCTTACATTAACATTGCAATGAAATTACTGTGAAAAGCACCTGTTCGGGTACACAGAGGGAGAATTCAGAATGTCCAATTCACCTAACAGCACGTCTTTCGGGACTTGATGGAAGAAACCGGAGCACCCGGAGGAAACCCAAGCAGACATGGGGACAAAGTGCAGACTCCGCGCAGACAGTGACCCAAGCCGGGAATCGAACATGGCACCCTGGAGCTGTGAAGCAACAGTGCTAACTACTGTGCTACCATGCTAAATTCAAATAAATTACATCCACTGCCTCCCCCTCGACAACTCTACTAGTTATATCGTCGAAGAATTCCAGTAGATCTGTCAAGTAATATTTCCCTCTCGTAAATCCTTGCTGACTCAGAGTTAGAATTATAGAATTTACAGGGCAGAAGGAGGCCATTTGGCCCATCGAGTCTGCACCGGTCCTTAGGAAAGAGCACCCCACTTAAGCCTCCACCCTATCCCCATAACCCCACCTAACCTTTTTGGACACTAAGGGCAATTTAGCATGGCCAATCCATCTAACTTGCACATCTTTGGACTGTGGGAGGAAACCGGAGCACCGGGAGGAAACCCACGCAGACACTGGGAGAACGAGCAGACTCCAAACAGACAGTGACCCAAGCCGGGAATCGAACCTGGTACCCTGGCGCTGTGAAGCAACTGTGCTAAGCACTGTGCTGCTGTGCTACCCAAAGTTCTGAATCAGGAGTGTCTAATAGGATCAAACATGAGAATGATTCGGACTGAGCGGGTGTGAGGGGAACCTGGATACTGATGGGGATATGCGGCAATGCACTTAGACTTCATCACTGGAATGAATTGTGGGGGACTGAGAGAGGTTTGAGTTGTTAAGGACAACCTGAGATGGTCAAGAAATGTGCCTCATCATTGCTGCCCACATCGAGACATCATTTACCAAGAGATGGTCCCTTTAGGAAAAGACCTAAGATTGTTCACCTACCTTTCCAACGCTTGCTCTCTATTCACATTCCATGGCAGCCTCTTGATGCTGGTAAACACTTTGGCTAATTCTTCCAATTCACTGGCAGTGTAAAGCTCAGGGTATTTACCTTCAGTTATCAAATCAGATAGATCATGGAAAATGTCCTTGCTCAGGATTCCATGGGCCATGATCACTATGTTCCCTCCCTGAATCCCAGCTTCATAACTCGCCTGCTTAATCATTTTGGCCATCTCCACCCTTGACATCTCACTGTTGATCTCAAAGACCTTGGCCATGGTGAGATAGGCTGCCAGTCTGACCAGCGTTTTACGGCCAGTATAGTGAGCGAGGGCCAGCAAAACACAATGACCTCTGGGTGAGCACAGTATTCGGTAGATACGTACGAAATGACAGACAGATTCCGTGAAGAAAATGATCTGACGGTTGGTCTTGTTCTTTTGGTTTTGTTTCTGAACAATTAGTTTGAGTTGCTGAGCAAGGTTATCGTTGCTCATCTTGTGGTATGGGTTCCACCTGGGAGAGTCCATTTGCTGTTTATTAGACGGGCGTACAGCTCCTTTACTGTAGATGAGGTCAGTCAGAGAATCGCCTTTGCGCAATAAGTGGAGAGGGAGGAGTGGCTTTAGTATTTCTGATCTCTTTGTTTTCTTGCCTCGACCTCTGACACGTTTGTGTCTTTTTTGGCCAGAAGCTAATCTTTGCTGCGGTGGAGATGGATAAAAATTGCCATTTAGTGCCTCAGATAAAGACAAGTCCCTGGCTCCTCCGTCTGTCAGACTCTCCGAGTCTGTTACCAACAAAATGTCACTTTTGGAATAGATAGAATCTCTCTCAGTGGTTCCAGCTTGATCTTCACTTTCATCTGAAGTTTTGGTCCCAAATTCCCTTATCTGCCAAGAATTAGATAATTGGATTTGAGGGTCTCGATTGATGCTTTCTTCAATCTCTTCACGTTTATCGTGGGATATCTCTCCTCGTTCATCTGCACTGTGCCACTCCAACGAGGTCAACATGTTGTCTTGCTGGTATTCAGGAAAACTTGAGGTTTCAGCTATTTTGTACAAAGTCTCTGGCTTTCCTGTAGCATCTGAACTCAGAGTACAGAAGTTAATCTGAGCTACCCCCTCCAATATCTGTATCAAAGTCATCTTGTCTTCCTTAGTCAGGAGACAATCACTAAATGTTCTCATGGACTCATGCAGCCACAGATCAACAATGATTTTAGTGACGGCTAAAATGACGGGAGATGTGTGAGTTCCTGAGTGTTTCAGTTTCTGTTTATTGGGCTTCACCAGGGTGGTGATGCAGGTGGGATGCATCAACAATAAACCATTCAATACCTTCCCAACATCCATCATGGAGAACAGGTAATGCGAGCGACTTGGGGATGGACGCAGCTGTTGTCTCACTCTTTGGTAGAGCTCAACTGTGGCTGAAACAAGCACTTTGGCCAACAAAGCGTGTCTGGCCAGTGTGTACGTTGGGAATCTATTCAACCACCGGATCACACTGGGGGTGTAAATGGATGTTAACATGGCTGACGTCATTTCTGGGAGTGTGAGCGTGGTGAACAATCGGGTGAACCGTGAAGAGATGAAACTTGTCCTTCCTCGGAATGGTGCACACGTCCCAATGTAGTTGACACTGGTGGAATGGAAGTAGCGGAACTGTTGACAGTTCTGGTCGTACGAGCCATGACAGGTCATTGAGTGTCGAAAGGTCTCGATAATAGCTTGGCAGCCGTAACCTGGTTCTAGAGAAAACAGCAAGAATTAAAGGTGGTGGGATCAACGACTGCCCAAATTCCCAACCCGTCCAAGAGAGGGTCAAGCTTTGAACTGAATTCTCGTTGAGTTTGGAGTTCAGATTGAGGCCTGTGACAGTGTTCCTGCCTTGCGGGGAGCTCAATCCCCTGCCTTTTCCCCATACTCCTGCCCATTGTTTCTATCTAAATAATTATCTTTTGCCCTTGCGAATACCCATGGAACCAGCCTCCACCACACTCCCAGGCCGTGCCGTCCAGACCCCAACCACTTGCCGTGTGAAAAAGATTTTTCTCACATCACATTTGCTTTTTTTGAAAATCACTTTAAATTTGTGCCCTCTCATTCGCCATCCTTTTACGAGAGGGAACAGTTTCTTCACATCTACTCTGTCCAGCCATAAAGTCATACAGCGCGGAAAGGGTATTTCGGCCCATCGAGTCTGCTCCGACAATAACTACCGCTAATCTTGCACTAATCCCAGTTACTCGCACTTGTCCATATTCTTGAATGTGAGGGTGTTTCAATGGCTCATTCCAAGTGTTTTTTAAAGGTTGTGAGATTTCCAGCCTCCACCTCCTTCCCAGGCCGTGCATTCCAGATTCTCACCACCCTCCGACAGAAATATATTTTCTCGAATCCCCTCGGAATCTCCTGCCCCTCACCCGAAGACTCTGCCCCCTTGTGATTGACCCCTCAACCAAGAGGAACAGCTGCTTCCGATCCACCCTGCCCATGCTCCTCATAACCTTACACCTCAATCATATCTCCCTCAGCCTCCTCTGCTCGAAGGAAAACAATCCCAGCCTATCCAGCCTCTCCTTATAGCTCAGACGCTCCATCCCAGGCAACATCCCGGTGAATCTCCTCTGTACCCCCTCCAGTACAATCACTTCCTTCCTATAGTGGGGTGACCAGAACTGCAGACAGTGCTCCAGCTGTGGCCTCACCAACGTTCTGTACAGCTCCAACATAACGTCTCTGCTGTTATAATCTATTCCACAACTGATAGAAGCAGCTGTCCCATATGCCTTCCGAACTAACCTATTCACCTGCTCTACCACCTTCAGGGATCTGTGAACAAATACCTCAAGATCCATCTGTTCCTCGGAGCTTCTTGGTGTCCTGCCATCCATTACATCCTCCCTTGTCCTGTTTTTTCTTCCAAAGTGCATCGCCTCACACTTATCAGGATTAATTACCTTCTGCCACTGCTCTGCCCATCTGACCAACCCATCCATATCTTGCTGTAACCCTCTTCTTCACTGTTAACAACCCAACCAATCTTGGTGTCGTCTGCAAACTTACTTATCAGCCCCCCCCACGTTCTCGTCTATATCATTAACAATCATTAATAAGGGGATATGGGGTAATGGGTAGAAGGCAGAGAATGGGGATTAGAAACATATCAGCCATGATTGAATGGCGGAGCAGACTCGATGGGCTGAATGGCCTAATCCTGCTCCTTTGTCATGTGGTGTAATAAGGGAGCCAGCACTGATCTGTGACCGCTGGACACCGGCCTCCAGTTACTCAAACAGCTTCTGCCATCACCCTTTGTGTCCTATCCCGAAACCAGTTTCACATCCATCTCGACACGTTTCCATGTGCTCTAACCTCCAATAGCGTCCCATGTGGGACCTTGTCAAAGGCTTTGCTCAAATCCATCGAAACTACATCAACTGCACTTCCTTCATCCACACACTCCACACTTCATCAAAATATTCCATCAAATTTGTTCGACGTGACCTCCCTCTGACAAAGCCATGCAAATTACAATAACACGGGAGGGTTTAAACTAGTATGGCAGGGGGGTGGGAACGGGAGCAATAGGTCAGAAGGTGAGAGCATTGAGGGAGAACTAGGGAATAGGGACAGTGACAGTGTGGCTCTGAGGCAGAGCAGACGGGGAGAAGTTGCTGAACACAGCGGGTCTGGTGGCCTGAAGTGCATATGTTTTAATGCAAGAAGTATTACGGGTAAGGCAGATGAACTTAGAGCTTGGATTAGTACTTGGAACTATGATGTTGTTGCCATTACAGAGACCTGGTTGAGGGAAGGGCAGGATTGGCAGCTAAACGTTCCAGGATTTAGATGTTTCAGGCGGGATAGAGGGGGATGTAAAAGGGGAGGTGGAGTTGCGCTACTTGTTCGGGAGATTATCACAGCTGTACTGCGAGAGGACACCTCAGAGGGCAGTGAGGCTATATGGGTAGAGATCAGGAATAAGAAGGGTGCAGTCACAATGTTGGGGGTATACTACAGGCCTCCCAACAGCCAGCGGGAGATAGAGGAGCAGATAGGTAGACAGATTTTGGAAAAGAGTAAAAACAACAGGGTTGTGGTAATGGGAGACTTCAACTTCCCCAATATTGACTGGGACTCACTTAGTGCTAGGGGCTTAGACGGGGCGGAGTTTGTAAGGAGCATCCAGGAGGGCTTCTTGAAACAATATGTAGACAGTCCAACTCGGGAAGTGGCGGTACTGGACCTGGTATTGGGGAATGAGCCCGGCCAGGTGGTAGATGTTTCAGTAGGGGAGCATTTCGGTAACAGTGACCACAATTCAGTAAGTTTTAAAGTACTGGTGGACAAGGATAAGAGTGGTCCGAGGATGAATGTGCTAAATTGGGGGAAGGCTAATTATAACAATATTAGGCGGGAACTGAAGAACATAGATTGGGGGCGGATGTTTGAGGGCAAATCAACATCTGACATGTGGGAGGCTTTCAAGTGGCAGTTGAAAGGAATACAGGACCGGCATGTTCCTGTGAGGAAGAAAGATAAATACGGCAATTTTCGGGAACCTTGGATGACGAGTGATATTGTAGGCCTCGTCAAAAAGAAAAAGGAGGCATTTGTCAGGGCTAAAAGGCTGGGAACAGAGGAAGCCTGCGTGGAATATAAGGAAAGTAGGAAGGAACTTAAGCAAGGAGTCAGGAGGGCTAGAAGGAGTCACGAAAAGTCATTGGCAAATAGGGTTAAGGAAAATCCCAAGGCATTTAACACGTACATAAAAAGCAAGAGGGTGGCCAGAGAAAGGGTTGGCCCACTGAAGGATAGGCAAGGGAATCTATGTGTGGAGCCAGAGGAAATGGGCGAGGTACTAAATGAATACTTTGCATCAGTATTCACCAAAGAGAAGGAATTGGTAGATGTTGAGTCTGGAGAAGGGGGTGTAGATAGCCTGGGTCACATTGTGATCCAAAAAGACGAGGTGTTGGGTGTCTTAAAAAATATTAAGGTAGATAAGTCCCCAGGGCCTGATGGGATCTACCCCAGAATACTGAAGGAGGCTGGAGAGGAAATTGCTGAGGCCTTGACAGAAATCTTTGGATCCTCGCTGTCTTCAGGGGATGTCCCGGAGGACTGGAGAATAGCCAATGTTGTTCCTCTGTTTAAGAAGGGTAGCAAGGATAATCCCGGGAACTACAGGCCGGTGAGCCTTACTTCAGTGGTAGGGAAATTACTGGAGAGAATCCTTCGAGACAGGATCTACTCCCATTTGGAAGCAAATGGACCTATTAGTGAGAGGCAACATGGTTTTGTGAAGGGGAGGTCGTGTCTCACTAACTTGATAGAGTTTTTCGAGGAGGTCACTAAGATGATTGATACAGGTAGGGCAGTAGATGTTGTCTATATGGACTTCAGTAAGGCCTTTGACAAGGTCCCTCATGGTAGACTAGTACAAAAGGTGAAGTCACACGGGATCAGGGGTGAGCTGGCAAGGTGGATACAGAACTGGCTAGGCCATAGAAGGCAGAGAGTAGCAATGGAGGGATGCTTTTCTAATTGGAGGGCTGTGACCAGTGGTGTTCCACAGGGATCAGTGCTGGGACCTTTGCTCTTTGTAGTATATATAAATGATTTGGAGGAAAATGTAACTGGTCTGATTAGTAAGTTTGCAGACGACACAAAGGTTGGTGGAATTGCGGATAGCGATGAGGACTGTTGGAGGATACAGCAGGATTTAGATTGTCTGGAGACTTGGGCGGAGAGATGGCAGATGGAGTTTAATCCGGACAAATGTGAGGTAATGCATTTTGAAAGGTCTAATGCAGGTAGGGAATATACAGTGAATGGTAGAACCCTCAAGAGTATTGAAAGTCAAAGAGATCTAGGAGTACAGGTCCACAGGTCACTGAAAGGGGCAACACAGGTGGAGAAGGTAGTCAAGAAGGCATACGGCATGCTTGCCTTCATTGGCCGGGACATTGAGTATAAGAATTGGCAAGTCATGTTGCAGCTGTATAGAACCTTAGTTAGGCCACACTTGGAGTATAGTGTTCAATTCTGGTCGCCACACTACCAGAAGGATGTGGAGGCTTTAGAGAGGGTGCAGAAGAGATTTACCAGAATGGTGCCTGGTATGGAGGGCATTAGCTATGAGGAGCGATTGAATAAACCCGGTTTGTTCTCACTGGAACGAAGGAGGTTGAGGGGAGACCTGATAGAGGTATATAAAATTATGAGGGGCATAGACAGAGTGGATAGTCAGAGGCTTTTCCCCAGGGTAGAGGGGTCAATTACTAGGGGGCATAGGTTTAAGGTGAGAGGGGCAAGGTTTAGAGTAGATGTACGAGGCAAGTTTTTTACGCAGAGGGTAGTGGGTGCCTGGAACTCGCTACCGGAGGAGGTAGTGGAAGCAGGGACGATAGGGACATTTAAGGGGCATCTTGACAAATATATGAATAGGATGGGAATAGAAGGATACGGACCCAGGAAGTGTAGAAGATTGTAGTTTAGTCGGGCAGCATGGTCGGCACGGGCTTGGAGGGCCGAAGGGCCTATTCCTGTGCTGTACATTTCTTTGTTCTTTGTTCTTTTGTTATTAGACAGGAATTGAAGAATTCGGATTGGGTGCGGCTGTTGGAGGGCAAATCAACATCGGACATGTGGGAGTCTTTCAAGCGACAATTGATTAGAATTCAGGAAAGTCACGTTCCTGAGAGAACGAAGGATAAGTATGGGAAGTTTAGGGAGCCTTGGATAACGACGGATATTGTGAACCTTGTCAAAAACAAAAAGGAGGCTTTTGTACGGTCTAGAAGGGTGGGGACAGTCGAAACCCTTGAGGAGAATAAAGAAAGTAGGAAGGTACTGAAGCGGGAAATTAGGAGGGCGAGGAGGGGTCATGAAAAGTCCTTGGTAAGTAGCATTAAGGTGAATCGCAAAGCTTTTTATTCATATGTAAAAAGCAAGAGGGTTGCCAGGGAAAGGATTGGACCACTTAAGGACAGTTGGGGGGAATCTATGTGTTGAGCCAGAGGAAATGGGCGAGATACTAAATGAGTACTTTGCATCAGTGTTCACTAAAGAAAGGGACTTTGTGGAAGATGATTCTTGGCTAGGGTGTGAGGAGACAGTCTGGGTCATGTTGACATTGAAAAGGAGGAGGTATTGTGTGGTGATGTGCATCAATGTAAATGCATGTAGGCTAGCTAGACATTAGAGGGAACACCAGAAACATCACACACACACACTCAACCAATAGATCAGGTCGATAGGACACGACCAATGGACATTCACGATACACACGGAGGTGACATGACCACAGGGGGGCATTACACCAACCCATATATAAAGGACACCACACACATGATCTGCCTCTTTCCAGTGGAGACAGTCAGTGAGTAGAGACACAGGGTTGATTCAATATTACTCCCACCACGTGGGTTGCAGCAACTGGTTAGTCAGTCTGGGTAGCTATAGTAGGATTAGCAGTCGTGTCGAACCCGAGTAATAGAAGTGTAAATAGCTTAATAAACGTGTTGAAGTTATCTCCACGTCTGAACCTTCCTTTATGTTACACCTACAACATAACAAATCATGGTACCAGGAGTGGGGTGTTTCAATCCACATAGCCATACCTCAGCGTACAGTGCCAACCAGCAATACCCAGGCAAGATGTTCGAGATCCGGGTTCCGCAGCAGCTCCAGTGCCACGGAGATCTCCGCGGAAACTGGCGGGCATTCCGGCAAATGTTTGAATTCTTCCTGGTAGCAGCCGACCTAGAAGACCTGGCCGATGCTTAAAAGACAGAGCTTCTCCTCACCATCGCCGGTGCCAGAGCAGAAGAAGTCTTTTAAAAATTCAAGTTCTCCAAGGGGCAAAACAGGAGCGACTTCCAGGCAGTCCTGGACAAATGCGGCAAATCCTGTGAGGAAAACACACTCCAACCATCAAGAAAAGGTAAGAGAAGCGCCAGTACTCACCACGAGGCCGAGATCCCGGAGCAGAGAACAGTTTTGATCGGCGGCCATCTTTCTAAAGGGACAGCACTTGCATAGTTGCGCGAGAAGCGCAGAGAACGGGAAGGTCCGCTTGCGCATGCGCGGCATCTCGCGCATGCGCAATCACGAAAACGGCCATCAGTAAAGGAACAGCGATCTGTGCATGCGCAATCGCTTCCTATGCGCTACGTCATTGCGTCATGACGGACCACGCCCATTTAAATGGGAAACATCCCAAATCAAAGAAAAAATCTTTTAAAGCCATAAAGCAACATTCCTTCACCTGGAATGACAGCACAATGCCTCAAATTGAACCAGGAAATGAAATTAACCTCCGAAGAACCCTGCAACAAGCAGTTACCTACGCACAAACCGATGATTCCGACCTTGAATACTTCGAAACCGACCTTTACATTTTCTCTGAACCTCGTGAGCCCAATGCCAGCTCCGACGCAAACAGTGATGACATGGTCCTAGAAGACTACGACTCAGACGAACCTTTCACCTTGGGAGGCTACCCCAGTACCAAATCTGAACTGCAACTAGACGTGTTGCACATTGGCGACCCCCGTACTGAATCCGACGCAGACGCAGATTCGTTCTTCGGATTTGAGGATCTTCAGACCAGCAGATATGACATCCCGACTCGTGGGTGCAGGATGATGCTGCAGCCTGAAACCAAGAGACAGAGAGCGGTACAAGCCCACAGAGAGCGGCCTGCTGCCACACAGAGCGTGGTCCACGCACTGCTCAGGGTTCCCGACTCTAAGAAAGAAGACACGCAAGACTCCACACCACAGTCCTTGCATGAACAAGAAGTGAATCCAGTGTCACAAGCCTCCACAGCGAGCTCGGGACAGACTCCACAATAGAAGCAACGCAAGACTCCGACGCGCAGTCCTTGCAGGAACAAGACGATGAGGGTCTAGCAACCTCCTCTGACCAACTAGCGGCAGACGATGCAAGTCTGCCATGCTCAAGTAAACAGCAAGAAGACTATGACTGTCTACCACGCTCCAGTGCACAGCAGGACGACCATGACGGTCTATCATGCTACAGTGAAGAACAAAGCGACGATGACAGTCCAAGCCCAAATGAAGGACAACAGCAAGACAATGACAGTCCACCCACATTGTTTGCACCACCAGATGAAGACTCTGACAATTTACCCAACCCAAGTGAACAACAAGCAGCTACTGAGGATCTACCCACGGTATGTGAGACGAGTGACGACAGCATCCCACTTCCCAAGCAAGATGTGCAAAGTGACAGACCTCAGCTAGTGTGTACAGAGGCACTCGACGATCACTGTGAGACCACTGGTGACTCCGGTGACACCACACTACTTCCACCCTCATTCGCTTGCACCTCGCCACAAGTCAATGCATTCCTGCAGAGGGGCTGTTTAGCACAGGGCTAAATCGCTGGCTTTGAAAGCAGACCAAGGCAGGCCAGCAGCATGGTTCAATTCCCGCACCAGCCTCCCCGAACAGGCGCCGGAATGTGCGACTAGGGGCTTTTCACAGTAACTTCATTTGAAGCCTACTTGTGACAATAAGCGATTTTCATTTTCATTTCATTCATGTTCCGACTCCAGACGTGCAGCTTCAAGAAATCTCAGCTGACTCCAGTGAACCTGCTAAGACTCCGGACGGGGAGCATCAACAAACCAACACTGACTCAGTTAAAACAGACCAGACTCCAGATGGGGAGCAACCAAACGCCGACACTGATTCACGTAAGCCGGACTTTACTCCAGACAGGGAGTGCTGCAACCTCAGTGATGGCACGCTCAGGGTGACAGCAGACGCCACAACGACAGGAGATGGATCACTTAACAATTACATTGGGTCAGTAATAACAAGCAGCGGCTACAGTCCAAGAGAAATACCAATATTCACCACAGCTGTATCCACACATTTTTTCCACACCAGCATTGCAGCCAATGACAGCTCATGCTGGACAAAGCCAGTATTCAGGCATGCAGCAGCCAGCAGTCTATGCAGCATATTCTCAAACAGGCCAGCACTACGGATTGCCCACTAATGGAATCAAGACCGAAGGAGGACTACCGCAAGCGCAATCTGCACTACAGTCTGGATGCCTTAGTTACAGCCCAGGATTTGCTGCACCCCAGCCTGGCCAGACGGCATATTCCTATCAGATGCAAGGTTCTAGTTTCACACCATCACCAGGTATTTATGCGAGCAGCAATTCTGTTTCCAATTCGACAAGCTTCAACGGTTCTCAGCAGGATCACCCTTCCTGCACAGCACGTGGCCAGAACCAGTATGTACTGTCTTATCCAACTTCAACATATGGCACATCCATGACATCGAATGATACCTACCTCTTCAACGTCAACACCTTATCAGCTACAAGATGCCATCCCCGACAGCACCATCACAAACATCGGAAAAAGAAAGGGACTCCAAATCAGACAGCGAAGTGATTTGACCACTTTTTGGTTCCTGTGGCACAGGGACGTTGATGGCGTTCATAACCAAGAGAGACATTTGACCATGATGATTGAAGGTTTTTGGACTCGCACAAATGATTTGGACTATTGTTTAATCACTGTTCCTATGACTTGTGTATACCTTAACTTATCTACCTGTTTTTTGTTCAATTTTCTTAAAGTGTACAGAAAATATGTAACATATAAAAAAGGGGGGAATGTGGTGATGTGCATCAATGTAAATGCATGTAGGCTAGCTAGACATTAGAGGGAGCAACAGAAACATCACACACACACACTCAACCAATAGATCAGTTAGATAAGACACAACTAATGGACATTCACGATACACACGGAGGTGACACGACCACAGGGGGGCATTACACCAACCCATATATAAAGGACACCACACACATGATCTGCCTCTTTCCAGTGGAGACAGTCAGTGAGTACAGACACAGGGTTGATTCAATATCACACCCACCACGTGAATTGCAGCAACTGGTTAGTCAGTCTGGGTAGCTATAGTAGAATTAGCAGTAGTGTCGAACCCGAGTAATAGAAGTGTAAATAGTTTAATAAACGTGTTGAAGTTATCTCCACGTCTGAACCTTCCTTTTTCAAGTGCACCACAAGGAAGCCGCTTATGTTACACCCACAACATAACAAATCATATTGGGTCTTTTAAAAGACGTTAAGGTCGATAAGTCTCCTGCACCGGATGGGATTTACCCCAGAATACTGAGGGAAGCAAGGGAGGAAATTGCTGGGGCCTTGACTGACATCTTTGTATCCTCATTGGCTACAGGTGAGATCCCAGAGGACTGGAGAACAGTTAATGTGGTACCGCTGTTTAAGAAAGGTAGCAGGGATAATCCTGGAAACTATAGACCGGTGAGCCTCACATCGGTAGTAGGTAAATTATTGGAGAGAATTCTCAGGGACAGGATTTCATAATAATAATAATCTTTATTAGTGTCACAAGTAGGCTTACATTAACACTGCAACGAAGTTACTGTGAAAAGCCCCTAGTCGCCCCAATCGGGCGCCTGTTTGGGTACACAGAGGGGGAATTCAGAATGTCCAATTCACCTAACAAGCAGATTTTTCGGGACTTGTGGGAGGAAACCGGAGCACCCGGAGGAAACCCACGCAGACACAGGGAGAACGTGCAGACTCTGCACAGACAGTGACCCAGCGGGGAATCGAACCTGGGACCCTGGAGCTGTCAGGATTGCTACCCATTTGGAAACAAATGGAATAATTAGCAATAGACAGCATGGTTTTGTGAAGGGGAGGTCGTGTCTCACTAACTTGATCTGAGTTTTTTGAGGAGGTGACAAAGATGATTGATGAGGGGAGAGCGGTGGATGTTGTTTACATGGACTTTAGTAAAGCCTTTGACAAGGTGCCTCATGGCAGACTGTTACAAAAGGTGAAGTCACACGGGATCAGTGTGCGTGTGGGTCAGAGTGTTCGGGTGAGTCAGGGTGTGCACGTGTGTGTCAGAGTGTGCACGTGTGTGTCAGAGTGTGCACGTGTGTGTCAGAGTGTGCACGTGTGTGTCAGAGTGTGCACGTGCGGGTCAGACTGTGCACGTGTGGGTCAGAGTGTGCACGTGTGGGTCAGAGTGTGCACGTGTGGGTCAGAGTGTGCACGTGTGGGTCAGAGTGTGCACGTGTGGGTCAGAGTGTGCACGTGTGGGTCAGAGTGTGCACGTGTGGGTCAGAGTGTTCGGGTGAGTCAGGGTGTGCACGTGCGTGTCAGAGTGTGCACGTGTGTGTCAGAGTGTGCACGTGTGTGTCAGAGTGTGCATGTGTGTGTCAGAGTGTGCACGTGCGGGTCAGACTGTGCACGTGTGGGTCAGAGTGTGCACGTGTGGGTCAGAGTGTGCACGTGTGGGTCAGAGTGTGCACGTGTGGGTCAGAGTGTGCACGTGTGGGTCAGAGGTGGTTCTGGTGACCTAACCTGCATATCTTTGGGGGTGAGATCCACGTGGACACGGGGAGAATGTGCAAACTCCACACGGGGCCGGGATCAGACCCAAGTCCTCGGCACCATGAGGCAGCAGTGCTAACTACTGCACCACCGTACTGCCACTTTGTGAGTAATTAGGGATGAGCAATAAATGCTGGCCTGGCCACTGTCCACTTCCCATAAACAAATTCACGATTACCCTGGGGTTACTGTGGGATTCAGCGTTACTCTTGGAGTCAGAGTTTTACAGCTCAGAAAGAGTCCTTCCAGCCCATCGTGTCTGCACTGGCCTTCAAACAACTATCTAATCTAATCCCAGTTTCCAGCTCTTGGTCTGTAGCCTTGGGTGCTGTGGCATTTCTCATGCTCATCGAAATACTTCTTCAATGTTCTGAGGGTCTCTGCCTCCACCCCCCTTTCAGGCAGCGAGTTCTAGACTCCCACCACCCTCTGGGTGACAAAGAGCTTCCTCAAACCCCCTCAAAACCACAGGCCTCTTGCTTTCAATCTCTGTCCCCTCCTCTAAGGGGAAAGGCTTCTTCCTAGTCATCCTATCGATGTCCTGGGATTACTCGGGGATTACTCTGGGATTCATGGTTACTCTGGAATTACTCTAGAATTTGTGATTACTCTGGGTTTCGGGATTACCCTGGCATTCAGGATTACTCTGGGTTTTGGGATTACCCTGGCATTCAGGATTACTCTGGGTTTCGGGATTACCCTGGCATTCAGGATTACTCTGGGTTTCGGGATTACCCTGGCATTCAGGATTACTCTGGGTTTTGGGATTACCCTGGCATTCAGGATTACTCTGGGTTTCGGGATTACCCTGGCATTCAGGATTACTCTGTGATCTTGGATTACTTTGGGTTTCGGGATTTCTCTGAAATTCAGGGTTGCTATGTGATTAATCTGGAATTTCTTCGGTACTTAGGGATTCCTCTAGGATTTGGGGCTACTCTGGGATTTGGGGCTACTCTGGCATTCCTCTGGAATTCAGGAATAATCTGGTGTTACCGTGTGATTCGTGGTAAAGAACACCCCACCCAAGCACACTTCCCTGCCCTATCCAGAGGCAATGGTAGAGGTGGGTACAATTTTGTCTTTTAAAAAGCATTCAGTTATACGGGAAAGATGGGTATAGAGGGATATGGCCCAAATGCCGGCAATTGGGATTAGTTTAGTGGTAAAAATCTCTATCCCAATAACTTTAATGTTTCCTTAATCTACAGATCTCTGGACACTAAGGGGCAATTTATCACGGCCAATCCACCTAACCTGCACATCTTTGCCTGTGGGAGGAAACCGGAGCACCCGGAGGAAACCCACGCAGACACGGGGAGAACGTGCAGACTCCGCACAGACAGTGGCCCAAGCCAGGAATTTGGGGTTACTCTGGGATTACTCTGGGATTTGGAGTTACTCTGGGATTACTCTGGGATTTGGGGTTACTCTGGGATTACTCTGGGATTTGGGGTTACTCTGGGATTACTCTGGGGTTTGGAGTTACTCTGGGATTACTCTGGGATTTGGGGTTACTCTGGGATTACTCTGGGATTTGGAGTTACTCTGGGATTCGGGGTAACTCTGGGATTACTCTGGGATTTGGGGTTACTCTGGGATTACTCTGGGATTTGGGGTTACTCTGTGATTTGAGGCTACTGTTGGGTTACTCTGATTTTTTTCATTCATTTTTCCGGGGTGTAGGTGTCACTGACCCGGCCAACATTTGCTGCCCATCCTTGTGGAGACCACGTCCCGTCTTCACATTGAGGATACCCTCCATCATGTTGTGCGGCACTACCGCTGTGCTAAATGGGATAGACTCAGAACAGATCTAGCAACTCCAGACTGTGCATCCATGAGGCGCTGAGGGCCATCAGCAGCAGCAGGATTGTATCAACCACAATCTGTAACTTCCTGGCCCAGCATATCCCAGGGTCCCGGGTTCGATTCCCGACAAGGGTCTGTGCGGAGTCTGCACGTTCTCTGTGTATCTGTGTGGGTTTCCTCCGGGTGCTCCGGTTTCCCACCACAAGTACCGTAAGGCGTGCTGTTAGATTAATTGGACATTCTGAATTCCCCATCAGTGTACCCGAACAGGCACCGAATTGTGGTCACTATCATCAAAGTGCTCACCTACCTCCAAATCTAACACCTGTCCTGGTTCATTACCCAGTACCAAATCCAATATGGCCTCGCCTCTCGTTGGCCTATCTACATACTGTGTCAGGAAACCCTCCTGAACACATTGGACAAAAACGGACCCATCTAAAGTACTCGAACTATAGCGTTTCCAGTCAATATTTGGAAAGTTAAAGTCCCCCATAACAACTACTCTGTTGCTTTCGCTCCTATCCAGAATCACCTTTGCAATCCTTTCCTCTACATCTCTGGAACTTTTCGGCGGCCTATAGAAAACCCCTAACAGGGTGACCTCTCCTTTCCTGTTTCTAACCTCAGCCCATACTACCTCAGTAGACGAGTCCTCATCAAACGTCCTTTCTGCCACCATAATACTGTCCTTGACTAACAATGCCACCCCTCCCCCTCTTTTACCACCTTCCCTGAGCTTGCTGAAATATCTAAACCCCGGCACCTGCAACAACCATTCCTGTCCCTGCTCTATCCATGTCTCCGAAATGGCCACAACATCGAAGTACCAGGTACCAACCCATGCCGCAAGTTCACCCACCTTATTCCGGATGCTCCTGGCATTGAAGAAGACACACTTTAAACCACCTTCCTGCCTGCCGGTACACTCCTGCAACGGTAGAGTTCTTGGCAATGTGGAGGAGCAGAGAGATCTTGGGGTCTATGTTCATACATCTTTGCCACTCAAGTGGATAGAGCTGTGAAGAAGGCCTATGGTGTGCTCGCGTTCATTAACAGAGGGATTGAATTTAAGAGCCGTGAGGTGATGATGCAGCTGTACAAAACTTTGGTAAGGCCACATTTGGAGTACTGTGTACAGTTCTGGTCGCCTCATTTTAGGAAGGATGTGGAAGCTTTGGAAAAGGTGCAAAGAAGATTTACCAGGATGTTGCCTGGAATGGAGAGTAGGTCTTACGAGGAAAGGTTGAGGGTGCTAGGCCTTTTCTCATTAGAACAGAGAAGGATGAGGGGCGACTTGATAGAGGTTTATAAGATGATCAGGGGAATAGATAGAGTAGACAGTCAGAGACTTTTTCCCCGGGTGGAACAAACCATTACAAGGGGACATAAATTTAAGGTGAAAGGTGGAAGATATAGGAGGGATATCAGAGGTAGGTTCTTTACCCAGAGAGTAGTGGGGGCATGGAATGCACTGCCTGTGGAAGTAGTTGAGTCGGAAACATTAGGGACCTTCAAGCAGCTATTGGATAGGTACATGGATTACAGTAAAATGATAGTGTAGATTTATTTGTTCTCAAGGGCAGCACGGTAGCATTGTGGATAGCACAATTGCTTCACAGCTCCAGGGTCCCAGGTTCGATTCCGGCTTGGGTCACTGTCTGTGCGGAGTCTGCACGTCCTCCCCGTGTCTGCGTGGGTTTCCTCCGGGTGCTCCGGTTTCCTCCCACAGTCCAAAGATGTGCGGGTTAGGTGAATTGGCCAATGATAAATTGCCCTTAATGTCCAAATTGCCCTTGGTGTTGGGTGGAAGTGTTGAGTTTGGGTAGGGTGCTCTTTCCAAGAGCCGGTGCAGACTCAAAGGGCCTAATGGCCTCCTTCTGCACTGTAAATTCAATGATAATCTATGATTAATCTAGGACAAAGGTTCGGCACAACATCGTGGGCCGAAGGGCCTGTTCTGTGCTGTATTTTTCTATGTTCTATGTTTGAAACCCTACTCATGACCTCAGTACTCTCAACCTCCTGTATACTGGAGCTACAATTCAGGTTCCCAAGTCCCTGCTGAACTAGTTTAAACCCTCCCGAAGAGCATTAGCAAATGTCCCCTCCAGGATATTGTTACCCCTCTGGTCCAGGTGCAGACCATCCCGTTTGTAGAGGTCCCATCGACCCCAGAATGAGCCCCAATTATCCAGAAATCTGAAACCCTCCCTCCTGCACCATCCCTGTAGCCACGTGTTCAACTCCTCTCGCTCCCTATTCCTCGTCTCGCTATCATGTGGCATGGGTAACAACCCAGAGATAATAACTCTGTTTGTCCTATATCTAAGGTTCCACCCTAGCTCCCTGAATTCCTGCCTTACATCAGGGTTACTCTGGTGTTCAGGGTTACTCTCATGATCGGGGACACTCTGGGGTTGGGGGACACTCTGGGGTTGGGGGACACTCTGGGGTTGGGGGTTACTCTGGATTTGGGGGTTACTCTGGGGTTGGGGGTTACTCTGGGGTTGGGGGTTACTCTGTTGTTGGGGGGTTACTCTGGGGTTGGGGGTTACTCTGGGGTTGGGGGTTACTCTGGGGTTGGGGGTTACTCTGGGATTAGGGGTTACTCTGGGTTTGGGGGTTACCCTGGGTTTGGGGGTTACTCTGGGATCGGGGTTACTCTGGGATCGGGGTTACTCTGGGATATGGGGTTACTCTGGGATATGGGGTTACTCTGGGATTGGGGTTACTCTGGGATTGGGGTTAGTCTGGGATTACGGTTACTCTGGGATCGGGGGTTACTCTGGGATCGGGGGTTACTCTGGGTTCGGGGGTTACTCTGGGTTCGGGGGTTACTCTGGGTTTGGGGGTTACTCTGGGATCGGGGTTACTCTGGGATCGGGGTTACTCTGGGATATGGGGTTACTCTGGGATATGGGGTTACTCTGGGATTGGGGTTACTCTGGGATTGGGGTTAGTCTGGGATTACGGTTACTCTGGGATAGGGGGCTACTCTGGGATCGGGGGTTACTCTGGGTTCGGGGGTTACTCTGGGTTCGGGGGTTACTCTGGGTTTGGGGGTTACTCTGGGATTGGGGTTACTCTGGGATTAGGGTTTACTCTGGGATATGGGGTTACTCTGGGATTAGGGTTTACTCTGGGATATGGGGTTACTCTGGGATTAGGGTTTACTCTGGGATTAGGGGTTACTCTGGGATTAGGGGTTACTCTGGGATTGGGGGTTACTCTGGGTTTGGGGGTTACTCTGGGATTGGGGGTTACTCTGGGATTGGGGTTACTCTGGGATTGGGGATGGGTGGTTTCCGGTTTCCCACTTACTGAAAGGAGCAGCGTGAATATCGTCCAGGAAGAAGAGAACCTTTGTCTTTCCACTCGCTGTGACTACAGAGGGTAGCGAAAGCTCTGCTGGTTTCCTGAGGAAAGCTTTGTCCGTCACGTAGCTGCGGGCGTGATTGGGTCTGCTGTTTGGGCTGAGGGGCAGTCGGTACATGGCGGAGATGGATATTAACTCTTTCACTGCCTGGACAAAACTCGTCTTCCCAGAGAGCTGCTCACCGACCAGTAATGTGGAATATCCCGAGGAAAGCAGCAACTCCAACAAGTTCACATATTTTTCCAGCTGCAAAACAAACAAATAGTTTTTAACACTGACTTTTTGAAAATCGTTTGACACACAGCTGCTGCTGAACAAACAGATGAAGCCGTTACATTGAAATGTTCACAGTCTCGGCGCTCGGAAAAGCAATGAAGAGGTTTTGAAATATCGTCCTTTTCACTATCTTGTAAGTGGGTGCACGCGACGTGGGAGAGGCCATATCCGGAGTAAGGCACAGTCGGAATAAGTATATTTAGGAATTTGGTTGAAAGTGGAATTGGGTGCGCAAGGGGAGGAGGTGCTCTTTTGCTATTTGCTTTCTAACTTTTTCACCCTTCACAAAGTGTCAGTGGCCTGCTGATGGAGTTTCTCTCTCTGGTGAGCATCTAGTAAGTCTTCAGGTTTAGTCCATACTAAGGTTTAAAGTAATACAGGAACTCGGGCGAAATTCTCCCCCAATGGCGCGATGTCCGCCGATTGGCGCCAAAAACGGCGCCAATCAGACGGGCATCGCGCCAGCCCAAAGGTGCGGAATGCTCCGCATCTTTAGGGGCCGAGCCCCGACATTGAGGGGCTAGGCCGACGCCGGAGGGATTTCCGCCCCGCCAGCTGGCGGAAATGGCGTTTGTTGCCCCGCCAGCTGGCGCGGAAATGCGGCGCATGCGCGGGTGCGTCAGCGGCGGCCGACAGTTTCCCGCGCATGCGCAGTGGGGAGAGTCT
Source organism: Scyliorhinus torazame (assembly GCF_047496885.1). Lineage (NCBI taxonomy): Eukaryota > Metazoa > Chordata > Chondrichthyes > Carcharhiniformes > Scyliorhinidae > Scyliorhinus > Scyliorhinus torazame. The sequence goes on along the minus strand of NC_092721.1, from coordinate 211,142,882 downwards.
CTTCCGCCTCCGCCATGGTGGAGACCGTGGCGGAGGCGGAAGGGAAAGAGTGCCCCCACGGCACAGGCCCGCCCGCGGATCGGTGGGCCCCGATCGCGGGCCAGGCCACCGTGGGGGCACCCCCCGGGGTCAGATCGCCCCGCGCCCCCCCCAGGACCCTGGAGCCCGCCCACGCCGCCTTGTCCCGCCGGTAAATAGCTACTCTAATTCACGCCAGCGGGACAGGCAATTTATTGGCGGGACTTCGACCCATCCGGGCCGGAGAATCGAGCGGGGGGGCCCGCCAACCGGAGCGGCCCGATTCCCGCCCCCGCCCAATCTCCGTTACCGGAGACTTCGGCAACCGGCGGGGGCGAGATTCACGGCGGCCAACGGCCATTCTCCGACCTGGCGGGGGGGTCGGAGAATGACGCCCCTGATCTTTTGCAAATTGAAAATACATAAAATGCACCATAAATTAGTAAATAATTTAATTAAGTAATTATTCCAAACACATTAAGGATGGCAGAGCAGTGTGATGTGATAAGGCTGCAGCATGTGGGAGCTCCTGGATTACATTGTGATCAACGGCAAACACTCGCAGTAAGTGCTTACAGCTCCAGGAACTTTAGCTCGGAGTCATCGAGCTGGAGGGTGATCTGCAGATCCTGCAACACATCAGGGAGGGGGAGAGTGACCTGAGGGCTTTGTTTCAAGAAGCATTCACACCCCTGAATGTTAGACGTTTTAGTTGCTGTGATATGAAGAGTCTAAAGTTCTATTCCTTTTTCACCAACACACATTTATTTCATTCCAACAGACTTTGCACAAATCTCTCACTACACATCACCTGACAGAGGCCACCTGAAGCCCCTTTACATATCAGTGTCAATTAATGGATACTTAACATAAATGAGTCAACTAATTGCAATGTCTCTTAACCCATTACTTAACACTTAACAAAGGGTCTTCTGGTTTTAAAAGTAGTCAGGCACAGGAGTCCCAGAGAGTAGGTCTGTCAGTCTCTGCCAGGAGGTCTCTAGTTTCGGCTATGGGGTATCTAGTCTCGGCTATGGGGTATCTAGTCTCGGCTATGGGGTCTCTAGTCTCAGGTACGGGGTCTCTAGTCTTGGGTATGGGGTCTCTAGTCTCAGGTACGGGGTCCCTAGTCTCGGGTACGGGGTCTTCAGTCTCGGGTACGGGTCTCTAGTCTCGGGTAGGGGTCTCTAGTCTCGGGTACGGGGTCTCTAGTCTCGGGTACGGGGTCTCTAGTCTCGGGTACGGAGTCTCTAGTCTCGGGTACGGGGTCACTAGTCTAGGGTACGGGGTCTCGAGTCTCAGATTACGGGGTCTCTAGTCTCGGGTACGGGCTCTTCAGTCTCGGGTACGGGGTCCCTAGTCTCCGGTACGGGGTCTTCAGTCTCGGGTACGGGGTCTCTAGTCTCGGCTACGGGGTCTCTAGTCTCGGCTACGGGGTCTCTAGTCTCGGATTACGGGGTCTCTAGTCTCGGGTACGGGGTCTCTAGTCTCGGATTACGGGGTCTCTAGTCTCGGGTACGGGCTCTTCAGTCTCGGGTACGGGGTCCCTAGTCTCAGGTACGGGGTCTTCAGTCTCGGGTACGGGGTCTCTAGTCTCGGGTACGGGGTCTCTAGTCTCGGATTACGGGGTCTCTAGTCTCGGGGACGGGGTCTCTAGTCTCGGATTACGGGTTCTCTAGTCTCGGGTACAGGGTCTCTAGTCTCGGGTACGTGGTCTTCAGTCTCGGGTACGGGGTCTCTAGTCTCGGGTACGGGGTCTCTAGTCTCGGGTACGGGGTCTCTAGTCTCGGGTACGGGGTCTCTAGTCACGGGTACGGGGTCTCTAGTCTCGGGTACAGGGTCTCTAGTCTAGGATTACGGGGTCTCTAGTCTCGGGTACGGGGTCTTCAGTCTCGGGTACGGGTCTCTAGTCTCGGGTACGGGATCTCTAGTCTCGGATTACGGGGTCTCTAGTCTCGGGTACGGGGTCTTCAGTCTCGGGAACGGGTCTCTAGTCTCGGGGACGGGGTCTCTAGTCTCGGGGACGGGGTCTCTAGTCTCGGGGACGGGGTCCCTAGTCTCGGGGACGGGGTCTCTAGTCTCGGGGACGGGGTCTCTAGTCTCGGGGACGGGGTCTCTAGTCTCGGGGACGGGGTCTCTAGTCTCGGGGACGGGGTCTCTAGTCTCGGGGACGGGGTCTCTAGTCTCGGGGACGGGGTCTCTAGTCTCGGGGACGGGGTCTCTAGTCTCGGGGACGGGGTCTCTAGTCTCGGGGACGGGGTCTCTAGTCTCGGGTACGGGGTGTCTAGTCTCGGGTACGGGGTCTCTAGTCTCGGGTACGGGGTCTCTAGTCTCGGGTACGGGGTCTCTAGTCTCGGGTACGGGGTCTCTAGTCTCGGGTACGGGGTCTCTAGTCTCGGGTACGGGGTCTCTAGTCTCGGGTACGGGGTCTCTAGTCTCGGGTACGGGGTCGCTAGTCTCGGGGACGGGGTCTCTAGTCTCGGGGACGGGGTCTCTAGTCTCGGGGACGGGGTCTCTAGTCTCGGGGACGGGGTCTCTAGTCTCGGGGACGGGGTCTCTAGTCTCGGGGACGGGGTCTCTAGTCTCGGGGACGGGGTCTCTAGTCTCGGGGACGGGGTCTCTAGTCTCGGGGACGGGGTCTCTAGTCTCGGGGACGGGGTCTCTAGTCTCGGGGACGGGGTCTCTAGTCTCGGGGACGGGGTCTCTAGTCTCGGGGACGGGGTCTCTAGTCTCGGGCACGGGGTCTCTAGTCTCGGGCACGGGGTCTCTAGTCTCGGGCACGGGGTCTCTAGTCTCGGGCACGGGGTCTCTAGTCTCGGGCACGGGGTCTCTAGTCTCGGGCACGGGGTCTCTAGTCTCGGGTACGGGGTCTCTAGTCTCGGGTACGGGGTCTCTAGTCTCGGGTACGGGGTCTCTAGTCTCGGGTACGGGGTCTCTAGTCTCGGGTACGGGGTCTCTAGTCTCGGGTACGGGGTCTCTAGTCTCGGGTACGGGGTCTCTAGTCTCGGGTACGGGGTCTCTAGTCTCGGGTACGGGGTCTCTAGTCTCGGGTACGGGGTCTCTAGTCTCGGGTACGGGGTCTCTAGTCTCGGGTACGGGGTCTCTAGTCTCGGGGACGGGGTCTCTAGTCTCGGGGACGGGGTCTCTAGTCTCGGGGACGGGGTCTCTAGTCTCGGGGACGGGGTCTCTAGTCTCGGGGACGGGGTCTCTAGTCTCGGGGACGGGGTCTCTAGTCTCGGGGACGGGGTCTCTAGTCTCGGGGACGGGGTCTCTAGTCTCGGGGACGGGGTCTCTAGTCTCGGGGACGGGGTCTCTAGTCTCGGGGACGGGGTCTCTAGTCTCGGGGACGGGGTCTCTAGTCTCGGGGACGGGGTCTCTAGTCTCGGGGACGGGGTCTCTAGTCTCGGGGACGGGGTCTCTAGTCTCGGGGACGGGGTCTCTAGTCTCGGGGACGGGGTCTCTAGTCTCGGGGACGGGGTCTCTAGTCTCGGGGACGGGGTCTCTAGTCTCGGGGACGGGGTCTCTAGTCTCGGGGACGGGGTCTCTAGTCTCGGGGACGGGGTCTCTAGTCTCGGGGACGGGGTCTCTAGTCTCGGGGACGGGGTCTCTAGTCTCGGGGACGGGGTCTCTAGTCTCGGGGACGGGGTCTCTAGTCTCGGGGACGGGGTCTCTAGTCTCGGGGACGGGGTCTCTAGTCTCGGGGACGGGGTCTCTAGTCTCGGGGACGGGGTCTCTAGTCTCGGGGACGGGGTCTCTAGTCTCGGGGACGGGGTCTCTAGTCTCGGGGACGGGGTCTCTAGTCTCGGGGACGGGGTCTCTAGTCTCGGGGACGGGGTCTCTAGTCTCGGGGACGGGGTCTCTAGTCTCGGGGACGGGGTCTCTAGTCTCGGGGACGGGGTCTCTAGTCTAGGATTACGGGGTCTCTAGTCTAGGATTACGGGGTCTCTCGTCTCGGGTACGGGGTCTCTCGTCTCGGGTACGGGGTCTCTCGTCTCGGGTACGGGGTCTCTCGTCTCGGGTACGGGGTCTCTCGTCTCGGGTACGGGGTCTCTAGTCTCGGGTACGGGGTCTCTAGTCTCGGGTACGGGGTCTCTAGTCTCGGGTACGGGGTCTCTAGTCTCGGGTACGGGGTCTTCAGACTCTGGTACGGGGTCTCTAGTCTCGGCAATGAGGTCTCTAGTCTCGTGTACGGGGTTTCTAGTCTCGGGTACGGGGTCTCTAGTCTCGGGTACGGGGTCTCTAGCCTCGGGTACGGGGTCTCTAGCCTCGGGTACGGGGTCTCTAGCCTCGGGTACGGGGTCTCTAGTCTCGGGTACGGGGTCTCTAGTCTCGGGTACGGGGTCTCTAGTCTCGGGTACGGGGTCTCTAGTCTCGGGTGCGGGGTCTCTAGTCTCGGGTGCGGGGTCTCTAGTCTCGGGTACGGGGTCTCTAGTCTCGGGTACGGGGTCTCTAGTCTCGGGTACGGGGTCTCTAGTCACGGGGACGGGGTCTCTAGTCTCGGGTACGGGGTCTCTAGTCTCGGGTACGGGGTCTCTAGTCTCGGGTACGGGGTCTCTAGTCTCGGGTACGGGGTCTCTAGTCTCGGGTACGGGGTCTCTAGTCTCGGGTACGGGGTCTCTAGTCTCGGGTACGGGGTCTCTAGTCTCGGGTACGGGGTCTCTAGTCTCGGGTACGGGGTCTCTAGTCTCGGGTACGGGGTCTCTAGTCTCGGGTACGGGGTCTCTAGTCTCGGGTACGGGGTCTCTAGTCTCGGGTACGGGGTCTCAAGTCTCGGGTACGGGGTCTCCAGTCTAGGGTACGGGGTCTCCAGTCTCGGGTACGGGGTCCCTAGTCTCGGGTACGGGGTCCCTAGTCTCGGGTACGGGGTCCCTAGTCTCGGGTACGGGGTCCCTAGTCTCGAGTACGGGGTCCCTACTCTCGGGTACGGGGTCCCTACTCTCGGGTACGGGGTCCCTACTCTCGGGTACGGGGTCCCTAGTCTCGGGTACGGGGTCTCTAGTCTCTGGTACGGGGTCTCTAGTCTCTGGTACGGGGTCTCTAGTCTCGGCTATGGGGTCTCTAGTCTCGGATTACGGGGTCTCTAGTCTCGGGGACGGGGTCCCTAGTCTCGGATTACGGGGTCCCTAGTCTCGGATTACGGGGTCTCTAGTCTCGGGTACGGGGTCTCTAGTCTCGGGTACGTGGTCTTCAGTCTCAGGTACGGGGTCCCTAGTCTCGGGCACGGGGTCCCTAGTCTCGGGCACGGGGTCTTCAGTCTCGGGCACGGGGTCTTCAGTCTCGGGCACGGGGTCTTCAGTCTCGGGCACGTGGTCTTCAGTCTCGGGCACGTGGTCTTCAGTCTCGGGCACGTGGTCTTCAGTCTCGGGCACGGAGTCTCTAGTCTCGGGCACGGGGACTCTAGTCTCAGGCACGTGGTCTCTAGTCTCGGGTACGGGGTCTCTAGTCTCGGGTACGGGGTCTCTAGTCTCGGGTACGGGGTCTCTAGTCTCGGGTACGGGGTCTCTAGTCTCGGGTACGGGGTCTCTAGTCTCGGGTACGGGGTCTCTAGTCTCGGGTACGGGGTCTCTAGTCTCGGGTACGGGGTCTCTAGTCTCGGGTACGGGGTCTCTAGTCTCGGGTACGGGGTCTCTAGTCTCGGGTACGGGGTCTCTAGTCTCGGGTACGGGGTCTCTAGTCTAGGATTACGGGGACTCTAGTCTCGGGTACGGGGTCTCTCGTCTCGGGTACGGGGTCTCTAGTCTCGGGTACGGGGTCTCTAGTCTAGGATTACGGGGTCTCTAGACTCGGGCACGTGGTCTTCAGTCTCGGGCACGTGGTCTTCAGTCTCGGGCACGTGGTCTTCAGTCTCGGGCACGTGGTCTTCAGTCTCGGGCACGTGGTCTTCAGTCTCGGGCACGTGGTCTCTAGTCTCGGGCACGGGGTCTCTAGTCTCGGGCACGGGGTCTCTAGTCTCGGGCACGGGGTCTCTAGTCTCGGGCACGGGGTCTCTAGTCTCGGGCACGGGGTCTCTAGTCTCGGGCACGGGGTCTCTAGTCTCGGGCACGGGGTCTCTAGTCTCGGGTACGGGGTCTCTAGTCTCGGGTACGGGGTCTCTAGTCTCGGGTACGGGGTCTCTAGTCTCGGGTACGGGGTCTCTAGTCTCGGGTACGGGGTCTCTAGTCTCGGGTACGGGGTCTCTAGTCTCGGGTACGGGGTCTCTAGTCTCGGGTACGGGGTCTCTAGTCTCGGGTACGGGGTCTCTAGTCTCGGGTACGGGGTCTCTAGTCTCGGGTACGGGGTCTCTAGTCTCGGGTACGGGGTCTCTAGTCTAGGATTACGGGGTCTCTAGTCTCGGGTACGGGGTCTCTCGTCTCGGGTACGGGGTCTCTAGTCTCGGGTACGGGGTCTCTAGTCTAGGATTACGGGGTCTCTAGACTCGGGTACGGGGTCTCTAGACTCGGGTACGGGGTCTTCAGTCTCGGGTACTGCGTCTCTAGTCTCGGCTACGGGGTCCCTTGTCTCGGCTACGGGGTCTTCAGTCTCGAGTACGGGGTCCCTAGTCTCGGCTACGGGGTCTTCAGTCTCGGGTACGGGGTCCCTAGTCTCGGTTACGGGGTCTCTAGTCTCAGCTATGGGGTCTCTAGTCTCGGATTAGGGGGTCTCTAGTCTCGGGTACGGGGTCTTCAGTCTTGGGTACGGGGTCTCTAGTCTCGGATTACGGGGTCTCTAGTCTCGGGTGCGGGGTCTTCAGTCACGGATATGGGACCTCTCTTCTCGGGTACGGGGTCTCTAGTCTCGGGTACGGGGTCTCTAGTCTCGGGTACGGGGTCTCTAGTCCCGGGTACGGGGTCTCTAGTCCCGGGTACGGGGTCTCTAGTCCCGGGTACGGGGTCTCTAGTCCCGGGTACGGGGTCTCTAGTCCCGGGTACGGGGTCTCTAGTCCCGGGTACGGGGTCTCTAGTCCCGGGTACGGGGTCTCTAGTCCCGGGTACGGGGTCTCTAGTCCCGGGTACGGGGTCTCTAGTCCCGGGTACGGGGTCTCTAGTCCCGGGTACGGGGTCTCTAGTCCCGGGTACGGGGTCTCTAGTCCCGGGTACGGGGTCTCTAGTCTCGGGTACGGGGTCTCTAGTCTCGGGTACGGGGTCTCTAGTCTCGGGGTCCCTCGTCTCGGGGTACGGGGTCCCTAGTCTCGGGGTACGGGGTCCCTAGTCTCGGGGTACGGGGTCCCTAGTCTCGGGGTACGGGGTCCCTAGTCTCGGGGTACGGGGTCCCTAGTCTCGGGGTACGGGGTCCCTAGTCTCGGGGTACGGGGTCCCTAGTCTCGGGGTACGGGGTCCCTAGTCTCGGGGTACGGGGTCCCTAGTCTCGGGGTACGGGGTCCCTAGTCTCGGGGTCCCTTGTCCCGGGTACGGGGTCTCTAGCCTCGGGGTCTTCAGTCTCGGGTACGGGGTCTCTAGTCTCGGGTACAGGGTCTCTAGTCTCGGGGTCCCTAGTCTCGGATTACAGGGTCTCTAGTTTCGGGTACTGGGTCCCTAGTCTCGGATATGGGGTCTCTAGTCTCGGATTCTCTAGTTCCCGGGTACGGGGTCCCTAGTCTCGGGTACGGGGTCCCTAGTCTCGGGTACGGGGTCCCTAGTCTCTGGTACGGGGTCCCTAGTCTCGGGTACGGGGTCTCTAGTCTCGGGTACGGGGTCCCTAGTCTCGGGTACGGGGTCTCTAGTCTCTGGTACGGGGTCTCTAGTCTCGGCTATGGGGTCTCTAGTCTCGGATTACGGGGTCTCTAGTCTCGGGGACGGGGTCCCTAGTCTCGGATTACGGGGTCCCTAGTCTCGGATTACGGGGTCTCTAGTCTCGGGTACGGGGTCTCTAGTCTCGGGTACGTGGTCTTCAGTCTCAGGTACGGGGTCCCTAGTCTCGGGCACGGGGTCCCTAGTCTCGGGCACGGGGTCTTCAGTCTCGGGCACGGGGTCTTCAGTCTCGGGCACGGGGTCTTCAGTCTCGGGCACGTGGTCTTCAGTCTCGGGCACGTGGTCTTCAGTCTCGGGCACGTGGTCTTCAGTCTCGGGCACGGAGTCTCTCGTCTCGGGCACGGGGACTCTAGTCTCAGGCACGTGGTCTCTAGTCTCGGGTACGGGGTCTCTAGTCTCGGGTACGGGGTCTCTAGTCTCGGGTACGGGGTCTCTAGTCTCGGGTACGGGGTCTCTAGTTTCGGGTACGGGGTCTCTAGTCTCGGGTACGGGGTCTCTAGTCTCGGGTACGGGGTCTCTAGTCTCGGGCACGTGGTCTTCAGTCTCGGGCACGTGGTCTTCAGTCTCGGGCACGTGGTCTTCAGTCTCGGGCACGGAGTCTCTAGTCTCGGGCACGGGGTCTCTAGTCTCGGGCACGGGGTCTCTAGTCTCGGGCACGGGGTCTCTAGTCTCGGGCACGGGGTCTCTAGTCTCGGGCACGGGGTCTCTAGTCTCGGGCACGGGGTCTCTAGTCTCGGGCACGGGGTCTCTAGTCTCGGGCACGGGGTCTCTAGTCTCGGGCACGGGGTCTCTAGTCTCGGGCACGGGGTCTCTAGTCTCGGGCACGGGGTCTCTAGTCTCGGGTACGGGGTCTCTAGTCTCGGGTACGGGGTCTCTAGTCTCGGGTACGGGGTCTCTAGTCTCGGGTACGGGGTCTCTAGTCTCGGGTACGGGGTCTCTAGTCTCGGGTACGGGGTCTCTAGTCTCGGGTACGGGGTCTCTAGTCTCGGGTACGGGGTCTCTAGTCTCGGGTACGGGGTCTCTAGTCTCGGGTACGGGGTCTCTAGTCTCGGGTACGGGGTCTCTAGTCTCGGGTACGGGGTCTCTAGTCTCGGGTACGGGGTCTCTAGTCTAGGATTACGGGGTCTCTAGTCTCGGGTACGGGGTCTCTCGTCTCGGGTACGGGGTCTCTAGTCTCGGGTACGGGGTCTCTAGTCTAGGATTACGGGGTCTCTAGACTCGGGTACGGGGTCTCTAGACTCGGGTACGGGGTCTTCAGTCTCGGGTACTGCGTCTCTAGTCTCGGCTACGGGGTCCCTTGTCTCGGCTACGGGGTCTTCAGTCTCGAGTACGGGGTCCCTAGTCTCGGCTACGGGGTCTTCAGTCTCGAGTACGGGGTCCCTAGTCTCGGTTACGGGGTCTCTAGTCTCAGCTATGGGGTCTCTAGTCTCGGATTAGGGGGTCTCTAGTCTCGGGTACGGGGTCTTCAGTCTTGGGTACGGGGTCTCTAGTCTCGGATTACGGGGTCTCTAGTCTCGGGTGCGGGGTCTTCAGTCACGGATATGGGACCTCTCTTCTCGGGTACGGGGTCTCTAGTCTCGGGTACGGGGTCTCTAGTCTCGGGTACGGGGTCTCTAGTCTCGGGTACGGGGTCTCTAGTCCCGGGTACGGGGTCTCTAGTCCCGGGTACGGGGTCTCTAGTCCCGGGTACGGGGTCTCTAGTCCCGGGTACGGGGTCTCTAGTCCCGGGTACGGGGTCTCTAGTCCCGGGTACGGGGTCTCTAGTCCCGGGTACGGGGTCTCTAGTCCCGGGTACGGGGTCTCTAGTCCCGGGTACGGGGTCTCTAGTCCCGGGTACGGGGTCTCTAGTCCCGGGTACGGGGTCTCTAGTCCCGGGTACGGGGTCTCTAGTCTCGGGTACGGGGTCTCTAGTCTCGGGTACGGGGTCTCTAGTCTCGGGGTCCCTCGTCTCGGGGTACGGGGTCCCTAGTCTCGGGGTACGGGGTCCCTAGTCTCGGGGTACGGGGTCCCTAGTCTCGGGGTACGGGGTCCCTAGTCTCGGGGTACGGGGTCCCTAGTCTCGGGGTACGGGGTCCCTAGTCTCGGGGTACGGGGTCCCTAGTCTCGGGGTACGGGGTCCCTAGTCTCGGGTATGGGGTCTCTAGTCTCGGGGTCCCTTGTCCCGGGTACGGGGTCTCTAGCCTCGGGGTCTTCAGTCTCGGGTACGGGGTCTCTAGTCTCGGGTACAGGGTCTCTAGTCTCGGGGTCCCTAGTCTCGGATTACAGGGTCTCTAGTTTCGGGTACTGGGTCCCTAGTCTCGGATATGGGGTCTCTAGTCTCGGATTCTCTAGTTCCCGGGTACGGGGTCCCTAGTCTCGGGTACGGGGTCCCTAGTCTCGGGTACGGGGTCCCTAGTCTCTGGTACGGGGTCCCTAGTCTCGGGTACGGGGTCCCTAGTCTCGGGTACGGGGTCTCTAGTCTCGGGTATGGGGTCTCTAGTCTCGGGTACGGGGTCTCTAGTCTCGGGTACGGGGTCTCTAGTCTCGGGTACGGGGTCTCTAGTCTCGGGTACGGGGTCTCTAGTCTCGGGTACGGGGTCTCTAGTCTCGGGTACGGGGTCTCTAGTCTCGGGTACGGGGTCTCTAGTCTCGGGTACGGGGTCTCTAGTCTCGGGTACGGGGTCTCTAGTCTCGGGTACGGGGTCTCTAGTCTCGGGTACGGGGTCTCGAGTCTCGGGTACGGGATCTCTAGCCTCGGGTACGGGATCTCTAGCCTCGGGTACGGGGTCTCTATTCTCGGGTACGGGGTCTTTAGTTTCGGGTACTGGGTCCCTAGTCTCGGATATGGGGTCTCTAGTCTCGGATTCTCTAGTTCCCGGGTACGGGGTCCCTAGTCTCGGGTACGGGGTCCCTAGTCTCGGGTACGGGGTCCCTAGTCTCGGGTACGGGGTCCCTAGTCTCGGGTACGGGGTCCCTATTCTCGGATATGGGGTCTCTAGTCTCGGATTCTCTAGTTCCCGGGTACGGGGTCCCTAGTCTCGGGTACGGGGTCCCTAGTCTCGGGTACGGGGTCCCTAGTCTCGGGTACGGGGTCCCTAGTCTCGGGTACGGGGTCTCTAGTCTCGGGTACGGGGTCTCTAGTCTCGGGTACGGGGTCTCTAGTCTCGGGTACGGGGTCTCTAGTCTCGGGTACGGGGTCTCTAGTCTCGGGTACGGGGTCTCTAGTCTCGGGTACGGGGTCTCTAGTCTCGGGTACGGGGTCTCTAGTCTCGGGTACGGGGTCTCTAGTCTCGGGTACGGGGTCTCTAGTCTCGGGTACGGGGTCTCTAGTCTCGGGTACGGGGTCTCTAGTCTCGGGTACGGGGTCTCTAGTCTCGGGTACGGGGTCTCTAGTCTCGGGTACGGGGTCTCTAGTCTCGGGTACGGGGTCTCTAGTCTCGGGTACGGGGTCTCTAGTCTCGGGTACGGGGTCTCTAGTCTCGGGTACGGGGTCTCTAGTCTCGGGTACGGGGTCTCTAGTCTCGGGGACGGGGTCTCTAGTCTCGGGTACGGGGTCTCTAGTCTCGGGTACGGGGTCTCTAGTCTCGGGGACGGGGTCTCTAGTCTCGGGGACGGGGTCTCTAGTCTCGGGGACGGGGTCTCTAGTCTCGGGGACGGGGTCTCTAGTCTCGGGGACGGGGTCTCTAGTCTCGGGGACGGGGTCTCTAGTCTCGGGGACGGGGTCTCTAGTCTCGGGGACGGGGTCTCTAGTCTCGGGGACGGGGTCTCTAGTCTCGGGGAACGGGGTCTCTAGTCTCGGGGACGGGGTCTCTAGTCTCGGGGACGGGGTCTCTAGTCTCGGGGACGGGGTCTCTAGTCTCGGGGACGGGGTCTCTAGTCTCGGGGACGGGGTCTCTAGTCTCGGGGACGGGGGTCTCTAGTCTCGGGGACGGGGTCTCTAGTCTCGGGGACGGGGTCTCTAGTCTCGGGGACGGGGTCTCTAGTCTCGGGGACGGGGTCTCTAGTCTCGGGGACGGGGTCTCCAGTCTCGGGGGCGGGGTCTCCAGTCTCGGGGGCGGGGTCTCCAGTCTCGTGGACGGGGTCTCCAGTCTCGGGGACGGGGTCTCCAGTCTCGGGCACGGGTTCTCCAGTCTCGGATTACGGGTTCTCCAGTCTCGGATTACGGGGTCTCCAGTCTCGGGTACGGGGTCTTCAGTCTCGGGTACGGGGTCTTCAGTCTCGGGTACGGGGTCTCTAGTCCCGGGTACGAGGACTCTAGCCTCGGGGTCTTCATTCTCGGGTACGGGTTCTCTAGTCTTGGATTACGGGGTCTCTAGTCTCGGGTACGGGGTCTCCAGTCTCGGGTACGGGGTCTCTAGCCTCGGGGTCTTCAGTCTCGGGTACAGGGTCTCTAGTCTCGGGGGCGGGGTCTCTAGTCTCGGGGGCGGGGTCTCTAGTCTCGGGGACGGGGTCTCTAGTCTCGGGTACGGGGTCTCCAGTCTCGGATTATGGGGTCTCTAGTCTCGGGTACGGGGTCTTCAGTCTCGGGTACGGGGTCTCTAGTCTCGGGGTCTCTAGTCCCAGGTACGGGGTCTCTAGCCTCGGGGTCTTCAGTCTCGGGTACGGGGTCCCTAGTCTCGGGTGCGGGGTCCCTAGTCTCGGGTACGTGGTCTATAGTCTCGGGTACGTGGTCTCTAGTCTTGGGTCCGGGGTCTCTAGTCTCGGGCACGGTTTCTCTAGTCTCGGATTACGGGGTCTCTAGTCTTGGGTTCGGGGTCTTCAGTCTCGGGTACGGGGTCTTCAGTCTCAGGAACGGGGTCCCTAGTCTCGGGAACGGGGTCCCTAGTCTCGGGAACGGGGTCCCTAGTCTCGGGAACGTGCTCTTCAGTCTCGGGTACGGGGTCTCTAGTCTCGGGTACGGGGTCTCTAGTCTCGGGTACGGGGTCTCTAGTCTCGGGTACGGGGTCTCTAGTCTCGGGTACGGGGTCTCTAGTCTCGGGTACGGGGTCTCTAGTCTCGGGTACGGGGTCTCTAGTCTCGGGTACGGGGTCTCTAGTCTCGGGTACGGGGTCTCTAGTCTCGGGTACGGGGTCTCTAGTCTCGGGTACGGGGTCTCTAGTCTCGGGTACGGGGTCTCTAGTCTCGGGTACGGGGTCTCTAGTCTCGGGTACGGGGTCTCTAGTCTCGGGTTCGGGGTCTCTAGTCTCGGGTACGGGGTCTCTAGTCTCGGGTACGGGGTCTCTAGTCTCGGGTACGGGGTCTCTAGTCTCGGGTACGGGGTCTCTAGTCTCGGGTACGGGGTCTCTAGTCTCGGGTACGGGGTCTCTAGTCTCGGGTACGGGGTCTCTAGTCTCGGGTACGGGGTCTCTAGTCTCGGGTACGGGGTCTCTAGTCTCGGGTACGGGGTCTCTAGTCTCGGGTACGGGGTCTCTAGTCTCGGGTACGGGGTCTCTAGTCTCGGGTACGGGGTCTCTAGTCTCGGGTACGGGGTCTCTAGTCTCGGGTACGGGGTCTCTAGTCTCGGGTACGGGGTCTCTAGTCTCGGGTACGGGGTCTCTAGTCTCGGGTACGGGGTCTCTAGTCTCGGGTACGGGGTCTCTAGTCTCGGGGACGGGGTCTCTAGTCTCGGGGACGGGGTCTCTAGTCTCGGGGACGGGGTCTCTAGTCTCGGGGACGGGGTCTCTAGTCTCGGGTACGGGGTCTCTAGTCTCGGGTACGGGGTCTCCAGTCTCGGGCACGGGTTCTCTAGTCTTGGATTACGGTGTCTCTAGTCTCGGGTACGGGGTCTTCAGTCTCGGGTACGGGGTCTCTAGTCTCGGGGTCTCGAGTCCCGGGTACGGGGTCTCTAGCCTCGGGGTCTTCAGTCTCGGGCACGGGGTCCCTAGTCTCGGGCACGGGGTCCCTAGTCTCGGGCACGGGGTCCCTAGTCTCGGGCACGGGGTCCCTAGTCTCGGGCACGGGGTCCCTAGTCTCGGGCACGGGGTCCCTAGTCTCGGGCACGGGGTCCCTAGTCTCGGGCACGGGGTCCCTAGTCTCGGGCACGGGGTCCCTAGTCTCGGGCACGGGGTCCCTAGTCTCGGGCACGGGGTCCCTAGTCTCGGGCACGGGGTCCCTAGTCTCGGGCACGTGGTCTCTAGTCTCGGGTCCGGGGTCTCTAGTCTCGGGCACGGTTTCTCTAGTCTCGGATTACGGGGTCTTCAGTGTCGGGTACGGGGTCTTCAGTCTCGGGAACGGGGTCTCTAGTCTCGGGAACGGGGTCTCTAGTCTCGGGAACGGGGTACCTAGTCTCGGGAACGGGGTCCCTAGTCTCGGGTACGTGCTCTTCAGACTCGGGTACGGGGTCTCTAGTCTCGGGTACGGGGTCTCTAGTCTCGGGTACGGGGTCTCTAGTCTCGGGTACGGGGTCTCTAGTGTCGGGTACGGGGTCTCTAGTCTCGGGTACGGGGTCTCTAGTCTCGGGTACGGGGTCTCTAGTCTCGGGTACGGGGTCCCTCGTCTCGGGGTACGGGGTCCCTCGTCTCGGGGTACGGGGTCCCTCGTCTCGGGGTACGGGGTCCCTCGTCTCGGGGTACGGGGTCCCTCGTCTCGGGGTACGGGGTCCCTAGTCTCGGGGTACGGGGTCCCTAGTCTCGGGGTACGGGGTCCCTAGTCTCGGGGTACGGGGTCCCTAGTCTCGGGGTACGGGGTCCCTAGTCTCGGGGTACGGGGTCCCTAGTCTCGGGGTACGGGGTCCCTAGTCTCGGGGTACGGGGTCCCTAGTCTCGGGTATGGGGTCTCTAGTCTCGGGGTGCCTTGTCCCGGGTACGGGGTCTCTAGCCTCGGGGTCTTCAGTCTCGGGTACGGGGTCTCTAGTCTCGGGTACAGGGTCTCTAGTCTCGGGGTCCCTAGTCTCGGATTACAGGGTCTCTAGTTTCGGGTACTGGGTCCCTAGTCTCGGATATGGGGTCTCTAGTCTCGGATTCTCTAGTTCCCGGGTACGGGGTCCCTAGTCTCGGGTACGGGGTCCCTAGTCTCGGGTACGGGGTCTCTAGTCTCGGGTACGGGGTCTCTAGTCTCGGGTACGGGGTCTCTAGTCTCGGGTACGGGGTCTCTAGTCTCGGGTACGGGGTCTCTAGTCTCGGGTACGGGGTCTCTAGTCTCGGGTACGGGGTCTCTAGTCTCGGGTACGGGGTCTCTAGTCTCGGGTACGGGGTCTCTAGTCTCGGGTACGGGGTCTCTAGTCTCGGGTACGGGGTCTCTAGTCTCGGGCACGGTTTCTCTAGTCTCGGATTACGGGGTCTTCAGTGTCGGGTACGGGGTCTTCAGTCTCGGGAACGGGGTCTCTAGTCTCGGGAACGGGGTACCTAGTCTCGGGAACGGGGTACCTAGTCTCGGGAACGGGGTCCCTAGTCTCGGGGACGTGCTCTTCAGACTCGGGTACGGGGTCTCTAGTCTCGGGTACGGGGTCTCTAGTCTCGGGTACGGGGTCTCTAGTCTCGGGTACGGGGTCTCTAGTGTCGGGTACGGGGTCTCTAGTCTCGGGTACGGGGTCTCTAGTCTCGGGTACGGGGTCTCTAGTCTCGGGTACGGGGTCCCTCGTCTCGGGGTACGGGGTCCCTCGTCTCGGGGTACGGGGTCCCTCGTCTCGGGGTACGGGGTCCCTCGTCTCGGGGTACGGGGTCCCTCGTCTCGGGGTACGGGGTCCCTCGTCTCGGGGTACGGGGTCCCTCGTCTCGGGGTACGGGGTCCCTCGTCTCGGGGTACGGGGTCCCTAGTCTCGGGGTACGGGGTCCCTAGTCTCGGGGTACGGGGTCCCTAGTCTCGGGGTACGGGGTCCCTAGTCTCGGGGTACGGGGTCCCTAGTCTCGGGGTACGGGGTCCCTAGTCTCGGGGTACGGGGTCCCTAGTCTCGGGGTACGGGGTCCCTAGTCTCGGGGTACGGGGTCCCTAGTCTCGGGGTACGGGGTCCCTAGTCTCGGGGTACGGGGTCCCTAGTCTCGGGTATGGGGTCTCTAGTCTCGGGGTGCCTTGTCCCGGGTACGGGGTCTCTAGCCTCGGGGTCTTCAGTCTCGGGTACGGGGTCTCTAGTCTCGGGTACAGGGTCTCTAGTCTCGGGGTCCCTAGTCTCGGATTACAGGGTCTCTAGTTTCGGGTACTGGGTCCCTAGTCTCGGATATGGGGTCTCTAGTCTCGGATTCTCTAGTTCCCGGGTACGGGGTCCCTAGTCTCGGGTACGGGGTCCCTAGTCTCGGGTACGGGGTCTCTAGTCTCGGGTACGGGGTCTCTAGTCTCGGGTACGGGGTCTCTAGTCTCGGGTACGGGGTCTCTAGTCTCGGGTACGGGGTCTCTAGTCTCGGGTACGGGGTCTCTAGTCTCGGGTACGGGGTCTCTAGTCTCGGGTACGGGGTCTCTAGTCTCGGGTACGGGGTCTCTAGTCTCGGGTACGGGGTCTCTAGTCTCGGGTACGGGGTCTCTAGTCTCGGGTACGGGGTCTCTAGTCTCGGGTACGGGGTCTCTAGTCTCGGGTACGGGGTCTCTAGTCTCGGGTACGGGGTCTCTAGTCTCGGGTACGGGGTCTCTAGTCTCGGGTACGGGGTCTCTAGTCTCGGGTACGGGGTCTCTAGTCTCGGGTACGGGATCTCTAGCCTCGGGTACGGGGTCTCTAGTCTCGGGTACGGGGTCTTTAGTTTCGGGTACTGGGTCCCTAGTCTCGGATATGGGGTCTCTAGTCTCGGATTCTCGAGTTCCCGGGTACGGGGTCCCTAGTCTCGGGTACGGGGTCCCTAGTCTCGGGTACGGGGTCCCTAGTCTCGGGTACGGGGTCCCTAGTCTCGGGTACGGGGTCCCTAGTCTCGGATATGGGGTCTCTAGTCTCGGATTCTCTAGTTCTCGGGTACGGGGTCCCTAGTCTCGGGTACGGGGTCCCTAGTCTCGGCTACGGGGTCTCTAGTCTCGGGTACGGGGTCTCTAGTCTCGGGTACGGGGTCTCTAGTCTCGGGTACGGGGTCTCTAGTCTCGGGTACGGGGTCTCTAGTCTCGGATACGGGGTCTCTTGTCTCGGGTACGGCGTCTCTAGTCTCGGGTACGGGGTCTCTAGTCTCGGGTACGGGGTCTCTAGTCTCTGGTACGGGGTCTCTAGTCTCGGGTACGGGGTCTCTAGTCTCGGGTACGGGGTCTCTAGTCTCGGGTACGGCGTCTCTAGTCTCGGGTACGGGGTCTCTAGTCTCGGGTACGGGGTCTCTAGTCTCGGGTACGGGGTCTCTAGTCTCGGGTACGGGGTCTCTAGTCTCGGGTACGGGGTCTCTAGTCTCGGGTACGGGGTCTCTAGTCTCGGGTACGGGGTCTCTAGTCTCGGGTACGGCGTCTCTAGTCTCGGGTACGGGGTCTCTAGTCTCGGGTACGGGGTCTCTAGTCTCGGGTACGGGGTCTCTAGTCTCGGGTACGGGGTCTCTAGTCTCGGGGACGGGGTCTCTAGTCTCGGGGACGGGGTCTCTAGTCTCGGGGACGGGGTCTCTAGTCTCGGGGACGGGGTCTCTAGTCTCGGGGACGGGGTCTCTAGTCTCGGGGACGGGGTCTCTAGTCTCGGGGACGGGGTCTCTAGTCTCGGGGACGGGGTCTCTAGTCTCGGGGACGGGGTCTCTAGTCTCGGGGACGGGGTCTCTAGTCTCGGGGACGGGGTCTCTAGTCTGGGGGCGGGGTCTCTAGTCTCGGGGGCGGGGTCTCCAGTCTCGGGCACGGGGTCTCCAGTCTCGGGCACGGGGTCTCCAGTCTCGGGTACGGGGTCTCCAGTCTCGGATTACGGGTTCTCCAGTCTCGGATTACGGGTTCTCCAGTCTCGGATTACGGGGTCTCCAGTCTCGGGTACGGGGTCTTCAGTCTCGGGTACGGGGTCTTCAGTCTCGGGTACGGGGTCTCTAGTCCCGGGTACGGGGTCTCTAGCCTCGGGGTCTTCATTCTCGGGTACGGGTTCTCTAGTCTTGGATTACGGGGTCTCTAGTCTCGGGTACGGGGTCTCCAGTCTCGGGTACGGGGTCTCTAGTCTCTGGGTCTCGAGTCCCGGGTACGGGGTCTCTAGCCTCGGGGTCTTCAGTCTCGGGTACGGGGTCTCTAGTCTCGGGTACAGGGTCTCTAGTCTCGGGGGCGGGGTCTCTAGTCTCGGGGACGGGGTCTCTAGTCTCGGGTACGGGGTCTCCAGTCTCGGATTATGGGGTCTCTAGTCTCGGGTACGGGGTCTTCAGTCTCGGGTACGGGGTCTCTAGTCTCGGGGTCTCTAGTCCCGGGTACGGGGTCTCTAGCCTCGGGGTCTTCAGTCTCGGGTACGGGGTCCCTAGTCTCGGGTGCGGGGTCCCTAGTCTCGGGTACGTGGTCTCTAGTCTCGGGTACGTGGTCTCTAGTCTCGGGCACGGTTTCTCTAGTCTCGGATTACGGGGTCTCTAGTCTCGGGTCCGGGGTCTCTAGTCTCGGGCACGGTTTCTCTAGTCTCGGATTACGGGGTCTCTAGTCTTGGGTTCGGGGTCTTCAGTCTCGGGTACGGGGTCTTCAGTCTCGGGTATGGGGTCTCTAGTCTCAGGAACGGGGTCCCTAGTCTCGGGAACGGGGTCCCTAGTTTCGGGAACGTGCTCTTCAGTCTCGGGTACGGGGTCTCTAGTCTCGGGTACGGGGTCTCTAGTCTCGGGTACGGGGTCTCTAGTCTCGGGTACGGGGTCTCTAGTCTCGGGTACGGGGTCTCTAGTCTCGGGTACGGGGTCTCTAGTCTCGGGTACGGGGTCTCGAGTCTCGGGTACGGGGTCTCTAGTCTCGGGTACGGGGTCTCTAGTCTCGGGTACGGGGTCTCTAGTCTCGGGTACGGGGTCTCTAGTCTCGGGTACGGGGTCTCTAGTCTCGGGTACGGGGTCTCTAGTCTCGGGTACGGGGTCTCTAATCTCGGGTACGGGGTCTCTAATCTCGGGTACGGGGTCTCTAGTCTCGGGTACGGGGTCCCTAGTCTCGGGGTACGGGGTCCCTAGTCTCGGGGTACGGGGTCCCTAGTCTCGGGGTACGGGGTCCCTAGTCTCGGGGTACGGGGTCCCTAGTCTCGGGGTACGGGGTCCCTAGTCTCGGGGTACGGGGTCCCTAGTCTCGGGGTACGGGGTCCCTAGTCTCGGGGTACGGGGTCCCTAGTCTCGGGGTACGGGGTCCCTAGTCTCGGGTATGGGGTCTCTAGTCTCGGGGTGCCTTGTCCCGGGTACGGGGTCTCTAGCCTCGGGGTCTTCAGTCTCGGGTACGGGGTCTCTAGTCTCGGGTACAGGGTCTCTAGTCTCGGGGTCCCTAGTCTCGGATTACAGGGTCTCTAGTTTCGGGTACTGGGTCCCTAGTCTCGGATATGGGGTCTCTAGTCTCGGATTCTCTAGTTCCCGGGTACGGGGTCCCTAGTCTCGGGTACGGGGTCCCTAGTCTCGGGTACGGGGTCTCTAGTCTCGGGTACGGGGTCTCTAGTCTCGGGTACGGGGTCTCTAGTCTCGGGTACGGGGTCTCTAGTCTCGGGTACGGGGTCTCTAGTCTCGGGTACGGGGTCTCTAGTCTCGGGTACGGGGTCTCTAGTCTCGGGTACGGGGTCTCTAGTCTCGGGTACGGGGACTCTAGTCTCGGGTACGGGGTCTCTAGTCTCGGGTACGGGGTCTCTAGTCTCGGGTACGGGGTCTCTAGTCTCGGGTACGGGGTCTCTAGTCTCGGGTACGGGGTCTCTAGTCTCGGGTACGGGGTCTCTAGTCTCGGGTACGGGGTCTCTAGTCTCGGGTACGGGGTCTCTAGTCTCGGGTACGGGGTCTCTAGTCTCGGGTACGGGATCTCTAGCCTCGGGTACGGGGTCTCTAGTCTCGGGTACGGGGTCTTTAGTTTCGGGTACTGGGTCCCTAGTCTCGGATATGGGGTCTCTAGTCTCGGATTCTCGAGTTCCCGGGTACGGGGTCCCTAGTCTCGGGTACGGGGTCCCTAGTCTCGGGTACGGGGTCCCTAGTCTCGGGTACGGGGTCCCTAGTCTCGGATATGGGGTCTCTAGTCTCGGATTCTCTAGTTCTCGGGTACGGGGTCCCTAGTCTCGGGTACGGGGTCCCTAGTCTCGGGTACGGGGTCTCTAGTCTCGGGTACGGGGTCTCTAGTCTCGGGTACGGGGTCTCTAGTCTCGGGTACGGGGTCTCTAGTCTCGGGTACGGGGTCTCTAGTCTCGGGTACGGGGTCTCTTGTCTCGGGTACGGCGTCTCTAGTCTCGGGTACGGGGTCTCTAGTCTCGGGTACGGGGTCTCTAGTCTCTGGTACGGGGTCTCTAGTCTCGGGTACGGGGTCTCTAGTCTCGGGTACGGGGTCTCTAGTCTCGGGTACGGCGTCTCTAGTCTCGGGTACGGGGTCTCTAGTCTCGGGTACGGGGTCTCTAGTCTCGGGTACGGGGTCTCTAGTCTCGGGTACGGGGTCTCTAGTCTCGGGTACGGGGTCTCTAGTCTCGGGTACGGGGTCTCTAGTCTCGGGTACGGGGTCTCTAGTCTCGGGTACGGCGTCTCTAGTCTCGGGTACGGGGTCTCTAGTCTCGGGTACGGGGTCTCTAGTCTCGGGTACGGGGTCTCTAGTCTCGGGTACGGGGTCTCTAGTCTCGGGGACGGGGTCTCTAGTCTCGGGGACGGGGTCTCTAGTCTCGGGGACGGGGTCTCTAGTCTCGGGGACGGGGTCTCTAGTCTCGGGGACGGGGTCTCTAGTCTCGGGGACGGGGTCTCTAGTCTCGGGGACGGGGTCTCTAGTCTCGGGGACGGGGTCTCTAGTCTCGGGGACGGGGTCTCTAGTCTCGGGGACGGGGTCTCTAGTCTCGGGGACGGGGTCTCTAGTCTCGGGGACGGGGTCTCTAGTCTCGGGGACGGGGTCTCTAGTCTCGGGGACGGGGTCTCTAGTCTGGGGGCGGGGTCTCTAGTCTCGGGGGCGGGGTCTCCAGTCTCGGGGACGGGGTCTCCAGTCTCGGGCACGGGGTCTCCAGTCTCGGGCACGGGGTCTCCAGTCTCGGATTACGGGTTCTCCAGTCTCGGATTACGGGTTCTCCAGTCTCGGATTACGGGGTCTCCAGTCTCGGGTACGGGGTCTTCAGTCTCGGGTACGGGGTCTTCAGTCTCGGGTACGGGGTCTCTAGTCCCGGGTACGGGGTCTCTAGCCTCGGGGTCTTCATTCTCGGGTACGGGTTCTCTAGTCTTGGATTACGGGGTCTCTAGTCTCGGGTACGGGGTCTCCAGTCTCGGGTACGGGGTCTCTAGTCTCTGGGTCTCGAGTCCCGGGTACGGGGTCTCTAGCCTCGGGGTCTTCAGTCTCGGGTACGGGGTCTCTAGTCTCGGGTACAGGGTCTCTAGTCTCGGGGGCGGGGTCTCTAGTCTCGGGGACGGGGTCTCTAGTCTCGGGTACGGGGTCTCCAGTCTCGGATTATGGGGTCTCTAGTCTCGGGTACGGGGTCTTCAGTCTCGGGTACGGGGTCTCTAGTCTCGGGGTCTCTAGTCCCGGGTACGGGGTCTCTAGCCTCGGGGTCTTCAGTCTCGGGTACGGGGTCCCTAGTCTCGGGTGCGGGGTCCCTAGTCTCGGGTACGTGGTCTCTAGTCTCGGGTACGTGGTCTCTAGTCTCGGGCACGGTTTCTCTAGTCTCGGATTACGGGGTCTCTAGTCTCGGGTCCGGGGTCTCTAGTCTCGGGCACGGTTTCTCTAGTCTCGGATTACGGGGTCTCTAGTCTTGGGTTCGGGGTCTTCAGTCTCGGGTACGGGGTCTTCAGTCTCGGGTATGGGGTCTCTAGTCTCAGGAACGGGGTCCCTAGTCTCGGGAACGGGGTCCCTAGTTTCGGGAACGTGCTCTTCAGTCTCGGGTACGGGGTCTCTAGTCTCGGGTACGGGGTCTCTAGTCTCGGGTACGGGGTCTCTAGTCTCGGGTACGGGGTCTCTAGTCTCGGGTACGGGGTCTCTAGTCTCGGGTACGGGGTCTCTAGTCTCGGGTACGGGGTCTCTAGTCTCGGGTACGGGGTCTCGAGTCTCGGGTACGGGGTCTCGAGTCTCGGGTACGGGGTCACTAGTCTCGGGTACGGGGTCTCTAGTCTCGGGTACGGGGTCTCTAGTCTCGGGTACGGGGTCTCTAGTCTCGGGTACGGGGTCTCTAGTCTCGGGTACGGGGTCTCTAGTCTCGGGTACGGGGTCTCTAGTCTCGGGTACGGGGTCTCTAGTCTCGGGTACGGGGTCTCTAGTCTCGGGTACGGGGTCTCTAGTCTCGGGTACGGGGTCTCTAGTCTCGGGTACGGGGTCTCTAGTCTCGGGTACGGGGTCTCTAGTCTCGGGTACGGGGTCTCTAGTCTCGGGTACGGGGTCTCTAGTCTCGGGTACGGGGTCTCTAGTCTCGGGTACGGGGTCTCTAGTCTCGGGTACGGGGTCTCTAGTCTCGGGTACGGGGTCTCTAGTCTCGGGTACGGGGTCTCTAGTCTCGGGTACGGGGTCTCTAGTCTCGGGTACGGGGTCTCTAGTCTCGGGTACGGGGTCTCTAGTCTCGGGTACGGGGTCTCTAGTCTCGGGTACGGGGTCTCTAGTCTCGGGTACGGGGTCTCTAGTCTCGGGTACGGGGTCTCTAGTCTCGGGTACGGGGTCTCTAGTCTCGGGTACGGGGTCTCTAGTCTCGGGTACGGGGTCTCTAGTCTCGGGTACGGGGTCTCTAGTCTCGGCTACGGGCTCTCTAGTCTCGGGTACGGGCTCTCTAGTCTCGGGTACGGGGTCTCTAGTCTCGGGTACGGGGTCTCTAGTCTCGGGTACGGGGTCTCTAGTCTCGGGTACGGGGTCTCTAGTCTCGGGTACGGGGTCTCTAGTCTCGGGTACGGGGTCTCTAGTCTCTGGTACGGGGTCTCTAGTCTCGGGTACGGGGTCTCTAGTCTCGGGTACGGGGTCTCTAGTCTCGGGTACGGGGTCTCTAGTCTCGGGTACGGGGTCTCTAGTCTCGGGTACGGGGTCTCTAGTCTCGGGTACGGGGTCTCTAGTCTCGGGTACGGGGTCTCTAGTCTCGGGTACGGGGTCTCTAGTCTCGGGTACGGGGTCTCTAGTCTCGGGTACGGGGTCTCTAGTCTCGGGTACGGGGTCTCTAGTCTCGGCTACGGGGTCTCTAGTCTCGGGTACGGGGTCTCTAGTCTCGGGTACGGGGTCTCTAGTCTCGGGTACGGGGTCTCTAGTCTCGGGTACGGGGTCTCTAGTCTCGGGTACGGGGTCTCTAGTCTCGGGTACGGGGTCTCTAGTCTCGGGTACGGGGTCTCTAGTCTCGGGTACGGGGTCTCTAGTCTCGGGTACGGGGTCTCTAGTCTCGGGTACGGGGTCTCTAGTCTCGGGTACGGGGTCTCTAGTCTCGGGTACGGGGTCTCTAGTCTCGGGTACGGGGTCTCTAGTCTCGGGTACGGGGTCTCTAGTCTCGGGGACGGGGTCTCTAGTCTCGGGGACGGGGTCTCTAGTCTCGGGGACGGGGTCTCTAGTCTCGGGGACGGGGTCTCTAGTCTCGGGGACGGGGTCTCTAGTCTCGGGGACGGGGTCTCTAGTCTCGGGGACGGGGTCTCTAGTCTCGGGGACGGGGTCTCTAGTCTCGGGGACGGGGTCTCTAGTCTCGGGGACGGGGTCTCTAGTCTCGGGGACGGGGTCTCTAGTCTCGGGGACGGGGTCTCTAGTCTCGGGGACGGGGTCTCTAGTCTCGGGGACGGGGTCTCTAGTCTCGGGGACGGGGTCTCTAGTCTCGGGGACGGGGTCTCCAGTCTCGGGCACGGGTTCTCCAGTCTTGGATTACGGGGTCTCTAGTCTCGGGTACGGGGTCTTCAGTCTCGGGTACGGGGTCTCTAGTCTCGGGGTCTCGAGTCCCGGGTACGGGGTCTCTAGCCTCGGGGTCTTCAGTCTCGGGTACGGGGTCTCTAGTCTCGGGTACGGGGTCTCTAGTCTCGGGGTCCCTAGTCTCGGATTACGGGGTCTCTAGTCTCGTGTACGGGGTCTCTAGTCTCGTGGACGGGGTCTCTAGTCTCGGGTACGGGGTCTCTAGTCTCGGGTACGGGGTCTCTAGTCTCGGGTACGGGGTCTCTAGTCTCGGGTACGGGGTCTCTAGTCTCGGGTACGGGGTCTCTAGTCTCGGGTACGGGGTCTCTAGTCTCGGGTACGGGGTCTCTAGTCTCGGGTACGGGGTCTCTAGTCTCGGGTACGGGGTCTCTAGTCTCGGGTACGGGGTCTCTAGTCTCGGGTACGGGGTCTCTAGTCTCGGGTACGGGGTCTCTATTCTCGGGTACGGGGTCTCTATTCTCGGGTACGGCGTCCCTAGTCTCGGGCACGGGGTCCCTAGTCTCGGGCACGGGGTCCCTAGTCTCGGGCACGGGGTCCCTAGTCTCGGGCACGGGGTCCCTAGTCTCGGGCACGGGGTCCCTAGTCTCGGGCACGGGGTCCCTAGTCTCGGGCACGGGGTCCCTAGTCTCGGGCACGGGGTCCCTAGTCTCGGGCACGGGGTCCCTAGTCTCGGGCACGGGGTCCCTAGTCTCGGGCACGGGGTCCCTAGTCTCGGGCACGGGGTCCTTAGTCTCGGGCACGGGGTCCCTAGTCTCGGGTACGTGGTCTCTAGTCTCGGGCACGGTTTCTCTAGTCTCGGATTACGGGGTCTCCAGTCTCGGGTACGGGGTCTTCAGTCTCGGG
This sequence comes from Scyliorhinus torazame, assembly GCF_047496885.1. Lineage (NCBI taxonomy): Eukaryota > Metazoa > Chordata > Chondrichthyes > Carcharhiniformes > Scyliorhinidae > Scyliorhinus > Scyliorhinus torazame. Next base: position 211,118,517 of record NC_092721.1, on the reverse strand, counting down.
AACGGGGTCTCTAGTCTCGGGAACGGGGTCTCTAGTCTCGGGAACGGGGTCTCTAGTCTCGGGAACGGGGTCTCTAGTCTCGGGAACGGGGTACCTAGTCTCGGGAACGGGGTCCCTAGTCTCGGGTACGTGCTCTTCAGACTCGGGTACGGGGTCTCTAGTCTCGGGTACGGGGTCTCTAGTGTCGGGTACGGGGTCTCTAGTGTCGGGTACGGGGTCTCTAGTGTCGGGTACGGGGTCTCTAGTGTCGGGTACGGGGTCTCTAGTGTCGGGTACGGGGTCTCTAGTGTCGGGTACGGGGTCTCTAGTGTCGGGTACGGGGTCTCTAGTGTCGGGTACGGGGTCTCTAGTGTCGGGTACGGGGTCTCTAGTGTCGGGTACGGGGTCTCTAGTGTCGGGTACGGGGTCTCTAGTCTCGGGTACGGGGTCTCTAGTGTCGGGTACGGGGTCTCTAGTGTCGGGTACGGGGTCTCTAGTCTCGGGTACGGGGTCTCTAGTGTCGGGTACGGGGTCTCTAGTCTCGGGTACGGGGTCTCTAGTCTCGGGTACGGGGTCTCTAGTCTCGGGTACGGGGTCTCTAGTCTCGGGTACGGGGTCTCTAGTCTCGGGTACGGGGTCTCTAGTCTCGGGTACGGGGTCTCTAGTCTCGGGTACGGGGTCTCTAGTCTCGGGTACGGGGTCTCTAGTCTCGGGTACGGGGTCTCTAGTCTCGGGTACGGGGTCTCTAGTCTCGGGTACGGGGTCTCTAGTCTCGGGTACGGGGTCTCTAGTCTCGGGTACGGGGTCTCTAGTCTCGGGTACGGGGTCTCTAGTCTCGGGTACGGGGTCTCTAGTCTCGGGTACGGGGTCTCTAGTCTCGGGTACGGGGTCTCTAGTCTCGGGTACGGGGTCTCTAGTCTCGGGTACGGGGTCTCTAGTCTCGGGTACGGGGTCTCTAGTCTCGGGTACGGGGTCTCTAGTCTCGGGTACGGGGTCTCTAGTCTCGGGTACGGGGTCTCTAGTCTCGGGTACGGGGTCTCTAGTCTCGGGTACGGGGTCTCTAGTCTCGGGTACGGGGTCTCTAGTCTCGGGTACGGGGTCTCTAGTCTCGGGTACGGGATCTCTAGCCTCGGGTACGGGGTCTCTAGTCTCGGGTACGGGGTCTTTAGTTTCGGGTACTGGGTCCCTAGTCTCGGATATGGGGTCTCTAGTCTCGGATTCTCGAGTTCCCGGGTACGGGGTCCCTAGTCTCGGGTACGGGGTCCCTAGTCTCGGGTACGGGGTCCCTAGTCTCGGGTACGGGGTCCCTAGTCTCGGGTACGGGGTCCCTAGTCTCGGGTACGGGGTCCCTAGTCTCGGATATGGGGTCTCTAGTCTCGGATTCTCTAGTTCTCGGGTACGGGGTCCCTAGTCTCGGGTACGGGGTCCCTAGTCTCGGGTACGGGGTCTCTAGTCTCGGGTACGGGGTCTCTAGTCTCGGGTACGGGGTCTCTAGTCTCGGGTACGGGGTCTCTAGTCTCGGGTACGGGGTCTCTAGTCTCGGGTACGGGGTCACTTGTCTCGGGTACGGCGTCTCTAGTCTCGGGTACGGGGTCTCTAGTCTCGGGTACGGGGTCTCTAGTCTCTGGTACGGGGTCTCTAGTCTCGGGTACGGGGTCTCTAGTCTCGGGTACGGGGTCTCTAGTCTCGGGTACGGCGTCTCTAGTCTCGGGTACGGGGTCTCTAGTCTCGGGTACGGGGTCTCTAGTCTCGGGTACGGGGTCTCTAGTCTCGGGTACGGGGTCTCTAGTCTCGGGTACGGGGTCTCTAGTCTCGGGTACGGGGTCTCTAGTCTCGGGTACGGGGTCTCTAGTCTCGGGTACGGCGTCTCTAGTCTCGGGTACGGGGTCTCTAGTCTCGGGTACGGGGTCTCTAGTCTCGGGTACGGGGTCTCTAGTCTCGGGTACGGGGTCTCTAGTCTCGGGGACGGGGTCTCTAGTCTCGGGGACGGGGTCTCTAGTCTCGGGGACGGGGTCTCTAGTCTCGGGGACGGGGTCTCTAGTCTCGGGGACGGGGTCTCTAGTCTCGGGGACGGGGTCTCTAGTCTCGGGGACGGGGTCTCTAGTCTCGGGGACGGGGTCTCTAGTCTCGGGGACGGGGTCTCTAGTCTCGGGGACGGGGTCTCTAGTCTCGGGGACGGGGTCTCTAGTCTCGGGGACGGGGTCTCTAGTCTCGGGGACGGGGTCTCTAGTCTCGGGGACGGGGTCTCTAGTCTCGGGGACGGGGTCTCTAGTCTCGGGGACGGGGTCTCTAGTCTCGGGGACGGGGTCTCTAGTCTCGGGGACGGGGTCTCTAGTCTCGGGGACGGGGTCTCTAGTCTGGGGGCGGGGTCTCTAGTCTCGGGGGCGGGGTCTCCAGTCTCGGGGACGGGGTCTCCAGTCTCGGGCACGGGGTCTCCAGTCTCGGGCACGGGGTCTCCAGTCTCGGATTACGGGTTCTCCAGTCTCGGATTACGGGTTCTCCAGTCTCGGATTACGGGGTCTCCAGTCTCGGGTACGGGGTCTTCAGTCTCGGGTACGGGGTCTTCAGTCTCGGGTACGGGGTCTCTAGTCCCGGGTACGGGGTCTCTAGCCTCGGGGTCTTCATTCTCGGGTACGGGTTCTCTAGTCTTGGATTACGGGGTCTCTAGTCTCGGGTACGGGGTCTCCAGTCTCGGGTACGGGGTCTCTAGTCTCTGGGTCTCGAGTCCCGGGTACGGGGTCTCTAGCCTCGGGGTCTTCAGTCTCGGGTACGGGGTCTCTAGTCTCGGGTACAGGGTCTCTAGTCTCGGGGGCGGGGTCTCTAGTCTCGGGGACGGGGTCTCTAGTCTCGGGTACGGGGTCTCCAGTCTCGGATTATGGGGTCTCTAGTCTCGGGTACGGGGTCTTCAGTCTCGGGTACGGGGTCTCTAGTCTCGGGGTCTCTAGTCCCGGGTACGGGGTCTCTAGCCTCGGGGTCTTCAGTCTCGGGTACGGGGTCCCTAGTCTCGGGTGCGGGGTCCCTAGTCTCGGGTACGTGGTCTCTAGTCTCGGGTACGTGGTCTCTAGTCTCGGGCACGGTTTCTCTAGTCTCGGATTACGGGGTCTCTAGTCTCGGGTCCGGGGTCTCTAGTCTCGGGCACGGTTTCTCTAGTCTCGGATTACGGGGTCTCTAGTCTTGGGTTCGGGGTCTTCAGTCTCGGGTACGGGGTCTTCAGTCTCGGGTATGGGGTCTCTAGTCTCAGGAACGGGGTCCCTAGTCTCGGGAACGGGGTCCCTAGTTTCGGGAACGTGCTCTTCAGTCTCGGGTACGGGGTCTCTAGTCTCGGGTACGGGGTCTCTAGTCTCGGGTACGGGGTCTCTAGTCTCGGGTACGGGGTCTCTAGTCTCGGGTACGGGGTCTCTAGTCTCGGGTACGGGGTCTCTAGTCTCGGGTACGGGGTCTCTAGTCTCGGGTACGGGGTCTCGAGTCTCGGGTACGGGGTCTCGAGTCTCGGGTACGGGGTCACTAGTCTCGGGTACGGGGTCTCTAGTCTCGGGTACGGGGTCTCTAGTCTCGGGTACGGGGTCTCTAGTCTCGGGTACGGGGTCTCTAGTCTCGGGTACGGGGTCTCTAGTCTCGGGTACGGGGTCTCTAGTCTCGGGTACGGGGTCTCTAGTCTCGGGTACGGGGTCTCTAGTCTCGGGTACGGGGTCTCTAGTCTCGGGTACGGGGTCTCTAGTCTCGGGTACGGGGTCTCTAGTCTCGGGTACGGGGTCTCTAGTCTCGGGTACGGGGTCTCTAGTCTCGGGTACGGGGTCTCTAGTCTCGGGTACGGGGTCTCTAGTCTCGGGTACGGGGTCTCTAGTCTCGGGTACGGGGTCTCTAGTCTCGGGTACGGGGTCTCTAGTCTCGGGTACGGGGTCTCTAGTCTCGGGTACGGGGTCTCTAGTCTCGGGTACGGGGTCTCTAGTCTCGGGTACGGGGTCTCTAGTCTCGGGTACGGGGTCTCTAGTCTCGGGTACGGGGTCTCTAGTCTCGGGTACGGGGTCTCTAGTCTCGGGTACGGGGTCTCTAGTCTCGGGTACGGGGTCTCTAGTCTCGGGTACGGGGTCTCTAGTCTCGGGTACGGGGTCTCTAGTCTCGGGTACGGGGTCTCTAGTCTCGGGTACGGGGTCTCTAGTCTCGGGTACGGGGTCTCTAGTCTCGGGTACGGGGTCTCTAGTCTCGGCTACGGGCTCTCTAGTCTCGGGTACGGGCTCTCTAGTCTCGGGTACGGGGTCTCTAGTCTCGGGTACGGGGTCTCTAGTCTCGGGTACGGGGTCTCTAGTCTCGGGTACGGGGTCTCTAGTCTCGGGTACGGGGTCTCTAGTCTCTGGTACGGGGTCTCTAGTCTCTGGTACGGGGTCTCTAGTCTCGGGTACGGGGTCTCTAGTCTCGGGTACGGGGTCTCTAGTCTCGGGTACGGGGTCTCTAGTCTCGGGTACGGGGTCTCTAGTCTCGGGTACGGGGTCTCTAGTCTCGGGTACGGGGTCTCTAGTCTCGGGTACGGGGTCTCTAGTCTCGGGTACGGGGTCTCTAGTCTCGGGTACGGGGTCTCTAGTCTCGGGTACGGGGTCTCTAGTCTCGGCTACGGGGTCTCTAGTCTCGGGTACGGGGTCTCTAGTCTCGGGTACGGGGTCTCTAGTCTCGGGTACGGGGTCTCTAGTCTCGGGTACGGGGTCTCTAGTCTCGGGTACGGGGTCTCTAGTCTCGGGTACGGGGTCTCTAGTCTCGGGTACGGGGTCTCTAGTCTCGGGTACGGGGTCTCTAGTCTCGGGTACGGGGTCTCTAGTCTCGGGTACGGGGTCTCTAGTCTCGGGTACGGGGTCTCTAGTCTCGGGTACGGGGTCTCTAGTCTCGGGGACGGGGTCTCTAGTCTCGGGGACGGGGTCTCTAGTCTCGGGGACGGGGTCTCTAGTCTCGGGGACGGGGTCTCTAGTCTCGGGGACGGGGTCTCTAGTCTCGGGGACGGGGTCTCTAGTCTCGGGGACGGGGTCTCTAGTCTCGGGGACGGGGTCTCTAGTCTCGGGGACGGGGTCTCTAGTCTCGGGGACGGGGTCTCTAGTCTCGGGGACGGGGTCTCTAGTCTCGGGGACGGGGTCTCTAGTCTCGGGGACGGGGTCTCTAGTCTCGGGGACGGGGTCTCTAGTCTCGGGGACGGGGTCTCCAGTCTCGGGCACGGGTTCTCCAGTCTTGGATTACGGGGTCTCTAGTCTCGGGTACGGGGTCTTCAGTCTCGGGTACGGGGTCTCTAGTCTCGGGGTCTCGAGTCCCGGGTACGGGGTCTCTAGCCTCGGGGTCTTCAGTCTCGGGTACGGGGTCTCTAGTCTCGGGTACGGGGTCTCTAGTCTCGGGGTCCCTAGTCTCGGATTACGGGGTCTCTAGTCTCGTGTACGGGGTCTCTAGTCTCGTGGACGGGGTCTCTAGTCTCGGGTACGGGGTCTCTAGTCTCGGGTACGGGGTCTCTAGTCTCGGGTACGGGGTCTCTAGTCTCGGGTACGGGGTCTCTAGTCTCGGGTACGGGGTCTCTAGTCTCGGGTACGGGGTCTCTAGTCTCGGGTACGGGGTCTCTAGTCTCGGGTACGGGGTCTCTAGTCTCGGGTACGGGGTCTCTAGTCTCGGGTACGGGGTCTCTAGTCTCGGGTACGGGGTCTCTAATCTCGGGTACGGGGTCTCTAGTCTCGGGTACGGGGTCTCTAGTCTCGGGTACGGGGTCTCTATTCTCGGGTACGGCGTCCCTAGTCTCGGGCACGGGGTCCCTAGTCTCGGGCACGGGGTCCCTAGTCTCGGGCACGGGGTCCCTAGTCTCGGGCACGGGGTCCCTAGTCTCGGGCACGGGGTCCCTAGTCTCGGGCACGGGGTCCCTAGTCTCGGGCACGGGGTCCCTAGTCTCGGGCACGGGGTCCCTAGTCTCGGGCACGGGGTCCCTAGTCTCGGGCACGGGGTCCCTAGTCTCGGGCACGGGGTCCTTAGTCTCGGGCACGGGGTCCCTAGTCTCGGGTACGTGGTCTCTAGTCTCGGGCACGGTTTCTCTAGTCTCGGATTACGGGGTCTCCAGTCTCGGGTACGGGGTCTTCAGTCTCGGGAACGGGGTCTCTAGTCTCGGGAACGGGGTCTCTAGTCTCGGGAACGGGGTCTCTAGTCTCGGGAACGGGGTCTCTAGTCTCGGGAACGGGGTACCTAGTCTCGGGAACGGGGTCCCTAGTCTCGGGTACGTGCTCTTCAGACTCGGGTACGGGGTCTCTAGTCTCGGGTACGGGGTCTCTAGTGTCGGGTACGGGGTCTCTAGTGTCGGGTACGGGGTCTCTAGTGTCGGGTACGGGGTCTCTAGTGTCGGGTACGGGGTCTCTAGTGTCGGGTACGGGGTCTCTAGTGTCGGGTACGGGGTCTCTAGTGTCGGGTACGGGGTCTCTAGTGTCGGGTACGGGGTCTCTAGTGTCGGGTACGGGGTCTCTAGTGTCGGGTACGGGGTCTCTAGTGTCGGGTACGGGGTCTCTAGTCTCGGGTACGGGGTCTCTAGTGTCGGGTACGGGGTCTCTAGTCTCGGGTACGGGGTCTCTAGTCTCGGGTACGGGGTCTCTAGTCTCGGGTACGGGGTCTCTAGTCTCGGGTACGGGGTCTCTAGTCTCGGGTACGGGGTCTCTAGTCTCGGGTACGGGGTCTCTAGTCTCGGGTACGGGGTCTCTAGTCTCGGGTACGGGGTCTCTAGTCTCGGGTACGGGGTCTCTAGTCTCGGGTACGGGGTCTCTAGTCTCGGGTACGGGGTCTCTAGTCTCGGGTACGGGGTCTCTAGTCTCGGGTACGGGGTCTCTAGTCTCGGGTACGGGGTCTCTAGTCTCGGGTACGGGGTCTCTAGTCTCGGGTACGGGGTCTCTAGTCTCGGGTACGGGGTCTCTAGTCTCGGGTACGGGGTCTCTAGTCTCGGGTACGGGGTCTCTAGTCTCGGGTACGGGGTCTCTAGTCTCGGGTACGGGGTCTCTAGTCTCGGGTACGGGGTCTCTAGTCTCGGGTACGGGGTCTCTAGTCTCGGGTACGGGGTCTCTAGTCTCGGGTACGGGGTCTCTAGTCTCGGGTACGGGGTCTCTAGTCTCGGGTACGGGGTCTCTAGTCTCGGGTACGGGGTCTCTAGTCTCGGGTACGGGGTCTCTAGTCTCGGGTACGGGGTCTCTAGTCTCGGGTACGGGGTCTCTAGTCTCGGGTACGGGGTCTCTAGTCTCGGGTACGGGGTCTCTAGTCTCGGGTACGGGGTCTCTAGTCTCGGGTACGGGGTCTCTAGTCTCGGGTACGGGGTCTCTAGTCTCGGGTACGGGGTCTCTAGTCTCGGGTACGGGGTCTCTAGTCTCGGGTACGGGGTCTCTAGTCTCGGGTACGGGGTCTCTAGTCTCGGGTACGGGGTCTCTAGTCTCGGGTACGGGGTCTCTAGTCTCGGGTACGGGGTCTCTAGTCTCGGGTACGGGGTCTCTAGTCTCGGGTACGGGGTCTCTAGTCTCGGGTACGGGGTCTCTAGTCTCGGGTACGGGGTCTCTAGTCTCGGGTACGGGGTCTCTAGTCTCGGGTACGGGGTCTCTAGTCTCGGGTACGGGGTCTCTAGTCTCGGGTACGGGGTCTCTAGTCTCGGGTACGGGGTCTCTAGTCTCGGGTACGGGGTCTCTAGTCTCGGGTACGGGGTCTCTAGTCTCGGGTACGGGGTCTCTAGTCTCGGGTACGGGGTCTCTAGTCTCGGGTACGGGGTCTCTAGTCTCGGGTACGGGGTCTCTAGTCTCGGGTACGGGGTCTCTAGTCTCGGGTACGGGGTCTCTAGTCTCGGGTACGGGGTCTCTAGTCTCGGGTACGGGGTCTCTAGTCTCGGGTACGGGGTCTCTAGTCTCGGGTACGGGGTCTCTAGTCTCGGGTACGGGGTCTCTAGTCTCGGGTACGGGGTCTCTAGTCTCGGGTACGGGGTCTCTAGTCTCGGGTACGGGGTCTCTAGTCTCGGGTACGGGGTCTCTAGTCTCGGGTACGGGGTCTCTAGTCTCGGGTACGGGGTCTCTAGTCTCGGGTACGGGGTCTCTAGTCTCGGGTACGGGGTCTCTAGTCTCGGGTACGGGGTCTCTTGTCTCGGGGACGGGGTCTCTAGTCTCGGGGACGGGGTCTCTAGTCTCGGGTACGGGGTCTCCAGTCTCGGGCACGGGTTCTCTAGTCTTGGATTACGGGGTCTCTAGTCTCGGGTACGGGGTCTTCAGTCTCGGGTACGGGGTCTCTAGTCTCGGGGTCTCGAGTCCCGGGTACGGGGTCTCTAGCCTCGGGGTCTCTAGTCTCGGGTACGGGGTCTCTAGTCTCGGGGTCCCTAGTCTCGGATTACGGGGTCCCTAGTCTCGTGTACGGGGTCTCTAGTCTCGTGTACGGGGTCTCTAGTCTCGTGTACGGGGTCTCTAGTCTCGGGTACGGGCTCTCTAGTCTCGGGTACGGGCTCTCTAGTCTCGGGTACGGGCTCTCTAGTCTCGGGTACGGGCTCTCTAGTCTCGGGTACGGGGTCTCGAGTCTCGGGTACGGGGTCTCTAGTCTCGGGTACGGGGTCTCTATTCTCGGGTACGGGGTCTCTATTCTCGGGTACGGGGTCTCTATTCTCGGGTACGGGGTCTCTATTCTCGGGTACGGGGTCTCTATTCTCGGGTACGGGGTCCCTAGTCTCGGGTACGGGGTCCCTAGTCTCGGGCACGGGGTCCCTAGTCTCGGGCACGGGGTCCCTAGTCTCGGGCACGGGGTCCCTAGTCTCGGGCACGGGGTCCCTAGTCTCGGGCACGGGGTCCCTAGTCTCGGGCACGGGGTCCCTAGTCTCGGGCACGGGGTCCCTAGTCTCGGGCACGGGGTCCCTAGTCTCGGGCACGGGGTCCCTAGTCTCGGGCACGTGGTCTTCAGTCTCGGGCACGTGGTCTTCAGTCTCGGGCACGTGGTCTTCAGTCTCGGGCACGTGGTCTTCAGTCTCGGGCACGTGGTCTTCAGTCTCGGGCACGTGGTCTTCAGTCTCGGGCACGTGGTCTTCAGTCTCGGGCACGTGGTCTTCAGTCTCGGGCACGTGGTCTTCAGTCTCGGGCACGTGGTCTTCAGTCTCGGGTTCGGGTCTCGGGTACGGGGTCTCTAGTCTCGGGTACGGGGTCTCTAGTCTCGGGTTCGGGTCTCTAGTCTCGGGTATGGGGTCTCTAGTCTCGGGGTCTCTTGTCCCGGGTACGGGGTCTCTAGCCTCGGGGTCTTCAGTCTCGGGTACGGGGTCTCTAGTCTCAGGTACAGTGTCTCTAGTTTCGGGTATGGGGTCTCTAGTCTAGGGTACGGGATCTCTAGCCTCGGGTACGGGGTCTCTAGTCTCGGGTACGGGGTCTCTAGTCTCGGGTACGGGGTCTCTAGTCTCGGGTACGGGGTCTCTAGTCTCGGGTACGGGGTCTTTAGTCTCTGGTACTGGGTCCCTAGTCTCGGGTTCTCTAGTTCCCGGGTACGGGGTCTCTAGTCTCTGGTACGGGGTCTCTAGTCTCGGGGACGGGGTCTCTAGTCTCGGGGACGGTGTCTCTAGTCTCGGGGACGGGGTCTCTAGTCTCGGGGACGGGGTCTCTAGTCTCGGGGACGGGGTCTCTAGTCTCGGGGACGGGGTCTCTAGTCTCGGGGAAGGGGTCTCTAGTCTCGGGGGCGGGGTCTCTAGTCTCGGGGGCGGGGTCTCTAGTCTCGGGGGCGGGGTCTCTAGTCTCGGGGACGGGGTCTCCAGTCTCGGGCACGGGGTCTCCAGTCTCGGGCACGGGTTCTCCAGTCTCGGATTACGGGTTCTCCAGTCTCGGATTACGGGGTCTCCAGTCTCGGGTACGGGGTCTTCAGTCTCGGGTACGGGGTCTTCAGTCTCGGGTACGGGGTCTCTAGTCCCGGGTACGGGGTCTCTAGCCTCGGGGTCTTCATTCTCGGGTACGGGTTCTCTAGTCTTGGATTACGGGGTCTCCAGTCTCGGGTACGGGGTCTCCAGTCTCGGGTACGGGGTCTCTAGTCTCTGGGTCTCGAGTCCCGGGTACGGGGTCTCTAGCCTCGGGGTCTTCAGTCTCGGGTACGGGGTCTCTAGTCTCGGGTACAGGGTCTCTAGTCTCGGGGGCGGGGTCTCTAGTCTCGGGGACGGGGTCTCTAGTCTCGGGGACGGGGTCTCCAGTCTCGGATTATGGGGTCTCTAGTCTCGGGTACGGGGTCTTCAGTCTCGGGTACGGGGTCTCTAGTCTCGGGGTCTCTAGTCCCGGGTACGGGGTCTCTAGCCTCGGGGTCTTCAGTCTCGGGTACGGGGTCCCTAGTCTCGGGTGCGGGGTCCCTAGTCTCGGGTACGTGGTCTCTAGTCTCGGGTACGTGGTCTCTAGTCTCGGGTACGGGGTCCCTAGTCTCGGGTACGTGGTCTCTAGTCTCGGGCACGGTTTCTCTAGTCTCGGATTACGGGGTCTCTAGTCTTGGGTTCGGGGTCTTCAGTCTCGGGTACGGGGTCTTCAGTCTCGGGTATGGGGTCTCTAGTCTCAGGAACGGGGTCCCTAGTCTCGGGAACGGGGTCCCTAGTTTCGGGAACGTGCTCTTCAGTCTCGGGTACGGGGTCTCTAGTCTCGGGTACGGGGTCTCTAGTCTCGGGTACGGGGTCTCTAGTCTCGGGTACGGGGTCTCTAGTCTCGGGTACGGGGTCTCTAGTCTCGGGTACGGGGTCTCTAGTCTCGGGTACGGGGTCTCTAGTCTCGGGTACGGGGTCTCTAGTCTCGGGTACGGGGTCTCTAGTCTCGGGTACGGGGTCTCTAGTCTCGGGTACGGGGTCTCTAGTCTCGGGTACGGGGTCTCTAGTCTCGGGTACGGGGTCTCTAGTCTCGGGTACGGGGTCTCTAGTCTCGGGTTCGGGGTCTCTAGTCTCGGGTACGGGGTCTCTAGTCTCGGGTACGGGGTCTCTAGTCTCGGGTACGGGGTCTCTAGTCTCGGGTACGGGGTCTCTAGTCTCGGGTACGGGGTCTCTAGTCTCGGGTACGGCGTCTCTAGTCTCGGGTACGGCGTCTCTAGTCTCGGGTACGGGGTCTCTAGTCTCGGGTACGGGGTCTCTAGTCTCGGGTACGGGGTCTCTAGTCTCGGGTACGGGGTCTCTAATCTCGGGTACGGGGTCTCTAATCTCGGGTACGGGGTCTCTAGTCTCGGGTACGGGGTCTCTAGTCTCGGGTACGGGGTCTCTAGTCTCGGGTACGGGGTCTCTAGTCTCGGGTACGGGGTCTCTAGTCTCGGGTACGGGGTCTCTAGTCTCGGGTACGGGGTCTCTAGTCTCGGGTACGGGGTCTCTAGTCTCGGGTACGGGGTCTCTAGTCTCGGGTACGGGGTCTCTAGTCTCGGGTACGGGGTCTCTAGTCTCGGGTACGGGGTCTCTAGTCTCGGGTACGGGGTCTCTAGTCTCGGGTACGGGGTCTCTAGTCTCGGGTACGGGGTCTCTAGTCTCGGGTACGGGGTCTCTAGTCTCGGGTACGGGGTCTCTAGTCTCGGGTACGGGGTCTCTAGTCTCGGGTACGGGGTCTCTAGTCTCGGGTACGGGGTCTCTAGTCTCGGGTACGGGGTCTCTAGTCTCGGGTACGGGGTCTCTAGTCTCGGGTACGGGGTCTCTAGTCTCGGGTACGGGGTCTCTAGTCTCGGGTACGGGGTCTCTAGTCTCGGCTACGGGGTCTCTAGTCTCGGCTACGGGGTCTCTAGTCTCGGCTACGGGGTCTCTAGTCTCGGCTACGGGGTCTCTAGTCTCGGCTACGGGGTCTCTAGTCTCGGCTACGGGGTCTCTAGTCTCGGCTACGGGGTCTCTAGTCTCGGGGTCTCGAGTCCCGGGTACGGGGTCTCTAGCCTCGGGGTCTCTAGTCTCGGGTACGGGGTCTCTAGTCTCGGGGTCCCTAGTCTCGGATTACGGGGTCCCTAGTCTCGTGTACGGGGTCTCTAGTCTCGGGTACGGGGTCTCTAGTCTCGGGTACGGGGTCTCTAGTCTCGGGTACGGGCTCTCTAGTCTCGGGTACGGGGTCTCTAGTCTCGGGTACGGGGTCTCTAGTCTCGGGTACGGGGTCTCTAGTCTCGGGTACGGGGTCTCTAGTCTCGGGTACGGGGTCTCTAGTCTCGGGTACGGGGTCTCTAGTCTCGGGTACGGGGTCTCTAGTCTCGGGTACGGGGTCTCTAGTCTCGGGTACGGGGTCTCTAGTCTCGGGTACGGGGTCTCTAGTCTCGGGTACGGGGTCTCTAGTCTCGGGTACGGGGTCTCTAGTCTCGGGTACGGGGTCTCTAGTCTCGGGTACGGGGTCTCTAGTCTCGGGTACGGGGTCTCTAGTCTCGGGTACGGGGTCTCTAGTCTCGGGGACGGGGTCTCTAGTCTCGGGGACGGGGTCTCTAGTCTCGGGGACGGGGTCTCTAGTCTCGGGGACGGGGTCTCTAGTCTCGGGGACGGGGTCTCTAGTCTCGGGGACGGGGTCTCTAGTCTCGGGGACGGGGTCTCTAGTCTCGGGGACGGGGTCTCAAGTCTCGGGGACGGGGTCTCTAGTCTCGGGGACGGGGTCTCTAGTCTCGGGGACGGGGTCTCCAGTCTCGGGGACGGGGTCTCCAGTCTCGGGGACGGGGTCTCCAGTCTCGGGGACGGGGTCTCCAGTCTCGGGGACGGGGTCTCCAGTCTCGGGCACGGGTTCTCCAGTCTTGGATTACGGGGTCTCTAGTCTCGGGTACGGGGTCTTCAGTCTCGGGTACGGGGTCTCTAGTCTCGGGGTCTCGAGTCCCGGGTACGGGGTCTCTAGCCTCGGGGTCTTCAGTCTCGGGTACGGGGTCTCTAGTCTCGGGTACGGGGTCTCTAGTCTCGTGGACGGGGTCTCTAGTCTCGGGTACGGGGTCTCTAGTCTCGGGTACGGGGTCTCTAGTCTCGGGTACGGGGTCTCTAGTCTCGGGTACGGGTCTCTAGTCTCGGGTACGGGGTCTCTAGTCTCGGGTACGGGGTCTCTAGTCTCGGGTACGGGGTCTCTAGTCTCGGGTACGGGGTCTCTAGTCTCGGGTACGGGGTCTCTAGTCTCGGATACGGGGTCTCTATTCTCGGGTACGGGGTCTCTATTCTCGGGTACGGGGTCCCTAGTCTCGGGCACGGGGTCTCTAGCCTCGGGGTCCCTAGTCTCGGATTACGGGGTCTCTAGTCTCGTGTACGGGGTCTCTAGTCTCGTGGACGGGGTCTCTAGTCTCGGGTACGGGGTCTCTAGTCTCGGGTACGGGGTCTCTAGTCTCGGGTACGGGGTCTCTAGTCTCGGGTACGGGGTCTCTAGTCTCGGGTACGGGTCTCTAGTCTCGGGTACGGGGTCTCTAGTCTCGGGTACGGGGTCTCTAGTCTCGGGTACGGGGTCTCTAGTCTCGGGTACGGGGTCTCTAGTCTCGGGTACGGGGTCTCTAGTCTCGGGTACGGGGTCTCTAGTCTCGGGTACGGGGTCTCTATTCTCGGGTACGGGGTCTCTATTCTCGGGTACGGGGTCCCTAGTCTCGGGCACGGGGTCCCTAGTCTCGGGCACGGGGTCCCTAGTCTCGGGCACGGGGTCCCTAGTCTCGGGCACGGGGTCCCTAGTCTCGGGCACGGGGTCCCTAGTCTCGGGCACGGGGTCCCTAGTCTCGGGCACGGGGTCCCTAGTCTCGGGCACGGGGTCCCTAGTCTCGGGCACGGGGTCCTTAGTCTCGGGCACGGGGTCCCTAGTCTCGGGTACGTGGTCTCTAGTCTCGGGCACGGTTTCTCTAGTCTCGGATTACGGGGTCTACAGTCTCGGGAACGGGGTCTCTAGTCTCGGGAACGGGGTCTCTAGTCTCGGGAACGGGGTCTCTAGTCTCGGGAACGGCGTCTCTAGTCTCGGGAACGGGGTCTCTAGTCTCGGGAACGGGGTCTCTAGTCTCGGGAACGATGTACCTAGTCTCGGGAACGGGGTCCCTAGTCTCGGGTACGTGCTCTTCAGACTCGGGTACGGGGTCTCTAGTCTCGGGTACGGGGTCTCTAGTGTCGGGTACGGGGTCTCTAGTGTCGGGTACGGGGTCTCTAGTGTCGGGTACGGGGTCTCTAGTGTCGGGTACGGGGTCTCTAGTGTCGGGTACGGGGTATCTAGTGTCGGGTACGGGGTCTCTAGTGTCGGGTACGGGGTCTCTAGTGTCGGGTACGGGGTCTCTAGTGTCGGGTACGGGGTCTCTAGTGTCGGGTACGGGGTCTCTAGTGTCGGGTACGGGGTCTCTAGTGTCGGGTACGGGGTCTCTAGTGTCGGGTACGGGGTCTCTAGTGTCGGGTACGGGGTCTCTAGTGTCGGGTACGGGGTCTCTAGTCTCGGGTACGGGGTCTCTAGTCTCGGGTACGGGGTCTCTAGTCTCGGGTACGGGGTCTCTAGTCTCGGGTACGGGGTCTCTAGTCTCGGGTACGGGGTCTCTAGTCTCGGGTACGGGGTCTCTAGTCTCGGGTACGGGGTCTCTAGTCTCGGGTACGGGGTCTCTAGTCTCGGGTACGGGGTCTCTAGTCTCGGGTACGGGGTCTCTAGTCTCGGGTACGGGGTCTCTAGTCTCGGGTACGGGGTCTCTAGTCTCGGGTACGGGGTCTCTAGTCTCGGGTACGGGGTCTCTAGTCTCGGGTACGGGGTCTCTAGTCTCGGGTACGGGGTCTCTAGTCTCGGGTACGGGGTCTCTAGTCTCGGGTACGGGGTCTCTAGTCTCGGGTACGGGGTCTCTAGTCTCGGGTACGGGGTCTCTAGTCTCGGGTACGGGGTCTCTAGTCTCGGGTACGGGGTCTCTAGTCTCGGGTACGGGGTCTCTAGTCTCGGGTACGGGGTCTCTAGTCTCGGGTACGGGGTCTCTAGTCTCGGGTACGGGGTCTCTAGTCTCTGGTACTGGGTCCCTAGTCTCGGGTTCTCTAGTTCCCGGGTACGGGGTCTCTAGTCTCTGGTACGGGGTCTCTAGTCTCGGGGACGGGGTCTCTAGTCTCGGGGACGGTGTCTCTAGTCTCGGGGACGGGGTCTCTAGTCTCGGGGAAGGGGTCTCTAGTCTCGGGGGCGGGGTCTCTAGTCTCGGGGGCGGGGTCTCTAGTCTCGGGGACGGGGTCTCCAGTCTCGGGCACGGGGTCTCCAGTCTCGGGCACGGGTTCTCCAGTCTCGGATTACGGGTTCTCCAGTCTCGGATTACGGGGTCTCCAGTCTCGGGTACGGGGTCTTCAGTCTCGGGTACGGGGTCTTCAGTCTCGGGTACGGGGTCTCTAGTCCCGGGTACGGGGTCTCTAGCCTCGGGGTCTTCATTCTCGGGTACGGGTTCTCTAGTCTTGGATTACGGGGTCTCTAGTCTCGGGTACGGGGTCTCCAGTCTCGGGTACGGGGTCTCTAGTCTCTGGGTCTCGAGTCCCGGGTACGGGGTCTCTAGCCTCGGGGTCTTCAGTCTCGGGTACGGGGTCTCTAGTCTCGGGTACAGGGTCTCTAGTCTCGGGGGCGGGGTCTCTAGTCTCGGGGACGGGGTCTCTAGTCTCGGGGACGGGGTCTCCAGTCTCGGATTATGGGGTCTCTAGTCTCGGGTACGGGGTCTTCAGTCTCGGGTACGGGGTCTCTAGTCTCGGGGTCTCTAGTCCCGGGTACGGGGTCTCTAGCCTCGGGGTCTTCAGTCTCGGGTACGGGGTCCCTAGTCTCGGGTACGGGGTCCCTAGTCTCGGGTGCGGGGTCCCTAGTCTCGGGTACGTGGTCTCTAGTCTCGGGTACGTGGTCTCTAGTCTCGGGTACGGGGTCCCTAGTCTCGGGTACGTGGTCTCTAGTCTCGGGCACGGTTTCTCTAGTCTCGGATTACGGGGTCTCTAGTCTTGGGTTCGGGGTCTTCAGTCTCGGGTACGGGGTCTTCAGTCTCGGGTATGGGGTCTCTAGTCTCAGGAACGGGGTCCCTAGTCTCGGGAACGGGGTCCCTAGTTTCGGGAACGTGCTCTTCAGTCTCGGGTACGGGGTCTCTAGTCTCGGGTACGGGGTCTCTAGTCTCGGGTACGGGGTCTCTAGTCTCGGGTACGGGGTCTCTAGTCTCGGGTACGGGGTCTCTAGTCTCGGGTACGGGGTCTCTAGTCTCGGGTACGGCGTCTCTAGTCTCGGGTACGGGGTCTCTAGTCTCGGGTACGGGGTCTCTAGTCTCGGGTACGGGGTCTCTAGTCTCGGGTACGGGGTCTCTAATCTCGGGTACGGGGTCTCTAGTCTCGGGTACGGGGTCTCTAGTCTCGGGTACGGGGTCTCTAGTCTCGGGTACGGGGTCTCTAGTCTCGGGTACGGGGTCTCTAGTCTCGGGTACGGGGTCTCTAGTCTCGGGTACGGGGTCTCTAGTCTCGGGTACGGGGTCTCTAGTCTCGGGTACGGGGTCTCTAGTCTCGGGTACGGGGTCTCTAGTCTCGGGTACGGGGTCTCTAGTCTCGGGTACGGGGTCTCTAGTCTCGGGTACGGGGTCTCTAGTCTCGGGTACGGGGTCTCTAGTCTCGGGTACGGGGTCTCTAGTCTCGGGTACGGGGTCTCTAGTCTCGGGTACGGGGTCTCTAGTCTCGGGTACGGGGTCTCTATTCTCGGGTACGGGGTCTCTATTCTCGGGTACGGGGTCTCTAGTCTCGGGTACGGGGTCTCTAGTCTCGGGTACGGGGTCTCTAGTCTCGGGTACGGGGTCTCTAGTCTCGGGTACGGGGTCTCTAGTCTCGGGTACGGGGTCTCTAGTCTCGGGTACGGGGTCTCTAGTCTCGGGTACGGGGTCTCTAGTCTCGGGTACGGGGTCTCTAGTCTCGGGTACGGGGTCTCTAGTCTCGGGTACGGGGTCTCTAGTCTCGGGTACGGGGTCTCTAGTCTCGGCTACGGGGTCCCTAGTCTCGGCTACGGGGTCTCTAGTCTCGGCTACGGGGTCTCTAGTCTCGGCTACGGGGTCTCTAGTCTCGGCTACGGGGTCTCTAGTCTCGGCTACGGGGTCTCTAGTCTCGGCTACGGGGTCTCTAGTCTCGGCTACGGGGTCTCTAGTCTCGGCTACGGGGTCTCTAGTCTCGGCTACGGGGTCTCTAGTCTCGGGTACGGGGTCTCTAGTCTCGGGTACGGGGTCTCTAGTCTCGGGTACGGGGTCTCTAGTCTCGGGTACGGGGTCTCTAGTCTCGGGTACGGGGTCTCTAGTCTCGGGTACGGGGTCTCTAGTCTCGGGTACGGGGTCTCTAGTCTCGGGTACGGGGTCTCTAGTCTCGGGTACGGGGTCTCTAGTCTCGGGTACGGGGTCTCTAGTCTCGGGGACGGGGTCTCTAGTCTCGGGGACGGGGTCTCTAGTCTCGGGGACGGGGTCTCTAGTCTCGGGGACGGGGTCTCTAGTCTCGGGGACGGGGTCTCTAGTCTCGGGGACGGGGTCTCTAGTCTCGGGGACGGGGTCTCTAGTCTCGGGGACGGGGTCTCTAGTCTCGGGGACGGGGTCTCTAGTCTCGGGGACGGGGTCTCTAGTCTCGGGGACGGGGTCTCTAGTCTCGGGGACGGGGTCTCAAGTCTCGGGGACGGGGTCTCTAGTCTCGGGGACGGGGTCTCTAGTCTCGGGGACGGGGTCTCCAGTCTCGGGGACGGGGTCTCCAGTCTCGGGCACGGGTTCTCCAGTCTTGGATTACGGGGTCTCTAGTCTCGGGTACGGGGTCTTCAGTCTCGGGTACGGGGTCTCTAGTCTCGGGGTCTCGAGTCCCGGGTACGGGGTCTCTAGCCTCGGGGTCTTCAGTCTCGGGTACGGGGTCTCTAGTCTCGGGTACGGGGTCTCTAGTCTCGGGGTCCCTAGTCTCGGATTACGGGGTCTC
This sequence comes from Scyliorhinus torazame, assembly GCF_047496885.1. Classification (NCBI taxonomy): domain Eukaryota; kingdom Metazoa; phylum Chordata; class Chondrichthyes; order Carcharhiniformes; family Scyliorhinidae; genus Scyliorhinus; species Scyliorhinus torazame. Next base: position 211,100,726 of record NC_092721.1, on the reverse strand, counting down.
TAGTCTCGTGTACGGGGTCTCTAGTCTCGTGGACGGGGTCTCTAGTCTCGGGTACGGGGTCTCTAGTCTCGGGTACGGGGTCTCTAGTCTCGGGTACGGGTCTCTAGTCTCGGGTACGGGGTCTCTAGTCTCGGGTACGGGGTCTCTAGTCTCGGGTACGGGGTCTCTAGTCTCGGGTACGGGGTCTCTAGTCTCGGGTACGGGGTCTCTAGTCTCGGGTACGGGGTCTCTAGTCTCGGGTACGGGGTCTCTATTCTCGGGTACGGGGTCTCTATTCTCGGTTACGGGGTCCCTAGTCTCGGGCACGGGGTCCCTAGTCTCGGGCACGGGGTCCCTAGTCTCGGGCACGGGGTCCCTAGTCTCGGGCACGGGGTCCCTAGTCTCGGGCACGGGGTCCCTAGTCTCGGGCACGGGGTCCCTAGTCTCGGGCACGGGGTCTCTAGTCTCGGGTACGGGGTCTCTAGTCTCGGGGACGGGGTCTCTAGTCTCGGGTACGGGGTCCCTAGTCTCGGGCACGGGGTCCCTAGTCTCGGGCACGGGGTCCCTAGTCTCGGGCACGGGGTCCCTAGTCTCGGGCACGGGGTCCTTAGTCTCGGGCACGGGGTCCCTAGTCTCGGGTACGTGGTCTCTAGTCTCGGGCACGGTTTCTCTAGTCTCGGATTACGGGGTCTACAGTCTCGGGAACGGGGTCTCTAGTCTCGGGAACGGGGTCTCTAGTCTCGGGAACGGGGTCTCTAGTCTCGGGAACGGCGTCTCTAGTCTCGGGAACGGGGTCTCTAGTCTCGGGAACGGGGTCTCTAGTCTCGGGAACGGGGTACCTAGTCTCGGGAACGGGGTCCCTAGTCTCGGGTACGTGCTCTTCAGACTCGGGTACGGGGTCTCTAGTCTCGGGTACGGGGTCTCTAGTGTCGGGTACGGGGTCTCTAGTGTCGGGTACGGGGTCTCTAGTGTCGGGTACGGGGTCTCTAGTGTCGGGTACGGGGTCTCTAGTGTCGGGTACGGGGTCTCTAGTGTCGGGTACGGGGTCTCTAGTGTCGGGTACGGGGTCTCTAGTGTCGGGTACGGGGTCTCTAGTGTCGGGTACGGGGTCTCTAGTGTCGGGTACGGGGTCTCTAGTGTCGGGTACGGGGTCTCTAGTGTCGGGTACGGGGTCTCTAGTGTCGGGTACGGGGTCTCTAGTGTCGGGTACGGGGTCTCTAGTCTCGGGTACGGGGTCTCTAGTCTCGGGTACGGGGTCTCTAGTCTCGGGTACGGGGTCTCTAGTCTCGGGTACGGGGTCTCTAGTCTCGGGTACGGGGTCTCTAGTCTCGGGTACGGGGTCTCTAGTCTCGGGTACGGGGTCTCTAGTCTCGGGTACGGGGTCTCTAGTCTCGGGTACGGGGTCTCTAGTCTCGGGTACGGGGTCTCTAGTCTCGGGTACGGGGTCTCTAGTCTCGGGTACGGGGTCTCTAGTCTCGGGTACGGGGTCTCTAGTCTCGGGTACGGGGTCTCTAGTCTCGGGTACGGGGTCTCTAGTCTCGGGTACGGGGTCTCTAGTCTCGGGTACGGGGTCTCTAGTCTCGGGTACGGGGTCTCTAGTCTCGGGTACGGGGTCTCTAGTCTCGGGTACGGGGTCTCTAGTCTCGGGTACGGGGTCTCTAGTCTCGGGTACGGGGTCTCTAGTCTCGGGTACGGGGTCTCTAGTCTCGGGTACGGGGTCTCTAGTCTCGGGTACGGGGTCTCTAGTCTCGGGTACGGGGTCTCTAGTCTCGGGTACGGGGTCTCTAGTCTCGGGTACGGGGTCTCTAGTCTCGGGTACGGGGTCTCTAGTCTCGGGTACGGGGTCTCTAGTCTCGGGTACGGGGTCTCTAGTCTCGGGTACGGGGTCTCTAGTCTCGGGTACGGGGTCTCTAGTCTCGGGTACGGGGTCTCTAGTCTCGGGTACGGGGTCTCTAGTCTCGGGTACGGGGTCTCTAGTCTCGGGTACGGGGTCTCTAGTCTCGGGTACGGGGTCTCTAGTCTCGGGTACGGGGTCTCTAGTCTCGGGTACGGGGTCTCTAGTCTCGGGTACGGGGTCTCTAGTCTCGGGTACGGGGTCTCTAGTCTCGGGTACGGGGTCTCTAGTCTCGGGTACGGGGTCTCTAGTCTCGGGTACGGGGTCTCTAGTCTCGGGTACGGGGTCTCTAGTCTCGGGTACGGGGTCTCTAGTCTCGGGTACGGGGTCTCTAGTCTCTGGTACGGGATCTCTAGTCTCGGGTACGGGGTCTCTAGTCTCGGGTACGGGGTCTCTAGTCTCGGGTACGGGGTCTCTAGTCTCGGGTACGGGGTCTCTAGTCTCGGGTACGGGGTCTCTAGTCTCGGGTACGGGGTCTCTAGTCTCGGGTACGGGGTCTCTAGTCTCGGGTACGGGGTCTCTAGTCTCGGGTACGGGGTCTCTAGTCTCGGGTACGGGGTCTCTAGTCTCGGGTACGGGGTCTCTAGTCTCGGGTACGGGGTCTCTAGTCTCGGGTACGGGGTCTCTAGTCTCGGGTACGGGGTCTCTAGTCTCGGGTACGGGGTCTCTAGTCTCGGGTACGGGGTCTCTTGTCTCGGGGACGGGGTCTCTAGTCTCGGGGACGGGGTCTCCAGTCTCGGGGACGGGGTCTCCAGTCTCGGGTACGGGGTCTCCAGTCTCGGGCACGGGTTCTCTAGTCTTGGATTACGGGGTCTCTAGTCTCGGGTACGGGGTCTTCAGTCTCGGGTACGGGGTCTCTAGTCTCGGGGTCTCGAGTCCCGGGTACGGGGTCTCTAGCCTCGGGGTCTCTAGTCTCGGGTACGGGGTCTCTAGTCTCGGGGTCCCTAGTCTCGGATTACGGGGTCCCTAGTCTCGTGTACGGGGTCTCTAGTCTCGTGTACGGGGTCTCTAGTCTCGGGTACGGGGTCTCTAGTCTCGGGTACGGGCTCTCTAGTCTCGGGTACGGGCTCTCTAGTCTCGGGTACGGGGTCTCTAGTCTCGGGTACGGGGTCTCTAGTCTCGGGTACGGGGTCTCTAGTCTCGGGTACGGGGTCTCTAGTCTCGGGTACGGGGTCTCTAGTCTCGGGTACGGGGTCTCTAGTCTCGGGTACGGGGTCTCTATTCTCGGGTACGGGGTCTCTATTCTCGGGTACGGGGTCTCTAGTCTCGGGTACGGGGTCTCTAGTCTCGGGTACGGGGTCTCTAGTCTCGGGTACGGGGTCTCTAGTCTCGGGTACGGGGTCTCTAGTCTCGGGTACGGGGTCTCTAGTCTCGGGTACGGGTTCTCTAGTCTCGGGTACGGGGTCTCTAGTCTCGGGTACGGGGTCTCTAGTCTCGGGTACGGGGTCTCTAGTCTCGGGTACGGGGTCTCTAGTCTCGGCTACGGGGTCTCTAGTCTCGGCTACGGGGTCTCTAGTCTCGGCTACGGGGTCTCTAGTCTCGGCTACGGGGTCTCTAGTCTCGGCTACGGGGTCTCTAGTCTCGGCTACGGGGTCTCTAGTCTCGGCTACGGGATCTCTAGTCTCGGCTACGGGGTCTCTAGTCTCGGCTACGGGGTCTCTAGTCTCGGGTACGGGGTCTCTAGTCTCGGGTACGGGGTCTCTAGTCTCGGGTACGGGGTCTCTAGTCTCGGGTACGGGGTCTCTAGTCTCGGGTACGGGGTCTCTAGTCTCGGGTACGGGGTCTCTAGTCTCGGGTACGGGGTCTCTAGTCTCGGGTACGGGGTCTCTAGTCTCGGGTACGGGGTCTCTAGTCTCGGGTACGGGGTCTCTAGTCTCGGGGACGGGGTCTCTAGTCTCGGGGACGGGGTCTCTAGTCTCGGGGACGGGGTCTCTAGTCTCGGGGACGGGGTCTCTAGTCTCGGGGACGGGGTCTCTAGTCTCGGGGACGGGGTCTCTAGTCTCGGGGACGGGGTCTCTAGTCTCGGGGACGGGGTCTCTAGTCTCGGGGACGGGGTCTCTAGTCTCGGGGACGGGGTCTCTAGTCTCGGGGACGGGGTCTCTAGTCTCGGGGACGGGGTCTCTAGTCTCGGGGACGGGGTCTCAAGTCTCGGGGACGGGGTCTCTAGTCTCGGGGACGGGGTCTCTAGTCTCGGGGACGGGGTCTCCAGTCTCGGGGACGGGGTCTCCAGTCTCGGGCACGGGTTCTCCAGTCTTGGATTACGGGGTCTCTAGTCTCGGGTACGGGGTCTTCAGTCTCGGGTACGGGGTCTCTAGTCTCGGGGTCTCGAGTCCCGGGTACGGGGTCTCTAGCCTCGGGGTCTTCAGTCTCGGGTACGGGGTCTCTAGTCTCGGGTACGGGGTCTCTAGTCTCGGGGTCCCTAGTCTCGGATTACGGGGTCTCTAGTCTCGTGTACGGGGTCTCTAGTCTCGTGGACGGGGTCTCTAGTCTCGGGTACGGGGTCTCTAGTCTCGGGTACGGGGTCTCTAGTCTCGGGTACGGGTCTCTAGTCTCGGGTACGGGGTCTCTAGTCTCGGGTACGGGGTCTCTAGTCTCGGGTACGGGGTCTCTAGTCTCGGGTACGGGGTCTCTAGTCTCGGGTACGGGGTCTCTAGTCTCGGGTACGGGGTCTCTATTCTCGGGTACGGGGTCTCTATTCTCGGTTACGGGGTCCCTAGTCTCGGGCACGGGGTCCCTAGTCTCGGGCACGGGGTCCCTAGTCTCGGGCACGGGGTCCCTAGTCTCGGGCACGGGGTCCCTAGTCTCGGGCACGGGGTCCCTAGTCTCGGGCACGGGGTCCCTAGTCTCGGGCACGGGGTCTCTAGTCTCGGGTACGGGGTCTCTAGTCTCGGGGACGGGGTCTCTAGTCTCGGGTACGGGGTCCCTAGTCTCGGGCACGGGGTCCCTAGTCTCGGGCACGGGGTCCCTAGTCTCGGGCACGGGGTCCCTAGTCTCGGGCACGGGGTCCTTAGTCTCGGGCACGGGGTCCCTAGTCTCGGGTACGTGGTCTCTAGTCTCGGGCACGGTTTCTCTAGTCTCGGATTACGGGGTCTACAGTCTCGGGAACGGGGTCTCTAGTCTCGGGAACGGGGTCTCTAGTCTCGGGAACGGGGTCTCTAGTCTCGGGAACGGCGTCTCTAGTCTCGGGAACGGGGTCTCTAGTCTCGGGAACGGGGTCTCTAGTCTCGGGAACGGGGTACCTAGTCTCGGGAACGGGGTCCCTAGTCTCGGGTACGTGCTCTTCAGACTCGGGTACGGGGTCTCTAGTCTCGGGTACGGGGTCTCTAGTGTCGGGTACGGGGTCTCTAGTGTCGGGTACGGGGTCTCTAGTGTCGGGTACGGGGTCTCTAGTGTCGGGTACGGGGTCTCTAGTGTCGGGTACGGGGTCTCTAGTGTCGGGTACGGGGTCTCTAGTGTCGGGTACGGGGTCTCTAGTGTCGGGTACGGGGTCTCTAGTGTCGGGTACGGGGTCTCTAGTGTCGGGTACGGGGTCTCTAGTGTCGGGTACGGGGTCTCTAGTGTCGGGTACGGGGTCTCTAGTGTCGGGTACGGGGTCTCTAGTGTCGGGTACGGGGTCTCTAGTGTCGGGTACGGGGTCTCTAGTGTCGGGTACGGGGTCTCTAGTCTCGGGTACGGGGTCTCTAGTCTCGGGTACGGGGTCTCTAGTCTCGGGTACGGGGTCTCTAGTCTCGGGTACGGGGTCTCTAGTCTCGGGTACGGGGTCTCTAGTCTCGGGTACGGGGTCTCTAGTCTCGGGTACGGGGTCTCTAGTCTCGGGTACGGGGTCTCTAGTCTCGGGTACGGGGTCTCTAGTCTCGGGTACGGGGTCTCTAGTCTCGGGTACGGGGTCTCTAGTCTCGGGTACGGGGTCTCTAGTCTCGGGTACGGGGTCTCTAGTCTCGGGTACGGGGTCTCTAGTCTCGGGTACGGGGTCTCTAGTCTCGGGTACGGGGTCTCTAGTCTCGGGTACGGGGTCTCTAGTCTCGGGTACGGGGTCTCTAGTCTCGGGTACGGGGTCTCTAGTCTCGGGTACGGGGTCTCTAGTCTCGGGTACGGGGTCTCTAGTCTCGGGTACGGGGTCTCTAGTCTCGGGTACGGGGTCTCTAGTCTCGGGTACGGGGTCTCTAGTCTCGGGTACGGGGTCTCTAGTCTCGGGTACGGGGTCTCTAGTCTCGGGTACGGGGTCTCTAGTCTCGGGTACGGGGTCTCTAGTCTCGGGTACGGGGTCTCTAGTCTCGGGTACGGGGTCTCTAGTCTCGGGTACGGGGTCTCTAGTCTCGGGTACGGGGTCTCTAGTCTCGGGTACGGGGTCTCTAGTCTCGGGTACGGGGTCTCTAGTCTCGGGTACGGGGTCTCTAGTCTCGGGTACGGGGTCTCTAGTCTCGGGTACGGGGTCTCTAGTCTCGGGTACGGGGTCTCTAGTCTCGGGTACGGGGTCTCTAGTCTCGGGTACGGGGTCTCTAGTCTCGGGTACGGGGTCTCTAGTCTCGGGTACGGGGTCTCTAGTCTCGGGTACGGGGTCTCTAGTCTCGGGTACGGGGTCTCTAGTCTCGGGTACGGGGTCTCTAGTCTCGGGTACGGGGTCTCTAGTCTCGGGTACGGGGTCTCTAGTCTCTGGTACGGGATCTCTAGTCTCGGGTACGGGGTCTCTAGTCTCGGGTACGGGGTCTCTAGTCTCGGGTACGGGGTCTCTAGTCTCGGGTACGGGGTCTCTAGTCTCGGGTACGGGGTCTCTAGTCTCGGGTACGGGGTCTCTAGTCTCGGGTACGGGGTCTCTAGTCTCGGGTACGGGGTCTCTAGTCTCGGGTACGGGGTCTCTAGTCTCGGGTACGGGGTCTCTAGTCTCGGGTACGGGGTCTCTAGTCTCGGGTACGGGGTCTCTAGTCTCGGGTACGGGGTCTCTAGTCTCGGGTACGGGGTCTCTAGTCTCGGGTACGGGGTCTCTAGTCTCGGGTACGGGGTCTCTTGTCTCGGGGACGGGGTCTCTAGTCTCGGGGACGGGGTCTCCAGTCTCGGGGACGGGGTCTCCAGTCTCGGGTACGGGGTCTCCAGTCTCGGGCACGGGTTCTCTAGTCTTGGATTACGGGGTCTCTAGTCTCGGGTACGGGGTCTCTAGTCTCGGGGTCTCGAGTCCCGGGTACGGGGTCTCTAGCCTCGGGGTCTCTAGTCTCGGGTACGGGGTCTCTAGTCTCGGGGTCCCTAGTCTCGGATTACGGGGTCCCTAGTCTCGTGTACGGGGTCTCTAGTCTCGTGTACGGGGTCTCTAGTCTCGGGTACGGGGTCTCTAGTCTCGGGTACGGGCTCTCTAGTCTCGGGTACGGGCTCTCTAGTCTCGGGTACGGGCTCTCTAGTCTCGGGTACGGGCTCTCTAGTCTCGGGTACGGGGTCTCGAGTCTCGGGTACGGGGTCTCTAGTCTCGGGTACGGGGTCTCTATTCTCGGGTACGGGGTCTCTATTCTCGGGTACGGGGTCTCTATTCTCGGGTACGGGGTCCCTATTCTCGGGTACGGGGTCCCTAGTCTCGGGCACGGGGTCCCTAGTCTCGGGCACGGGGTCTCTAGTCTCGGGCACGGGGTCCCTAGTCTCGGGCACGGGGTCCCTAGTCTCGGGCACGGGGTCCCTAGTCTCGGGCACGGGGTCCCTAGTCTCGGGCACGGGGTCCCTAGTCTCGGGCACGGGGTCCCTAGTCTCGGGCACGGGGTCCCTAGTCTCGGGCACGTGGTCTTCAGTCTCGGGCACGTGGTCTTCAGTCTCGGGCACGTGGTCTTCAGTCTCGGGCACGTGGTCTTCAGTCTCGGGCACGTGGTCTTCAGTCTCGGGCACGTGGTCTTCAGTCTCGGGTTCGGGTCTCGGGTACGGGGTCTCTAGTCTCGGGTACGGGGTCTCTAGTCTCGGGTTCGGGTCTCTAGTCTCGGGTATGGGGTCTCTAGTCTCGGGGTCTCTTGTCCCGGGTACGGGGTCTCTAGCCTCGGGGTCTTCAGTCTCGGGTACGGGGTCTCTAGTCTCAGGTACAGTGTCTCTAGTTTCGGGTATGGGGTCTCTAGTCTCGGCTACGGGGTCTCTAGTCTCGGGTACGGGGTCTCTAGTCTCGGGTACGGGGTCTCTAGTCTCGGGTACGGGGTCTCTAGTCTCGGGTACGGGGTCTCTAGTCTCGGGTACGGGGTCTCTAGTCTCGGGTACGGGGTCTCTAGTCTCGGGTACGGGGTCTCTAGTCTCGGGTACGGGGTCTCTAGTCTCGGGTACGGGGTCTCTAGTCTCGGGTACGGGGTCTCTAGTCTCGGGTACGGGGTCTCTAGTCTCGGGTACGGGGTCTCTAGTCTCGGGGACGGGGTCTCTAGTCTCGGGGACGGGGTCTCTAGTCTCGGGGACGGGGTCTCTAGTCTCGGGGACGGGGTCTCTAGTCTCGGGGACGGGGTCTCTAGTCTCGGGGACGGGGTCTCTAGTCTCGGGGACGGGGTCTCTAGTCTCGGGGACGGGGTCTCTAGTCTCGGGGACGGGGTCTCTAGTCTCGGGGACGGGGTCTCTAGTCTCGGGGACGGGGTCTCTAGTCTCGGGGACGGGGTCTCTAGTCTCGGGGACGGGGTCTCTAGTCTCGGGGACGGGGTCTCTAGTCTCGGGGACGGGGTCTCTAGTCTCGGGGACGGGGTCTCCAGTCTCGGGCACGGGTTCTCCAGTCTTGGATTACGGGGTCTCTAGTCTCGGGTACGGGGTCTTCAGTCTCGGGTACGGGGTCTCTAGTCTCGGGGTCTCGAGTCCCGGGTACGGGGTCTCTAGCCTCGGGGTCTTCAGTCTCGGGTACGGGGTCTCTAGTCTCGGGTACGGGGTCTCTAGTCTCGGGGTCCCTAGTCTCGGATTACGGGGTCTCTAGTCTCGTGTACGGGGTCTCTAGTCTCGTGGACGGGGTCTCTAGTCTCGGGTACGGGGTCTCTAGTCTCGGGTACGGGGTCTCTAGTCTCGGGTACGGGGTCTCTAGTCTCGGCTACGGGGTCTCTAGTCTCGGCTACGGGGTCTCTAGTCTCGGCTACGGGGTCTCTAGTCTCGGCTACGGGGTCTCTAGTCTCGGCTACGGGGTCTCTAGTCTCGGCTACGGGGTCTCTAGTCTCGGCTACGGGATCTCTAGTCTCGGCTACGGGGTCTCTAGTCTCGGCTACGGGGTCTCTAGTCTCGGGTACGGGGTCTCTAGTCTCGGGTACGGGGTCTCTAGTCTCGGGTACGGGGTCTCTAGTCTCGGGTACGGGGTCTCTAGTCTCGGGTACGGGGTCTCTAGTCTCGGGTACGGGGTCTCTAGTCTCGGGTACGGGGTCTCTAGTCTCGGGTACGGGGTCTCTAGTCTCGGGTACGGGGTCTCTAGTCTCGGGTACGGGGTCTCTAGTCTCGGGTACGGGGTCTCTAGTCTCGGGGACGGGGTCTCTAGTCTCGGGGACGGGGTCTCTAGTCTCGGGGACGGGGTCTCTAGTCTCGGGGACGGGGTCTCTAGTCTCGGGGACGGGGTCTCTAGTCTCGGGGACGGGGTCTCTAGTCTCGGGGACGGGGTCTCTAGTCTCGGGGACGGGGTCTCTAGTCTCGGGGACGGGGTCTCTAGTCTCGGGGACGGGGTCTCTAGTCTCGGGGACGGGGTCTCTAGTCTCGGGGACGGGGTCTCAAGTCTCGGGGACGGGGTCTCTAGTCTCGGGGACGGGGTCTCTAGTCTCGGGGACGGGGTCTCCAGTCTCGGGGACGGGGTCTCCAGTCTCGGGCACGGGTTCTCCAGTCTTGGATTACGGGGTCTCTAGTCTCGGGTACGGGGTCTTCAGTCTCGGGTACGGGGTCTCTAGTCTCGGGGTCTCGAGTCCCGGGTACGGGGTCTCTAGCCTCGGGGTCTTCAGTCTCGGGTACGGGGTCTCTAGTCTCGGGTACGGGGTCTCTAGTCTCGGGGTCCCTAGTCTCGGATTACGGGGTCTCTAGTCTCGTGTACGGGGTCTCTAGTCTCGTGGACGGGGTCTCTAGTCTCGGGTACGGGGTCTCTAGTCTCGGGTACGGGGTCTCTAGTCTCGGGTACGGGTCTCTAGTCTCGGGTACGGGGTCTCTAGTCTCGGGTACGGGGTCTCTAGTCTCGGGTACGGGGTCTCTAGTCTCGGGTACGGGGTCTCTAGTCTCGGGTACGGGGTCTCTAGTCTCGGGTACGGGGTCTCTAGTCTCGGGTACGGGGTCTCTATTCTCGGGTACGGGGTCTCTATTCTCGGTTACGGGGTCCCTAGTCTCGGGCACGGGGTCCCTAGTCTCGGGCACGGGGTCCCTAGTCTCGGGCACGGGGTCCCTAGTCTCGGGCACGGGGTCCCTAGTCTCGGGCACGGGGTCCCTAGTCTCGGGCACGGGGTCCCTAGTCTCGGGCACGGGGTCTCTAGTCTCGGGTACGGGGTCTCTAGTCTCGGGGACGGGGTCTCTAGTCTCGGGTACGGGGTCCCTAGTCTCGGGCACGGGGTCCCTAGTCTCGGGCACGGGGTCCCTAGTCTCGGGCACGGGGTCCCTAGTCTCGGGCACGGGGTCCTTAGTCTCGGGCACGGGGTCCCTAGTCTCGGGTACGTGGTCTCTAGTCTCGGGCACGGTTTCTCTAGTCTCGGATTACGGGGTCTACAGTCTCGGGAACGGGGTCTCTAGTCTCGGGAACGGGGTCTCTAGTCTCGGGAACGGGGTCTCTAGTCTCGGGAACGGCGTCTCTAGTCTCGGGAACGGGGTCTCTAGTCTCGGGAACGGGGTCTCTAGTCTCGGGAACGGGGTACCTAGTCTCGGGAACGGGGTCCCTAGTCTCGGGTACGTGCTCTTCAGACTCGGGTACGGGGTCTCTAGTCTCGGGTACGGGGTCTCTAGTGTCGGGTACGGGGTCTCTAGTGTCGGGTACGGGGTCTCTAGTGTCGGGTACGGGGTCTCTAGTGTCGGGTACGGGGTCTCTAGTGTCGGGTACGGGGTCTCTAGTGTCGGGTACGGGGTCTCTAGTGTCGGGTACGGGGTCTCTAGTGTCGGGTACGGGGTCTCTAGTGTCGGGTACGGGGTCTCTAGTGTCGGGTACGGGGTCTCTAGTGTCGGGTACGGGGTCTCTAGTGTCGGGTACGGGGTCTCTAGTGTCGGGTACGGGGTCTCTAGTGTCGGGTACGGGGTCTCTAGTCTCGGGTACGGGGTCTCTAGTCTCGGGTACGGGGTCTCTAGTCTCGGGTACGGGGTCTCTAGTCTCGGGTACGGGGTCTCTAGTCTCGGGTACGGGGTCTCTAGTCTCGGGTACGGGGTCTCTAGTCTCGGGTACGGGGTCTCTAGTCTCGGGTACGGGGTCTCTAGTCTCGGGTACGGGGTCTCTAGTCTCGGGTACGGGGTCTCTAGTCTCGGGTACGGGGTCTCTAGTCTCGGGTACGGGGTCTCTAGTCTCGGGTACGGGGTCTCTAGTCTCGGGTACGGGGTCTCTAGTCTCGGGTACGGGGTCTCTAGTCTCGGGTACGGGGTCTCTAGTCTCGGGTACGGGGTCTCTAGTCTCGGGTACGGGGTCTCTAGTCTCGGGTACGGGGTCTCTAGTCTCGGGTACGGGGTCTCTAGTCTCGGGTACGGGGTCTCTAGTCTCGGGTACGGGGTCTCTAGTCTCGGGTACGGGGTCTCTAGTCTCGGGTACGGGGTCTCTAGTCTCGGGTACGGGGTCTCTAGTCTCGGGTACGGGGTCTCTAGTCTCGGGTACGGGGTCTCTAGTCTCGGGTACGGGGTCTCTAGTCTCGGGTACGGGGTCTCTAGTCTCGGGTACGGGGTCTCTAGTCTCGGGTACGGGGTCTCTAGTCTCGGGTACGGGGTCTCTAGTCTCGGGTACGGGGTCTCTAGTCTCGGGTACGGGGTCTCTAGTCTCGGGTACGGGGTCTCTAGTCTCGGGTACGGGGTCTCTAGTCTCGGGTACGGGGTCTCTAGTCTCGGGTACGGGGTCTCTAGTCTCGGGTACGGGGTCTCTAGTCTCGGGTACGGGGTCTCTAGTCTCGGGTACGGGGTCTCTAGTCTCGGGTACGGGGTCTCTAGTCTCGGGTACGGGGTCTCTAGTCTCGGGTACGGGGTCTCTAGTCTCGGGTACGGGGTCTCTAGTCTCGGGTACGGGGTCTCTAGTCTCGGGTACGGGGTCTCTAGTCTCGGGTACGGGGTCTCTAGTCTCGGGTACGGGGTCTCTAGTCTCTGGTACGGGATCTCTAGTCTCGGGTACGGGGTCTCTAGTCTCGGGTACGGGGTCTCTAGTCTCGGGTACGGGGTCTCTAGTCTCGGGTACGGGGTCTCTAGTCTCGGGTACGGGGTCTCTAGTCTCGGGTACGGGGTCTCTAGTCTCGGGTACGGGGTCTCTAGTCTCGGGTACGGGGTCTCTAGTCTCGGGTACGGGGTCTCTAGTCTCGGGTACGGGGTCTCTAGTCTCGGGTACGGGGTCTCTAGTCTCGGGTACGGGGTCTCTAGTCTCGGGTACGGGGTCTCTAGTCTCGGGTACGGGGTCTCTAGTCTCGGGTACGGGGTCTCTTGTCTCGGGGACGGGGTCTCTAGTCTCGGGGACGGGGTCTCCAGTCTCGGGGACGGGGTCTCCAGTCTCGGGTACGGGGTCTCCAGTCTCGGGCACGGGTTCTCTAGTCTTGGATTACGGGGTCTCTAGTCTCGGGTACGGGGTCTTCAGTCTCGGGTACGGGGTCTCTAGTCTCGGGGTCTCGAGTCCCGGGTACGGGGTCTCTAGCCTCGGGGTCTCTAGTCTCGGGTACGGGGTCTCTAGTCTCGGGGTCCCTAGTCTCGGATTACGGGGTCCCTAGTCTCGTGTACGGGGTCTCTAGTCTCGTGTACGGGGTCTCTAGTCTCGGGTACGGGGTCTCTAGTCTCGGGTACGGGCTCTCTAGTCTCGGGTACGGGCTCTCTAGTCTCGGGTACGGGCTCTCTAGTCTCGGGTACGGGCTCTCTAGTCTCGGGTACGGGGTCTCGAGTCTCGGGTACGGGGTCTCTAGTCTCGGGTACGGGGTCTCTATTCTCGGGTACGGGGTCTCTATTCTCGGGTACGGGGTCTCTATTCTCGGGTACGGGGTCCCTATTCTCGGGTACGGGGTCCCTAGTCTCGGGCACGGGGTCCCTAGTCTCGGGCACGGGGTCTCTAGTCTCGGGCACGGGGTCCCTAGTCTCGGGCACGGGGTCCCTAGTCTCGGGCACGGGGTCCCTAGTCTCGGGCACGGGGTCCCTAGTCTCGGGCACGGGGTCCCTAGTCTCGGGCACGGGGTCCCTAGTCTCGGGCACGGGGTCCCTAGTCTCGGGCACGTGGTCTTCAGTCTCGGGCACGTGGTCTTCAGTCTCGGGCACGTGGTCTTCAGTCTCGGGCACGTGGTCTTCAGTCTCGGGCACGTGGTCTTCAGTCTCGGGCACGTGGTCTTCAGTCTCGGGTTCGGGTCTCGGGTACGGGGTCTCTAGTCTCGGGTACGGGGTCTCTAGTCTCGGGTTCGGGTCTCTAGTCTCGGGTATGGGGTCTCTAGTCTCGGGGTCTCTTGTCCCGGGTACGGGGTCTCTAGCCTCGGGGTCTTCAGTCTCGGGTACGGGGTCTCTAGTCTCAGGTACAGTGTCTCTAGTTTCGGGTATGGGGTCTCTAGTCTCGGCTACGGGGTCTCTAGTCTCGGGTACGGGGTCTCTAGTCTCGGGTACGGGGTCTCTAGTCTCGGGTACGGGGTCTCTAGTCTCGGGTACGGGGTCTCTAGTCTCGGGTACGGGGTCTCTAGTCTCGGGTACGGGGTCTCTAGTCTCGGGTACGGGGTCTCTAGTCTCGGGTACGGGGTCTCTAGTCTCGGGTACGGGGTCTCTAGTCTCGGGTACGGGGTCTCTAGTCTCGGGTACGGGGTCTCTAGTCTCGGGGACGGGGTCTCTAGTCTCGGGGACGGGGTCTCTAGTCTCGGGGACGGGGTCTCTAGTCTCGGGGACGGGGTCTCTAGTCTCGGGGACGGGGTCTCTAGTCTCGGGGACGGGGTCTCTAGTCTCGGGGACGGGGTCTCTAGTCTCGGGGACGGGGTCTCTAGTCTCGGGGACGGGGTCTCTAGTCTCGGGGACGGGGTCTCTAGTCTCGGGGACGGGGTCTCTAGTCTCGGGGACGGGGTCTCTAGTCTCGGGGACGGGGTCTCTAGTCTCGGGGACGGGGTCTCTAGTCTCGGGGACGGGGTCTCTAGTCTCGGGGACGGGGTCTCCAGTCTCGGGCACGGGTTCTCCAGTCTTGGATTACGGGGTCTCTAGTCTCGGGTACGGGGTCTTCAGTCTCGGGTACGGGGTCTCTAGTCTCGGGGTCTCGAGTCCCGGGTACGGGGTCTCTAGCCTCGGGGTCTTCAGTCTCGGGTACGGGGTCTCTAGTCTCGGGTACGGGGTCTCTAGTCTCGGGGTCCCTAGTCTCGGATTACGGGGTCTCTAGTCTCGTGTACGGGGTCTCTAGTCTCGTGGACGGGGTCTCTAGTCTCGGGTACGGGGTCTCTAGTCTCGGGTACGGGGTCTCTAGTCTCGGGTACGGGGTCTCTAGTCTCGGGTACGGGGTCTCTAGTCTCGGGTACGGGGTCTCTAGTCTCGGGTACGGGGTCTCTAGTCTCGGGTACGGGGTCTCTAGTCTCGGGTACGGGGTCTCTAGTATCGGGTACGGGGTCTCTAGTCTCGGGTACGGGGTCTCTAGTCTCGGGTACGGGGTCTCTAGTCTCGGGTACGGGGTCTCTAGTCTCGGGTACGGGGTCTCTAGTCTCGGGTACGGGGTCTCTAGTCTCGGGTACGGGGTCTCTATTCTCGGGTACGGGGTCTCTATTCTCGGGTACGGGGTCCCTAGTCTCGGGCACGGGGTCCCTAGTCTCGGGCACGGGGTCCCTAGTCTCGGGCACGGGGTCCCTAGTCTCGGGCACGGGGTCCCTAGTCTCGGGCACGGGGTCCCTAGTCTCGGGCACGGGGTCCCTAGTCTCGGGCACGGGGTCCCTAGTCTCGGGCACGGGGTCCCTAGTCTCGGGCACGGGGTCCCTAGTCTCGGGCACGGGGTCCCTAGTCTCGGGCACGGGGTCCCTAGTCTCGGGCACGGGGTCCCTAGTCTCGGGCACGGGGTCCTTAGTCTCGGGCACGGGGTCCCTAGTCTCGGGTACGTGGTCTCTAGTCTCGGGCACGGTTTCTCTAGTCTCGGATTACGGGGTCTTCAGTCTCGGGTACGGGGTCTTCAGTCTCGGGAACGGGGTCTCTAGTCTCGGGAACGGGGTCTCTAGTCTCGGGAACGGGGTCTCTAGTCTCGGGAACGGGGTCTCTAGTCTCGGGAACGGGGTACCTAGTCTCGGGAACGGGGTCCCTAGTCTCGGGTACGTGCTCTTCAGACTCGGGTACGGGGTCTCTAGTCTCGGGTACGGGGTCTCTAGTGTCGGGTACGGGGTCTCTAGTGTCGGGTACGGGGTCTCTAGTGTCGGGTACGGGGTCTCTAGTGTCGGGTACGGGGTCTCTAGTGTCGGGTACGGGGTCTCTAGTGTCGGGTACGGGGTCTCTAGTGTCGGGTACGGGGTCTCTAGTGTCGGGTACGGGGTCTCTAGTGTCGGGTACGGGGTCTCTAGTCTCGGGTACGGGGTCTCTAGTGTCGGGTACGGGGTCTCTAGTCTCGGGTACGGGGTCTCTAGTCTCGGGTACGGGGTCTCTAGTCTCGGGTACGGGGTCTCTAGTCTCGGGTACGGGGTCTCTAGTCTCGGGTACGGGGTCTCTAGTCTCGGGTACGGGGTCTCTAGTCTCGGGTACGGGGTCTCTAGTCTCGGGTACGGGGTCTCTAGTCTCGGGTACGGGGTCTCTAGTCTCGGGTACGGGGTCTCTAGTCTCGGGTACGGGGTCTCTAGTCTCGGGTACGGGGTCTCTAGTCTCGGGTACGGGGTCTCTAGTCTCGGGTACGGGGTCTCTAGTCTCGGGTACGGGGTCTCTAGTCTCGGGTACGGGGTCTCTAGTCTCGGGTACGGGGTCTCTAGTCTCGGGTACGGGGTCTCTAGTCTCGGGTACGGGGTCTCTAGTCTCGGGTACGGGGTCTCTAGTCTCGGGTACGGGGTCTCTAGTCTCGGGTACGGGGTCTCTAGTCTCGGGTACGGGGTCTCTAGTCTCGGGTACGGGGTCTCTAGTCTCGGGTACGGGGTCTCTAGTCTCGGGTACGGGGTCTCTAGTCTCGGGTACGGGGTCTCTAGTCTCGGGTACGGGGTCTCTAGTCTCGGGTACGGGGTCTCTAGTCTCGGGTACGGGGTCTCTAGTCTCGGGTACGGGGTCTCTAGTCTCGGGTACGGGGTCTCTAGTCTCGGGTACGGGGTCTCTAGTCTCGGGTACGGGGTCTCTAGTCTCGGGTACGGGGTCTCTAGTCTCGGGTACGGGGTCTCTAGTCTCGGGTACGGGGTCTCTAGTCTCGGGTACGGGGTCTCTAGTCTCGGGTACGGGGTCTCTAGTCTCGGGTACGGGGTCTCTAGTCTCGGGTACGGGGTCTCTAGTCTCGGGTACGGGGTCTCTAGTCTCGGGTACGGGGTCTCTAGTCTCGGGTACGGGGTCTCTAGTCTCGGGTACGGGGTCTCTAGTCTCGGGTACGGGGTCTCTAGTCTCGGGTACGGGGTCTCTAGTCTCGGGTACGGGGTCTCTAGTCTCGGGTACGGGGTCTCTAGTCTCGGGTACGGGGTCTCTAGTCTCGGGTACGGGGTCTCTAGTCTCGGGTACGGGGTCTCTAGTCTCTGGTACGGGATCTCTAGTCTCTGGTACGGGGTCTCTAGTCTCGGGTACGGGGTCTCTAGTCTCGGGTACGGGGTCTCTAGTCTCGGGTACGGGGTCTCTAGTCTCGGGTACGGGGTCTCTAGTCTCGGGTACGGGGTCTCTAGTCTCGGGTACGGGGTCTCTAGTCTCGGGTACGGGGTCTCTAGTCTCGGGTACGGGGTCTCTAGTCTCGGGTACGGGGTCTCTAGTCTCGGGTACGGGGTCTCTAGTCTCGGGGACGGGGTCTCTAGTCTCGGGGACGGGGTCTCTTGTCTCGGGGACGGGGTCTCTAGTCTCGGGGACGGGGTCTCTAGTCTCGGGTACGGGGTCTCCAGTCTCGGGCACGGGTTCTCTAGTCTTGGATTACGGGGTCTCTAGTCTCGGGTACGGGGTCTTCAGTCTCGGGTACGGGGTCTCTAGTCTCGGGGTCTCGAGTCCCGGGTACGGGGTCTCTAGCCTCGGGGTCTCTAGTCTCGGGTACGGGGTCTCTAGTCTCGGGGTCCCTAGTCTCGGATTACGGGGTCCCTAGTCTCGTGTACGGGGTCTCTAGTCTCGTGTACGGGGTCTCTAGTCTCGTGTACGGGGTCTCTAGTCTCGGGTACGGGCTCTCTAGTCTCGGGTACGGGCTCTCTAGTCTCGGGTACGGGCTCTCTAGTCTCGGGTACGGGGTCTCGAGTCTCGGGTACGGGGTCTCTAGTCTCGGGTACGGGGTCTCTATTCTCGGGTACGGGGTCTCTATTCTCGGGTACGGGGTCTCTATTCTCGGGTACGGGGTCCCTAGTCTCGGGTACGGGGTCCCTAGTCTCGGGCACGGGGTCCCTAGTCTCGGGCACGGGGTCCCTAGTCTCGGGCACGGGGTCCCTAGTCTCGGGCACGTGGTCTTCAGTCTCGGGCACGTGGTCTTCAGTCTCGGGCACGTGGTCTTCAGTCTCGGGCACGTGGTCTTCAGTCTCGGGCACGTGGTCTTCAGTCTCGGGCACGTGGTCTTCAGTCTCGGGCACGTGGTCTTCAGTCTCGGGCACGTGGTCTTCAGTCTCGGGCACGTGGTCTTCAGTCTCGGGTTCGGGTCTCGGGTACGGGGTCTCTAGTCTCGGGTACGGGGTCTCTAGTCTCGGGTTCGGGTCTCTAGTCTCGGGTATGGGGTCTCTAGTCTCGGGGTCTCTTGTCCCGGGTACGGGGTCTCTAGCCTCGGGGTCTTCAGTCTCGGGTACGGGGTCTCTAGTCTCAGGTACAGTGTCTCTAGTTTCGGGTATGGGGTCTCTAGTCTAGGGTACGGGATCTCTAGCCTCGGGTACGGGGTCTCTAGTCTCGGGTACGGGGTCTCTAGTCTCGGGTACGGGGTCTCTAGTCTCGGGTACGGGGTCTCTAGTCTCGGGTACGGGGTCTTTAGTCTCTGGTACTGGGTCCCTAGTCTCGGGTTCTCTAGTTCCCGGGTACGGGGTCTCTAGTCTCTGGTACGGGGTCTCTAGTCTCGGGGACGGGGTCTTCAGTCTCGGGTACGGGGTCTCTCGTCTCGGGGTCTCGAGTCCCGGGTACGGGGTCTCTAGCCTCGGGGTCTCTAGTCTCGGGTACGGGGTCTCTAGTCTCGGGGTCCCTAGTCTCGGATTACGGGGTCCCTAGTCTCGTGTACGGGGTCTCTAGTCTCGTGTACGGGGTCTCTAGTCTCGGGTACGGGGTCTCTAGTCTCGGGTACGGGCTCTCTAGTCTCGGGTACGGGCTCTCTAGTCTCGGGTACGGGCTCTCTAGTCTCGGGTACGGGGTCTCGAGTCTCGGGTACGGGGTCTCTAGTCTCGGGTACGGGGTCTCTATTCTCGGGTACGGGGTCTCTATTCTCGGGTACGGGGTCTCTATTCTCGGGTACGGGGTCCCTATTCTCGGGTACGGGGTCCCTAGTCTCGGGCACGGGGTCCCTAGTCTCGGGCACGGGGTCTCTAGTCTCGGGCACGGGGTCCCTAGTCTCGGGCACGGGGTCCCTAGTCTCGGGCACGGGGTCCCTAGTCTCGGGCACGGGGTCCCTAGTCTCGGGCACGGGGTCCCTAGTCTCGGGCACGGGGTCCCTAGTCTCGGGCACGGGGTCCCTAGTCTCGGGCACGTGGTCTTCAGTCTCGGGCACGTGGTCTTCAGTCTCGGGCACGTGGTCTTCAGTCTCGGGCACGTGGTCTTCAGTCTCGGGCACGTGGTCTTCAGTCTCGGGTTCGGGTCTCGGGTACGGGGTCTCTAGTCTCGGGTACGGGGTCTCTAGTCTCGGGTTCGGGTCTCTAGTCTCGGGTATGGGGTCTCTAGTCTCGGGGTCTCTTGTCCCGGGTACGGGGTCTCTAGCCTCGGGGTCTTCAGTCTCGGGTACGGGGTCTCTAGTCTCAGGTACAGTGTCTCTAGTTTCGGGTATGGGGTCTCTAGTCTCGGCTACGGGGTCTCTAGTCTCGGGTACGGGGTCTCTAGTCTCGGGTACGGGGTCTCTAGTCTCGGGTACGGGGTCTCTAGTCTCGGGTACGGGGTCTCTAGTCTCGGGTACGGGGTCTCTAGTCTCGGGTACGGGGTCTCTAGTCTCGGGTACGGGGTCTCTAGTCTCGGGTACGGGGTCTCTAGTCTCGGGTACGGGGTCTCTAGTCTCGGGTACGGGGTCTCTAGTCTCGGGTACGGGGTCTCTAGTCTCGGGTACGGGGTCTCTAGTCTCGGGTACGGGGTCTCTAGTCTCGGGTACGGGGTCTCTAGTCTCGGGTACGGGGTCTCTAGTCTCGGGTACGGGGTCTCTAGTCTCGGGTACGGGGTCTCTAGTCTCGGGTACGGGGTCTCTAGTCTCGGGTACGGGGTCTCTAGTCTCGGGGACGGGGTCTCTAGTCTCGGGGACGGGGTCTCTAGTCTCGGGGACGGGGTCTCTAGTCTCGGGGACGGGGTCTCTAGTCTCGGGGACGGGGTCTCTAGTCTCGGGGACGGGGTCTCTAGTCTCGGGGACGGGGTCTCTAGTCTCGGGGACGGGGTCTCTAGTCTCGGGGACGGGGTCTCTAGTCTCGGGGACGGGGTCTCTAGTCTCGGGGACGGGGTCTCTAGTCTCGGGGACGGGGTCTCTAGTCTCGGGGACGGGGTCTCTAGTCTCGGGGACGGGGTCTCTAGTCTCGGGGACGGGGTCTCCAGTCTCGGGCACGGGTTCTCCAGTCTTGGATTACGGGGTCTCTAGTCTCGGGTACGGGGTCTTCAGTCTCGGGTACGGGGTCTCTAGTCTCGGGGTCTCGAGTCCCGGGTACGGGGTCTCTAGCCTCGGGGTCTTCAGTCTCGGGTACGGGGTCTCTAGTCTCGGGTACGGGGTCTCTAGTCTCGGGGTCCCTAGTCTCGGATTACGGGGTCTCTAGTCTCGTGTACGGGGTCTCTAGTCTCGTGGACGGGGTCTCTAGTCTCGGGTACGGGGTCTCTAGTCTCGGGTACGGGGTCTCTAGTCTCGGGTACGGGGTCTCTAGTCTCGGGTACGGGGTCTCTAGTCTCGGGTACGGGGTCTCTAGTCTCGGGTACGGGGTCTCTAGTCTCGGGTACGGGGTCTCTAGTCTCGGGTACGGGGTCTCTAGTCTCGGGTACGGGGTCTCTAGTCTCGGGTACGGGGTCTCTAGTCTCGGGTACGGGGTCTCTAGTCTCGGGTACGGGGTCTCTAGTCTCGGGTACGGGGTCTCTATTCTCGGGTACGGGGTCTCTATTCTCGGGTACGGGGTCCCTAGTCTCGGGCACGGGGTCCCTAGTCTCGGGCACGGGGTCCCTAGTCTCGGGCACGGGGTCCCTAGTCTCGGGCACGGGGTCCCTAGTCTCGGGCACGGGGTCCCTAGTCTCGGGCACGGGGTCCCTAGTCTCGGGCACGGGGTCCCTAGTCTCGGGCACGGGGTCCCTAGTCTCGGGCACGGGGTCCCTAGTCTCGGGCACGGGGTCCCTAGTCTCGGGCACGGGGTCCCTAGTCTCGGGCACGGGGTCCCTAGTCTCGGGCACGGGGTCCCTAGTCTCGGGCACGGGGTCCCTAGTCTCGGGCACGGGGTCCCTAGTCTCGGGCACGGGGTCCTTAGTCTCGGGCACGGGGTCCCTAGTCTCGGGTACGTGGTCTCTAGTCTCGGGCACGGTTTCTCTAGTCTCGGATTACGGGGTCTTCAGTCTCGGGTACGGGGTCTTCAGTCTCGGGAACGGGGTCTCTAGTCTCGGGAACGGGGTCTCTAGTCTCGGGAACGGGGTCTCTAGTCTCGGGAACGGGGTCTCTAGTCTCGGGAACGGGGTACCTAGTCTCGGGAACGGGGTCCCTAGTCTCGGGTACGTGCTCTTCAGACTCGGGTACGGGGTCTCTAGTCTCGGGTACGGGGTCTCTAGTGTCGGGTACGGGGTCTCTAGTGTCGGGTACGGGGTCTCTAGTGTCGGGTACGGGGTCTCTAGTGTCGGGTACGGGGTCTCTAGTGTCGGGTACGGGGTCTCTAGTGTCGGGTACGGGGTCTCTAGTGTCGGGTACGGGGTCTCTAGTGTCGGGTACGGGGTCTCTAGTCTCGGGTACGGGGTCTCTAGTGTCGGGTACGGGGTCTCTAGTGTCAGGTACGGGGTCTCTAGTCTCGGGTACGGGGTCTCTAGTCTCGGGTACGGGGTCTCTAGTCTCGGGTACGGGGTCTCTAGTCTCGGGTACGGGGTCTCTAGTCTCGGGTACGGGGTCTCTAGTCTCGGGTACGGGGTCTCTAGTCTCGGGTACGGGGTCTCTAGTCTCGGGTACGGGGTCTCTAGTCTCGGGTACGGGGTCTCTAGTCTCGGGTACGGGGTCTCTAGTCTCGGGTACGGGGTCTCTAGTCTCGGGTACGGGGTCTCTAGTCTCGGGTACGGGGTCTCTAGTCTCGGGTACGGGGTCTCTAGTCTCGGGTACGGGGTCTCTAGTCTCGGGTACGGGGTCTCTAGTCTCGGGTACGGGGTCTCTAGTCTCGGGTACGGGGTCTCTAGTCTCGGGTACGGGGTCTCTAGTCTCGGGTACGGGGTCTCTAGTCTCGGGTACGGGGTCTCTAGTCTCGGGTAAGGGGTCTCTAGTCTCGGGTACGGGGTCTCTAGTCTCGGGTACGGGGTCTCTAGTCTCGGGTACGGGGTCTCTAGTCTCGGGTACGGGGTCTCTAGTCTCGGGTACGGGGTCTCTAGTCTCGGGTACGGGGTCTCTAGTCTCGGGTACGGGGTCTCTAGTCTCGGGTACGGGGTCTCTAGTCTCGGGTACGGGGTCTCTAGTCTCGGGTACGGGGTCTCTAGTCTCGGGTACGGGGTCTCTAGTCTCGGGTACGGGGTCTCTAGTCTCGGGTACGGGGTCTCTAGTCTCGGGTACGGGGTCTCTAGTCTCGGGTACGGGGTCTCTAGTCTCGGGTACGGGGTCTCTAGTCTCGGGTACGGGGTCTCTAGTCTCGGGTACGGGGTCTCTAGTCTCGGGTACGGGGTCTCTAGTCTCGGGTACGGGGTCTCTAGTCTCGGGTACGGGGTCTCTAGTCTCTGGTACGGGATCTCTAGTCTCTGGTACGGGGTCTCTAGTCTCGGGTACGGGGTCTCTAGTCTCGGGTACGGGGTCTCTAGTCTCGGGTACGGGGTCTCTAGTCTCGGGTACGGGGTCTCTAGTCTCGGGTACGGGGTCTCTAGTCTCGGGTACGGGGTCTCTAGTCTCGGGTACGGGGTCTCTAGTCTCGGGTACGGGGTCTCTAGTCTCGGGTACGGGGTCTCTAGTCTCGGGTACGGGGTCTCTAGTCTCGGGTACGGGGTCTCTTGTCTCGGGGACGGGGTCTCTAGTCTCGGGGACGGGGTCTCTAGTCTCGGGTACGGGGTCTCCAGTCTCGGGCACGGGTTCTCTAGTCTTGGATTACGGGGTCTCTAGTCTCGGGTACGGGGTCTTCAGTCTCGGGTACGGGGTCTCTAGTCTCGGGGTCTCGAGTCCCGGGTACGGGGTCTCTAGCCTCGGGGTCTCTAGTCTCGGGTACGGGGTCTCTAGTCTCGGGGTCCCTAGTCTCGGATTACGGGGTCCCTAGTCTCGTGTACGGGGTCTCTAGTCTCGTGTACGGGGTCTCTAGTCTCGTGTACGGGGTCTCTAGTCTCGTGTACGGGGTCTCTAGTCTCGGGTACGGGCTCTCTAGTCTCGGGTACGGGCTCTCTAGTCTCGGGTACGGGCTCTCTAGTCTCGGGTACGGGGTCTCGAGTCTCGGGTACGGGGTCTCTAGTCTCGGGTACGGGGTCTCTATTCTCGGGTACGGGGTCTCTATTCTCGGGTACGGGGTCTCTATTCTCGGGTACGGGGTCTCTATTCTCGGGTACGGGGTCCCTAGTCTCGGGTACGGGGTCCCTAGTCTCGGGCACGGGGTCCCTAGTCTCGGGCACGGGGTCCCTAGTCTCGGGCACGGGGTCCCTAGTCTCGGGCACGGGGTCCCTAGTCTCGGGCACGTGGTCTTCAGTCTCGGGCACGTGGTCTTCAGTCTCGGGCACGTGGTCTTCAGTCTCGGGCACGTGGTCTTCAGTCTCGGGCACGTGGTCTTCAGTCTCGGGCACGTGGTCTTCAGTCTCGGGCACGTGGTCTTCAGTCTCGGGCACGTGGTCTTCAGTCTCGGGCACGTGGTCTTCAGTCTCGGGCACGTGGTCTTCAGTCTCGGGTTCGGGTCTCGGGTACGGGGTCTCTAGTCTCGGGTACGGGGTCTCTAGTCTCGGGTTCGGGTCTCTAGTCTCGGGTATGGGGTCTCTAGTCTCGGGGTCTCTTGTCCCGGGTACGGGGTCTCTAGCCTCGGGGTCTTCAGTCTCGGGTACGGGGTCTCTAGTCTCAGGTACAGTGTCTCTAGTTTCGGGTATGGGGTCTCTAGTCTAGGGTACGGGATCTCTAGCCTCGGGTACGGGGTCTCTAGTCTCGGGTACGGGGTCTCTAGTCTCGGGTACGGGGTCTCTAGTCTCGGGTACGGGGTCTCTAGTCTCGGGTACGGGGTCTTTAGTCTCTGGTACTGGGTCCCTAGTCTCGGGTTCTCTAGTTCCCGGGTACGAGGTCTCTAGTCTCTGGTACGGGGTCTCTAGTCTCGGGGACGGGGTCTCTAGTCTCGGGGACGGGGTCTCTAGTCTCGGGGACGGGGTCTCTAGTCTCGGGGACGGGGTCTCTAGTCTCGGGGACGGGGTCTCTAGTCTCGGGGGCGGGGTCTCTAGTCTCGGGGGCGGGGTCTCTAGTCTCGGGGACGGGGTCTCCAGTCTCGGGCACGGGGTCTCCAGTCTCGGGCACGGGTTCTCCAGTCTCGGATTACGGGTTCTCCAGTCTCGGATTACGGGGTCTCCAGTCTCGGGTACGGGGTCTTCAGTCTCGGGTACGGGGTCTTCAGTCTCGGGTACGGGGTCTCTAGTCCCGGGTACGGGGTCTCTAGCCTCGGGGTCTTCATTCTCGGGTACGGGTTCTCTAGTCTTGGATTACGGGGTCTCTAGTCTCGGGTACGGGGTCTCCAGTCTCGGGTACGGGGTCTCTAGTCTCTGGGTCTCGAGTCCCGGGTACGGGGTCTCTAGCCTCGGGGTCTTCAGTCTCGGGTACGGGGTCTCTAGTCTCGGGTACAGGGTCTCTAGTCTCGGGGGCGGGGTCTCTAGTCTCGGGGACGGGGTCTCTAGTCTCGGGGACGGGGTCTCCAGTCTCGGATTATGGGGTCTCTAGTCTCGGGTACGGGGTCTTCAGTCTCGGGTACGGGGTCTCTAGTCTCGGGGTCTCTAGTCCCGGGTACGGGGTCTCTAGCCTCGGGGTCTTCAGTCTCGGGTACGGGGTCCCTAGTCTCGGGTGCGGGGTCCCTAGTCTCGGGTACGTGGTCTCTAGTCTCGGGTACGTGGTCTCTAGTCTCGGGTCCGGGGTCTCTAGTCTCGGGCACGGTTTCTCTAGTCTCGGATTACGGGGTCTCTAGTCTTGGGTTCGGGGTCTTCAGTCTCGGGTACGGGGTCTTCAGTCTCGGGTATGGGGTCTCTAGTCTCAGGAACGGGGTCCCTAGTCTCGGGAACGGGGTCCCTAGTTTCGGGAACGTGCTCTTCAGTCTCGGGTACGGGGTCTCTAGTCTCGGGTACGGGGTCTCTAGTCTCGGGTACGGGGTCTCTAGTCTCGGGTACGGGGTCTCTAGTCTCGGGTACGGGGTCTCTAGTCTCGGGTACGGGGTCTCTAGTCTCGGGTACGGGGTCTCTAGTCTCGGGTACGGGGTCTCTAGTCTCGGGTACGGGGTCTCTAGTCTCGGGTACGGGGTCTCTAGTCTCGGGCACGGGGTCTCTAGTCTCGGGTACGGGGTCTCTAGTCTCGGGTACGGGGTCTCTAGTCTCGGGTACGGGGTCTCTAGTCTCGGGTACGGGGTCTCTAGTCTCGGGTACGGGGTCTCTAGTCTCGGGTACGGGGTCTCTAGTCTCGGGTACGGGGTCTCTAGTCTCGGGTACGGGGTCTCTAGTCTCGGGTACGGGGTCTCTAGTCTCGGGTACGGGGTCTCTAGTCTCGGGTACGGGGTCTCTAGTCTCGGGTACGGGGTCTCTAGTCTCGGGTACGGGGTCTCTAGTCTCGGGTACGGGGTCTCTAGTCTCGGCTACGGGGTCTCTAGTCTCGGCTACGGGGTCTCTAGTCTCGGCTACGGGGTCTCTAGTCTCGGCTACGGGGTCTCTAGTCTCGGCTACGGGGTCTCTAGTCTCGGCTACGGGGTCTCTAGTCTCGGCTACGGGGTCTCTAGTCTCGGGTACGGGGTCTCTAGTCTCGGGTACGGGGTCTCTAGTCTCGGGTACGGGGTCTCTAGTCTCGGGTACGGGGTCTCTAGTCTCGGGTACGGGGTCTCTAGTCTCGGGTACGGGGTCTCTAGTCTCGGGTACGGGGTCTCTAGTCTCGGGTACGGGGTCTCTAGTCTCGGGTACGGGGTCTCTAGTCTCGGGTACGGGGTCTCTAGTCTCGGGTACGGGGTCTCTAGTCTCGGGGACGGGGTCTCTAGTCTCGGGGACGGGGTCTCTAGTCTCGGGGACGGGGTCTCTAGTCTCGGGGACGGGGTCTCTAGTCTCGGGGACGGGGTCTCTAGTCTCGGGGACGGGGTCTCTAGTCTCGGGGACGGGGTCTCAAGTCTCGGGGACGGGGTCTCTAGTCTCGGGGACGGGGTCTCTAGTCTCGGGGACGGGGTCTCCAGTCTCGGGGACGGGGTCTCCAGTCTCGGGCACGGGTTCTCCAGTCTTGGATTACGGGGTCTCTAGTCTCGGGTACGGGGTCTTCAGTCTCGGGTACGGGGTCTCTAGTCTCGGGGTCTCGAGTCCCGGGTACGGGGTCTCTAGCCTCGGGGTCTTCAGTCTCGGGTACGGGGTCTCTAGTCTCGGGTACGGGGTCTCTAGTCTCGGGGTCCCTAGTCTCGGATTACGGGGTCTCTAGTCTCGTGTACGGGGTCTCTAGTCTCGTGGGCGGGGTCTCTAGTCTCGGGTACGGGGTCTCTAGTCTCGGGTACGGGGTCTCTAGTCTCGGGTACGGGGTCTCTAGTCTCGGGTACGGGGTCTCTAGTCTCGGGTACGGGGTCTCTAGTCTCGGGTACGGGGTCTCTAGTCTCGGGTACGGGGTCTCTAGTCTCGGGTACGGGGTCTCTAGTCTCGGGTACGGGGTCTCTAGTCTCGGGTACGGGGTCTCTAGTCTCGGGTACGGGGTCTCTAGTCTCGGGTACGGGGTCTCTAGTCTCGGGTACGGGGTCTCTAGTCTCGGGTACGGGGTCTCTATTCTCGGGTACGGGGTCTCTATTCTCGGGTACGGGGTCCCTAGTCTCGGGCACGGGGTCCCTAGTCTCGGGCACGGGGTCCCTAGTCTCGGGCACGGGGTCCCTAGTCTCGGGCACGGGGTCCCTAGTCTCGGGCACGGGGTCCCTAGTCTCGGGCACGGGGTCCCTAGTCTCGGGCACGGGGTCCCTAGTCTCGGGCACGGGGTCCCTAGTCTCGGGCACGGGGTCCCTAGTCTCGGGCACGGGGTCCCTAGTCTCGGGGACGGGGTCTCTAGTCTCGGGGACGGGGTCTCTAGTCTCGGGTACGGGGTCTCCAGTCTCGGGTACGGGGTCTCCAGTCTCGGGCACGGGTTCTCTAGTCTTGGATTACGGGGTCTCTAGTCTCGGGTACGGGGTCTCTAGTCTCGGGGTCTCGAGTCCCGGGTACGGGGTCTCTAGCCTCGGGGTCTCTAGTCTCGGGTACGGGGTCTCTAGTCTCGGGGTCCCTAGTCTCGGATTACGGGGTCCCTAGTCTCGTGTACGGGGTCTCTAGTCTCGTGTACGGGGTCTCTAGTCTCGGGTACGGGGTCTCTAGTCTCGGGTACGGGCTCTCTAGTCTCGGGTACGGGCTCTCTAGTCTCGGGTACGGGCTCTCTAGTCTCGGGTACGGGGTCTCGAGTCTCGGGTACGGGGTCTCTAGTCTCGGGTACGGGGTCTCTAGTCTCGGGTACGGGGTCTCTATTCTCGGGTACGGGGTCTCTATTCTCGGGTACGGGGTCTCTAGTCTCGGGTACGGGGTCTCTAGTCTCGGCTACGGGGTCTCTAGTCTCGGCTACGGGGTCTCTAGTCTCGGCTACGGGGTCTCTAGTCTCGGCTACGGGGTCTCTAGTCTCGGCTACGGGGTCTCTAGTCTCGGCTACGGGGTCTCTAGTCTCGGGTACGGGGTCTCTAGTCTCGGGTACGGGGTCTCTAGTCTCGGGTACGGGGTCTCTAGTCTCGGGTACGGGGTCTCTAGTCTCGGGTACGGGGTCTCTAGTCTCGGGTACGGGGTCTCTAGTCTCGGGTACGGGGTCTCTAGTCTCGGGTACGGGGTCTCTAGTCTCGGGTACGGGGTCTCTAGTCTCGGGTACGGGGTCTCTAGTCTCGGGTACGGGGTCTCTAGTCTCGGGTACGGGGTCTCTAGTCTCGGGGACGGGGTCTCTAGTCTCGGGGACGGGGTCTCTAGTCTCGGGGACGGGGTCTCTAGTCTCGGGGACGGGGTCTCTAGTCTCGGGGACGGGGTCTCTAGTCTCGGGGACGGGGTCTCTAGTCTCGGGGACGGGGTCTCAAGTCTCGGGGACGGGGTCTCTAGTCTCGGGGACGGGGTCTCTAGTCTCGGGGACGGGGTCTCCAGTCTCGGGGACGGGGTCTCCAGTCTCGGGCACGGGTTCTCCAGTCTTGGATTACGGGGTCTCTAGTCTCGGGTACGGGGTCTTCAGTCTCGGGTACGGGGTCTCTAGTCTCGGGGTCTCGAGTCCCGGGTACGGGGTCTCTAGCCTCGGGGTCTTCAGTCTCGGGTACGGGGTCTCTAGTCTCGGGTACGGGGTCTCTAGTCTCGGGGTCCCTAGTCTCGGATTACGGGGTCTCTAGTCTCGTGTACGGGGTCTCTAGTCTCGTGGGCGGGGTCTCTAGTCTCGGGTACGGGGTCTCTAGTCTCGGGTACGGGGTCTCTAGTCTCGGGTACGGGGTCTCTAGTCTCGGGTACGGGGTCTCTAGTCTCGGGTACGGGGTCTCTAGTCTCGGGTACGGGGTCTCTAGTCTCGGGTACGGGGTCTCTAGTCTCGGGTACGGGGTCTCTAGTCTCGGGTACGGGGTCTCTAGTCTCGGGTACGGGGTCTCTAGTCTCGGGTACGGGGTCTCTAGTCTCGGGTACGGGGTCTCTATTCTCGGGTACGGGGTCTCTATTCTCGGGTACGGGGTCCCTAGTCTCGGGCACGGGGTCCCTAGTCTCGGGCACGGGGTCCCTAGTCTCGGGCACGGGGTCCCTAGTCTCGGGCACGGGGTCCCTAGTCTCGGGCACGGGGTCCCTAGTCTCGGGCACGGGGTCCCTAGTCTCGGGCACGGGGTCCCTAGTCTCGGGCACGGGGTCCCTAGTCTCGGGCACGGGGTCCCTAGTCTCGGGCACGGGGTCCCTAGTCTCGGGGACGGGGTCTCTAGTCTCGGGGACGGGGTCTCTAGTCTCGGGTACGGGGTCTCCAGTCTCGGGTACGGGGTCTCCAGTCTCGGGCACGGGTTCTCTAGTCTTGGATTACGGGGTCTCTAGTCTCGGGTACGGGGTCTTCAGTCTCGGGTACGGGGTCTCTAGTCTCGGGGTCTCGAGTCCCGGGTACGGGGTCTCTAGCCTCGGGGTCTCTAGTCTCGGGTACGGGGTCTCTAGCCTCGGGGTCTCTAGTCTCGGATTACGGGGTCCCTAGTCTCGTGTACGGGGTCTCTAGTCTCGTGTACGGGGTCTCTAGTCTCGGGTACGGGGTCTCTAGTCTCGGGTACGGGCTCTCTAGTCTCGGGTACGGGCTCTCTAGTCTCGGGTACGGGCTCTCTAGTCTCGGGTACGGGGTCTCGAGTCTCGGGTACGGGGTCTCTAGTCTCGGGTACGGGGTCTCTATTCTCGGGTACGGGGTCTCTATTCTCGGGTACGGGGTCTCTATTCTCGGGTACGGGGTCTCTATTCTCGGGTACGGGGTCCCTAGTCTCGGGCACGGGGTCCCTAGTCTCGGGCACGGGGTCCCTAGTCTCGGGCACGGGGTCCCTAGTCTCGGGCACGGGGTCCCTAGTCTCGGGCACGGGGTCCCTAGTCTCGGGCACGTGGTCTTCAGTCTCGGGCACGTGGTCTTCAGTCTCGGGCACGTGGTCTTCAGTCTCGGGCACGTGGTCTTCAGTCTCGGGCACGTGGTCTTCAGTCTCGGGCACGTGGTCTTCAGTCTCGGGCACGTGGTCTTCAGTCTCGGGCACGTGGTCTTCAGTCTCGGGCACGTGGTCTTCAGTCTCGGGCACGTGGTCTTCAGTCTCGGGCACGTGGTCTTCAGTCTCGGGCACGTGGTCTTCAGTCTCGGGCACGTGGTCTTCAGTCTCGGGCACGTGGTCTTCAGTCTCGGGCACGTGGTCTTCAGTCTCGGGCACGTGGTCTTTAGTCTCGGGTTCGGGTCTCGGGTACGGGGTCTCTAGTCTCGGGTACGGGGTCTCTAGTCTCGGGTTCGGGTCTCTAGTCTCGGGTATGGGGTCTCTAGTCTCGGGGTCTCTTGTCCCGGGTACGGGGTCTCTAGCCTCGGGGTCTTCAGTCTCGGGTACGGGGTCTCTAGTCTCAGGTACAGTGTCTCTAGTTTCGGGTATGGGGTCTCTAGTCTAGGGTACGGGATCTCTAGCCTCGGGTACGGGGTCTCTAGTCTCGGGTACGGGGTCTCTAGTCTCGGGTACGGGGTCTCTAGTCTCGGGTACGGGGTCTCTAGTCTCGGGTACGGGGTCTTTAGTCTCTGGTACTGGGTCCCTAGTCTCGGGTTCTCTAGTTCCCGGGTACGGGGTCTCTAGTCTCTGGTACGGGGTCCCTAGTCTCGGGTACGGGGTCTCTAGTCTCGGGGTCCCTAGTCTCGGATTACGGGGTCTCTAGTCCCAGGTACGGGGTCTCTAGTCCCGGGTACGGGGTCTCTAGTCTCGGGTACGGGGTCTCTAGCCTCGAGGTCTCTAGTCTCGGGGACCGGGTCTCTAGTCTCGGGGACCGGGTCTCTAGTCTCGGGGACGGGGTCTCTAGTCTCGGGGTCCCTAGTCTCGGATTACGGGGTCTCTAGTCTCGGGTACGGGGTCTCTCGTCTCGGGTACGGGGTCTCTCGTCTCGGGTACGGGGTCTCTAGTCTCCGGTACGGGGTCCCTAGTCTCGGGTACGGGGTCCCTAGTCTCAGGTACGGGGTCCC
The DNA here is from genome assembly GCF_047496885.1 of Scyliorhinus torazame. Taxonomy (NCBI): domain Eukaryota; kingdom Metazoa; phylum Chordata; class Chondrichthyes; order Carcharhiniformes; family Scyliorhinidae; genus Scyliorhinus; species Scyliorhinus torazame. The sequence continues at coordinate 211,070,487 of NC_092721.1, read as the reverse complement.
TAGTCTCGGGTACGGGGTCCCTAGTCTTGGGTACGGGGTCTCTAGTCTCTGGTACGGGGTCTCTAGCCTCGGGGTCTCTAGTCTCGGGTACGGGGTCTCTGGTCTCGGGTACGGGGTCTCTAGTCTCGGGTAAGGGGTCCCTAGTCTCGGGTACGGGGTCCCTAGTCTCGGGTACGGGGTCCCTAGTCTCGGGTACGGGGTCCCTAGTCTCGGGTACGGGGTCCCTAGTCTCGGGTACGGGGTCCCTAGTCTCGGGCACGGTGTCTCTAGTCTCGGGTACGGGGTCTCTAGTCTCGGGTACGGGGTCTCTAGTCTCGGGTACGGGGTCTCTAGTCTCGGGTACGGGGTCTCTAGTCTCGGGTACGGGGTCTCTAGTCTCGGGTACGGGGTCTCTAGTCTCGGGTACGGGGTCTCTAGTCTCGGGTACGGGGTCTCTAGTCTCGGGTACGGGGTCTCTAGTCTCGGGTACGGGGTCTCTAGTCTCGGGTACGGGGTCTCTAGTCTCGGGTACGGGGTCTCTAGTCTCGGGTACGGGGTCTCTAGTCTCGGGTACGGGGTCTCTAGTCTCGGGTACGGGGTCTCTAGCCTCGGGTAGGGGGTCTCGGATTACGGGGTCTCTAGTCTCGGGTACGGGGTCTCTAGTCTCGGATTACGGGGTCTCTAGTCTCGGATTACAGGGTCTCTAGTCTCGGGTACGGGGTCTCTAGTCTCGGGTACGGGGTCTCTAGTCTCGGGTACGGGGTCTCTAGTCTCGGGTACGGGGTCTCTAGCCTCTGGTACGGGGTCTCTAATCTCAGCCACATGGTCTCTCCTGTCATGACGATCAAACCATTGTCAATTGACATAAAAACCCAGCATTAATGTCCGTTCGGGAAGGAAATCTGCAGTCCTTACCCGGTCTGGCCAAAATTCATGTCCAGGCACACAGCAATATGGTTAACTCTTTACTGCCCCCTCAAGTGCAATTAGGAATGGGCGATGCCCAGGTCCCAAGGTGGTCTCTGATCGAGGTCTCTGGATAATAAGTCCAGATCTGGACCAAGAGTCAAGGTGTCTGGAGAACAATCACAGAACCAATTGCTGACTTGACATCTGTCCCTTAAATGCTGCTTGTTGGATAGCAGCCAATCATTACCAATCTGTTCTAATCCATCCCGCACACTCCCTTCCCATTCAGACTTACCTCAGGGGTGAGGATGTAATTCTGGCTCTTTATCTTTCGAGGCTCACTGTCTTTGTGTAGATTCTCCAGATTCCCAGTGACAGGGTTGAGGTAATAATCAAAGACCAGGCCGTGAGCAGGGATGTGAATGTTGTAGTCACTGCTTCTTAAGGCTTGTCTGGCAAACTGGTCAAACTGAGGCCAGGAACTGTGGCAAAGTCACACATTATTATTAAACTTCAGACTCTGCAGCATTTCCTTTTTGATCAACAGTTATAGACAAAGGGCACAGAATCGTGCAAAAGCCTCCTGTGGAAGCACCAATTGTGGATTGTAGGGAGAAGGTGGGGATGAGAGAAATGGGATTGAGGGATATGGGGAGAAGGTGGGATTGAGAGAAATGGGGAGAAGGTGGGATTGAGGGAAATGGGGAGAAGGTGGGATTGAGGGATATGGAGAGAAGGTGGGATTGAGAGAAATGGAGAGAAGGTGGGATTGAGGGAAATGGGGAGAAGGTGGGATTGAGGGAAATGGGGAGAAGGTGGGATTGAGGGAAATGGGGAGAAGGTAGGATTGAGGGTTATGGAGAGAAAGTGGGATTGAGGGAAATGGGGAGAAGGTGTGATTGAGAGAAATAGGGAGAAAGTGGGATTGAGGGATATGGGGAGAAGGTGTGATTGAGGGATATGGAGAAAAGGTGGGATGGAGGGATATGGGGAGAATGTGGGATTGAGGGATATGGAGAGAATGTGGGATTGAGGGATATGGAGAGAATGTGGGATTGAGGGATATGGAGAGAAGGTGGGATTGAGGGATAGGGAGAGAAGGTGGGATTGAGGGATAGGGAGAGAAGGTGGGATTGAGGGAAATGCAGAGAAGGTGGGATTGAGGGAAATGGGGAGAAGGTGGGATTGAGGGAAATGGGGAGAAGGTGGGATTGAGGGAAATGCAGAGAAGGTGGGATTGAGGGATATGGAGAGAAGGTGGGATTGAGGGAAATGGGGAGAAGGTGGGATTGAGGGAAATGGGGAGAAGGTGGGATTGAGAGAAATAGGGAGACCAATGGGAACTGCCAAAGGTCGGCCAAAAGACTGTGGATTCTGGGAATCTGAAATAAAATCAGAAAGTGTGGGAAATGCAGGGCTTGTGGCAGAGGAAGCAGGGTTAATGGCTGCGATCTTCCTTTCCCACCAAAGGTCACTCAGCATGTGGCTGGCCAGCCATATCCCCGTGGTGGAGGCAGCACGGCGGGCTGGCAAACCCACACCAAGATTCTGTCACCCTTCAGCAGAACTATTCACATTCTAGGAGTGGGATACGAGGAGTGGGATACGAGGAGTGGGATACGAGGAGTGGGATACGAGGAGTGGGATACGAGGAGTGGGATACGAGGAGTGGGATACGAGGAGTGGGATTCTAGGGCCGGGATTCTAGGGCCGGGATTCTAGAAGTGGGATTCTGGGCCGGGATACTAGGGCCGGGATACTAGGGCCGGGATTCTAGGGCCGGGATTCTAGAAGTGGGATTCTGGGGCCGGGATTCTGGGGCCGGGATTCTGGGGCCGGGATTCTGGGGCCGGGATTCTGGGGCCGGGATTCTGGGGCCGGGATTCTGGGGCCGGGATTCTGGGGCCGGGATTCTGGGGCCGGGATTCTGGGGCCGGGATTCTAGGGCCGGGATTCTAGAAGTGGGGTTCCAGGGCCGGGATTCCAGGGCCGGGATTCCAGGAGTGGGATTCCAGGAGTGGGATTCCAGGAGTGGGATTCCAGGAGTGGGATTCTAGGAGTGGGATTCTAGGAGTGGGATTCTAGGAGTGGGATTCTAGGAGTGGGATTCTAGGGCCGGGATTCTAGAAGTGGGATTCTGGGCCGGATTCTAGGGCTGGGATTCTAAGGCTGGGATTCTAAGGCTGGGTTTCTATAGGGGGGGGGAGATTCCAGGGGGGGAGATTCTATGGGGGGAGATTCTAGGAATGGGATTCTAGGGCCAGGATTCTAGGGCCGGGATTCTAGAAGTGGGATTCTGGGCCGGATTCTAGGGCTGGGATTCTAAGGCTGGGATTCTAAGGCTGGGTTTCTAGAAGTGGGATTCTGGGCCGGGATTCTAGGGCCGGGATTCGAGAAGTGGGATTCTTGGGCCGGGATTCTTGGGCCGGGATTCTAGGAGTGGGATTCTAGGAGTGGGATTCTAGGAGTGGGATTCTAGGAGTGGGATTCTAGGAGTGGGATCCTAGAGCCGGGATTCTCGGGCCGGGATTCGAGGAGTGGGATACTAGGAGTGGGATTCTAGAAGTGGGATTCTGGGCTGGGATTCTAGGGCCGGGATTCTCTAGGGGGGAGAGATTCTAGGGGGGGGGGGATTCTAGGGCCGGGACTCTAGGTGGGGGATTCTAGGGCCGGGATTCTCGGGCCGGGATTCTCGGGCTGGGATTCTAGGGCTGGGATACTAGGGCTGGGATACTAGGGCTGGGATTCTCGGGCCGGGATTCTAGGGCCGGGATTCTAAGGCCGGGTTTCTAGGGCCGGGATTCTAGGGCGGGGGGGGGGCAGGTAGATTCTAGGGGGGGGGGGGGGGACTCTAGGGGCAGGATTCTAGGGCCGGGTTTCTAGGGCCGGGATTCGAGGGCGGGGGGGGAGGTAGATTCTAGGGGGGGGATTCTGGGGGCGGGATTCTAGGGGCGGGATTCTAGGGGCGGGATTCTAGGGGCGGGATTCTAGGGGCGGGATTCTAGGGGCGGGATTCTAGGGGCGGGATTCTAGGGGCGGGATTCTAGGGGCGGGATCCTAGGGCCGGGATTCTAGGAGTGGGATTCTAGGGGCGGGATTCTGGGGGCGGGATTCTGGGGGCGGCATCCTAGGGCCGGGATTCTAGGGCCGGGATTCTAGGGGGGGGGGGATTCTAGGGGGGGGGGGATTCTAGGGGGGGGGGGGGGATTCTAGGGGGGGGGGGGGATTCTAGGGGGGGGGGGGGATTCTAGGGGGGGGGGGGATTCTAGGGGGGGGGGGGGGGGTTCTAGGGGGGGGGGGGGATTCTAGGGGGGGGGGGATTCTAGGGGGGGGGGATTCTAGGGTGGGGGGGAGATTCTAGGGGGGGGGATTCTAGGCGGGGGGGATTCTAGGGGGGGGGATTCTAGGGGCGGGATTGTAGGGCGGGGGGGAGGGGGGTAGATTCTAGGGGGGGGTAGATTCTAGGGGGGGGGGGGATTCTAGGGGCGGGATTCTAGGGGCGGGATTCTAGGGGCGGGATTCTAGGGGCGGGATTCTAGGGGCGGGATTCTAGGGGCGGGATTCTAGGGCCGGGACTCTAGGAGCGGGACACTAGGGCTGGGACACTAGGTCTGGGACTCTAGGGCTGGAACTCTCGGGCCGGGATTCTAGGAGTGGGATTCTCGGGCCGGGATTCTCGGGCCGGGGTTCTCGGGCCGGGGTTCTCGGGCCGGGGTTCTCGGGCCGGGGTTCTCGGGCCGGGATTCTCGGGCCTGGATTCTCGGGCCTGGATTCTCGGGCCTGGATTCTAGGGCCTGGATTCTAGGGCCTGGATTCTCGGGCCGGGATTCTCGGGCCGGGATTCTCGGGCCGGGATTCTCGGGCCGGGATTCTCGGGCCGGGATTCTCGGGCCGGGATTCTCGGGCCGGGATTCTCGGGCCGGGATTCTCGGGCCGGGATTCTCGGGCCGGGATTCTCGGGCCGGGATTCTCGGGCCGGGATTCTCGGGCCTGGATTCTCGGGCCTGGATTCTAGGGCCTGGATTCTACGGCCTGGATTCTACGGCCTGGATTCTAGGGCCGGGATTCTAGGAGTGGGATTCTAGGGCCGGGATTCTAAGGCAGGGTTTCTAGGACCGGGATTCTAGGGCCGGGATTGTAGTGCGGGGGGGGGGGGGGGGGGGTAAATTCTAGGGGGGGGGATTCTAGGGGCGGGATTCTAGAGGCGGGATTCTAGAGGCGGGATTCTAGAGGCGGGATTCTAGAGGCGGGATTCTAGAGGCGGGACTCTAGGGCCGGGACTCTAGGGCCGGGATTCTAGGAGTGGGACTCTGGGCCGGGATTCTAGGGCCGGGATTGTAGTGCGGGGGGGGGGGGGGGGGGAGGGGGGTAAATTCTAGGGGGGGTAAATTCTAGGGGGGGTAAATTCTAGGGGGGGGGGATTCTAGGGGCGGGATTCGAGGGGCGGGATTCGAGGGGCGGGATTCGAGGGGCGGGATTCGAGGGGCGGGATTCGAGGGGCGGGATTCGAGGGGCGGGATTCGAGGGGCGGGATTCGAGGGGCGGGATTGTAGGGCGGGGGGGAGGGGGGTAGATTCTAGGGGGGGGGGCGGATTCTAGGGCCGGGGTTCTAGGGCTGGGACACTAGGGCTGGGACACTAGGGCCGGGATTCTAGGAGTGGGATTCTAGGGCCGGGATTCTAGGAGTGGGACTCTGGGCCGGGATTCCAGGGCTGGGATTCTAGGGCCGGGATTCTAGGGCCGGGATTCTCGGGCCGGGATTCTAGGAGTGGGATTCTCGGGCCGAGATTCTAGGAGTGGGATTCTAGGGCCGGATTCTAGGGCCGGGAGTCTAGTGCTGGGATTCTAGGCGGGGATTCTCGGGCCGGGATTCTCGGGCCGGGATTCTCGGGCCGGGATTCTCGGGCCGGGATTCTAGGGCCGGGGGGGGGGGGGGGAGGGGGAGGGGGGTAAATACTACGGGGGTAAATTCTCGGGGGGTAAATTCTCGGGGGGTAAATTCGAGGGCCGGGGTTCGAGGGCCGGGATTCGAGGGCCGGGATTCGAGGGCCGGGATTCGAGGGCCGGGATTCGAGGGCCGGGATTCGAGGGCTGGGATTCGAGGAGTGGGACACTAGGGCCGGGATTCTAGGAGTGGGATTCTAGGAGTGGGACTCTGGGCCGGGATTCTCGGGCCGGGATTCTGGGGCCGGGATTCTGGGGCCTGTATTCTCGGGCCGGGATTCTAGGAGTGGGATTCTAGGGCGGGGGGGGGGGTAGATTCTAGGGGGGGGGGGGGAATTCTAGGGGTGGGATTCTAGGGGTGGGATTCTAGGGGTGGGATTCTAGGGGTGGGATTCTCGGGCCGGGATTCTCGGGCCGGGATTCTCGGGCCGGGATTCCAGGGCCGGGATTCCAGGGCCGGGATTCCAGGGCCGGGATTCCAGGGCCGGGATTCCAGGGCCGGGATTCCAGGGCCGGGATTCTAGGAGTGGGATACTAGGGCTGTGATTCTAGGAGTGGGATTCTAGGAGTGGGATTCTAGGAGTGGGATTCTAGGAGTGGGATTCTAGGAGTGGGATTCTAGGAGTGGGATTCTAGGAGTGGGATTCTAGGGCCGGGATTCTAGGGCCGGGATTCTAGGGCCGGGATTCTAGGCCCGGGAGTCTAGGGCTGGGATTCTAGGGGGGAGATTCTCGGGGGGGGGGGGGATTCTAGGTGGGGGATTCTATGGTCGAGATTCTAGGAGTGGGATTCTGTGGCCGGGATTCTGTGGCCGGGATTCTGTGGCCGGGATTCTGTGGCCGGGATTCTGTGGCCGGGATTCTGTGGCCGGGATTCTGTGGCCGGGAGTCTAGGAGTGGGATTCTAGGAGTGGGATTCTGGGGCTGGGTTTCTAGGGCCGGGAGTCTAGGAGTGGGATTCTAGGGCCGAGATTCTAGGGCCGGGATTCTAGGGCCGGGATTCTAGGGCCGGGATTCGCGGGCCGGGATTCTCGGGCCGGCATTCTCGGGCCGGCATTCTCGGGCCGGCATTCTCGGGCCGGCATTCTCGGGCCGGCATTCTCGGGCCGGCATTCTCGGCCTGGGAGTCTAGGGCCGGGATTCTAGGGCCGGGATTCTAGGGCCGGGATTCTTGGGCCGGGATTCTTGGGCCGGGATTCTAGGAGTGGGATTCTAGGAGTGGGATTCTAGGAGTGGGATTCTAGGAGTGGGATTCTGGGCTGGGATTCTAGGGCTTGGTTTCTAGGGCCGAGATTCTAGGCCAGGGAGTCTAGAGCTGGGATTCTAGGGGGGGTGGGGGGGGGGGGGGGATTCTAGGGCCGGGATTCTAGGGCCGGGATTCTCGGGCCGGGATTCTCGGGCCGGGATTCTAGTGGGCGGGGGGTAAGATTCTAGGGGGGGGGGATTCTAGGGGGGGGGGGATTCTGGGGGGGGGGGGAGGACTCTAGGGGGGGGGGATTCTAGGGGGGGGGGGATTCTAGGGGGGGGGGATTCTAGGGGGGGGGGATTCTAGGGGGGGGGGATTCTAGGGGGGGGGGATTCTAGGAGTGGGATTCTAGGAGTGGGATTCTCGGGCCGGGATTCTAGGGCCGGGATTCTAGGGGGGGGATTCTAGGAGTGGGATTCTAGGAGTGGGATTCTGGGGCCGGGATTCTCGGAGTGGGAAACTAGGGCTGGGATTCTAGGAGTGGGAATCTAGGAGTGGGACTCTGGGCCCGGATTCTAGGGCCGGGATTCTAGGGCTGGGATTCTAGTTGGGGGGGGGGGGGGGGAAGATTCTAGGGGGCGGGATTCTAGGGCCGAGATTCTAAGGCCGGGAGTCTAGGCCTGGGATTCTAGGGGGGGGACTCTCGGGCCGGGATTCTCGGGCCGGGATTCTCGGGCCGGGATTCTCGGGCCGGGATTCTCGGGCCGGGATTCTAGGGCCGGGATTCTAGGGCCGGGATTCTAGGGCCGGGATTCTAGGGCCGGGATTCTAGGAGTGGGATACTATGGCTGGGATTCAAGGGGTGGGATTCTAGGAGTGGGTTTCGAGGGCCGGGATTCTAAGGCAGGGTTTCTAGGGCAGGGTTTCTAGGAGTGGGATACTATGGCTGGGATACTATGGCTGGGATACTATGGCTGGGATTCTAGAGCCGGGATTCTCGGGCCTGGATTCTCGGGCCGGGATTCTCGGGCCGGGATTCTCGGGCCGGGATTCTCGGGCCGGGATTCTCGGGCCGGGATTCTCGGGCCGGGATTCTCGGGCCGGGATTCTAGGAGTGGGGTTCTAGGAGTGGGATTCTGGGCCGGGATTCCAGGGCCGGGATTCTCGGAGTGGGTAACTAGGGCTGGGATTCTAGGAGTGGGACTCTGGGCCCGGATTCTAGGGCCGGGATTCTAGGGCCGGGATTCTAGGGCCGGGATTCTAGGGCCGGGATTCTAGGGCCGGGATTCTCGGGCCGGGATTCTCGGGCCGGGATTCTCGGGCCGGGATTCTCGGGCCGGGATTCTCGGGCCGGGATTCTCGGGCCGGGATTCTCGGGCCGGGATTCTCGGGCCGGGATTCTAGGGCCTGGATTCTAGGGCCGGGATTCTCGGGCCGGGATTCTCGGGCCGGGATTCTCGGGCCGGGATTCTCGGGCCTGGATTCTCGGGCCGGGATTCTCGGGCCGGGATTCTCGGGCCGGGATTCTCGGGCCGGGATTCTCGGGCCGGGATTCTCGGGCCGGGATTCTCGGGCCGGGATTCTCGGGCCGGGATTCTCGGGCCTGGATTCTCGGGCCTGGATTTTCGGGCCTGGATTCTCGGGCCTGGATTCTCGGGCCTGGATTCTCGGGCCTGGATTCTCGGGCCTGGATTCTCGGGCCTGGATTCTAGGGCCTGGATTCTAGGGCCTGGATTCTAGGGCCGGGAATCTAGGAGTGGGATTCTAGGGCCGGGATTCTAAGGCAGGGTTTCTAGGACCGGGATTCTAGGGCCGGGATTGTAGTGCGGGGGGGGGGGGGGGGGGGAGGGGGGTAAATTCTAGGGGGGTGGATTCTAGGGGTGGGATTCTAGAGGCGGGATTCTAGAGGCGGGATTCTAGAGGCGGGATTCTAGAGGCGGGATTCTAGGGCCGGGACTCTAGGGCCGGGACTCTAGGGCCGGGACTCTAGGGCCGGGACTCTAGGGCCGGGACTCTAGGGCCGGGACTCTAGGGCCGGGATTCTAGGGCCGGGATTCTAGGGCCGGGATTGTAGTGCGGGGGGGGGGGGGGGGGGAGGGGGGTAAATTCTAGGGGGGGTAAATTCTAGGGGGGGTAAATTCTAGGGGGGGTAAATTCTAGGGGGGGTAAATTCTAGGGGGGGTAAATTCTAGGGGGGGTAAATTCTAGGGGGGGGGATTCGAGGGATGGGATTCGAGGGATGGGATTCGAGGGGCGGGATTCGAGGGGCGGGATTCGAGGGGCGGGATTCGAGGGGCGGGATTCGAGGGGCGGGATTCGAGGGGCGGGATTCGAGGGGCGGGATTCGAGGGGCGGGATTCGAGGGGCGGGATTCGAGGGGCGGGATTCGAGGGGCGGGATTCGAGGGGCGGGATTCGAGGGGCGGGATTGTAGGGCGGGGGGGAGGGGGGTAGATTCTAGGGGGGGGGCGGATTCTAGGGCCGGGGTTCTAGGGCTGGGACACTAGGGCTGGGACACTAGGGCCGGGATTCTAGGAGTGGGATTCTAGGGCCGGGATTCTAGGAGTGGGACTCTGGGCCGGGATTCTAGGGCTGGGATTCTAGGGCTGGGATTCTAGGGCCGGGATTCTAGGGCCGGGATTCTAGGGCCGGGATTCTCGGGCCGGGATTCTAGGAGTGGGATTCTCGGGCCGAGATTCTAGGAGTGGGATTCTAGGGCCGGATTCTAGGGCCGGGAGTCTAGTGCTGGGATTCTCGGGCCGGGATTCTCGGGCCGGGATTCTCGGGCCGGGATTCTCGGGCCGGGATTCTAGGGCCGGGGGGGGGGGGGGGGGGAGGGGGAGGGGGAGGGGGTTAAATACTACGGGGGTAAATTCTCGGGGGGTAAATTCTCGGGGGGTAAATTCGAGGGCCGGGGTTCGAGGGCCGGGATTCGAGGGCCGGGATTCGAGGGCCGGGATTCGAGGGCCGGGATTCGAGGGCCGGGATTCGAGGGCCGGGATTCGAGGGCTGGGATTCGAGGAGTGGGACACTAGGGCCGGGATTCTAGGAGTGGGATTCTAGGAGTGGGACTCTGGGCCGGGATTCTCGGGCCGGGATTCTGGGGCCGGGATTCTGGGGCCTGTATTCTCGGGCCGGGATTCTAGGAGTGGGATTCTAGGGCGGGGGGGGGGGTAGATTCTAGGGGGGGGGGGGGGAATTCTAGGGGTGGGATTCTAGGGCCGGGATTCTCGGGCCGGGATTCTCGGGCCGGGATTCTCGGGCCGGGATTCTCGGGCCGGGATTCTCGGGCCGGGATTCCAGGGCCGAGATTCCAAGGCCGGGATTCCAGGGCCGGGATTCCAGGGCCGGGATTCCAGGGCCGGGATTCCAGGGCCGGGATTCCAGGGCCGGGATTCCAGGGCCGGGATTCTAGGAGTGGGATACTAGGGCTGTGATTCTAGGAGTGGGATTCTAGGAGTGGGATTCTAGGAGTGGGATTCTAGGAGTGGGATTCTAGGGGGGAGATTCTCGAGGGGGTGGGGGGGGGGATTCTAGGTGGGGCATTCTCGGGCCGGCATTCTCGGGCCGGCATTCTCGGGCCGGCATTCTCGGGCCGGCATTCTCGGGCCGGGATTCTAGGGCCGGGATTCTAGGGCCGGGAGTCTAGGGCCGGGAGTCTAGGGCCGGGATTCTAGGGGGGAGATTCTAGGGGGGAGATTCTCGGGGGGGTGGGGGGGGGGATTCTAGGTGGGGGATTCTATGGTCGAGATTCTAGGAGTGGGATTCTGTGGCCGGGATTCTGTGGCCGGGATTCTGTGGCCGGGTTTCTGTGGCCGGGATTCTGTGGCCGGGATTCTGTGGCCAGGAGTCTAGGAGTGGGATTCTAGGAGTGGGATTCTGGGGCTGGGTTTCTAGGGCCGGGAGTCTAGGAGTGGGATTCTAGGGCCGAGATTCTAGGGCCGGGATTCTAGGGCCGGGATTCTAGGGCCGGGATTCTAGGGCCGGGATTCTAGGGCCGGGATTCTAGGGCCGGCATTCTCGGGCCGGCATTCTCGGGCCGGCATTCTCGGGCCGGCATTCTCGGGCCGGCATTCTCGGGCCGGCATTCTCGGGCCGGCATTCTCGGCCTGGGAGTCTAGGGCCGGGATTCTAGGGCCGGGATTCTAGGGCCGGGATTCTTGGGCCGGGATTCTAGGAGTGGGATTCTAGGAGTGGGATTCTAGGAGTGGGATTCTAGGAGTGGGATTCTGGGCTGGGATTCTAGGGCTTGGTTTCTAGGGCCGAGATTCTAGGCCCGGGAGTCTAGGGCTGGGATTCTAGGGGGGGTGGGGGGGGGGGGGGATTCTAGGGCCGGGATTATCGGGCCGGGATTCTCGGGCCGGGATTCTAGTGGGCGGGGGGTAAGATTCTAGGGGGGGGGAATTCTAGGGGGGGGGGGATTCTGGGGGGGGGGGAGGACTCTAGGGGGGGGGACTCTGGGGGGGGGGATTCTAGGGGGGGGGGATTCTAGGGGGGGGGGATTCTAGGGGGGGGGGATTCTAGGGGGGGGGGATTCTAAGGGGGGGGGATTCTAGGGGGGGGGGGATTCTAGGGGGGGGGGGATTCTAGGGGGGGGGGGATTCTAGGGGGGGGGGGGATTCTAGGGGGGGGGGGGATTCTAGGGGGGGGGATTCTAGGAGTGGGATTCTAGGAGTGGGATTCTAGGAGTGGGATTCTCGGGCCGGGATTCTAGGGCCGGGATTCTAGGGCCGGGATTCTAGGGCCGGGATTCTAGGGGGGCGATTCTAGGAGTGGGATTCTAGGAGTGGGATTCTGGGGCCGGGATTCTCGGAGTGGGAAACTAGGGCTGGGATTCTAGGAGTGGGAATCTAGGAGTGGGACTCTGGGCCCGGATTCTAGGGCCGGGATTCTAGGGCTGGGATTCTAGTTGGGGGGGGGGGGGGGAAGATTCTAGGGGGCGGGATTCTAGGGCCGAGATTCTAAGGCCGGGAGTCTAGGCCTGGGATTCTAGGGGGGGGACTCTCGGGCCGGGATTCTCGGGCCGGGATTCTCGGGCCTGGATTCTAGGGCCGGGATTCTAGGGCCGGGATTCTAGGGCCGGGATTCTAGGGCCGGGATTCTAGGAGTGGGATACTATGGCTGGGATTCAAGGGGTGGGATTCTAGGAGTGGGTTTCGAGGGCCGGGATTCTAAGGCAGGGTTTCTAGGGCAGGGTTTCTAGGAGTGGGATACTATGGCTGGGATTCAAGGGGTGGGATTCTAGGGCCGGGATTCTAGAGCCGGGATTCTCGGGCCGGGATTCTCGGGCCGGGATTCTCGGGCCGGGATTCTCGGGCCGGGATTCTCGGGTCGGGATTCTAGGAGTGGGGTTCTAGGAGTGGGATTCTGGGCCGGGATTCCAGGGCCGGGATTCTCGGAGTGGGTAACTAGGGCTGGGATTCTAGGAGTGGGATTCTAGGGCCGGGATTCTAGGGCCGGGATTCTAGGGCCGGGATTCTAGGGCCGGGATTCTAGGGCCGGGATTGTAGTGCGGGGGGGGGGGGGGGGAGGGGGGTAAATTCTAGGGGGGGTAAATTCTAGGGGGGGTAAATTCTAGGGGGGGTAAATTCTAGGGGGGGGGATTCGAGGGGCGGGATTCTAGGAATGGGATTCGAGGGGCGGGATTCGAGGGGCGGGATTCGAGGGGCGGGATTCGAGGGGCGGGATTCGAGGGGCGGGATTCGAGGGGCGGGATTCGAGGGGCGGGATTCGAGGGGCGGGATTGTAGGGCGGGGGGAGGGGGGTAGATTCTAGGGGGGGGGCGGATTCTAGGGCCGGGGTTCTAGGGCTGGGACACTAGGGCTGGGACACTAGGGCCGGGATTCTAGGAGTGGGATTCTAGGGCCGGGATTCTAGGAGTGGGACTCTGGGCCGGGATTCCAGGGCCGGGATTCCAGGGCCGGGATTCTAGGGCCGGGATTCTCGGGCCGGGATTCTAGGAGTGGGATTCTCGGGCCGAGATTCTAGGAGTGGGATTCTAGGGCCGGATTCTAGGGCCGGGAGTCTAGTGCTGGGATTCTAGGCGGGGATTCTCGGGCCGGGATTCTCGGGCCGGGATTCTCGGGCCGGGATTCTCGGGCCGGGATTCTAGGGCCGGGGGGGGGGGGTGGGGAGGGGGGTAAATTCTCGGGGGGTAAATTCTCGGGGGGTAAATTCTCGGGGGGTAAATTCGAGGGCCGGGGTTCGAGGGCCGGGATTCGAGGGCCGGGATTCGAGGGCCGGGATTCGAGGAGTGGGACACTAGGGCCGGGATTCTAGGAGTGGGATTCTAGGAGTGGGATTCTCGGGCCGGGATTCTCGGGCCGGGATTCTGGGGCCGGGATTCTGGGGCCGGGATTCTGGGGCCTGTATTCTCGGGCCGGGATTCTAGGAGTGGGATTCTAGGAGTGGGATTCTAGGGCGGGGGGGGGGGGGGGGTAGATTCTAGGGGGGGGGGGGAATTCTAGGGGTGGGATTCTAGGGGTGGGATTCTAGGGCCGGGATTCTAGGGCCGGGATTCTCGGGCCGGGATTCCCGGGCCGGGATTCCAGGGCCGGGATTCCAGGGCCGAGATTCCAAGGCCGGGATTCCAGGGCCGGGATTCCAGGGCCGGGATTCCAGGGCCGGGATTCCAGGAGTGGGATACTAGGGCTGTGATTCTAGGAGTGGGATTCTAGGAGTGGGATTCTAGGAGTGGGATTCTAGGAGTGGGATTCTAGGAGTGGGATTCTAGGGCCGGGATTCTAGGGCCGGGATTCTAGGCCCGGGAGTCTAGGGCTGGGATTCTAGGGGGGAGATTCTCGGGGGGGTGGGGGGGGGGGATTCTAGGTGGGGGATTCTATGGTCGAGGTTCTAGGAGTGGGATTCTGTGGCCGGGATTCTGTGGCCGGGATTCTGTGGCCGGGAGTCTAGGAGTGGGATTCTAGGAGTGGGATTCTGGGGCTGGGTTTCTCGGGCCGGGAGTCTAGGAGTGGGATTCTAGGGCCGGGATTCTAGGGCGGGGGGGGGGGGGTAGATTCTAGGGGGGGGGGGGAATTCTAGGGGTGGGATTCTAGGGGTGGGATTCTAGGGCCGGGATTCTAGGGCCGGGATTCCCGGGCCGGGATTCCCGGGCCGGGATTCCAGGGCCGGGATTCCAGGGCCGAGATTCCAAGGCCGGGATTCCAGGGCCGGGATTCCAGGGCCGGGATTCCAGGGCCGGGATTCCAGGGCCGGGATTCCAGGAGTGGGATACTAGGGCTGTGATTCTAGGAGTGGGATTCTAGGAGTGGGATTCTAGGAGTGGGATTCTAGGGCCGGGATTCTAGGGCCGGGATTCTAGGCCCGGGAGTCTAGGGCTGGGATTCTAGGGGGGAGATTCTCGGGGGGGTGGGGGGGGGGGATTCTAGGTGGGGGATTCTATGGTCGAGGTTCTAGGAGTGGGATTCTGTGGCCGGGATTCTGTGGCCGGGATTCTGTGGCCGGGATTCTGTGGCCGGGATTCTGTGGCCGGGAGTCTAGGAGTGGGATTCTAGGAGTGGGATTCTGGGGCTGGGTTTCTCGGGCCGGGAGTCTAGGAGTGGGATTCTAGGGCCGGGATTCTAGGGCCGGGATTCTCGGGCCGGCATTCTCGGGCCGGCATTCTCGGGCCGGCATTCTCGGGCCGGCATTCTCGGGCCGGCATTTTCGGGCCGGCATTCTCGGGCCGGCATTCTCGGGCCGGCATTCTCGGGCCGGCATTCTCGGCCTGGGAGTCTAGGGCCGGGATTCTAGGGCCGGGATTCTTGGGCCGGGATTCTTGGGCCGGGATTCTAGGAGTGGGATTCTAGGAGTGGGATTCTAGGAGTGGGATTCTAGGAGTGGGATTCTAGGAGTGGGATTCTAGGAGTGGGATTCTGGGCTGGGATTCTAGGGCTTGGTTTCTAGGGCCGAGATTCTAGGCCCGGGAGTCTAGGGCTGGGATTCTAGGGGGGGTGGGGGGGGGGGGGGGGGGATTCTAGGGCCGGGATTCTCGGGCCGGGATTCTCGGGCCGGGATTCTAGTGGGCGGGGGGTAAGATTCTAGGGGGGGGAGGATTCTGGGGGGGGGGGAGGACTCTGGGGGGGGGGATTCTAGGGGGGGGGGGATTCTAGGGGGGGGGGGATTCTAGGGGGGGGGGGATTCTAGGGGGGGGGATTCTAGGGGGGGGGGGATTCTAGGGGGGGGGGATTCTAGGGGGGGGGATTCTAGGGGGGGGATTCTAGGAGTGGGATTCTAGGGCCGGGATTCTAGGGCCGGGATTCTAGGGGGGGGATTCTAGGAGTGGGATTCTAGGAGTGGGATTCTGGGGCCGGGATTCTCGGAGTGGGAAACTAGGGCTGGGATTCTAGGAGTGGGAATCTAGGAGTGGGACTCTGGGCCCGGATTCTAGGGCCGGGATTCTAGTTGGGGGGGGGGGGGGGGGGGGAAGATTCTAGGGGGCGGGATTCTAGGGCCGAGATTCTAAGGCCGGGAGTCTAGGCCTGGGATTCTAGGGGGGGGACTCTCGGGCCGGGATTCTCGGGCCGGGATTCTCGGGCCGGGATTCTCGGGCCGGGATTCTAGGGCCGGGATTCTAGGGCCGGGATTCTAGGGCCGGGATTCTAGGAGTGGGATACTATGGCTGGGATTCAAGGGGTGGGATTCTAGGAGTGGGTTTCGAGGGCCGGGATTCTAAGGCAGGGTTTCTAGGGCAGGGTTTCTAGGAGTGGGATACTATGGCTGGGATTCAAGGGGTGGGATTCTAGGGCCGGGATTCTAGAGCCGGGATTCTCGGGCCGGGATTCTCGGGCCGGGATTCTCGGGCCGGGATTCTCGGGCCGGGATTCTAGGAGTGGGGTTCTAGGAGTGGGATTCCGGGCCGGGATTCCAGGGCCGGGATTCTCGGAGTGGGTAACTAGGGCTGGGATTCTAGGAGTGGGACTCTGGGCCCGGATTCTAGGGCCGGGATTCTAGGGCTGGGATTCTAGGGCCGGGATTCTAGTGGGGGGGGGGAGATTCTAGGGGTGGGGGATTCTGGGGGGGGGGGTTTCTAGGGGCGGGATTCCAAGAATGGGATTCTAGGGCAGGGATTCTACGGCCTGGATTCTCGGTGTGGGAAACTAGGGCTGGGATTCTAGGAGTGGGATTCTAGGAGTGGGACTCTGGGCCGGGATTCTAGGGCCGGGAGTCTAGGGCCGGGATTCTCGGGCCGGGATTCTCGGGCCGGGATTCTCGGGCCGGGATTCTCGGGCCGGGATTCTCGGGCCTGGAGTCTAGGAGTGGGATTCTAGGAGTGGGATTCTAGGAGTGGGATTCTAGGAGTGGGATTCTCGGGCCGGGATTCTCGGGCCGGGATTCTCGGGCCGGGATTCTAGGGCCGGGATTCTAGGGCCGGGATTCTAGGGCGGGGGGGGGGGGGGGGGTACACTCTAGGGGGGGGGGATTCTAGGGGCGGGATTCTAGGGGCGGGATTCTCGGGCCGGGATTCTAGGAATGGGATTCTAGGGCCGAGATTCTAGGTCCGGGATTCTAGGTCCGGGATTCTCGGGCCGGGATTCTAGGAGTGGGACACTATGGCTGGGATTCTAGGAGTGGGACTCTGGGCCGGGACTCTAGGGCCGGGATTCTGGGGCCGGGATTCTGGGGCCGGGATTCTGGGGCCGGGATTCTCGGGACGGGATTCTCGGGTCGGGATTCTCGGGCCGGGATTCTCGGGCCGGGATTCTCGGGCCGGGATTCTCGGGCCGGGATTCTCGGGCCGGGATTCTGGGGCCGGGATTCTGGGGCCGGGATTCTGGGGCCGGGATTCTGGGGCCGGGATTCTGGGGCCGGGATTCTGGGGCCGGGATTCTGGGGCCGGGATTCTGGGGCCGGGATTCTGGGGCCGGGATTCTGGGGCCGGGATTCTGGGGCCGGGATTCTGGGGCCGGGATTCTGGGGCCGGGATTCTGGGGCCGGGATTCTGGGGCCGGGATTCTGGGGCCGGGATTCTGGGGCCGGGATTCTGGGGCCGGGATTCTGGGAGTGGGATTCTGGGAGTGGGATTCTGGGAGTGGGATAGTAGGGCTGGGATACTAGGGCCGGGATTCTCGGGCCGGGATTCTCGGGCCGGGATTCTAGGAGTGGGATTCTCGGGCCGGGATTCTCGGGCCGGGATTCTCGGATCGGGATTCTCGGGCCGGGATTCTAGGGCCGGGATTCGAGGAGTGGGATTCTAGGGCCGGGATTCTAGGGCCGGGATTCTAGGGCCGGGATTCTAGGGCCGGGATTCTAGGGCCGGGATTCTAGGGCCGGGATTCTAGTGGGGGGGGGAGATTCTAGGGGTGGGGGATTCTGGGGGGGGGTTTCTAGGGGCGGGATTCCAAGAATGGGATTCTAGGAGTGGGACACTATGGCTGGGATTCTAGGAGTGGGACTCTGGGCCGGGGTTCTGAGGGGCCGGGGTTCTGAGGGGCCGGGGTTCTGAGGGGCCGGGGTTCCTGGGAGTGGGATTCCTGGGAGTGGGATTCTAGGAGGTGGCGGGGGGGGGGGGGGATTCTGGGGGGGGGGATTCTCGGGCCGGGATTTTAGGAATGGGATTCTAGGCGTGGGATTCTAGGCGTGGGATTCTAGGCGTGGGATTCTAGGAGTGGGATTCTAGGCGTGGGATTCTAGGCGTGGGATTCTAGGAGTGGGATTCTAGGAGTGGGACTCTGGGCCGGGATTCTAGGGCCGGGATTCTAGGGCCGGGATTCTAGGGCCGGGATTCTAGGGCCGGGATTCTAGGGCCGGGATTCTAGGGCCGGGATTCTAGGGCCGGGATTCTAGGGCCGGGATTCGAGGAGTGGGATTCTAGGAGTGAGACTCTGGGCCGGGATTCTAGGGCCGGGATTCTAGGGCCGGGATTCTAGGGCCGGGATTCTAGGCCCGGGATTCTAGGGCCGGGATTCTAGGGCAGAGATTCTCGGGCTGGGATTCTGGGAGTGGGATTCTAGACCGAGATTCTAAGGCCGGGATACTCGGGCTGGGATTCTAGGAGTGGGATTCTAGAGCCGAGATTCTAAGGCCGGGATTCTAGGAGTGGGATTCTAGGAGTGGGATTCTAGGAGTGGGATTCTAGGAGTGGGATTCTAGGAGTGGGATTCTAGGAGTGGGATTCTAGGAGTGGGATTCTCGGGGCAGGGATTCTCGGGGCTTGGATTCTCGGGGCTTGGATTCTTGGGGCTTGGATTCTCGGGGCTTTGGTCTGAGGGGGCGGGGTTTGAGGGGGCGGGGTTTGAGGGGGCGGGGTTTGAGGAGGGGGATTCTAGGAAAGGGGTTCTAAAGCCGGGATTCTGGGTGGGGGGGGGGGATTCTAGGGGCGGGATTCTAGGGGCGGGATTCTAGGGGCGGGATTCTAGGGGCGGGATTCTAGGGGCGGGATTCTAGGGGCGGGATTCTAGGGGCGGGATTCTAGGGGCGGGATTCTAGGGGCGGGATTCTAGGAGCGGGATTCTAGGGCCGGGACTCTAGGGCCGGGATTCTAGGAGTGGGATTCTAGGGCTGGGATTGTAGGAGCGGGATTCTCGGGCCGGGTTTCTCGGGCCGTGGTTCTCGGGCCGTGATTCTCGGGCCGTGATTCTCGGGCCGTGATTCTCGGGCCGTGATTCTCGGGCCGTGATTCTCGGGCCGTGATTCTCGGGCCGTGATTCCCGGGCCGTGATTCCCGGGCCGTGATTCCCGGGCCGTGATTCCCGGGCCGGGATTCCAGGGCCGGGATTCCAGGGCCGGGATTCCAGGGCCGGGATTCCAGGGCCGGGATTCCAGGGCCGGGATTCTAAGGCTGGGTTCCTAGGGCCGGGATACGAGGGGGGGGAGATTCTAGGGGGGGTGGATTCTAGGGGGGCGGGATTCTAGGGGGGCGGGATTCTAGGGGGGCGGGATTCTAGGGGGGCGGGATTCTAGGGGGGCGGGATTCTAGGGGGGCGGGATTCTAGGGGGGCGGGATTCTAGGGGGGCGGGATTCTAGGGGGGAGGGATTCTAGGGGCGGGATTCTAGGGCCAGGGTTCTAGGAGTGGGATTCTCGGAGTGGGATTCTCGGAGTGGGATTCTCGGGGTGGGATTCTCGGGGTGGGATTCTCGGGGTGGGATTCTCGGGGTGGGATTCTCGGGGTGGGATTCTCGGGGTGGGATTCTCGGGGTGGGATTCTAGGGGTGGGATTCTAGGGGTGGGATTCTAGGGGTGGGATTCTAGGGGTGGGATTCTACGGCTGGGCTTCTAGGAATGGGGTTCTAGGGCCGGGATTCTGGGGGGGGGGGAGAATCTAGGGGGAGGGTTCTAGGGGCGGGATTGGGGGGGGGGGAGAATCTAGGGGGCGGGATTCTAGGGGCGGGATTCTAGGGGCGGGATTCTAGGTGCGGGATTCTACGGGCGGGATTCTAGGAGTGGGAGTCTGGGGTCGGATACTAGGGCCGGGATTCTAGGACTGGGTTTCTAGGGCCGGGATTCTAGGGGGGGGAGATACTAGGGCCGGGATTCTAGGGCCGGGATTCTAGGAGTGGGATTCTAGGAGTGGGATTCTAGGAGTGGGATTCTAGGAGTGGGATTCTAGGAGTGGGATTCTAGGAGTGGGATTCTAGGAGTGGGATTCTAGGAGTGGGATTCTAGGAGTGGGATTCTAGGGCCGGGATTCTAGGGCCGGGATTCTAACGCTGGGTTCCTTGGGCCGGGATACGAGGGGGGGGAGATTCTAGGGGGGGGAGATTCTAGGGGGGCCGGATTCTAGGGGGGCGGGATTCTAGGGGGGCGGGATTCTAGGGGGGCGGGATTCTAGGAATGGGGTTCTAGGGGTGGGATTCTAGGGGTGGGATTCTAGGGGTGGGATTCTACGGCCGGGCTTCTAGGAATGGGGTTCTAGGGGCGGGATTGGGGGGGGGGGGAGAATCTACGGGCGGGATTCTAGGTGCGGGATTCTACGGGCGGGATTCTAGGAGCGGGGATTCTAGGAGTGGGATTCTAGGGCCGAGATTCTAGGGCCGAGATTCTAGGGCCGAGATTCTAGGGCCGGGATTCTAGGGCCGGGATTCTAGGGCTGGGATTCTAGGAGTGGGATTCTAGGAGTGGGATTCTAGGAGTGGGATTCTAGGAGTGGGATTCTAGGAGTGGGATTCTAGGAGTGGGATTCTAGGAGTGGGATTCTAGGAGTGGGATTCTGGGGCCGGATACTAGGGCCGGGATTCTAGGACAGGGTCTCTAGGGCCGGGATTCTAGGGGGGGGATGTTCTAGGGCTGGGATTCTAGGGCTGGGATTCTAGGAGTGGGCTTCTAGGAGTGGGCTTCTAGGAGTGGGCTTCTGGGAGTGGGCTTCTGGGAGTGGGCTTCTGGGAGTGGGATTCTGGGAGTGGGATTCTGGGAGTGGGATTCTGGGAGTGGGATTCTGGGAGTGGGATTCTCGGGCCGGGATTCTCGGGCCGGGATTCTCGGGCCGGGATTCTCGGGCCGGGATTCTCGGGCCGGGATTCTCGGGCCGGGATTCTCGGGCCGGGATTCTCGGGCTGGGTTCCTAGGGCCGGGATACGGGGGGGGAGAGATTCTAGGGGGGCGGGATTCTAGGGGGGCGGGATTCTAGGGGGGCGGGATTCTAGGGGGGCGGGATTCTAGGAATGGGATTCTAGGGCTGGGATTCTAGGAGTTGGATTCTAGGGCCGTGATTCTAGTCCCAGGATTCTAGGAGTGGGATTCTAGGAGTGGGATTCTAGGAGTGGGATTCTAGGAGTGGGATTCTAGGAGTGGGATTCTCGGAGTGGGATTCTAGGGCTGGATTTCTAGGGCCAGGATTCTAGGCCCGGGAGTTTAGGGCTGCGACTCTAGGGCGGGGGATTCTAGGGCCGGGATTCTCGGCCCGGGATTCTCGGTGGAATTCTAGGGCCGGGAATCTAGGAGTGGGATTCTAGGGCCGATATTCTAGGGCCGATATTCTAGGGCCGATATTCTAGGGCCGGGATTCTAGGGCCGGGATTCTAGGGCCGGGATTCTAGGGCCGGGATTCTAGGGCCGGGATTCTAGGATTGGGATTCTAGGAGTGGGATTCTGGGCCGGGATTCTAGGAATGGGACTCTGGGCCGGGATTCTAGGGCTGGGATTCTAGGCCCGGGATTCTAGGCCCGGGAGTCTAGGGCAGTGATTCTCGGGCCGGGATTCTCGGTCCGGGATTCTAGGGCCAGGATTCTAGGAGTTGGATTCTTGGGCCGAGATTCTAAGGCCGGGAATCTAGGAGTGGGATACTAGGAGTGGGATTCTGGGCCGGGATTCTAGGGCTGGGTTTCTAGGGCCGGGATTCTAGGGGGCGGGATTCTAGGGCCGGGATTCTAGGGCCGGGATTCTAGGGCCGGGATTCTAGGGCCGGGATTCTAGGGCCGGGATTCTAGGGCCGGGATTCTAGTCCCAGGATTCTAGGAGTGGGATACTAGGAGTGGGATTCTGGGCCGGGATTCTAGGGCTGGGTTTCTAGGGCTGGGTTTCTAGGGCTGGGTTTCTAGGGCCGGGATTCTAGGAGTGGGATTCTAGGGCTGGGATTGTAGGAGTGGGATTCTAAAGCCGGGATTCTGGGTGGGGGGGGGATTCTAGGGGCGGAATTCTAGGGACGGGATTCTCGGGCAGGGATTCTAGGAGTGGGATTCTAGGAGTGGGATTCTAGGAGTGGGATTCTCGGAGTGGGATTCTCGGAGTGGGATTCTCGGAGTGGGATTCTCGGAGTGGGATTCTCGGAGTGGGATTCTCGGAGTGGGATTCTCGGAGTGGGATTCTCGGGCCGGGTTTCTAGGGCCGGGATTCTAGGCCCGGGATTCTAGGGGGCGGGATTCTAGGGCCGGGATTCTAGGGCCGGGATTCTAGGGCCGGGATTCTAGGGCCGGGATTCTAGGGCCGGGATTCTAGGGCCGGGATTCTCGGGCCGGGATTCTCGGAGTGGGATTCTAGGGCCGGGACTCTAGGGCCGGGATTCTAGGAGTGGGATTCTAGGGCTGGGATTCTAGGGCTGGGATTGTAGGAGTGGGATTCTCGGAGTGGGATTCTCGGAGTGGGATTCTCGGAGTGGGATTCTCGGAGTGGGATTCTCGGAGTGGGATTCTCGGAGTGGGATTCTAGGGCCGGGATTCTAGGGCCGGGATTCTAGGGCCGGGTTTCTAGGGCCGGGTTTCTAGGGCCGGGTTTCTAGGGCCGGGATTCTAGGGGGCGGGATTCTAGGGCCGGGATTCTAGGCCCGGGATTCTAGGGGGCGGGATTCTAGGGCCGGGATTCTAGGGCCGGGATTCTCGGGCCGGGATTCTCGGGCCGGGATTCTCGGGCCGGGATTCTCGGGCCGGGATTCTCGAGCCGGGATTCTCGGGCCGGGATTCTCGGGCCGGGATTCTCGGGCCGGGATTCTCGGGCCGGGATTCTCGGGCCGTGGTTCTCGGGCCGTGGTTCTCGGGCCGTGATTCTCGGGCCGTGATTCCAGGGCCGGGATTCCAGGGCCGGGATTCTAGGGCCGGGATTCTGGGCCGGGATTCTGGGCCGGGATTCTAGGGCCGGGATTCTAAGGCTGGGTTCCTAGGGCCGGGATACGAGGGGGGGGAGATTCTAGGGGGTGGAGATTCTAGGGGGGGTGGATTCTAGGGGGGGTGGATTCTAGGGGGGCGGGATTCTAGGGGGGCGGGATTCTAGGGGGGCGGGATTCTAGGGGGGCGGGATTCTAGGGGGGCGGGATTCTAGGGGGGCGGGATTCTAGGGGGGCGGGATTCTAGGGGCGGGATTCTAGGGGCGGGATTCTAGGAGTGGGATTCTCGGAGTGGGATTCTCGGAGTGGGATTCTCGGGGTGGGATTCTCGGGGTGGGATTCTCGGGGTGGGATTCTCGGGGTGGGATTCTCGGGGTGGGATTCTCGGGGTGGGATTCTCGGGGTGGGATTCTAGGGGTGGGATTCTACGGCTGGGCTTCTAGGAATGGGGTTCTAGGGCCGGGATTCTGGGGGGGGGGGAGAATCTAGGGGGGGGATTCTAGGGGCGGGATTGGGGGGGGGGAGAATCTAGGGGGCGGGATTCTAGGGGCGGGATTCTAGGGGCGGGATTCTAGGGGCGGGATTCTAGGGGCGGGATTCTAGGTGCGGGATTCTACGGGCGGGATTCTAGGTGCGGGGATTCTAGGAGTGGGATTCTGGGGTCGGATACTAGGGCCGGGATTCTAGGACTGGGTTTCTAGGGCCGGGATTCTAGGGCCGGGATTCTAGGGGGGGAGATACTAGGGCCGGGATTCTAGGGCCGGGATTCTAGGGCCGGGATTCTAGGGCCGGGATTCTAGGGCCGGGATTCTAGGGCCGGGATTCTAGGAGTGGGATTCTAGGAGTGGGATTCTAGGAGTGGGATTCTAGGAGTGGGATTCTAGGAGTGGGATTCTAGGAGTGGGATTCTAGGAGTGGGATTCTAGGGCCGGGATTCTAGGGCCGGGATTCTAACGCTGGGTTCCTTGGGCCGGGATACGAGGGGGGGAGATTCTAGGGGGGCGGGATTCTAGGGGGGCGGGATTCTAGGGGGGCGGGATTCTAGGCGGGCGGGATTCTAGGCGGGCGGGATTCTAGGGGGGCGGGATTCTAGGGGTGGGATTCTAGGGGTGGGATTCTAGGGGTGGGATTCTAGGGGTGGGATTCTACGGCCGGGCTTCTAGGAATGGGGTTCTAGGGGCGGGATTGGGGGGGGGGGGGGAGAATCTACGGGCGGGATTCTAGATGCGGGATTCTACGGGCGGGATTCTAGGAGCGGGGATTCTAGGAGTGGGATTCGAGGGCCGAGATTCTAGGGCCGAGATTCTAGGGCCGAGATTCTAGGGCCGGGTTTCTAGGGCCGGGTTTCTAGGGCCGGGATTCTAGGGCCGGGATTCTAGGGGGGGGATGTTCTAGGGCTGGGATTCTAGGGCTGGGATTCTAGGAGTGGGATTCTAGGAGTGGGATTCTAGGAGTGGGATTCTAGGAGTGGGATTCTAGGAGTGGGATTCTAGGAGTGGGCTTCTAGGGCTGGGATTCTGGGAGTGGGATTCTGGGAGTGGGATTCTGGGAGTGGGATTCTGGGAGTGGGATTCTGGGAGTGGGATTCTGGGAGTGGGATTCTGGGAGTGGGATTCTGGGAGTGGGATTCTGGGAGTGGGATTCTGGGAGTGGGATTCTGGGAGTGGGATTCTCGGGCCGGGATTCTCGGGCCGGGATTCTCGGGCCGGGATTCTCGGGCCGGGATTCTCGGGCCGGGATTCTCGGGCCGGGATTCTCGGGCCGGGTTCCTAGGGCCGGGATACGGGGGGGGCGAGATTCTAGGGGAGCGGGATTCTAGGGGGGCGGGATTCTAGGGGGGCGGGATTCTAGGGGGGCGGGATTCTAGGGGGGCGGGATTCTAGGGGGGCGGGATTCTAGGGGGGCGGGATTCTAGGGGTGGGATTCTAGTGCCGGGATTCTGGGGGGGGGGGTGATTCTAGGGGGGGTGATTCTAGGGGGGGTGATTCTAGGGGGGGGTATTCTAGGGGCGGGATTCTAGGGGCGGGATTCTAGGAGCGGGGATTCTAGGAGTGTGATTCTAGGAGTGTGATTCTAGGAGCGGGATTGTGGGGCGGGATTCGAGGGCCGGGATTCGAGGGCCGGGATTCGAGGGCCGGGATTCGAGGGCCGGGATTCGAGGGCCGGGATTCGAGGGCCGGGATTCGAGGGCCGGGATTCGAGGGCCGGGATTCGAGGGCTGGGATTGTAGGAGTAGGATTCTGGGCCGGGATTCTAGGGCCGGGATCCTAAGGCGGGGTTTCTTGGGCCGGGATTCTAGGGGGGGGGGGAGAATCGAGGGGGAGGGATTCTACGGGAGGGATTCTACGGGCGGGATTCTACGGGCGGGATTCTACGGGCGGGATTCTAGGGCCGGGATTCTAGGAATGGGATTCTAGGGCTGGGATTCTAGGAGTGGGATACGAGGGCTGGGATTCTACGAGTGGGATTCTAGGAGTTGGATTCTAGGGCAGGGATTCTAGGGCCGTGATTCTAGTCCCAGGATTCTAGGAGTGGGATTCTAGGAGTGGGATTCTAGGAGTGGGATTCTAGGAGTGGGATTCTAGGAGTGGGATTCTAGGAGTGGGATTCTAGGAGTGGGATTCTAGGAGTGGGATTCTAGGGCTGGATTTCTAGGGCCAGGATTCTAGGCCCGGGAGTTTAGGGCTGCGACTCTAGGGCGGGGGATTCTAGGGCCGGGATTCTCGGGCCGGGATTCTCGGGCCGGGATTCTCGGGCCGGGATTCTCGGGCCGGGATTTTCGGGCCAGGATTCTCGGTGGAATTCTAGGGCCGGAAATCTAGGAGTGGGATTCTAGGGCCGATATTCTAGGGCCGGGATTCTAGGGCCGGGATTCTAGGGCCGGGATTCTAGGGCCGGGATTCTAGGGCCGGGATTCTAGGGCCGGGATTCTAGGGCCGGGATTCTAGGGCCGGGATTCTAGGATTGGGATTCTAGGAGTGGGATTCTGGGCCGGGATTCTAGGAATGTGACTCTGGGCCGGGATTCTAGGGCTGGGATTCTAGGCCCGGGATTCTAGGCCCGGGAGTCTAGGGCAGTGATTCTCGGGCCGGGATTCTCGGTCCGGGATTCTAGGGCCAGGATTCTAGGAGTTGGATTCTAGGGCCGAGATTCTAAGGCCGGGATTCTAGGAGTGGGATACTAGGAGTGGGATACTAGGAGTGGGATTCTAGGGCCGTGATTCTAGGGCCGTGATTCTAGGGCCGTGATTCTAGGGCCGTGATTCTAGGGCCGTGATTCTAGGGCCGGGATTCTAGGGCCGTGATTCTCGGGCCGGGATTCTAGGGCCGGGATTCTAGGGCCGGGATTCTAGGGCCGGGATTCTAGGGCCGGGATTCTAGGGCCGGGATTCTAGGGCCGGGATTCTAGGGCCGGGATTCTAGGGCCGGGATTCTAGGGCCGGGATTCTAGGGCCGGGATTCTAGGGCCGGGATTCTAGGGCCGGGATTCTAGGGCCGGGATTCTAGGGCCGGGATTCTAGTCCCGGGATACTAGGAGTGGGATTCTGGGCCGGGATTCTAGGGCTGGGATTCTAGGGCCGGGATTCTAGGCCCGGGATTCTAGGGGGCGGGATTCTAGGGGGCGGGATTCTAGGGCCGTGATTCTAGGGCCGGGATTCTAGGGCCGGGATTCTCGGGCCGGGATTCTCGGGCCGGGATTCTCGGGCCGGGATTCTCGGGCCGGGATTCTAGGGCCGGGATTCTAGGAGTGGGATTCTAGAAGTGGGATTCTAGGGCCGGGATTCTTGGGCCGGGGCTCTAGGGCCGGGGTTCTAGGGCCGGGGTTCTAGGGCCGGGGTTCTCGGGCCGGGATTCTCGGGCCGGGATTCTCGGGCCGGGATTCTCGGGCCGGGATTCTCGGGGTGGGATTCTAGGTGTGGGATTCTAGGTGTGGGATTCTAGGTGTGGGATTCTAGGTGTGGGATTCTAGGTGTGGGATTCTAGGTGTGGGATTCTAGGTGTGGGATTCTAGGTGTGGGATTCTAGGTGTGGGATTCTAGGTGTGGGATTCTAGGTGTGGGATTCTAGGTGTGGGATTCTAGGTGTGGGATTCTAGGTGTGGGATTCTAGGTGTGGGATTCTAGGTGTGGGATTCTAGGTGTGGGATTCTAGGTGTGGGATTCTAGGGCCGGGATTCTAGGGCCGGGATTCTCGGGCCGGGGTTCTAGGGCCGGGATTCTAGGAATGGGGTTCTAAAGCCGGGATTCTGGGGGGGGGGGGATTCTAGAGCCGGGATTCTGGGGGGGGGGGATTCTAGGTGTGGGATTCTAGGTGTGGGATTCTAGGTGTGGGATTCTAGGGCCGGGATTCTGGGGGGGGGGGGATTCTCGGTGTGGGATTCTACGGGCGGGATTCTAGGGCCGGGATTCTAGGGCCGGGACTCCAGGGCCGGGAGTCTAGGGCCGGGAGTCTAGGGCCGGGATTCTAGGGCCGGGAGTCTAGGGCCGGGATTCTTGGCGGGGGGTCCGAGGGGGGGGGTTTCTCGGGCCGGGATTCTCGGGCCGGGATTCTCGGGCCGGGATTCTCGGGCCGGGATTCTCGGGCCGGGATTCTAGGAATGGGATTCTAGGAATGGGATTCTAGGGCCGGGATTCTAGGAGTGGGATTCTTGGGCCGGATTCTAGGGCCGGGAGTCTAGGGCAGTGATTCTCGGGCCGGGATTCTCGGGCCGGGATTCTACGGCCAGGATTCTAGGAGTGGGATTCTAGGGCCGAGATTCTAAGGCTGGGATTCTGGGGCCGGGATTCTAGGAGTGGGGTTCTGGGCCGGGATTCTAGGGCTGGGTTTCTAGGGCTGGGATTCTGAGGCCGGGATTCTGAGGCCGGGTTCCTAGGGGGGCGGGTTCCTAGGGGGGGCGGGATTCTAGGGGGGCGGGATTCTAGGGGGGCGGGATTCTAGGGGGGCGGGATTCTCGGGGGCCGGGATTCTAGGGGGCCGGGATTCTCGGGGGCCGGGATTCTCGGGGGCCGGGATTCTCGGGGGCCGGGATTCTCGGGGGCCGGGATTCTCGGGGGCCGGGATTCTCGGGGGCCGGGATTCTCGGGGGCCGGGATTCTCGGGGGCCGGGATTCTCGGGGGCCGGGATTCTCGGGGGCCGGGATTCTAGGGGGCCGGGATTCTAGGGGGCCGGGATTCTAGGGGGCCGGGATTCTAGGGGTGGGGTTCGAGGGGTGGGATTCTAGGGGTGGTATTCTACGGCCGGGCTTCTAGGGCCGGGGGGGAGAATCTAGGGGGGGAATTCTAGGGGCGGGATTGGGGGGGGGAGGGGAGAATCTAGGGGGGGGGATTCTAGGGGCGGGATTCTAGGTGCGGGATTCTAGGTGCGGGATTCTACGGGCGGGATTCTAGGGCTGAGATTCTAGGAGTGTGATTCTAGGAGTGTGATTCTAGGAGTGGGATTCTAGGAGTGGGATTCTGGGGCCGGATACGAGGGCCGGGATTCTAGGGCCGGGATTCTAGGGCCGGGATTCTAGGGCCGGGATTCTAGGGCCGGGATTCTAGGGCCGGGATTCTAGGAGTGGGATTCTAGGAGTGGGATTCTAGGAGTGGGATTCTAGGAGTGGGATTCTAGGGCCGGGCTTCTAGGGCCGGGCTTCTAGGGCCGGGATCCTAGGGGGGGGGGGGATTGTCGGGCCGGGATTCTCAGGCCAGGATTCTCGGGCCGGGATTCGAGGAATGTGATTCTAGGGCTGAGATTCTAGGAGTGGGATTCTAGGAGTGGGATTCTGGGCCGGGATTCTCGGGCCGGGATTCTAGGAGGGGGGGGGTGGGGGATTCTGGGGGTGGGGGATTCTGGGGGTGGGGGATTCTGGGGGTGGGGGATTCTGGGGGTGGGGGATTCTGGGGGTGGGGGATTCTGGGGGTGGGGGATTCTGGGGGTGGGATTCTCGGGCCGGGATTCTAGGAATGGCATTCTAGGAGAGGGGGGGGGGGGGGAGATTCTGGGGGGGGGGGGCGGGATTCTCGGGCCGGGATTCTCGGGCCGGGGTTCTCGGGCCGGGATTCTAGGGCTGGGATTCTAGGGCCGGGATTCTAGGGAGGGGGGATATTCTGGGGGGGCGGGGGGGGGGGGATTTTAGGGGTGGGATTCTCGGGCCGGGATTCTCGGGCCGGGATTCTCGGGCCGGGATTCTCGGGCCGGGATTCTCGGGCCGGGATTCTAGGGCTGGGATTCTGGGGCCGGGATTCTAGGGAGGGGGGATATTCTGGGGGGGGGGGGGGGGGGAGATTCTGGGGGTGGGGGGGGGGGGGATTCTCGGGCCGGGATTCTCGGGCCGGGGTTCTCGGGCTGGGATTCTAGGGCCGGGATTCTAGGGCCAGGATTCTAGGGAGGGGGGATATTCTGGGGGGGGGGGGGGGATTTTAGGGGTGGGATTCTAGGGGCGGGATTCTACGGGTGGGATTCTAGGCGGGGGGGGGTGGATTCTAGGGCTGGGATAATAGGTCCGGGATTCTAGGGCCTGGATTCTAGGGGGGGATATTCTAGGGGTGGGGGATTCTGGGGGTGGGGGATTCTGGGGGTGGGGGATTCTGGGGGTGGGGGATTCTGGGGGTGGGGGATTCTGGGGGTGGGATTCTCGGGCCGGGATTCTAGGAATGGCATTCTAGGAGAGGGGGGGGGGGGGGGGAGATTCTGGGGGGGGGGGCGGGATTCTAGGGCCGGGATTCTCGGGCCGGGGTTCTCGGGCCGGGATTCTAGGGCTGGGATTCTAGGGCCGGGATTCTAGGGAGGGGGGATATTCTGGGGGGGCGGGGGGGGGGATTTTAGGGGTGGGATTCTCGGGCCGGGATTCTCGGGCCGGGATTCTAGGGCTGGGATTCTGGGGCCGGGATTCTAGGGAGGGGGGATATTCTGGGGGGGGGGGGGAGATTCTGGGGGCCGGGATTCTCGGGCCGGGGTTCTCGGGCTGCGATTCTAGGGCCGGGATTCTAGGGAGGGGGGATATTCTGGGGGGGGGGGGGGGGATTTTAGGGGTGGGATTCTAGGGGCGGGATTCTACGGGTGGGATTCTAGGCGGGGGGGGGGTGGATTCTAGGGCTGGGATAATAGGTCCGGGATTCTAGGGCCTGGATTCTAGGGGGGGATATTCTAGGGGTGGGGTTCTAGGGCCGGGATTCTCGGGGAGGATATTCGCGGAGTGGGATTCTAGGGGCGGGATTCTAGAGAGGGGGTTCTGGGGGGGGATTCTAAGGGGGGGATTCTAGGGCAGGGATTCTTGGGGGGGGGGGATTCTAGGGGCAGGATTCTGGGGGGGGGGATTCTAGGGTCAGGATTCTGGGGGCAGGGAGATTCTAGGGGTGGGGGATTCTAGGGGGGGGGGGGAATTCTAGGAGGGGGGGATTCTAGGGGCGGCCGGATTCTAGGGCCGGGATTCTAGGGTGGGAGTCTAGGTGCGGAATTTTAGGGGGGCGGATTCTAGGTGGGGGGGATTCTAGGGCCGGGATTCTCGGGGGGGGGGGAGATTCTCGGGGGGGAGGGGGGATTCTAGGGGTGGGATTCTAGGGGGGGTGAATGCTAGGGGGGAGGATCCTAGGGCCAGGATTCTAGGGGTGGGGGATTCTATGCCCGGGATTCTAGGGGGGGTTCTCGGGCCGGGATTCTTGGGCCGGGATGATTCTAGGGCCGGGAATCTAGGGCCGGGATTCTGTGGGGGGGGGGGGGGGATTCTAGGGGCGGGATTCTATGGCTGGGATTCTAGGGCTGGGATTCTAGGGGCTGGATTCTAGGGTGGGATTCTGGGACGCAATTCTCGAGTTGAGATTCTAGGGCGGGATTCTAGGGCGGGATTTTAGAGTTGGGATTCTAAGGGGGGGGATTCTAGGGGGAGTATTACCACCTGCGTAGTGTTTTCTGGTGGCGGGGACATTCCGCCATTGTTTGGCGATGGGATTCTCCGGTCCCACCACTGTCGACGGGGTTTCTTGTTTTAACCTGGGGCCGGCCTGTTGCCATTGACAGCAGCAGAAATTCTTGCCCAAAATTCAAGCAAGGCTGACTTCAATAGGTGAGACCCATCATGTGGAGATGCCGGCGTTGGACTGGGGTGAGCACAGTAAGAAGTCTTACAACACCAGGTTAAAGTCCAACAGGTTTGTTTCAAACACTAGCTTTCAGAGCACTGCTCCTTCCTCAGGTGAACAGATTCACCTGAGGAAGGAGCAGTGCTCCGAAAGCTAGTGACATCGAAACAAACCTGTTGGACTTTAACCTGGTGTTGTAAGACTTCTTACTGTACTTCAATAGGTGAGACAGAGATTGTCCACAATGAGCTGGACATATCTGTTAATGTGTGACGAATGTAAGAAATTGACATCATTTTATCTTTGTTTTCTATAGGCCTCCAAATAGTTCTAGGGATGTAGAGGAAAGGAAGTCGAAGATGATTCTGGATAAGAGCGAAAGTAACAGGGTAGTTATTATGGGAGACTTTAACTTTCCAAATATTGACTGGAAAAGATATAGTTCGAGTACATTAGATGGGTCGTTTTTTGTACAGTGTGTGCAGGAGGGTTTCCTGAAACAATATGTTGACAGGCCAACAAGAGGAGAGGCCACATTGGATTTGGTTTTGTGGAATGAACCAGGCCAGGTGTTAGATTTGGAGGTAGGTGAGCACTTTGGGGACAGTGACCACAATTCGGTGACGTTTACGTTAATGATGGAAAGGGATAAGTATACCCCGCAGGGCAAGAGTTATAGCTGGGGGAAGGGCAATTATGATGCCATTAGACATGACAAGGTTGGAGAAGTAAGCTGCAAGTGTTGGGCACACTGGATATGTGGAGTTTGTTCAAGGAACAGCTACTGCGTGTTCTTGATAAGTACGTACCGGTCAGGCAGGGAGGAAGGCGTCGAGCGAGGGAACCGTGGTTTACCAAAGAAGTGGAATCTCTTGTTAAGAGGAAGAGGGAGGCCTATGTGAAGATGAGGTGTGAAGTTTCAGTTGGGGCGCTTGATAGTTACAAGTTAGCAAGGAAGGATCTAAAGAGAGAGCTAAGACGAGCAAGGAGGAGACATGAGAAGTATTTGGCAGGTAGGATCAAGGAAAACCCAAAAGCTTTCTATAGGTATGTCAGGAATAAAAGAATGACTAGGGTAAGAGTAGGGCCAGTCAAGGACAGGGATGGGAAGTTGTGTGTGGAGTCTAAAGAGATAGGAGAGATACTAAATGAATATTTTTCGTCAGTATTCACTCAGGAAAAAGATAATGTTGTGGAGGAGAATGCTGAGACCCAGGCTATTAGAATAGATGGCATTGAGGTACGTAGGGAAGAGGTATTGGCAATTCTGGACAGCATCATTGGCTACAGGAATAGTGCCAGAGGACTGGAGGATAGCAAATGTGGTCCCTTTGTTCAAGAAGGAGAGCAGAGACAACCCCGGCAACTATAGACCGGTGAGCCTCACGTCTGTTGTGGGTAGAGTCTTGGAGGGGATTATAAGAGACAAGATTTATAATCATCTAGATGGGAATAATATGATCAGGATTAGTCAGCATGGCTTTGTGAAGGGTAGGTCATGCCTCACAAACCTTATCGAGTTCTTTGAGAAGGTGACTGAACAGGTAGACGAGAGTAGAGCAGTTGATGGGTGTGGTTGATGGGAAATGTTCAGAATGGAGTTCAGTTACAAGTGGCGTACCACAAGGATCTGTTCTGGGGCCATTGCTGTTTGTCATTTTTATAAATGACCTAGAGGAGGGCGCAGAAGGGTGGGTGAGTAAATTTGCAGACGACACTAAAGTCGGTGGTGTTGTCGACAGTGCGGAAGGATGTTGCAGGTTACAGAGGGACATAGATAAGCTGCAGAGCTGGGCTGAGAGGTGGCAAATGGAGTTTAATGGAGAGAAGTGTGAGGTGATTCACTTTGGAAGGAATAACAGGAATGCGGAATATTTGGCTAATGGTAAAATTATTGGAAGTGTGGATGAGCAGAGGGATCTCGTGTCCATGTACATAGATCCCTGAAAGTAGCCACCCAGGTTGATAGGGTTGTGAAGAAGGCCTATGGAGTTTTGGCCTTTATTGGTAGAGGGATTGAGTTCCGGAGTCATGAGGTCAAGTTGCAGCTGTACAAAACTCTGGTACGGCCGCATTTGGAGTATTGCGTACAGTTCTGGTCACCGCATTATAGGAAGGACGTGGAAGCTTTGGAACGGGTGCAGAGGAGATTTACCAGGATGTTGCCTGGTATGGAGGGAAAATCTCATGAGGAAAGGACTTGAGGTTGTTTTCGTTAGAGAGAAGAAGGTTTAGAGGAGACTTAATAGAGGCAAACAAAATGATCAGGGGGTTAGATAGGGTGGACAGTGAGAGCCTTCTCCCGCGGATGGAAATGGCTAGCACGAGGGGACATAGCCTTAAACTGAGGGGTAATAGATATAGGACAGAGGTCAGAGGTAGGTTCTTTACGCAAAGAGTGGTGAGGCCGTGGAATGCCCTACCTGCAACAGTAGTGAACTCGCCAACATTGAGGGCATTTAAAAGTTTATTGGATAAGCATATGGATGATAATGGCATAGTGTAGGTTAGATGGCTTTTGTTTTTTGACTTCCCATGTCGGTGCAACATCATGGGCCGAAGGGCCTGTACTGCGCTGAATCGTTCTATGTTCTATGTTCTATATTTTTCACAGTAATGTTGTTAATATCTGGGTTAAGATGCATACAGACTGGATGACTGCTATAGTGCCGATTAAGGTGTCTTAAAATAATGGTTAACGGTAAAGCCATTTCTTTGTTGCTAATGTGGTTAATTCTGTGATTAAATTAAAGTTTGTTTTAACATAAAAGATGCCGATGGGTTAGTGACATCACTCAGGTGGGGCAGTGACATCACTCAGGTGGGGCAGTGACATCACTCAGGTGGGGCAGTGACATCACTCAGGTGGGGCAGTGACATCACTCAGGTGGGGCAGTGACATCACTCAGGTGGGGCAGTGACATCACTCAGGTGGGGCAGTGACATCACTCAGGTGGGGCAGTGACATCACTCAGGTGGGGCAGTGACATCACTCAGGTGGGGCAGTGACATCACTCAGGTGGGGCAGTGACATTTCCTCATAGTTTTACAAATTGAAAATAGTTGGGGTCTCCTAACACTGGATGAAAGAGAAATCAGGGGAGGTGCTGAAACTAAGAACTTCATGTGATACGGAACGGGTTTATACCTCTCAGGGGCAAGAGCTCGACTTGTGGGGTAAGAGCTATAAAACAGGAAATAAAAAGACACATACAAGGGATTTCAAAATCAACATGGAACATTGAACAATTACATTCTGTCAGGAAAACTAAGATAGTTTTGAAGGATTTATATTTGTATTGGTAAATATTGGAAAGAAGATATAGATTTAAATAGGTTTAATTGTGTGTTCCTGTGTATGGAAAGATAAACCGAAAGTTAGATTCATGTTAACAAATGTGTTTGTATGTGTGAGGGTTTTTGATTTCAATTCAAACTGTGCTTCTATAGTGCCACGAGAGGTTATGGTGTGAAAAGTAAAGAAACGCTTGGAAAAACATTAGACCTATGGTTAGCAACCGGGGGCCCTTTTAAGGTGGAAAGGTTTTTTGAGTTTAATTTTAGCTGAATTCATTGGCAGTTGGTTTAGAAAGCTAGAGAGGGAGTATCCCTTTCAGTCTTGTTATAAGAAAAGCCTTATGGGGTAATGGTTATTTAATAAACAAGCGTGGAGACTCAAAGTCCAGCTAGTTAAGGAAATTAGAGAACTGCAGAGAAGTTTCCAAGAAGCTCGAGGTTAAAGGTACTGGAACTGAGAACTGTTCAGTAAAGACAGGCAGAAGTGAGAAACAGCAGAGATATCTGATGTGACTTTTGGGTCTGGGAGATTTTAGGACAGTTTGGGCCATATTGAAATAACTGTGAAAATCGGTGGCTCGATCTCAGAGGTTGGTTAAAGCCTTTGAGACAAAAGAGATTCTGCAGAGGGAGGTGTAAAATCTGAAAGTGAAACTTTGATGGGAGGAGGTGAGGGAAGGCATTGTTTAAAAGAAGATTTGAAAGTGTCTTTTTGCAAGCGGATTTGAAATCACTCGTGTCGAAGCCGAAGTTTAGTGAGACAAGGTGGCTCACGGTATAAGAATCACCTGGAGGATACAGGGGAAGGGGGCAGGTTGGATCTAAAATTGGCTGCGTGACAGGAAACAAAGGGTAATGGTTGATGGATGTTTTTGCAAATGGAAAATAGTGTCCAGTGATGTTGCACGGGGTTCAGTGTTGGGCCCTTGCTGTCTGTTTTATATATATTAATGATGTAGTCTTAAATGTGGGGGACATGATTGGAACATTTTCAGATGACACAAAAATTGGCCGTGTAGTTGATAGTGAAGAGGATAGCTGTCGACTCCAGGATGATATCAATGGTTTAGGTGAGTGGGCTGAGGAGTGTGGAATGGAATTCAATCCAGAAAAGTTTGAGGTAATGCATTTGGGGAGGACAAACAAAGCGAGGGATCACTCCATAAACGGGAAGATATTGAGAGGGGTTGAGGGACCTTGGAGTGCATGTCCGCAGGTCCTGGAGGGTGACTGGACAGGTGGTCAAGGAAGCATATTGTGAGGAACATTTCTGTTTATTCGCCTTTCTTGTATTTTGCTGTTCTTATTTGGATCCATGGATGATTAACGAACATGTCCCTTTAAGGCAAGCAGCTTGTATCTTTAATTCAAGCAGAATCGAGCAGTTACAGGACAGATCATTTTGCTAGCCTGTGCTGGTGTGAACAGGAGGCCTCAGACTTGGCGGCACCAGTAAGAGAGATGGGGTGGGACTCAGTTTGATTGATTGGCTGGTGGCCAATGAATTGACCCAAAAGGCTATACTCTGCCCAGTAACAAGTGGTGATTGGATCCTATCCCAATGGAATGATTTTCAGGGTCCTCAGGAGTTTCAGTTTTGATTCTGACAGTCCATGGGAAGAAACCTGAAAACTGCTGTGAGTGCTATCTCTCTCTCTCTCTCTCTCTCTCTCGAAAGCCTGCTGTGAGTGCTATCTCACTCTCCAGAAAGACAGGGGCAGAACTGACTATCTCTCTCTGTCTCTCTCTAGAAAACCTGCTGTGAGTGCTATCTACCCCCAGAAAGCCTGCTGCGAGTGCTATGTTTCTTGAGAAAGCCTGCTGTTAGTGCTATTTTCCTCGAGAAAGCCTGTTGTGAGTGCTATCTCTCTCTAGAAAGCCTGCTGTGAGTGCTGTCTTTCGCGAGAAAGCCGGCTGTGAGTGCTATCTTTCTCGAGAAAGCCTGCTGTGAGTGCTATCTTTCGTGAGAAAGCCTGCTGTGAGTGTTATCTCGCTCAAGAAAGACTGCTGTTAGTGCTACCTCTCTCTCTCTCTCTCGAAATCCTGCTGTGAGTGCTATCTGCCCCCAGAAAGCCTGCTGTGAGTGCTATCTGCCCCCAGAAAGCCTGCTGTGAGTGCTATCTCTCTCAAGGCAGCCCGCTGTGAGTGCTATCTCTCCCCAGAAAGCCTGCTGTGATTGCTATCTCTCCCCAGAAAGCCTGCTGTCAGTGCTATCTCTCCCCAGAAAGCCTGCTGTCAGTGCTACCTCTCCCCAGAAAGCCTGCTGTGCCTGCTATCTTTCTCGAGAAAGACTGCTGTTAGTGCTACCTCTCTCTCTCTCTCTCAAGATAGCTCGCTGTGAGTGCTATCTCTCCCCAGAAAGCCTGCTGTCAGTGCTATCTCTCTTGAGAAAGCCTGCTGTGAGTGCTATCTTTCTCGAGAAAGACTGCTGTTAGTGCTACCTCTCCCAGGAAGCCTGCTGTCAGTGCTACCTCTCCCCAGAAAGCCTGCTGTCAGTGCTACCTCTCCCCAGAAAGCCTGCTGTGCCTGCTATCTTTCTCGAGAAAGACTGCTGTTAGTGCTACCTCGCTCTCAAGATAGCTTGCTGTGAGTGCTATCTCTCACCAGAAAGCCTGCTGTGAGTGCTACCTCTCCCCAGGAAGCCTGCTGTGAGTGCTATCTCTCTCTCTCGAAAGCCTTCTGTGAGAGCTATCTCTCTCAAGGAAGCCTGCTGTGAGTGCTATCTTTCTCGAGAAAGCCGCCTGTGAATGCTTTATTACTGAAACTGCAGAGACCTGAATACAAACCATAAACTGAAAGCAAAGTTTGAAGAGAAGTAAGATGGTTCTCCAGGAACGTTGCTGTGAGTGCTGCATTCCTGAACTTGCAGAGGAACCATTACAGGCTGCAAAACAAAGAGCAGAACCTGCAAGCCTGCTGTGAATGAAGGTGTGCTGAAAAACTATCAGCCTGAAACAAAAACTCTTTTTTCTTTAGATTATTATTTATTCCCCTTTCCACCCCTCTGTGTTTGTCTGTCTAGTCTGTGTGTGTGTGTGTGTGTGTATATATATATATATATATATATTATATATATATATATATATATAGATGGTGGGGGCAAGTTAACGCAGGGAGTTGAGAATTAGCTAATAGTTAACCAGTTGTACTTGCCGCATCGTTCATTATAGTTCTTGATATAAATAAACAGTAATTGCCTTAAACTTATAAACCTGGTGACTGTAATTATTGGGCAGCCAGGGGCTAAAGATGTTGGGTATTTTTATGAGAATTATTGATCAATTCACTTGTGTTGTGACTCCAGGACCAGAGGGCTGGAATTGACCCCGCACTCGGAACATTATCAAATGCTTTCCTTTATTAGGTGAGGTATTGAATATAAATGCTGGAACTGTATAAAATGCCAGTTGGGCCACAGCTGAAGTTTTGTGTACAGGTTTTTTTTCCCAATTAAGGGGCAATTTAGCGCAGACAATCCACCTACCCTGACCGTCTTTGGGTTGTGGGGGTGAGACCCACACAGATTGTGTACAGTTCTGATCACCACAATGAAGAAAGAACATTGCTCTGGAGAGAGTGCAGAGGAGATGGACAAGAATGTTGCCAGGGCTTGAGAATTGCAGCTATGAGGAGAGATTGGATAGGCTGGGGTTGTTTTCCTTCAAACAGGGCGGGCTGAGGGGTGACCTGATTGAGGTGGACAAAATGATAAGGAGTCTAGACAAGGTAGATGGGAAAGACATCTTTCCCCCCCCCCTCCACCCCCAGCTGAGGGGCATAGATTTAAGGTGATTGGTAGAAGGATTAGAGGGGACATGAGGAAGAGGGTGGGTGGTCTCTGGAATTCACTGCCGAAGTTGGTGGTTGAGGCTGAAATGGTCAACTCATTTAAATGGTACCTGGACCTGCCAGGCTACAGACTAGATGCTGGAAAATGCGATTAAAATGAGCGGCTAGTTTCTTTTTCTTCGGCTGTTGCTCTCACGATGGGCTGAATGGCCTCTTTCTGCACTGTAACTTTTTTATGGTTTTATGGAATATTACCTGCCAGTTATCAGCCCAAGCAGAGTCGGGAATGGTGCTGAACAATGTGCAATAATCAGCGAACATCAGCAAACAAAACCTTAAGAGGGAGGGAAGAGAGACGAGGATGAAGCAGCTGGAGATAGTTGAGAATGTCTATGGGTGATATTTAGAAGAAATTACAGAAATGATTTGACGAAGTCCTTCATAAGACACTGTTTGCTCCCTCCTCTCTCTGGAGATGTTGTCAAACATGCTGAGATTGCCCAGCATTTTCCATTTTTGTACCAATTAGAATACGCACCCATCATCGGGCAGCACGGTAGCACAGTGGTTATCACTGTTGCTTCACAGCGCCAGGGTCCCAGGTTCGATTCCCGGCTTGGGTCACCGTGCGGAGTTTGCACGTTCTCCCCTTGTCTGCGTGGGTTTCCTCCGGGTGCTCCGGTTTCCTCCCATAGTCCAAAGATGTGCAGATTAGGTGGATTGGCCATGATAAATTGTCCCTTAGTGTCCAAAAAGGTTAGGTGGGGTTACTGGGTTACGGGGATAGGGTGGAGGTGTGGGCATTAAGTGGGTGCTATTTCCAAGGGTTGGTGAAGACTGGATGGGGTGAATAGCCTCCTTCTGCACTGTAAATTCGATGTCTATGTCTTGCCAAAGTTGAGTACGTGGAGCTGAAGGCTTGTGAATTGGCTGAGAGACAGGGGTCAGAGTGTGGGATTTCCAAATAGGAAAATGTGAGGTTATCCACTTTGGACCGAAAGACACCAAAACAGAATAATCCTGAAATGATGCAAAGCCAGAAACAGTGAAGGGCGAAAGGGCGTTGGTGAGCCGAGGTGAAGAGATTGTTCAAGTCTAATGAATAGGTGCAAAAAAGAATCAAAGGGGATTGGAAAGCAGGGGCGGGATTCTTTGGAAACCGGCAGGGAATCCTCCGCACCTTCAGGGGATAGGCCGGCGGCGGAGTGGTTTGCGCCGGGGCTTGGCGCCACGACAACTGGCGGCGAAGGGCCTCCGCCGGCCGGCGCGAGTTGGCGCATGCGCGGGAGCGCCAGCGTGTGCTGCCGTCATCCCAGCGCATGCGCAGGGGGTTCATCTCCGCGCCAGCCATTGCGGACCGGTACACCAGCCGGCGCGGAGGAATACAGTGCCCCCATGGCACAGGCTCGCCCGCGGATTGGTGGGCTCTGATCACGGGCCAGGCCACTGTGGGGGCACCACCCGGGGCCAGATCCCCCCCGCACCCCCACCGCCCCCCCCCGCACCCCCATCGTGGGCCGGAGCATCGCTGGGGGGGGGGGGCCGCAGCAAGTGGCTGCCGACCAGCGCGGCGGGATTCCTGCCCCCGCCAAATCCCTGGCGCCGGACAATTCGGCAGCCGGTGGGCGCGGGATTAATGCCACCTCCCGGCGATTCTCCGACCCGGCGGGGTGTCGGAGAATCCCGCCCCTGATCTTTATCTCGAGAGACTGGGGTCCAAGGGGAAGCCGTCCTGCTTCACCTTCACACCTATAGTTACTGTGAGAACCTTGGCAAGGTTACACTGGGCCTGGAGGAGTGCAGTGTAGCTTTAGCAGACTAATACCTGGTCCCTAAAGGTTAAATAATGGAGAGATTAAACACTGGGATTGTATTCCACAGAATTTAGAAGGTCAAAGGATAATTTGGTCAAGGTTTTTGAGATATTAAAAAGAACAAGGGCAGTGGTAGCACTGCAGTCTCACGGCGCTGAGGTCCCAGGTTCGATCCCGGCTCTGGGTCACTGTCCGTGTGGAGTTTGCACATTCTCCCCATGTTTGCGTGGGTTTCACCCCCACAACCCAAAGATGTGCAGGGCAGATGGATTGACCACGCTAAATTGCCCCTTAATTGGAAAAAATGAATAGGGTACTCTAACTTTATTTTTAAAAAAAGGACAGGATCAATAGAGAAAAATTATTCCCTCTGGTTGGGGGGAGTCTGGGACTAAGTGGCAGAATCTCAAAATTAGAGCAGGATCTTCCGGAGTGAAATTGGGAAACAATATGGGAGAAAATTGGAACTTTTTCCCCCACAAATGGCAATTGATGGTTGATCTATTGTGAATATTAAATCAAAGATTGAGAGATTTTTGTTAACCAAAGATAATAAGGGATATGGGCAATGGCGGATTAAAGGAGTAAGATCACAGATCATGAGCTCACTGAATGCTGGAATAGGACTGAAGGGCTGAATGGTCTTCTCTTGTTTCTGTGCTACTAGGTTTCTAAGAAATGCTTTATCGGAGCAGAGTGAGAGGTGGAAAGGTGGTGAATTATCGAGAGATTGCCACAGCTGAGGGAGGCAGCTGCAGGCACGGCCACCAACGGAGAGCAATTAAAATCCAGGCTGTCAGTAGCTCACAATTGGAGGAGAATCGCTATATCTGAGGGTGGTGAGATTAGAGCGGCTAACTGATGTAGTGAGGGACAAGCCAAGAAGAAAATTGAATGCATGAATTTTCTCCAGTCCAGGTGCCATACAAACACTAACCATTGCTGATCTCCACGCTTAGTCACGTGAAGTCACATTTCCAACCACTAAACGGTGAACTTCACACTCTGTCCCTTTGATCTGGTTTCTCCACATAGACTTTACAATGCAGGAGGCCATTCGGCCCATCGAGTCTGCACCGGCTCTTGGAAAGAGCACCCTACCCAAGCCCACACCCCCACCCTATCCCCATAACCTAGTAACCCCACCCAACACTAAGGGAGTTTTTGGACACGAAGGGCAATTTATCATGGCCAATCCACCTAACCTGCACATCTTTGGACTGTGGGAGGAAACCGGAGCACCCGGAGGAAACCCACACAGACACGGGGAGAACGTGCAGACTCCGCACAGACAGTGACCCAAACCGGGAATCGAACCTGAGACCCTGGAGCTGTGAAGCAATTGTGCTAACCGCTCTGCTACCGTGCTGCCCTACAATCCAGGTGCCATACAAACACTAACCATTGCTGACCTCCACGCTTAGTCACGTGAAGTCACATTTCCAACCACTAAACAGTGAACTTCACACTCTGTCCCTCTGACCTAGTTTCTCCACATCTGCTGCAGGAAACTCATAAGGTCACAAGGAGCAGGAGGAGGCCATTCAGTCCCTCAAGCCTGCTCTGCCATTCAGTAACATCTGGCCAGATTGCAGCTTTAACTACATTTTTGTCTGTTTCCTAATAACCTTGATACCCTTGCCGATCAAAGACTGGCCTAAATTCAGTGACCCAACATCCACTGCACTCTGCGGAAGAGCATTCTAAAGATTAATAAATCTCTGAGAGAATCAATTCTGCCTCATCTCCATCTAAATGGAAGATCCTTTGTAACTGTGTCCCTGAGCTCTAATTTCCTCCTGCGACTCGCTTCCCCCTGCCAGTATCTAATCTCATACCCCCTCAGAATACGATATGTTTGAATCAGGTTATATCTCATTCCTCTATAGGAAGACAGGAAGTTAATCTGAGGCTGAGGGTAGTTACTGTACCTCGAGTGAAGGTGTCCTCCAAAAGCCCAGATGTAAGCCACCGCGAGAATACTCCTGGCCAGCATGTGGTCCTTGGGTAGGATACTGTCATCGAGGCGGCCATGCTGGTGCAGGGGTGAGGGATTTTTCTGGTCAACACCTTCAATAGAAACATCAGTATCATTCGCCCTCAAAAGAATACGAAGCTGGGACATCAATGATTGATGGCTCACAAAGCTGCTAACTGTAGTTCCAGAGATTCCACAATCTCAGCTCTCTGGGTACAACACCGGCAATGACACCATGAGAGGCATCACCACCAGATTAGCCAATAAAAACTGGCTCCACCCACAATTCAGTATAGACAAATCGAACAGAGAGTTGGTGCTGTACCTGTCCTGGGAGTGTTTGATGGGGACAGTGTATAGGGAGCTTTACTCTGGCTTTGTATCTAACCCCGTGCTGTCCCTGTCCTGGGAGTGTTTGATGGGGACAGTGTAGAGGGAGCTTTACTCTGTATCTAACCCCGTGCTGTACCTGTCCTGGGCGTGTTTGATGGGGACAGTGTAGAGGGAGCTTTACTCTGTATCTAAACCCGTGCTGTACCTGTCCTGGGCGTGTTTGATGGGGACAGTGTAGAGGGAGCTTTACTCTGTATCTAAACCCGTGCTGTACCTGTCCTGGGCGTGTTTGATGGGGATAGTGTAGAGGGAGCTTTACTCTGTATCTAACCCCGTGCTGTACCTGTCCTGGGAGTGTTTGATGGGGACAGTGTATAGGGAGCTTTACTCTGGCTTTGTATCTAACCCCGTGCTGTCCCTGTCCTGGGAGTGTTTGATGGGGACAGTGTAGAGGGAGCTTTACTCTGTATCTAACCCCGTGCTGTACCTGTCCTGGGCGTGTTTGATGGGGACAGTGTAGAGGGAGCTTTACCCTGTATCTAACCCCGTGCTGTACCTGTCCCGGGAGTGTTTGATGGGGACAGAGTAGAGGGAGCTTTACTCTGTATCTAACCCCGTGCTGTACCAGTCCTGGCAGTGTTTGATGGGGACAGTGTAGAGGGAGCTTTAGTCTGTATCTAACCCCGTGCTGTACCTGTCCTGGGCGTGTTTGATGGGGACAGTGTAGAGGGAGCTTGACCCTGTATCTAACCCCGTGCTGTACCTGTCCCGGGAGTGTTTGATGGGGACAGAGTAGAGGGAGCTTTACTCTGTATCTAACCCCGTGCTGTACCAGTCCTGGCAGTGTTTGATGGGGACAGTGTAGAGGGAGCTTTACTCTGTATCTAACCCCGTGCTGTACCTGTCCTGGGAGTGTTTGATGGGGACAGTGTAGAGGGAGCTTTACTCTGTATCTAACCCCGTGCTGTCCCTGTCCTGGGAGTGTTTGATGGGGACAGTGTAGAGGGAGCTTTACTCTGTATCTAACCCCGTGCTGTACCTGTCCTGGGAGTGTTTGATGGGGACAGTGTAGAGAGAGCTTCACTCTGTATCTAACCCCATGCTGTACCTGTCCTGGGAGTGTTTGATGGGGACAGTGGAGAGTGAGCTTTACTCTGTATCTAACCCCGTGCTGTACCTGTCCTGGGGGTGTTTGATGGGGACAGTGTAGAGGGAGCTTTACTCAGTATCTAACCCCGTGCTGTACCTGTCCTGGGAGTATTTGATGGGGACAGTGTAGAGGGAGCTTTCCTCTGTATCTAACCCCGTGCTGTACCTGTCCCGGGAGTGTTTGTTGGGGACAGAGTAGAGGGAGCTTTACTCTGTATATAACCCCGTGCTGGCCCTGTCCTGGGAGTGTTTGACGGGGACAGTGTAGAGGGAGCTTTACCCTGTATCTAACCCCGTGCTGTACCTGTCCCGGGAGTGTTTGATGGGGACAGAGTAGAGGGAGCTTTACTCTGTATCTAACCCCGTGCTGTACCAGTCCTGGCAGTGTTTGATGGGGACAGTGTAGAGGGAGCTTTACTCTGTATCTAACCCC
Organism: Scyliorhinus torazame; assembly: GCF_047496885.1. Classification (NCBI taxonomy): domain Eukaryota; kingdom Metazoa; phylum Chordata; class Chondrichthyes; order Carcharhiniformes; family Scyliorhinidae; genus Scyliorhinus; species Scyliorhinus torazame. Next base: position 211,027,144 of record NC_092721.1, on the reverse strand, counting down.
GTGCTGTACCTGTCCTGGGAGTGTTTGATGGGGACAGTGTAGAGGGAGCTTTACTCTGTATCTAACCCTGTGTTGTACCTGTCTGGGAGTGTTTGATGGGGACAGTGTAGAGGGAGCTTTACCCTGTATCTAACCCCGTGCTGTCCCTGTCCTGGGAGTGTTTGATGGGGACAGTGTAGAGGGAGCTTTACTCTGTATCTAACTCCGTGCTGTACCTGTCCTGGGAGTGTTTGATGGGGACAGTGTAGAGGGAGCTTTACTCTGTATCTAACCCCGTGCTGTACCTGTCCTGGGCGTGTTTGATGGGGACAGTGTAGAGGGAGCTTTACCCTGTATCTAACCCCGTGCTGTACCTGTCCTGGGAGTGTTTGATGGGGACAGTGTAGAGGGAGCTTTACTCTGTATCTAACTCCGTGCTGTACCTGTCCTGGGAGTGTTTGATGGGGACAGTGTAGAGGGAGCTTTACTCTGTATCTAACCCCGTGCTGTACCTGTCCTGGGAGTGTTTGATGGGGACAGTGTAGAGGGAGCTTCACTGTGTATCTAACCCCGTGCTGTACCTGTCCTGGGAGTGTTTGATGGGGACAGTGTAGAGGGAGCTTTACTCTGTATCTAACCCCGTGCTGTACCTGTCCTGGGCGTGTTTGATGGGGACAGTGTAGAGGGAGCTTTACTCTGTATCTAACCCCGTGCTGTACCTGTCCTGGGAGTGTTTGATGGTGACAGTGTAGAGGGAGCTTTACTCTGTATCTAACCCCGTGCTGTACCTGTCCTGGGAGTGTTTGATAGGGACAGTGTAGAGGGAGCTTTACTCTGTATCTAACCCCGTGCTGTACCTGTCCTGGGAGTGTTTGATGGGGACAGTGTAGAGAGAGCTTCACTCTGTATCTAACCCCGTGCTGTACCTGTCCCGGGAGTGTTTGTTGGGGACAGAGTAGAGGGAGCTTTACTCTGTATCTAACCCCGTGCTGGCCCTGTCCTGGGAGTGTTTGACGGGGACAGTGTAGAGGGAGCTTTACCCTGTATCTAACCCCGTGCTGTACCTGTCCCGGGAGTGTTTGATGGGGACAGAGTAGAGGGAGCTTTACTCTGTATCTAACCCCGTGCTGTACAAGTCCTGGCAGTGTTTGATGGGGACAGTGTAGAGGGAGCTTTACTCTGTATCTAACCCCGTGCTGTACCTGTCCTGGGAGTGTTTGATGGGGACAGTGTAGAGGGAGCTTTACTCTGTATCTAACCCTGTGTTGTACCTGTCTGGGAGTGTTTGATGGGGACAGTGTAGAGGGAGCTTTACCCTGTATCTAACCCCGTGCTGTCCCTGTCCTGGGAGTGTTTGATGGGGACAGTGTAGAGGGAGCTTTACTCTGTATCTAACTCCGTGCTGTACCTGTCCTGGGAGTGTTTGATGGGGACAGTGTAGAGGGAGCTTTACTCTGTATCTAACCCCGTGCTGTACCTGTCCTGGGAGTGTTTGATGGGGACAGTGTAGAGGGAGCTTCACTGTGTATCTAACCCCGTGCTGTACCTGTCCTGGGAGTGTTTGATGGGGACAGTATAGAGGGAGTTTTACTCTGTATCTAACCCCGTGCTGTACCTGTCCTGGGAGTGTTTGATGGGGACAGTGGAGAGGGAGCTTTACTCTGTATCTAACCCCATGCTGTACCTGTCCTGGGAGTGTTTGATAGGGACAGTGTAGCGGGAGCTTCACTCTGTATCTAATCCCATGCTGTACCTGTCCTGGGAGTGTTTGATGGGGACAGTGTAGAGGGAGTTTTACTCTGTATCTAACCCCGTGCTGTACCTGTCCTGGGAGTGTTTCATGGGGACAGTGGAGAGGGAGCTTTACTCTGTATCTAACCCCGTGCTGTACCTGTCCTGGGAGTGTTTGATGGGGACAGTGTAGGGGGAGCTTTACTCTGTATCTAAACCCGTGCTGTACCTGTCCTGGGAGTGTTTGATGGGGACCGTGTAGAGGGAGCTTTACTCTGTATCTAACCCCGTGCTGTACCTGTCCTGGGAGTGTTTGATGGGGACAGTGTAGAGAGAGCTTCACTCTGTATCTAACCCCATGCTGTACCTGTCCTGGGAGTGTTTGATGGGGACAGTGGAGAGGGAGCTTTACTCTGTATCTAACCCCGTGCTGTACCTGTCCTGGGGGTGTTTGATGGGGACAGTGTAGAGGGAGCTTTACTCAGTATCTAACCCCGTGCTGTACCTGTCCTGGGAGTATTTGATGGGGACAGTGTAGAGGGAGCTTTCCTCTGTATCTAACCCCGTGCTGTACCTGTCCCGGGAGTGTTTGTTGGGGACAGAGTAGAGGGAGCTTTACTCTGTATATAACCCCGTGCTGGCCCTGTCCTGGGAGTGTTTGACGGGGACAGTGTAGAGGGAGCTTTACCCTGTATCTAACCCCGTGCTGTACCTGTCCCGGGAGTGTTTGATGGGGACAGAGTAGAGGGAGCTTTACTCTGTATCTAACCCCGTGCTGTACCAGTCCTGGCAGTGTTTGATGGGGACAGTGTAGAGGGAGCTTTACTCTGTATCTAACCCCGTGCTGTACCTGTCCTGGGAGTGTTTGATGGGGACAGTGTAGAGGGAGCTTTACTCTGTATCTAACCCTGTGTTGTACCTGTCTGGGAGTGTTTGATGGGGACAGTGTAGAGGGAGCTTTACCCTGTATCTAACCCCGTGCTGTCCCTGTCCTGGGAGTGTTTGATGGGGACAGTGTAGAGGGAGCTTTACTCTGTATCTAACTCCGTGCTGTACCTGTCCTGGGAGTGTTTGATGGGGACAGTGTAGAGGGAGCTTTACTCTGTATCTAACCCCGTGCTGTACCTGTCCTGGGCGTGTTTGATGGGGACAGTGTAGAGGGAGCTTTACCCTGTATCTAACCCCGTGCTGTACCTGTCCTGGGAGTGTTTGATGGGGACAGTGTAGAGGGAGCTTTACTCTGTATCTAACTCCGTGCTGTACCTGTCCTGGGAGTGTTTGATGGGGACAGTGTAGAGGGAGCTTTACTCTGTATCTAACCCCGTGCTGTACCTGTCCTGGGAGTGTTTGATGGGGACAGTGTAGAGGGAGCTTCACTGTGTATCTAACCCCGTGCTGTACCTGTCCTGGGAGTGTTTGATGGGGACAGTGTAGAGGGAGATTTACTCTGTATCTAACCCCGTGCTGTACCTGTCCTGGGCGTGTTTGATGGGGACAGTGTAGAGGGAGCTTTACTCTGTATCTAACCCCGTGCTGTACCTGTCCTGGGAGTGTTTGATGGTGACAGTGTAGAGGGAGCTTTACTCTGTATCTAACCCCGTGCTGTACCTGTCCTGGGAGTGTTTGATAGGGACAGTGTAGAGGGAGCTTTACTCTGTATCTAACCCCGTGCTGTACCTGTCCTGGGAGTGTTTGATGGGGACAGTGTAGAGAGAGCTTCACTCTGTATCTAACCCCGTGCTGTACCTGTCCCGGGAGTGTTTGTTGGGGACAGAGTAGAGGGAGCTTTACTCTGTATCTAACCCCGTGCTGGCCCTGTCCTGGGAGTGTTTGACGGGGACAGTGTAGAGGGAGCTTTACCCTGTATCTAACCCCGTGCTGTACCTGTCCCGGGAGTGTTTGATGGGGACAGAGTAGAGGGAGCTTTACTCTGTATCTAACCCCGTGCTGTACCAGTCCTGGCAGTGTTTGATGGGGACAGTGTAGAGGGAGCTTTACTCTGTATCTAACCCCGTGCTGTACCTGTCCTGGGAGTGTTTGATGGGGACAGTGTAGAGGGAGCTTTACTCTGTATCTAACCCTGTGTTGTACCTGTCTGGGAGTGTTTGATGGGGACAGTGTAGAGGGAGCTTTACCCTGTATCTAACCCCGTGCTGTCCCTGTCCTGGGAGTGTTTGATGGGGACAGTGTAGAGGGAGCTTTACTCTGTATCTAACTCCGTGCTGTACCTGTCCTGGGAGTGTTTGATGGGGACAGTGTAGAGGGAGCTTTACTCTGTATCTAACCCCGTGCTGTACCTGTCCTGGGAGTGTTTGATGGGGACAGTGTAGAGGGAGCTTCACTGTGTATCTAACCCCGTGCTGTACCTGTCCTGGGAGTGTTTGATGGGGACAGTATAGAGGGAGTTTTACTCTGTATCTAACCCCGTGCTGTACCTGTCCTGGGAGTGTTTGATGGGGACAGTGGAGAGGGAGCTTTACTCTGTATCTAACCCCATGCTGTACCTGTCCTGGGAGTGTTTGATAGGGACAGTGTAGCGGGAGCTTCACTCTGTATCTAATCCCATGCTGTACCTGTCCTGGGAGTGTTTGATGGGGACAGTGTAGAGGGAGTTTTACTCTGTATCTAACCCCGTGCTGTACCTGTCCTGGGAGTGTTTGATGGGGACAGTGGAGAGGGAGCTTTACTCTGTATCTAACCCCGTGCTGTACCTGTCCTGGGAGTGTTTGATGGGGACAGTGTAGGGGGAGCTTTACTCTGTATCTAAACCCGTGCTGTACCTGTCCTGGGAGTGTTTGATGGGGACCGTGTAGAGGGAGCTTCACTGTGTATCTAACCCCGTGCTGTACCTGTCCTGGGAGTGTTTGATGGGGACAGTGTAGAGGGAGTTTTACTCTGTATTTAACCCCGTGCTGTACCTGTCCCGGGAGTGTTTGATGGGGACCGAGGGAGCTTTACTCTGTATCTAACCCCGTGCTGGCCCTGTCCTGGGAGTGTTTGACGGGGACAGTGTAGAGGGAGCTTTACCCTGTATCTAACCCCGTGCTGTACCTGTCCTGGGAGTGTTTGATGGGGACAGTGTAGAGGGAGTTTTACTCTGTATCTAACCCCGTGCTGTACCTGTCCTGGGAGTGTTTGATGGGGACAGTGTAGAGGGAGCTTTTCTCTGTATCTAACCCCGTGCTGTACCTGTCCTGGGAGTGTTTGATGGGGACAGTGTAGAGGGAGCTTTACTCTGTATCTAACCCCGTGCTGTACCTGTCCTGGGAGTGTTTGATGGGGACAGTGTAGAGGGAGCTTTACTCTGTATAACCCCGGGCTGTACCTGTCCTGGGAGTGTTTGTTGGGGACAGTGTAGAGGGAGCTTTACTCAGTATCTAACCCCGTGCTGTACCTGTCCTGGGAGTATTTGATGGGGACAGTGTAGAGGGAGCTTTACTCAGTATCTAACCCCATGCTGTACCTGTCCTGGGAGTATTTGATGGGGACAGTGTAGAGGGAGCTTTACTCTGTATCTAACCCCGTGCTGTACCTGTCCCGGGAGTGTTTGATGGGGACAGAGTAGAGGGAGCTTTACTCTGTATCTAACCCCGTGCTGGCCCTGTCCTGGGAGTGTTTGACGGGGACAGTGTAGAGGGAGCTTCACCCTGTATCGAACCCCGTGCTGTACCTGTCCCGGGAATGTTTGATGGGGACAGAGTAGAGGGAGCTTTACTCTGTATCTAACCCCGTGCTGTACCTGTCCTGGGAGTGTTTGATGGGGACAGTGTAGAGAGAGCTTCACTCTGTATCTAACCCCATGCTGTACCTGTCCTGGGAGTGTTTGATGGGGACAGTGGAGAGGGAGCTTTACTCTGTATCTAACCCCGTGCTGTACCTGTCCTGGGGGTGTTTGATGGGGACAGTGTAGAGGGAGCTTTACTCAGTATCTAACCCCGTGCTGTACCTGTCCTGGGAGTATTTGATGGGGACAGTGTAGAGGGAGCTTTCCTCTGTATCTAACCCCGTGCTGTACCTGTCCCGGGAGTGTTTGTTGGGGACAGAGTAGAGGGAGCTTTACTCTGTATATAACCCCGTGCTGGCCCTGTCCTGGGAGTGTTTGACGGGGACAGTGTAGAGGGAGCTTTACCCTGTATCTAACCCCGTGCTGTACCTGTCCCGGGAGTGTTTGATGGGGACGGAGTAGAGGGAGCTTTACTCTGTATCTAACCCCGTGCTGTACCAGTCCTGGCAGTGTTTGATGGGGACAGTGTAGAGGGAGCTTTACTCTGTATCTAACCCCGTGCTGTACCTGTCCTGGGAGTGTTTGATGGGGACAGTGTAGAGGGAGCTTTACTCTGTATCTAACCCTGTGTTGTACCTGTCTGGGAGTGTTTGATGGGGACAGTGTAGAGGGAGCTTTACCCTGTATCTAACCCCGTGCTGTCCCTGTCCTGGGAGTGTTTGATGGGGACAGTGTAGAGGGAGCTTTACTCTGTATCTAACTCCGTGCTGTACCTGTCCTGGGAGTGTTTGATGGGGACAGTGTAGAGGGAGCTTTACTCTGTATCTAACCCCGTGCTGTACCTGTCCTGGGCGTGTTTGATGGGGACAGTGTAGAGGGAGCTTTACCCTGTATCTAACCCCGTGCTGTACCTGTCCTGGGAGTGTTTGATGGGGACAGTGTAGAGGGAGCTTTACTCTGTATCTAACTCCGTGCTGTACCTGTCCTGGGAGTGTTTGATGGGGACAGTGTAGAGGGAGCTTTACTCTGTATCTAACCCCGTGCTGTACCTGTCCTGGGAGTGTTTGATGGGGACAGAGTAGAGGGAGCTTCACTGTGTATCTAACCCCGTGCTGTACCTGTCCTGGGAGTGTTTGATGGGGACAGTGTAGAGGGAGCTTTACTCTGTATCTAACCCCGTGCTGTACCTGTCCTGGGCGTGTTTGATGGGGACAGTGTAGAGGGAGCTTTACTCTGTATCTAACCCCGTGCTGTACCTGTCCTGGGAGTGTTTGATGGTGACAGTGTAGAGGGAGCTTTACTCTGTATCTAACCCCGTGCTGTACCTGTCCTGGGAGTGTTTGATAGGGACAGTGTAGAGGGAGCTTTACTCTGTATCTAACCCCGTGCTGTACCTGTCCTGGGAGTGTTTGATGGGGACAGTGTAGAGAGAGCTTCACTCTGTATCTAACCCCGTGCTGTACCTGTCCCGGGAGTGTTTGTTGGGGACAGAGTAGAGGGAGCTTTACTCTGTATCTAACCCCGTGCTGGCCCTGTCCTGGGAGTGTTTGACGGGGACAGTGTAGAGGGAGCTTTACCCTGTATCTAACCCCGTGCTGTACCTGTCCCGGGAGTGTTTGATGGGGACAGAGTAGAGGGAGCTTTACTCTGTATCTAACCCCGTGCTGTACCAGTCCTGGCAGTGTTTGATGGGGACAGTGTAGAGGGAGCTTTACTCTGTATCTAACCCCGTGCTGTACCTGTCCTGGGAGTGTTTGATGGGGACAGTGTAGAGGGAGCTTTACTCTGTATCTAACCCTGTGTTGTACCTGTCTGGGAGTGTTTGATGGGGACAGTGTAGAGGGAGCTTTACCCTGTATCTAACCCCGTGCTGTCCCTGTCCTGGGAGTGTTTGATGGGGACAGTGTAGAGGGAGCTTTACTCTGTATCTAACTCCGTGCTGTACCTGTCCTGGGAGTGTTTGATGGGGACAGTGTAGAGGGAGCTTTACTCTGTATCTAACCCCGTGCTGTACCTGTCCTGGGAGTGTTTGATGGGGACAGTGTAGAGGGAGCTTCACTGTGTATCTAACCCCGTGCTGTACCTGTCCTGGGAGTGTTTGATGGGGACAGTATAGAGGGAGTTTTACTCTGTATCTAACCCCGTGCTGTACCTGTCCTGGGAGTGTTTGATGGGGACAGTGGAGAGGGAGCTTTACTCTGTATCTAACCCCATGCTGTACCTGTCCTGGGAGTGTTTGATAGGGACAGTGTAGCGGGAGCTTCACTCTGTATCTAATCCCATGCTGTACCTGTCCTGGGAGTGTTTGATGGGGACAGTGTAGAGGGAGTTTTACTCTGTATCTAACCCCGTGCTGTACCTGTCCTGGGAGTGTTTGATGGGGACAGTGGAGAGGGAGCTTTACTCTGTATCTAACCCCGTGCTGTACCTGTCCTGGGAGTGTTTGATGGGGACAGTGTAGGGGGAGCTTTACTCTGTATCTAAACCCGTGCTGTACCTGTCCTGGGAGTGTTTGATGGGGACCGTGTAGAGGGAGCTTCACTGTGTATCTAACCCCGTGCTGTACCTGTCCTGGGAGTGTTTGATGGGGACAGTGTAGAGGGAGTTTTACTCTGTATTTAACCCCGTGCTGTACCTGTCCCGGGAGTGTTTGATGGGGACAGAGGGAGCTTTACTCTGTATCTAACCCCGTGCTGGCCCTGTCCTGGGAGTGTTTGACGGGGACAGTGTAGAGGGAGCTTTACCCTGTATCTAACCCCGTGCTGTACCTGTCCTGGGAGTGTTTGATGGGGACAGTGTAGAGGGAGTTTTACTCTGTATCTAACCCCGTGCTGTACCTGTCCTGGGAGTGTTTGATGGGGACAGTGTAGAGGGAGCTTTTCTCTGTATCTAACCCCGTGCTGTACCTGTCCTGGGAGTGTTTGATGGGGACAGTGTAGAGGGAGCTTTACTCTGTATCTAACCCCGTGCTGTACCTGTCCTGGGAGTGTTTGATGGGGACAGTGTAGAGGGAGCTTTACTCTGTATAACCCCGGGCTGTACCTGTCCTGGGAGTGTTTGTTGGGGACAGTGTAGAGGGAGCTTTACTCAGTATCTAACCCCGTGCTGTACCTGTCCTGGGAGTATTTGATGGGGACAGTGTAGAGGGAGCTTTACTCAGTATCTAACCCCATGCTGTACCTGTCCTGGGAGTATTTGATGGGGACAGTGTAGAGGGAGCTTTACTCTGTATCTAACCCCGTGCTGTACCTGTCCCGGGAGTGTTTGATGGGGACAGAGTAGAGGGAGCTTTACTCTGTATCTAACCCCGTGCTGGCCCTGTCCTGGGAGTGTTTGACGGGGACAGTGTAGAGGGAGCTTCACCCTGTATCGAACCCCGTGCTGTACCTGTCCCGGGAATGTTTGATGGGGACAGAGTAGAGGGAGCTTTACTCTGTATCTAACCCCGTGCTGTACCTGTCCTGGGAGTGTTTGATGGGGACAGTGTAGAGGGAGTTTTACTCTGTATCTAACCCCGTGCTGTACCTGCCTGGGAGTGTTTGATGGGGACAGTGGAGAGGGAGCTTTACTCTGTATCTAACCCCGTGCTGTACCTGTCCTGGGAGTGTTTGATGGGGACAGTGTAGAGGGAGCTTCACTCTGTATCTAACCCCATGCTGTACCTGTCCTGGGAGTGTTTGATGGGGACAGTGTAGAGGGAGTTTTACTCTGTATCTAACCCCGTGCTGTACCTGTCCTGGGAGTGTTTGATGGGGACAGTGTAGAGGGAGCTTTACTCTGTATAACCCCGGGCTGTACCTGTCCTGGGAGTGTTTGATGGGGACAGTGTAGAGGGAGCTTTACTCAGTATCTAACCCCGTGCTGTACCTGTCCTGGGAGTATTTGATGGGGACAGTGTAGAGGGAGCTTTACCCTGTATCTAACCCCGTGCTGTACCTGTCCCGGGAGTGTTTGGTGAGGACAGAGTAGAGGGAGCTTTACTCTGTATCTAACCACGTGCTGTACCTGTCCTGGCAGTGTTTGATGGGGACAGTGTAGAGGGAGCTTTACTCTGTATCTAACCCCGTGCTGTCCCTGTCCTGGGAGTGTTTGATGGGGACAGTGTAGAGGGCGCTTTACTCTGTATCTAACCCTGTGTTGTACCTGTCTGGGAGTGTTTGATGGGGACAGTGTAGAGGGAGCTTTACTGTGTATCTAACTCCGTGCTGTACCTGTGCTGGGAGTGTTTGATGGGGACAGTGTAGAGTGAGCTTTACTCTGTATCTCACACCGTGCTGTACCTGTCCTGGGAGTGTTTGATGGGGACAGTGTAGAGGGAGCTTTACTCTGTATCTAACCCCGTGCTTTACCTGTCCTGGGAGTGTTTGATGGGGACAGTGTAGAGGGAGTTTTACTCTGTATCTAACCCCGTGTTGTACCTGTCCTGGGAGTGTTTGATGGGGACAGTGGAGAGGGAGCTTTACTCTGTATCTAACCCCGTGCTGTACCTGTCCTGGGAGTGTTTGATGGGGACAGTGTCATAGAACATAGAACAATACAGCGCAGTCCAGGCCCTTCGGCCCACGATGTTGCACCGAAACAAAAGCCATCCAACCTACACTATGCCATTATCATCCATATGTTTATCCAATAAACTTTTAAATGCCCTCAATGTTGGCGAGTTCACCACTGTAGCAGGTAGGGCATTCCACGGCCTCACTACTCTTTGTGTAAAGAACCTACCTCTGACCTCTGTCCTATATCTATTACCCCTCAGTTTAAAGTTATGTCCCCTCGTGCCAGCCATATCCATCCGTGGGAGAAGGCTCTCACTGTCCACCCTATCCAACCCCCTGATCATTTTGTATGCCTCTATTAAGTCTCCTCTTAACCTTCTTCTCTCCAACGAAAACAACTTCAAGTCCATCAGCCTTTCCTCATAAGATTTTCCCTCCATACCAGGCAACATCCTGGTAAATCTCCTCTGCACCCGCTCCAAAGCCTCCACGTCCTTCCTATAATGCGGTGACCAGAACTGTACGCAATACTCCAAATGCGGCCGTACCAGAGTTCTGAACAGCTGCAACATGACCTCCCGACTCCGGAACTCAATCCCTCTACCAATAAAGGCCAACACTCCATAGGCCTTCTTCACAACCCTATCAACCTGGGTGGCAACTTTCAGGGATCTATGTACATGGACACCTAGATCCCTCTGCTCATCCACACTTTCAAGAACTTTACCATTAGCCAAATATTCCGCATTCCTGTTATTCCTTCCAAAGTGAATCACCTCACACTTCTCTACATTAAACTCCATTTGCCACCTCTCGGCCCAGCTCTGCAGCTTATCTATATCCCTCTGTAATCTGCTACATCCTTCCACACTATCGACAACACCACCGACTTTAGTATCGTCTGCAAATTTACTCACCCACCCTTCTGCGCCTTCCTCTAGGTCATTGATAAAAATGACAAACAGCAACGGCCCCAGAACAGATCCTTGTGGTACTCCACTTGTGACTGTACTCCATTCTGAACATTTCCCATCAACCACCACCCTCTGTCTTCTTTCAGCTAGCCAATTTCTGATCCACATCTCTAAATCACCCTCAATCCCCAGCCTCCGTATTTTTTGCAATAGCCTACCGTGGGGAACCTTATCAAACGCTTTGCTGAAATCCATATACACCACATCAACTGCTCTACCCTCGTCTACCTGTTCAGTCACCTTATCAAAGAACTCAATAAGGTTTGTGAGGCATGACCTACCCTTCACAAAGCCATGCTGACTATCCCTGTCGAGGGAGCTTCACTCTGTATCTAACCCCATGCTGTACCTGTCCTGGGAGTGTTTGATGGGGACAGTGTAGAGGGAGTTTAACTCTGTATCTAACCCCGTGCTGTACCTGTCCTGGGAGTGTTTGATGGGGACAGTGGAGAGGGAGCTTTTCTCTGTATCTAACCCCGTGCTGTACCTGTCCTGGGAGTGTTTGATGGGGACAGTGTAGAGGGAGCTTTACTCTGTATCTAACCCCGTGCTGTACCTGTCCTGGGAGTGTTTGATGGGGACAGTGTAGAGGGAGCTTTACTCTGTATAACCCCGGGCTGTACCTGTCCTGGGAGTGTTTGATGGGGACAGTGTAGAGGGAGCTTTACTCTGTATCTAACCCCGTGCTGTACCTGTCCCGGGAGTGTTTGATGGGGACCGTGTAGAGGGAGCTTTACTCTGTATCTAACCCCGTGCTGGCCCTGTCCTGGGAGTGTTTGACGGGGACAGTGTAGAGGGAGCTTTACCCTGTATCTAACCCCGTGCTTTACCTGTCCTGGGAGTGTTTGATGGGGACAGTGTAGAGGGAGCTTTACTCTGTATCTAACCGTGTCCTGGGAGTGTTTGATGGGTGTCAGTGTTTCCCTGTTGCTCCCAGTTTTACATTGCCTGTTTTTCTGGGAGTAATTGGCCTTACCCACTTCATACTCACCCTGTTGGTCACGTGCCAGGTGTTTGTCGAGGAGGGCATGAAGAATGTTCCTGAACGTCATCACTTCTTGTAACCCACGGGCCACTTTGTTTTGTTTGATCATGACGTAGTCCGCTTGGTAGTTTAGTGCAGAAGTACAATGCTTCTCCACGAAAGTCAGAGTGTTGGGAATGAGATTGTGACCAAGTCTTGTCCACACCTGCACCATGTCCCGTGGCACAGTGTAATTACTGTATACCTTGTTCATCATGACATCCACCACTGCCTTCCACATTTCACTGCCCTGAAAATGCACCAGGTTACACCAGGTGACTGCTGATGGGGGGGCATTGCTGAGATCAGTGACCTCTAGGATAAGGGAAGTAGATTCTGCCAAGCGTATCTGTTCTCCATTGGAAAGAGTGAGAGATTGACTCTGAGATACCAAACCGCTAATTGGACCCAGCCAGTCTAAACAAAGTTCACCATCCAACACTATCCAGCGGAGTGGTTCAGGGCAGCGGTAGGGTTTCACCTGGGGCGATTTGAACTCTTTCACAAGAGCCCTGGCCTGGGACCAGCTCTGCGCTATACTCAGCCACTTGGCCACAATCCCATTCTTCCAGGTCTGGTTGTCCATGACTCCGAGCAGCTCCTCTATGGACAGGCTGTTTGGGAAACAGACAGAGACTTGCACTGTTCTGTGTGTGGGGCTGGGATAATCAGATTCATCTCCTGTTTCCTTAGACTCATTTTTAGCCAAAAGGTTCATCGTCCTTGACAAAGTCCTGTATGACGTTGTCTTTCCACTGCCTGAATATCCATACATGATCACTCCTTTGCTAACCTTTAATGCTTGGTAAAGTGCAAGTATATTCTTCACTGTTTGGTTGGTCACCTGATGGTCTGTGTCCAGCAGCTCCTGTTCAATGGCAGAAAGCAGATGGGGATCAGAATCCAGGTAAGCAGGTGTCATACAGGACTCCGGGAACAGATCTCTCAGTAATCCCTTCAAACGGAAGAGTTTATCACCATCTGACACAGTAGGGAAGAGGATCATTGCAAGAGCTTTCAGAACTGAATGTTCTTCAATCGAGAGTACAGATTCAAAGACAGATGCTGGAATATTTCTGCTGTCCTCCGAGAATTCCAATGTCTCATAGTCAGCAGCTGTTGAACTTGTATTGAGCACGTGCTGATGAGACACTGACAGACATTGTTCTCCAGTGCCTGCGTTAATTGTGGTTCCATCAGTATCACTATTGCCTCTGTCCCCTTTTTGTTCATTTTGAGCTTGTGTTGGTTGAGATTGGGAAGGATTGGAATGTCCATTGCTCCTTAGTTCTGAGTCTTTCTTTATTGGCTGCAGTGTTTGGTAAAGGATTTTTGCTGCAGTGTTTAAAGCTTTCTCTATCAGCGGTAACTGGCAGCAATCCGTGATGGAACCCAAATCCTTTGCAACCTCGAAGAATGACAGGATTTTCCCAGATAAATGAGAAGCCTTCAGGAAGCCAATGGAGAGGAGTTTCACTTCAGTGATCACTTTAATATCTGGCTGGATCACACTGACAGGCCTCAACGCCAGGCGCAAGTTCTCTGGAATCAGGACACTCGAATCAAATCTGTGAAGAGTTACAAACGCACCGTAGCTCACTCTGGCTGGGATGACATTTCCTGCAAACACCACGCTCCCCAGGGCAGTTGGGTCAAATCTCCTCAAATCCTCACAGCTCCAGGTATATCTGCTTTTGTCATTCAGGTTCCCACTGTCTGTTACATCAGTCAGGTTTGTTCCTAATTCCTTTCTGTAAGGACCAGCACTATGGTCCATGTAGGATGTGTTGAAATGATCTTTCGTGGTTAATGCCCTGTAGGAATTCTGGATTGTGGACAAGTGCTGGCCCAGAATAGACGAGGCTCCCGGGGTCAGAGAGTCAATGTTTTCCAGGATTAGCCAGGCCCCGGATTGAATGGCACCGCTCAGTACCCGGGTGATGAAAGCTAAGTTCATGTTCTTGCAGCAATGGAAGATCACCAGCTGATATCCAAGTGCCTTGGCTAAATGACAGATGGTTGAAGTCTTCCCAGTGCCACATGACCCAACAAGCGCACAAGGATTAAAGTTTTGAAGAGCAAGAAGCAGAGCCAGACACATTCTCTCGGTCACTGGTGTCTGCACATACAATTGTTTCGGGCTAACGTACTCGTAGTCATAATGATAGTTAGTTCCCAAGAAGTTGACATAACATCGTAGGCCAAACTGGCTCTGGTCTCCACCAGGCATTGAATGGCCAAACTGGTTAGTTATTGGTTTTGATGATTCTCTCTTAGGAAAAATCCAGTTCAAATGAAATTGATATTTTATGAATTTGTGCCATTCAAATGAAGTCTTAGATTCGATGTTTGAAGCCATGAGATTGTCACCAATATCCCGGTGATTGATTGAAATGAGGACCAAACACTTAAGTAAGAACAGGGTGTGCGGGTCCTCAGATCCCTGCACGGAATCTTTGCAGAGGCCATGAACGCACATGACCAACCTGTCAATCTTTGTGCTGTAGAGGGTTTTAAACCACTCTTTACTGCTTGATCTCCTGAACAACACGTTCTCGATGTCACTGAGCCAACAAACTTCTTCAGCGATCTGGATGCACTGGACTGGGAAACTACTGACCAATTTTAAAATTGGCTTCATCAACTGTGCTGCCTTGTAGGCGTCCGATCTGCTGGAGGGTTCCACGATGATCTGGCTGTTTATTTCCCCTGCCAAGGCTGTCCTCTCTGTGATGCAGCGTTCCAAGGAATGGAAGAGACTTTGTTGAATTCTCAGCTCCAGGCCCCGTAACCAAGGTATGCTGCTTGGGGCGGCCTCCAGCGGAGGCGTCAAATTCACCCTTTCTTGTAGGTCACCGTAGATTGCCAAAACATGAACCCTGGGCAAGAGAAACAGGTTGGCATTGCCCGTTACATCATAGTCAAGGTCCTGTACACCCCTGAAACACTTCTTGACAAAAGGTAGCAGTGTGCGGGGATCAGATTGTAGGGTCAACAGGTGCAATAAGTCATCGTCACTGAGGAAATATAACCGTGTAAATCCTTGTCGGGAAGATTCGAGAAGATGATTCATCTCCAGAATGATTTCTTCCATGGCTTCAATTCCAGTTCTGAAGATCAGCCTGAGAACCATTCCCTGGTACGTTTTGGTGTCTTGGGAGAGGATGACAGATAGAACTGAGGGGTTTTTGGCGAGGGCCTGAATCACTCGACGATACAATCCATCCACTGCTTCAATCTTGGCCATCTGTGAGATAAACGTAGCAGAGCTCATCAAGCACAGATAGAATAGCCTGCTTCTAGAACACTCCCCACAGCCTCATCCCTGAACTGCTCCACACTCTCCAAATCTTATCCTCGCTTCTTACCTACTCTCTAGGCACCATTTTACCCTGATGCAGGAATCAAGCGAGTGGAGCGCCACGTCCTGGGCAACGCTACGGCTAGTTTCTAACCCAAACCTTGTCGGCCTATTAGTGGTTAGTTATCCAGCAGAAATGGAGGATAAATGTCAATGACCGGCAAGCAGACAATCAGCAGCAGGTCTTGGAAACGTTCGAGCCAGGAAATGGCTGGAAGCTGAGAATAGTAGGGAGCAGAGAGAATTCGGGGTACAATACAGAAACCACTAAGAGCTAATGGACAAGAAATGAAAGAAACTATTGGACTGTTGTGCTTTAGCACAAGGTAGCTGAGATACAATAATAGTAATAATCTTTATTTGTGTGACAAGTAGGCTTACATTAACACTGCAATGAGGTTACTGTGAAAATCCCCTAGTCGCCACATTCCGGCGCCTGTTCGGGACACAGAGGGAGAATTCAGAATGTCCAAATTACCTAACAGCACATCTTTCGGGACTTGTGGGAGGAATCCTGTTGCTCTCTTTGGTTGGCTCTGAATATGGCGGTCAATATGGTCGCCTTCCTTGATTCTAATTACGTTTTGCTCTAGAGTCGTCAGGTATCTTTCGATACCGTCACAAGGTTCAAACCGAATACTGATCAAAGACTCGATACACCAGTTAGTTAGTTCGAAGTCAATGCTTATTTATTTACACACACAGTTAAATATACTCATGCACAAAACTCTACAGACTAAACTATCACTACTGCTAAAGCCTATACTTAGCTTCGGGTGCCCACTCAGTCAGAGGAACAATGGCCGTTGTTCGGATCTGAGGCTGCTGGAGTCGAACTGGTACAGGGGAACAGCTAAGGTCGTCCGTCTGGTAGCGAGCGTTGACCTTGGACTTACTTGTTTCTCGTGCAGCTGGTAGACGAGTCTCTGCGCTGTGAGAGCCGGGTCCAAGAGAGCGATTCTCTCTTGGGGGATCCTTCTTATACCCAAAGGGGCTTCACGTTCTTTTGGGCGGGGCTTGAACTTGGCCCCAATCAATTGGGCCGTTTCTTGACCATTCCTATTGATTTCCTCCAATAAAGAGGTGGGTGCCCTGATGGCTGGGCGTGTCCTAGGTGGCCGTTGGCCTGCTTTGTTTCGGTCTCCTCTGGCGCCGGGGTGTCTGCCTTAGTATCGGTTACTCAAATGTTACTCTTTTGTTCCCGGAGATGGGCCATTAGTATGCTAATGGGCCTACAGTTTTGGTCTTGTCTGGCAGCTGTGGCTCCAATATACAGACACGCTCTGAAACTGCTTGTTTTCTCAGCATTGTCCATTTTCCCTGCAATCTTTGCAAAGTGTCCATTTTTAAATCGGGAACTGGCCATCCCAGATGGCTACAATCCCTCCTTGTGATCGTCAACGCGAAGTGTGAAGGATCACATTACCGCGTCGTCTTCGGTCTCTGACCAAGCGGGGCACCCATAAGCACTTCACGGGCTCTACACTGCCCTATCCTGTGAATCGCAAATTTACCTAAAATCATTTTACATACATACATCATTATAAAACTCTACGGGGCGCTATGATATTCAGGCATGCAAAACAAAATAAAAAAACTGGAACCTCTAACTATCCTCAATAAACTATCCTCACTCTAACAATCAACAATAATCTGCAACACTTTAAACTGAATACATAGCAGCAACATAATCTATAGGCCACCAAATAGTAACATTATGGTGGGGCAGGCAATAAACAAAGAAATAACTGATGCATGTAGAAATGGTACAGCAGTTATCATGGGGGAGTTTAATCTACATGTTGATTGATTTAACCAGGTCGGTCAAGGCAGCCTTGAGGAGGAGTTTATAGAATGTATCCGCGATAGTTTCCTAGAACAGCATGTAATGGAACCTACGAGGGAACAAGCAGTCCTAGATCTGGTCCTGTGTAATGAGACAGGATTGGTTCAGGATCTCATAGTTAGAGTTCCTCTCGGAAGGAGCGATCACAATATGGTGGAATTTAAAATACAGATGGAGGGTGAGAAGGTAAAATCAAGCACTAGTGTTTTGTGCTTAAACAAAGGAGATTACAATGGGATGAGAGAAGAACTAGCTAAGGTAGACTGGGAGCAAAGACTTTATAGTGAAACAGTTGAGGAACAGTGGAGAACCTTCCAAGTGATTTTTCACAGTGCTCAGCAAAGGTTTATACCAACAAAAAGGAAGGACGGTAAAAAGAGGGAAAATCGACCGTGGATATCTAAGGAAATAAGGGAGAGTATCAAATTGAAGGAAAAAACATACAAAGTAGCAAAGATCAGTGGGAGACTAGAGGACTGGGAAATCTTTAGGGGGCAACAGAAAGCTACTAAAAAAGCTATAAAGAAGAGTAAGATAGATTATGAGAGTAAACTTGCTCAGAATATAAAAACAGATAGTCAAAGTTTCTACAAATTCATAAAACAAAAAAGAGTGGCTAAGGTAAATATTGGTCATTTAGAGGATGAGAAGGGGGATTTAATAATGGGAGATAAGGAAATGGCTGAGGAACTGAACAGGATTTTTGGGTCGGGCTTCACAGTGGAAGACACAAATAACATGCCAGTGACTGATGGAAATGAGGCTATGACAGGTGAGGACCTTGAGAGGATTGTTATCACCAAGGAGGTAGTGATGGGCAAGCTAATGGGGCTAAAGGTAGACAAGTCTCCTGGACCTGATGGAATGCATCCCAGAGTGCTAAAAGAGATGGCTAGGGAAATTGCAAATGCACTAGTGATAGTTTACCAAAATTCACTAGACTCTGGGGTGGTCCTGGCGGATTGGAAATTAGCAAACGTGACACCACTGTTTAAAAAAGGAGGTAGGCAGAAAGTGGGTAATTATAGGCCAGTGAGCTTAACTTCGGTAGTAGGGAAGATGCTGGAATCTATCATCAAGGAAGAAATAGCGAGGCATCTGGATGGAAATTGTCCCATTGGACAGACGCAGCATGGGTTCATAAAGGGCAGGTCGTGCCTAACTAATTTAGTGGAATTTTTTGAGGACATTAACAGTGCGGTAGATAACGGGGAGCCAATGGATGTGGTATATCTGGATTCCAGAAAGCCTTTGACAAGGTGCCACACAAAAGGTTGTTGCATAAGATAAAGATGCATGGCATTAAGGGTAAAGTAGTAGCATGGATAGAGGATTGGTTAATTAATAGAAAGCAAAGAGTGGGGATTAATGGGTGTTTCTCTGGTTGGCAATCAGTAGCTAGTGGTGTCCCTCAGGGATCAGTGTTGGGCCCACAACTGTTCACAATTTACATTGATGATTTGGAGTTGGGGACCAAGGGCAATGTATCGAAGTTTGCAGACGACACTGAGATAAGTGGTAAAGCAAAAAGTGCAGAGGATACTGGAAGTCTGCAGAGGGAATTGGATAGGCTAAGTGAATGGGCTAGGGTCTGGCAGATGGAATACAATGTTGACAAATGTGAGGTTATCCATTTTGGTAGGAATAACAGCAAAAGAGATTATTATTTAAATGATAAAATATTAAAACATGCTGCTGTGCAGAGAGACCTGGATGTGCTAGTGCATGAGTTGCAAAACGTTGGTTTTCAGGTGCAACAGGTGATTAAGAAGGCAAATGGAATTTTGTCCTTAATTGCTAGAGGGATGGAGTTTAAGACTAGGGAGGTTATGCTGCAATTGTATAAGGTGTTAGTGAGGCCACACCTGGAGTATTGTGTTCAGTTTTGGTCTCCTTACTTGAGAAAGGACGTACTGGCACTGGAGGGTGTGCAGAGGAGATTCACTAGGTTAATCCCAGAGCTGAAGGGGTTGGATTACGAAGAGTGGTTGAGTAGACTGGGACTGTACTCGTTGGAATTTAGAAGGATGAGGGGGGATCTTATAGAAACATATAAGATTATGAAGGGAATAGATAGGATAGATGCGGGCAGGTTGTTTCCACTGGCGGGTGAAAGCAGAACTAGGGGGCATAGCATCAAAATAAGGGGAAGTAGATTTAAGACTGAGTTTAGGAGGAACTTCTTCACTCAAAGGGTTGTGAATCTATGGAATTCCTTGCCCAGTGAAGCAGTAGAGGCTCCTTCATTAAATGTTTTAAAGATAAAGATAGATAGTTTTTTGAAGAATAAAGGGATTAAGGGTTATGGTGTTCGGGCCGGAAGGTGGAGCTGAGTCCACAAAAGATCAGCCATGATCTCATTGAATGGTGGAGCAGGCTCGAGGGGCCAGATGGCCTACTCCTGCTCCTAGTTCTTATGTTCTAACACAAGTTTCTCTGGCTTGGCAGTTGAGCACAGAGGTTTACATTTCTTTATTGAACGAACAAAACACACATAAAGAAAAACGGATGCACTTTAATTCACTTAAAGGGATTGGGGGGTTTGGTGAAGTCCGAAAATAGGAGACCGTGTATACCGGGGTGCGAGAGCGGGAGGCTCTCCTTCGCCACTTCCTGAGTCTAAGTGTCTGCACGATACTGTAGAGTACGAAGAGTGCTTCTACGATGTAATATAGTGAATACCAGGTGATAAACTTGTCACACCAGGTCGGGGTGTCGATAACTGTCTCGGGGGTAACTACCTCGGGGTAAACTATTGCAGGGTTATCTATCTCGGGGTTAACTATTTTGGGGTACAGTGTATGGCAGGGGTGGGAATCATTCACGGCCTGTGTGGTAGGGGTCAGGGGGGTAGCGTCCATGCGCAACTGAAGGGATCCCGCTAAGATCCAAGTGAAAAGCATGAAGTTGTCTTCATCTTTCCTTTTGTTGGTCTTCTTTTTCTTTCTCTGGAGTTCCTGAGGTTCCGGAGTTCTGTGGACACAAGCATAATATCTGTTATTATCTTGCTTAAGATCTCGGATGTCTGTCTGTCCTTTGTTGCCAATTATCCATTATAATTGGTCACCATCTGTGACTCCCTCATTTTCTTTTTAAACCGAATATTTGGACAAGACATCCGAGAAAAATACTGACACAGTGCGAGCCGTCTCGCAGCCTGTGCGATCTGCCATCCTAGTGTTTGAGGATGTAAACAGCGTATGGAAGCAACCTCAGGGTCGCCAGAAACAAACAAAAGAATTTCAAACTGAAAGTGCCAAAATGGGGTGCGTATGGGCCGCGGGTTAGAAATGGGTGGAATCCCCAGGTAGGACGGTGACCAGTGCCATATGTGCTCTACCCGAGCGTAGCTGACCAGAGGGGGGGGTCCTCAGACAGGGCGGGGACCAGTGCCGTTTCTCCACTGCCTGAGCGACCGGCAAGAACGGGTAAGAATGTGGTCGTCGTGGGGGCTGCCTCTCGTGATTACCTTCAAATCAGGAGAGTAGTTATGAGTGGTGTCTGCCGACAAACTAGTTCCTCTGAATGGTCATCTGTTGATAATCGTGTTCCATGAGCAGCCATTGGGCGCCAAAAAAAGTGGTGGCGTGGGGCCATGAAAACTTTTAACTTCACAAACAACATTGAACATGTACATTAAATGAACAAACATACATTACAAACATGGTGCAGGTTCCATCAGAAAGGACACCGTATCTCTCCATCGGTTCCTTTTTGCCATCATGTGGACACCTCATTGCTCAGTAGCGAACAGGGTCGCAAAGGGATTCGTTTGGTGGGAGTCAGATTCTATGTCATCACCTTCTCCCGGCTGCCATACTACTGGAGTAGTTTGGCTAAAGCTGCTTGGGGCGAGTTGGGGTCCATCTCACCATTCTGGATGAGCCTGAACGAATTGTCTCGGTGCCAGAATCGTGTGTCGAGGTTGGAGCTACTATGCTTCAATCCGTAATCGTCGGGCGGTGGGTCTGAGTCAGGGGCTTTGATGTATGTGATTTCGAAGGGGTCGCTGGAATCATGCTCGGATTCGCTGGGAGTGGGGCCTGGTGCAGGGGTGTAATCATAACGTGGTGTGCTGTGGCTGTCGTCGTTGCTGTCGCTATCGCTGTCGCTGTCGCTGCTGGTTGAAGGAAGAGAGAGGCGGAGTCGTGCCTCTGGGGGCGGAGTTGAAGATGTGTCTGAGGACGGGCTGGACTGGCTGGGGGAGGGTAGGAATGCGTCATCTGTGGGCGTGGCATGTTCGTCTGCTGCTGCGAGCGAGATGTGGTGTGAATGGTTGTTCTGCGAGCCATAAGCCTTAAGCAGACTTGCCATTGGGATATATGATCTTGTATACAGAGGGGCTGACTTTGTCCGAAATGGAGTACGGTCTGGAAAATTTTGGGGAAAGGAATGAACTGGGGTTGTATAGGGAAAGCATCACTTGCTGCCCTACTACAAACTCGGTGGCGTGTACCGTTTTATCGAAACAAGCTTTGTTTTGTTTCCTCCTGGTCCCAAGTCTCACAGCTGCTGCGAGCTGGGCTGCCTTTATATTCTCAATAAGCTGCTGTACAGCATTTTCATGCGTGAGGGCAGTGACTGTGGGGCTGGCCAAATCCAGTCCTAACCCAGTCCTAATAAATACTCTGTCCCTTTCATGGGGCGTCATGTCACGAGGGTGGGGGGGGTGTATCCTGTGGACGTGGATACCGTGTTTCATAAGAACATTAAAGCAAATGGGAGAACTGAATCCCAGGTGCTGTTGTTCTGTTGTACCATTTTCCTGAGAGTGGCTTTTAGAGTTCTGTTCATCCTCTCTACAATGCCGCTTGACTGGGGGTGGTAGGCTATGTGAAACTTTTGTCTAATTCCGAAAATTGTGAGGACATTTTTCATTACTCGTCCTGTAAAATGGGAGCCTTGATCGGACTCTATACTGCGTGAGAGGCCCCATCTTGTAAAGATGTGCTGAGTGAAGATTTTAGCTGTTGTTTTGGCTGTATTCGTTCTGGATGGAAAAGCGTCCATCCATTCTGTGAAGGTATCGATGACCACCAACACAAACTTAAAACCATTTCTGCAGGGGGGGTAGGGGCCCTATGTAATCTATCTGCAAATTCGTCCAGGGGCCATTAACGGGGCCGGTGTGACTTAGCTGAGCCTTTCTTGCATATCTGTCTGGATTGTTCTGGGCACAGATCAAGCAATTTTCAATGTAATGGGTTACATCGGCTTTTAAATTAGGCCACCAGCAGAGAGGTCTGAGGTGGGCTAGGGTGGGTTCAATGCCTTGGTGACCGTGATTGTCATGGAACTGACAAATAATCTGGTTCCTGTCCTGGCTGGGGACTACATAAATGCTGTCTTTCAAAATCACACCATCATGTGTGGTTATTGCGTTCTTAAACTTATCGCACGGGGCTTGGAAGGTTCCTTTTAAAACTTCCCTGAGCTTTTCATCATCTTTTTGGGCTTTCGCTAGATCCTGAATGTTGGTCTGTGAGACCTGAACCGCGTGTACTGGGGTGCTCTCGGGGGGTCTCCAAAAGTAACCATGTCTGGAACCTGCCTTCGCTCGGGCGTCTGCTTTACCGGGGGGGGGGGGGGGGGGGGGAGGGGGGGGGGGAGGAGAAAGAACAGTGATGACTGCGAACCTTAATTATACCATATTTCCTATCTTTAGCTGTCTCTAGGATATGCCGGAGTAATGGGGCTGAGGGTAGGGGCTTTCCGTCTGCGGAAACAAATCCTCTAGTTTCCCACAGGGGTAGGAATTCTGTTAAACTATTGCAGACATATAAACTGTCCGAATATATGTCCGCTGGGGTCGGGAACGAGTCAGTGTGATCAACAATGTAACCTATGGCTGCCAGTTCTGCTGCCTGCGAGCCTAGATGTCCTGGCAACTTTAATAAAATCTCTTCAAGGACGCATCCCTGCGCGTCCTCTACATAAATACCGCAACCGGTGATTCTCTTTCCATTCAAAACTGTGGAGGAGTTTATCCACATAAATTTTCAGGGGTGCGCACGTGTCTGTGGGCTGGGGTCTCTGGGGTGTATTTCCTGCTTTCCTGGGAGCTGACTTAGGTATAAATGGGCCTGTGATGTGTTTTGTGGTGATGATCTCTCACTCATGTGGGGTACCTGCATATTGCAAATTGTTGGCTAGGAAAGTGCGGATCTTGGTTCTTTTCACTGTAATGTCCCGTCCCTGTAAAAGAAGGGTCCAACGGGCTGCGCGGATTTGGCTGACTGTGCCATCTTTAAGTCGGCCGTCTAATAATAGCTGTGTCGGGGTGTGTTCAGTGAGAATGGTGATGGGGTTGAGTCCTGTAATGTAGGCGAAGTACTGTACTGCCCAAAAAACTGCGAGCAGGTGCCTTTCGCAGGCAGAAAATCCTTGCTCGACAGGATCTAACACGCGTGAGGCGTATGCCATGGGGCGTAATAGGTCATGACGTTCCTGGAGGAGCATGGCCGAAAGGGTTCGGTCGGTGCTTGCTACTTCGATTGCGTACGGGGAAAGTGCTCTTTTTAAAGTATCCACGGCATCCGTGTGCTGTGGAAGCCATTCCCAAGGTTCCTGTTTCTTGAGAAGGTCGGATAGGGGCGCTGCTTTTGTGGCGAAACCGTCGATATGGTTTCGGCAGTAGCCAACCAGTCCTAGAAATGACCGGAGGGCTGTTACGTTATGTGGAAGGGGCAATTTGACGATCAAGTCAATTCTCTTTTGCTCGATCTCGCGTTTACCATGAGTGATTACTGTACCCAAGTAAATCACTTTTTCCTGCAAAATCTGGGCTTTCTTAGAACATAGAACATAGAACAATACAGCGCAGTACAGGCCCTTCGGCCCACGATGTTGCACCGAAACAAAAGCCATCTAACCTACACTATGCCAATATCATCCATATGTTTATCCAATAAACTTTTAAATGCCCTCAATGTTGGCGAGTTCACTACTGTAGCAGGTAGGGCATTCCACGGCCTCACTACTCTTTGCGTAAAGTACCTACCTCTGACCTCTGTCCTATATCTATTACCCCTCAGTTTAAAGTTATAACGATACTAAAGTCGGTGGTGTTGTCGATAGTGTGGAAGGATGTAGCAGGTTACAGAGGGATATAGATAAGCTGCAGAGCTATTAAAGTTATAACTTTAATGGCCTCGTGCCAGCCATTTCCATCCGCGGGAGAAGGCTCTCAATGTCCACCCTATCCAACCCCCTGATCATTTTGTATGCCTCTATTAAGTCTCCTCTTAACCTTCTTCTCTCCAACGAAAACAATCTCAAGTCCATCAGCCTTTCCTCATAAGATTTTCCCTCCATACCAGGCAACATCCTGGTAAATCTCCTCTGCACCCGCTCTAAAGCCTCCACGTCCTTTCTATAATGCGGTGACCAGAACTGTACGCAATACTCCAAATGCGGCCGTACCAGAGTTCTGTACAGCTGCAACATGACCTCCCGACTCCGGAACTCAATCCCTCTACCAATAAAGGCCAACACTCCATAGGCCTTCTTCACAACCCTATCAAACTGGGTGGCAACTTTCAGGGATCTATGTACATGGACACCTAGATCCCTCTGCTCATCCACACTTTCAAGAACTTTACCATTAGCCAAATATTCCGCATTCCTGTTATTCCTTCCAAAGTGAATCACCTCACACTTCTCTACATTAAACTCCATTTGCCACCTCTCAGCCCAGCTCTGCAGCTTATCTATATCCCTCTGTAACCTGCTACATCCTTCCACACTATCGACAACACCACCGACTTTAGTATCGTCTGCAAATTTACTCACCCACCCTTCTGCGCCTTCCTCTAGGTCATTGATAAAAATGACAAACAGCAACGGCCCCAGAACAGATCCTTGTGGTACTCCACTTGTGACTGTACTCTATTCTGAACATTTCCCATCAACCACCACCCTCAGTCTTCTTTCAGCTAGCCAATTTCTGATCCACATCTCTAAATCACCCTCAATCCCCAGCCTCCGTATTTTCTGCAATAGCCTACCGTGGGGAACCTTATCAAACGCTTTGCTGAAATCCATATACACCACATCAACTGCTCTACCCTCATCTACCTGTTCAGTCACCTTCTCAAAGAACTCGATAAGGTTTGTGAGGCATGACCTACCCTTCACAAAGCAATGCTGACTATCCCTGATCATATTATTCCTATCTAGATGATTATAAATCTTGTCTCTTATAATCCCCTCCAAGACTTTACCCACTACAGACGTGAGGCTCACCGGTCTATAGTTGCCGGGGTTTTCTCTGCTCCCCTTTTTGAACAAAGGGACCACATTTGCTGTCCTCCAGTCCTCTGGCACTATTCCTGTAGCCAATGATGACATAAAAATCAAAGCCTATGGTCCAGCAATCTCTTCCCTGGCCTCCCAGAGAATCCTAGGATAAATCCCATCAGGTCCCGGGGACTTATCTATTTTCAGCCTGTCCAGAATTGCCAACACCTCTTCCCTACGTACCTCAATGCCATCTATTCTATTAGCCTGGGGCTCAGCATTCTCCTCCACAACATTATCTTTTTCCTGCGAGAATACTGACGAAAAATATTCATTTAGTATCTCGCCTATCTCTTCAGACTCCACACACAATTTCCCATCCCTGTCCTTGACTGGTCCTACTCTTTCCCTAGTCATTCGCTTATTCCTGACATACCTATAGAAAGCTTTTGGGTTTTCCTTGATCCTTCCTGCCATATACTTCTCATGTCCCCTCCTTGCTCGCCTTAGCTCTCTCTTTAGATCCTTCCTCGCTACCTTGTAACTATCCATCGCCCCAACTGAAACTTCACACCTCATCTTCACATAGGCCTCCTTCTTCCTCTGAACAAGAGATTCCACTTCCTTGGTAAACCACGGTTCCCTCGCTCGACGCCTTCCTCCCTGCCTGACCGGTACATACTTATCAAGAATACGCAGTAGCTGATCCTTGAACAAGCCCCACTTATCCAGTGTGCCCAACACTTGCAGCCTACTTCTCCATCTTATCCCCCCCCAAGTCACGTCTAATGGCATCATAATTGCCCTTCCCCCAGCTATAACTCTTGCCCTGCGGTGTATACTTATCCCTTTCCATCATTAACGTAAACGTCACCGAATTGTGGTCACTGTCCCCAAAGTGCTCTCCTACCTCCAAATCCAACACCTGGCCTGGTTCATTACCCAAAACCAAATCCAACGTGGCCTCGCCTCTAGTTGGCCTGTCAACATATTGTTTCAGGAAACCCTCCTGCACACACTGTACAAAAAACGACCCATCTATTGTACTCGAACTATATCTTTTCCAGTCAATATTTGGAAAGTTAAAGTCTCCCATAATAACTACCCTGTTACTTTCGCTCTTATCCAGAATCATCTTCGCCATCCTTTCCTCTACATCCCTAGAACTATTAGGAGGCCTATAAAAAACTCCCAACAGGGTGACCTCTCCTTTCCTGTTTCTAACTTCAGCCCATACTACCTCGGAAGAAGAGTCCCCATCTAGCATCCTCTCCGCCACCGTAATACTGCTCTTGACTAGCAGCGCCACACCTCCCCCTCTTTTGCCTGCTTCTCTGAGCTTACTAAAACACCTAAACCCCGGAACCTGCAACATCCATTCCTGTCCCTGCTCTATCCATGTCTCCAAAATGGCCACAACATCGAAGTCCCAGGTACCAACCCATGCTGCCAGTTCCCCTACCTTGTTTTGTATACTCCTGGCATTGAAGTAGACACACTTCAAACCACCTACCTGAACACTGGCCCCCTCCTGCGACGTCAAATCTGTGCTCCTGACCTCTATACTCTCATTCTCCCTTACCCTAAAACTACAATCCAGGTTCCCATGCCCCTGCTGCATTAGTTTAAACCCCCCCAAAGAGCACTAACAAATCTCCCCCCCAGGATATTTGTGCCCCTCAGGTTCAGATGGAGACCATCCTGTCTGTAGAGGTCCCATCTTCCCCAGAAAGAGCCCCAGTTATCCAGAAATCTGAATGCCTCCCGCCTGCACCATCCCTGTAGCCACGTGTTTAAATGCTCTCTCTCCCTATTCCTCATCTCACTATCACGTGACACAACTTGGGGTTGACTTTGCAATCGGTTTTAGGAGTCCTAGGAGTTCGGCGAGAAGCAAAATGTGCTCTCACTTTGTGTCTGTCTGTAGTAGCAAGTCATCGACATACTGGACCAGACAATCGGGTCGGGAAAATTTTGCTAATCCATTTGCCAGCTGTCGGTGGAAAATGGCGGGGGAGTTGTGGAAGCCTTGTGGAAGGCACGTCCATGTATATTGTTGTCCCTGGAATGTGTACTGGCACGCTTTATCCAATGGAATAGACCAAAAGCCGTTGCTAATGTCCAAAACCCAAAAGATTTTTGACTGGAGTCCCTGTTTGAGCATGGTCTCGGGACCGGTAGCTACGGTGGGGGCTGCTACTGGGGTTACTTTGTTCAGTTCCCGGTAATCAATGGTCAGTCACCATGATCCATCGGGTTTCCTGACGGGCCAAATTGTGCGTTGTTCGTGGAGGCTACTGATCGGAGTACGCCTTGTTCAAGCAGACTCTGTATTACCTTTGAGATTTCTCCCTCTGCCTCTTGGGGAAAACCATGCTGCTTTTGGGATCTGGGGTCAGGACCTGTAATATTCACTAAGCCAGCGATCTTGCCACAGTCGTGCTTGTGCTGTGCAAATGCTGCTTTGTGTTGATGCAGGACTTCCCTAACCTGTTTGTCCTGACTAATGGCTCGAGGGTCGAACCAGAAGTCTCCTACTGCGCTAATTCTGTTTTCAGAGTCTCCAACGGTGAGTGTGGCAGGGGCTCGTGCTGCATTTGCCATTCTCCACACACATTTATTAACTGGATCAAATGAGAGGTTGTGGGAGCTCATAACATCGATTCCTAGGATATGTTCAGCTGTCTGGGGTAGATCGACCAGAACTACAGGGTGTTTAGTTGTAATGTTCCCTATTTGTATCGCTACAGGGGCTGTGATGTGTCCTTGTTGTAAATGACCTGTGAAGCCGCTGAGTGTGGTGGTGTCTGTTGTGGGCCTGTAAACTGGACACTTGTCAGCCAAAAGAACGTAACCAGATTTCCCAGCAGGCTTGGTCCGCTGAGCTGAGTAGGGGCATAGGTATTTACAAACCCCCCCCCCCCTAGGAGCTACAAGGAAGAAGGAGCCAGACAACGAGATAAGATTAAACACAGAGACAAAGGGGCACGGGAATACACAAGGGGCCTGCCTGCAAGCAGGACAATGGGATGGTCATAGCCCCATGCAGATGTAAATGACTTGGCCTCCACCAGAGCAGAATCCAATCAACACCCCATCAACATAGCAGCATCTCCGGAGCAGATGGAAGACTTTGAAAATCTTCACAAGGGAGCTCAACCTCGTTATCTCGAAAAGCAGACTGGAGGCGGACCTAGGGGAGGTACTCCCAGCTTGACAGGTCTGACCGGCTCAAAGGGGGCAGGACCAGCGGGAACTTTAAACCTTATGGATTCAATGCAAAAGGGGCTGGCCGAACACAGGAAAAAGCCAGGTAAAACGGATATAAAAGGGGCTGTGTTTCGATTGAGGGTCTCTTGGCTTGACCTCTCCACCTTTGACTTGACCTCCTGCAGCCTGTGACTGTAAGTACCCTGCAGCAGCTTGCAAAACTCCCTTAACCTTGATAGCGGTTGAGGCTTTGGGGGAAGGGGACTTGATTTGTGTTCTGTGTCATTGCTAAAACTGTGTAACAATAAGATTTTACGTTGTGTCCGTTATAGTACTTTCTGAATAGACTTAGTTTGTGTTAGAGTTTAAGATTTTATTATAATTTCTTCTGTTTGATGATTTTGACCTGGGTTTTGCAATAAACCTTGATTTGCTGATAATTGGAGTCGTTTAAATTCTTCAATCTCTCACCAGCGATCTCTGACCAAGTCATTGTTAAGATATTCCTCACCTTAATTCCGGGTTAGAGAATCTAGGGTCATCTTGAACGATTCACTCAGGACAGGCTGCTGGTTAGGTAATAAACAGCAGTGTCCTATTCTCTCTCTTGGGAAAGCTACTCCAGCGAAGTAGGAACCGGGTGGGTGTTGCACCACCGGCAAGAGAGAGAATCACCTGGGCATTGGTGGGGGTCTGGATATCTGTGTGATATAAGCCTCAGGCTTCCGGTTAGGGATAAACGGCAGGCTTGATTCAGTGCTCTCTTCCGTGGAGGTGTCCCAGTGCAGCATCCCCTGGCCTCTGAAGTTTCAGTGCCAGCTGGAGAGAGACACACACAGATACTCAAACCCCAGATATCGGCCCAGTAGTGGAGTAGCAGAGATGGCACCCTCTACAGGCCACGTGTCTCGTTGAAACATCGTGGAGGAATTGAGCGTGGTGCGGGACCCTCCTGTGTCCCAAAGGAATTCTACGGCGTGTCCCCGGACTTTGCCTGCTACTACCGGTCTACCGGACTTGTCCCAAAGGGTGTCACAGACCCAGGTTGGGGAGCCTGAACACTGTCAGTCGGTGCCGTTCATGTCTGCGTTCTCTGAACGGGCGCTAACGCTATGGATTGGCTTTGCCCTATTCTTATTTAGGGTGCCTGACTGTTGGTTTCTCTGCTGCTCTTGGGGCACGTTGCACTCTCGTGCATAGTGACCTAATTGTCCACAGTTGTCGCATTCCTGGGATTTAGGCTGTGATGGGCTGTTCCTGCCCTCAATTACCCATCCGGGATTCTGGTGCTAATTGGATTCATGTCTGCTTGCTCTTCCTCTGGTTTTGCAAATGTGGTTTTGTCTTGGACGGATTGTTCCCAAGTGTGGGACAATCTTTTCAAAACCCATTTCTCGTTGTGGGCCTCGTCTGAGGGGTTGTAATTTGCGCAAGCTCTCTGTCCTGCCTCTGCCGCATGAGAGGCTAGGATTCAAGTACATTTGGCCATATTATCCGCGGACAAATGGGCGCGGGCTAACTCTCCGAAAACAGCTGTGGAATGTATCCAGAAGCGTCCAGCAAACGCTGTGGGGTGCTCTGTTTTCTTTTGCCTACACTTGTTTAGGCCTTCTATGGGGTCTCCTCTGTTATAGCCGATCGTATCCAGGATCGCTGTGTGCATTTCTTGGAGTGTGCCTCCTCCTACATTCTGTGGGTCGGGAAGGGCTGCCACGACTGAAGGGTTGAGGCTTAAAACTGTGAGCTTCACTTGCTCCTTTTCGTCCAGACCGTATATGGTAGCCTGTTGTTTAACTCTAGGGAAAAACTGGTGGGGGTCTGATGTGGGAAGGAACGGTGCAATTTTTCAACACACGTCCCATAATTGGGTCACGGTTAACGGGGATGTATACAGGAAATCTGCGTTTCCTTCTGCTGCGGTGTGTGGTTACAGGGTTCATGGCGGTGTGTTCTGCCTGTTCAGTCGGGGGTTGGGGTGCTTTTCTTTTCTGGGTTTTTCTTGCGTACATGTCCCATGTACATATCTGTGGGCAGTTTCATTTAACTCCTGCCAATCGGGGCCGTTTTCCTGGTCTAACTGGGGTCCAAACGTACTTTGAAACCCATTCTGGACAGAAAGCAGAGATTGCAATTCTGCAATTTGCTTCCGGCACTTTGCGTGATCTAAGGAGCTCTGCCTTTGTTCCATCGTGGAAATGTGGAGGGCTCATAGGGCTGCTTTAAAATCATTGCACTGTTTCTGCAATTGCTCTACCTGTTGCTCGGTTTCTTGCGTGACCTGGTAGGCCTTATCGTACTGGGTTTGAAAGCTACTCAAATGGGCGAGACAAGTCTGGTGTGCCCTCTTGGCATAAGAACATAAGAACTAGGAGCAGGAGTAGGCCATCTGGCCCTTCGAGCCTGCTCCACCATTCAATGAGATCATGGCTGATCTTTTGTGGACTCAGCTCCACTTTCTGGCCCGAACACCATAACCCTTAATCCCTTTATTCTTCAAAAAACTATCTATCTTTATCTTAAAAACATTTAATGAAGGAGCCGCTACTGCTTCACTGGGCAAGGAATTCCATAGATTCACAACCCTTTGGGTGAAGAAGTTCCTCCTAAACTCAGTCCTAAATCTACTTCCCCTTATTTTGAGGTTATGCCCCTTAGTTCTGCTTTCACCCGCCAATGGAAACAACCTGCCCGCATCTATCCTATCTATTCCCTTCATAATCTTATATGTTTCTATAAGATCCCCCCTCATCCTTCTAAATTCCAACGAGTACAGTCCCCGTCTACTCAACCACTCTTCGTAATCCAACCCCTTCAGCTCTGGGATTAACCTAGTGAATCTCCTCTGCACACCCTCCAGTGCCAGTACGTCCTTTCTCAAGTAAGGAGACCAAAACTGAACACAATACTCCAGGTGTGGCCTCACTAACACCTTATACAATTGCAGCAGAACCTCCCTAGTCTTAAACTCCATCCCTCTAGCAATTAAGGACAAAATTCCATTTGCCTTCTTAATCACCTGTTGCACCTGTAAACCAACTTTTTGCGACTCATGCACTAGCACACCCAGGTCTCTCTGTACAGCAGCATGTTTTAATATTTTATCATTTAAATAATAATCCCTTTTGCTGTTATTCCTACCAGAATGGATAACCTCACATTTGTCACCATTGTATTCCATCTGCCAGACCCTAGCCCATTTACTTAACCTATCCAAATCCCTCTGCAGACTTCCAGTATCCTCTGCACTCTTTGCTTTACCACTTATCTCAGTGTCGTCTGCAAACTTGGACACATTGCCCTTGGTCACCAACTCCAAATCATCTATGTAAATTGTGAACAGTTGTGGGCCCAACACTGATCCCTGAGGGACACCACTAGCTACTGATTGCCAACCAGAGAAACACCCATTAATCCCCACTCTTTGCTTTCTAATAATTAACCAATCCTCTATCCATGCTACTACTTTCCCCTTAATGCCATGCATCTTTATCTTATGCAGCAACATTTTGTGTGGCACCTTGTCAAAGGCTTTCTGGAAATCCAGATATACCACGTCTATTGGCTCCCCGTTATCTACCGCACTGTTAATGACCTCAAAAAATTCCACTAAATTAGTTAGGCACTTCCTGCCCTTTATGGACCCATGCTGCGTCTGTCCAATGGGACAATTTCCATCCAGATGCCTCGCTATTTCTTCCTTGATGATAGATTCCAGCATCTATCTGGGATGCATTCCATCAGGTCCAGGAGACTTGTCTACCTTTAGCCCCATTAGCTTGCCCATCACTACCTCCTTAGTGATAACAATCCTCTCAAGGTCCTCACCTGTCATAGCCTCATTTCTATCAGTCACTGGCATGTTATTTGTGTCTTCCACTGTGAAGACCGACCCAAAAAACCTGTTCAGTTCCTCACCCATTTCCTCATCTCCCATTATTAAATCTCCCTTCTCATCCTCTAAAGGACCAATATTTACCTTAGCCACTCTTTTTCGTTTCATGTATTTGTAGAAACTTTTACTATCTGTTTTTATATTCTGAGCAAGTTTACTCTCATAATCTATCCTACTTTTCTTTATAGCTTTTTTAGTAGCTTTCTGTTGCCCCCTAAAGATTTCCCAGTTCTCTAGTCTCCCACTGATCTTTGCTACTTTGTATGTCTTTTCCTTCAATTTGATACTCTCCCTTATTTCCTTAGATATCCACGGTCGATTTTCCCTCTTTTTACCGTCCTTCCTTTTTGTTGGTATAAACCTTTGCTGAGCACTGTGAAAAATCACTTGGAAGGTTCTCCACTGTTCCTCAACTGTTTCACCATAAAGTCTTTGCTCCCAGTCTGCCTTAGCTAGTTCTTCTCTCATCCCATTATAATCTCCTTTGTTTAAGCACAAAACACTAATGCTTGATTTTACCTTCTCATCCTCCATCTGTATTTTAAATTCCACCACATTGTGATCGCTCCTTCCGAGAGGATCCCTAACTATGAGATCCTGAATCAATCCTGTCTCATTACACAGGACCAGATCTAGGACCGCTTGTTCCCTCGTAGGTTCCATTCCATACTGTTCTAGGAAACTATCGCGGACACATTCTATAAACTCCTCCTCTAGGCTGCCTTGACCGACCTGGTTAAACCAATCAACATGTAGATTAAAATCCTCCATGATAACTGCTGTACCATTTCTACATGCATCAGTTATTTCTTTGTTTATTGCCTGCCCCACCATAATGTTACTATTTGGTGGCCTATAGACTACTCCTATCAGTGACTTTTTCGCCTTACTATTCCTGATTTCCACCCAAATGGATTCAACCTTATCCTCCAGAGCACCGATGTCATCCCTTACTGTTGCCTGGATGTCATCCTTAAATAACAGAGCTACACCACCTCCCTTACCATCCACTCTGTCCTTCCGAATAGTTTGATATCCTCGGATATTTAACTCCCAGTCGTGACCATCCTTTAACCATGTTTCAGTAATGGCCACTAAATCATAGTCATTCACGATGATTTGCGCCATCAACTCATTTACCTTATTCCGAATACTACGAGCATTCAGGTAAAGTACATTTATGTTGGCTTTTTTACCTCTGTTCTGAATCTTAACACCTCGATCAGTAACCTCTCCTAAGTTATATTTCCTCTTAACCTTTCTCCTAATTTTCCTTGTCGTTGAACCCATATCTTTTAGTAACAACCTGCCGCGTTGCTTACCAGTAATGTTTTCACTTCCCGTTTTATTCCTTTTAGTATTCCTGGTCCTATTCACTGGCATCATCCACCTCTCTGTCCCTCGCTGCTAACTGTTCTCTTAAATCCTTAGTCTCCTTCTCAAATTCATTCACATCTCCCTCACTATTTCTGTCTCTCTCCTCAATCTCTCTACGGAGCGTCCTAACAACCTCCTCGGTGCCTCGCAATTGTGCCAAGCAGGACACGATTGCCATCGGCTTGCGAGCTTTCCCTCAGCTCTTCTTATGAATCTCTGACAGGTTCTCCCACCAAGTATGTCCTACACTCCCGGGACCTGTTTCGTCATTGGCGCAGAATTCACTCCAAAGGGGCCATCCTTTCCCTTTGAGATATTTTCTGATCTCTTCTTCCCATACGGGACACTGTCCTACTCTTCTGGTCGCTGCGACCTCGAATTCCTCGGGGTTCATAAGGCGTTCCATTGCCTTCATTACCATTTTCTCTCTATCTCTGAGTTCTCTACTGAATTTGGAACAGGGGGTGATAAAGTGGTGATGTAAACACAGGTACACTATTTTCCGGCCTACAAAACTCCCGACAGTTTTACGCAACAAAATCTCTCAGGTTTACCTTATATCCCTGTTAGTACACATGCATTAACACACTTCCGAATCTCAGAGGTTTGATCAGTATCGTTCTCACACTTGTGGTTTTTCTGTTTCCAATTGGATTCCAATTCAAATTTGGGTTCTCTCGGAGTGACGAGGCCACTTCTAGGTCGAATCCCGGCAGAGTCGCCAGTAAATGTTGCTCTCTTTGGTTGGTTCTGAATATGGCGTCAATATAGTCGCCTTCTTTAATTCTAATTACGTTTTGCTCTAGAGTCGCTAGGTATCTTTCGATACCGCCACAAGGTTCAAACCGAATACTGATCAAAGACTCGATACACCAGTTAGTTAGTTCGAAGTCAATGCTTATTTATTTACACACACAGTTAAATATACTCATGCACAAAACTCTACAGACTAAACTATCACTACTGCTAAAGCCTATACTTAGCTTCGGGTGCCCACTCAGTCAGAGGAACAATGGCCGTTGTTCGGTTCTGAGGCTGCTGGAGTCGAACTGGTACAGGGGAACAGCTAAGGTCGTCTGCCTGGTAGCGAGCGTTGACCTTGGACTTACTTGTTTCTCGTGCAGCTGGTAGACGAGTCTCTGCGCTGTGAGAGCCGGGTCCAAGAGAGCGATTCTCTCTTGGGGGATCCTTCTTATACCCAAAGGGGCTTCACGTTCTTTTGGGCGGGCCTTGAACTTGGCCCCAATCAATTGGGCCGTTTCTTGACCATTCCTATTGATTTCCTCCAATAAAGAGGTGGGTGCCCTGATGGCTGGGCGTGTCCTAGGTGGCCGTTGGCCTGCTTTGTTTCGGTCTCCTCTGGCGCCGGGGTGTCTGCCTTAGTATCGGTTACTCAAATGTTACTCTTTTGTTCCGGAGATGGGCCATTAGTATGCTAATGGGCCTACAGTTTTGGTCTTGTCTGGCAGCTGTGGCTCCAATATACAGACACGCTCTGAAACTGCTTGTTTTCTCAGCATTGTCCATTTTCCCTGCAATCTTTGCAAAGTGTCCATTTTGTAATCAGGAACTGGCCATCACAGATGGCTACAAACCGGAGCCCCCAGAGGAGATCCACGCAGACACGAGGACAACATGCAGACTCCACACAAGCCAGGAATCGAACTAGAGTCACTGGCGCTGCAAACAACAGTGCTAACCACTGTAAAGTGATGAGGGATTCAGAGATGAGAGAGTGAAGGAAGTGAGGCAATAGGGGAGGGGTTGAGGCAAGGGGGAGGGTGGTAAGGCAAGGGGAGGAGGAGGGAGGCAGTGGGAGAGTGGGGGAGGCAGTGAGGGAGGGAGTGAGGCAGTGGAGAGGGGGAGGCAGTGGGGGAGGGGGGAGGCAGTGGGGATGCAGTGGGAGGGGGACGCAGTGGGGAGGCATTGAGTTAGTGGGGGAGGCATTGAGTTAGTGGGGGAGGGGGGGAGGCAGTGGGAGAAGGGGCGAGGCAGTGGGGGAGGGGGGAGGCTGTGGGGATGCAGTGGGAGGGGGACGCAGTGGGGGATGCGTTGAGTTAGTGGGGGAGGGGGGTAGGCAGTGGGGGAAGGGGCGAGGCACTGGGGGAGGGAGGAGGCAGTGGGGGGGGTGAGGCAGTGTGGAGGGGAGTCAGTGGGGGAGTCAGTGGGGGAGGGGGAGTCAGTGGGGGAGGGGGAGTCAGTGGGGGAGGGGGAGTCAGTGGGGGAGGGGGAGGCAGTGGGGGAGGGGGAGGCAGTGGGGGAGGGGGAGGCAGTGGGGGAGGGGGAGGCAGTGGGATGCAGGGGGAGGGGGATGCAGGGGGAGGGGGAGGCAGAGTGGGATGCAGTGGGAGGGGGACGCAGTGGGGAAGGCGTTGAGTCAGTGGGGGAGGGGGTGAGGCAGTGGGGAGGGGGCGAGGCAGTGGGGGAGGGGGCGAGGCAGTGGGGAGGGGGCGAGGCAGTGGGGGAGGGGGCGAGGCAGTGGGGGAGGGGGCGAGGCAGTGGGGAGGGGGCGAGGCAGTGGGGGAGGGGGCGAGGCAGTGGGGGAGGGGGCGAGGCAGTGGGGGAGGGGGCGAGGCAGTGGGGGAGGGGGCGAGGCAGTGGGGGGGTGAGGCAGTGGGGGGGGTGAGGCAGTGGGGGGGGTGAGGCAGTGGGGGGGGTGAGGCAGTGGGGGGAGGGGGAGGCAGTGAGGGAGGGGAGAGGAGAGAGAGGGAGGGGGGGAGGTAGTGGGGAGGGGGGAGGTAGTGGGGGAGGGGGGAGGTAGTGGGGGAGGGGGGAGGTAGTGGGGGAGGGGGGAGGTAGTGGGGGAGGGGAGGTAGTGGGGGGAGGGGGAGGTAGTGGGGGAGGGGGGAGGTAGTGGGGGAGGGGGGAGGTAGTGGGGGAGGGGGGAGGTAGTGGGGGAGGGGGAGGTAGTGGGGGAGGTAGTGGGGGAGGGGGAGGTAGTGGGGAGGGGGAGGTAGTGGGGGAGGGGGAGGTAGTGGGGGAGGGGGGAGGTAGTGGGGGAGGGGGAGGTAGTGGGGGAGGGGGAGGTAGTGGGGGAGGGGGAGGTAGTGGGGAGGGGGGGGAGGTTAGTGGGGGAGGGGGAGGTAGTGGGGGAGGGGGAGGTAGTGGGGGAGGTAGTGGGGGAGGGGGAGGTAGTGGGGGAGGGGGAGGTAGTGGGGAGGGGAGGTAGTGGGGGAGGGGGAGGTAGTGGGGAGGGGGGGAGGTAGTGGGGAGGGGGGGAGGTAGTGGGGAGGGGGGGAGGTAGTGGGGAGGGGGGAGGGGGGAGGTAGTGGGGAGGGGGGAGGGGGGGAGGTAGTGGGGAGGGGGAGGTAGTGGGGAGGGGGGAGGTAGTGGGGAGGGGGGAGGTAGTGGGGAGGGGGGGAGGTAGTGGGGAGGGGGGGAGGTAGTGGGGAGGGGGGGAGGTAGTGGGGAGGGGGAGGTAGTGGGGAGGGGGGAGGTAGTGGGGAGGGGGGAGGTAGTGGGGAGGGGGGAGGTAGTGGGGAGGGGGGGAGGTAGTGGGGAGGTAGTTGGGGAGGTAGTTGGGGAGGTAGGGGGGAGGTAGTGGGGGGAGGGGGGGAGGTAGTGGGGGAGGGGGGAGGTAGTGGGGGAGGGGGGAGGTAGTGGGGGAGGGGGGAGGTAGTGGGGGAGGGGGGAGGCAGTGGGGAGGGGGGAGGCAGTGATGGAGGGGGGGAGGCAGTGGGGGAGGGGGGGAGGCAGTGGGGGAGGGGGGGAGGCAGTGGGGGAGGGGGGAGGGGGGGAGGCAGTGGGGGAGGGGGGAGGCAGTGGGGGAGGGGGGAGGGGGGGAGGCAGTGGGGGAGGGAGTGGGGGAGGGGGGGAGGCAGTGGGGGAGGGGGGGAGGCAGTGGGGGAGGGGGGGAGGCAGTGGGGGAGGGGGGGAGGTAGGGGGGGAGGTAGTGGGGGAGGGGGAGGTAGTGGGGGAGGGGGAGGTAGTGGGGGAGGGGGAGGTAGTGGGGGAGGGGGAGGTAGGGGGGAGGGGGGGAGGTAGGGGGGGAGGTAGTGGGGGAGGGGGAGGTAGGGGGGAGGGGGGAGGTAGGGGGGAGGTAGTGGGGGAGGGGAGGTAGTGGGGGAGGGGGGGAGGTAGGGGGGAGGGGGGGAGGTAGTGGGGGAGGGGGGGAGGTAGTGGGGAGGGGGGGAGGTAGTGGGGAGGGGGAGGTAGTGGGGAGGTAGTGGGGGAGGGGGGGAGGTAGTGGGGGGAGGGGGGGAGGTAGTGGGGGAGGGGGGGAGGTAGTGGGGGGAGGGGGGAGGTAGTGGGGGAGGGCTGGGAGGTAGTGGGGGAGGGGGGAGGTAGTGGGGAGGGGGGGAGGTAGTGGGGAGGGGGGGAGGTAGTGGGGAGGTAGTGGGGAGGGGGGAGGTAGTGGGGAGGGGGGGAGGTAGTGGGGAGGGGGGGAGGTAGTGGGGAGGGGGGGAGGTAGTGGGAGGGGGAGGTAGTGGGGAGGGGGGAGGTAGTGGGAGGGGGGGAGGTAGTGGGGAGGTAGTTGGGGAGGTAGGGGGAGGTAGTGGGGGAGGGGGGGAGGTAGTGGGGGAGGGGGGAGGTAGTGGGGGAGGGGGGAGGCAGTGGGGGAGGGGGGGAGGCAGTGATGGAGGGGGGGAGGCAGTGGGGGAGGGGGGGAGGCAGTGGGGGAGGGGGGGAGGCAGTGGGGGAGGGGGGAGGGGGGGAGTGCAGTGGGGGAGGGGGGAGGCAGTGGGGGAGGGGGGAGGGGGGGAGGCAGTGGGGGAGGGGGGGAGGCAGTGGGGGAGGGGGGGAGGCAGTGGGGGAGGGGGGGAGGCAGTGGGGGAGGGGGGGAGGCAGAGTGGGGAGGGGGGGAAGTAGGGGGGAGGTAGTGGGGGAGGGGGAGGTAGTGGGGAGGGGGAGGTAGGGGGGAGGGGGGGGAGGTAGTGGGGAGGGGGGGAGGTAGTGGGGAGGGGGGGAGGTAGTGGGGAGGGGGGGAGGGTAGTGGGGAGGTAGTGGGGGAGGGGGGGGAGGTAGTGGGGGAGGGGGGGAGGTAGTGGGGGAGGGGGGAGGTAGTGGGGGAGGGGGGAGGTAGTGGGGGAGGGGGGAGGTAGTGGGGGAGGGGGGGAGGTAGTGGGGGAGGGGGGGAGGTAGTGGGGAGGGGGGGGGAGGGGGGGAGTCAGTGGGGGAGGGTGGAGGCAGTGGGGGAGGGGGGAGGCAGTGGGGGAGGGGGGGAGGCAGTGGGGGAGGGGGGAGGCAGTGGGGGAGGGGGGGAGGCAGTGGGGGAGGGGGGGAGGTGCAGTGGGGGGGGGGAGGCAGTGGGGAGGGGGGGAGGCAGTGGGGAGGGGGGGAGGCAGTGGGGGAGGCAGTGGGGGAGGGGAGGTAGTGGGGGAGGGGGAGGTAGTGGGGGAGGGGGAGGTAGTGCGGAGGGGGAGGTAGTGGGGGAGGGGGGAGGTTAGTGGGGAGGGGGGAGGTAGTGGGGAGGGGGGGAGGTAGTGGGGAGGGGGGGAGGTATGGGGAGGGGGGAGGTAGTGGGGGGGGGGGGAGGTAGTGGGGAGGTAGTTGGGGAGGTAGGGGGGAGGTAGTGGGGGAGGGGGGGAGGTAGTGGGGGAGGGGGGGAGGTAGTGGGGGAGGGGGGGGGAGGTAGTGGGGGGGGGGGGGAGGCAGTGGGCGAGGTAGTGGGGGAGGCGGGGAGGCAGTGGGGGAGGGGGGGGAGGCAGTGGGGGAGGGGGGGAGGCAGTGGGGGAGGGGGGGAGGCAGTGGGGAGGGGGGGAGGCAGTGGGGGAGGGGAGGGGGGGAGGCAGTGGGGGAGGGGGGAGGCAGTGGGGGAGGGGGGGAGGCAGTGGGGGAGGGGGGAGGCAGTGGGGGGAGGGGGGGAGGCCAGTGGGGGAGGGGGGGAGGCAGTGGGGAGGGGGGGAGGCAGTGGGGGAGGGGGAGGTAGTGGGGAGGGGGGGAGGTAGTGGGGAGGGGGGGAGGTAGTGGGGAGGGGGGGAGGTAGTGGGGAGGGGGGGAGGTAGTGGGAGGGGGGAGGTAGTGGGAGGGGGGGGAGGTAGTGGGGAGGTAGTTGGGGAGGTAGGGGGGAGGTAGTGGGGGGAGGGGGGGGAGGTAGTGGGGGAGGGGGGGGAGGTAGTGGGGGAGGGGGGGAGGCAGTGGGGGAGGGGGGGAGGCAGTGGGGGAGGGGGGGAGGCAGTGGGGGAGGGGGGGAGCAGTGGGGGAGGGGGGGAGGCAGTGGGGGGAGGGGGGGAGGGGGGGAGGCAGTGGGGGAGGGGGGAGGCAGTGGGGGAGGGGGGAGGGGGGGAGGCAGTGGGGGAGGGGGGGAGGCAGTGGGGGAGGGGGGGAGGCAGTGGGGGAGGGGGGGAGGTAGTTGGGGAGGGGGAGGTAGTGGGGGAGGGGGAGGTAGGGGGGAGGGGGGGAGGTAGTGGGGAGGGGGGGAGGTAGTGGGGAGGGGGGGAGGTAGTGGGGAGGGGGGGAGGTAGTGGGGAGGGGGGGAGGTAGTGGGGAGGTAGTGGGGGAGGGGGGGAGGTAGTGGGGGAGGGGGGGAGGTAGTGGGGGAGGGGGGGAGGTAGTGGGGGAGGGGGGGAGGTAGTGGGGGAGGGGGGGAGGTAGTGGGGGAGGGGGGAGGTAGTGGGGGAGGGGGGAGGCAGTGGGGGGAGGGGGGGGAGGCAGTTGGGGGAGGGGGGAGGCAGTGGGGGGAGGGGGGAGGCAGTGGGGGAGGGGGGGAGGCGTGGGGGAGGGGGGAGGCAGTGGGGGAGGGGGGGAGGCAGTGGGGGATGGGGGGGGGCAGTGGGGGAGCGGGGAGGCAGTGGGGGAGGGGGGAGGCAGTGGGGAGTGGGGAGGCAGTGGGGGGGGGGTGGCAGTGGGGGAGGGGGGAGGCAGTGGGGGAGGGAGCCAGTGGGGGAGGGGGGAGCCAGTGGGGGAGGGGGGAGGCAGTGGGGGAGGGGGGAGGCAGTGGGGGATTGAGGTGAGAGACAGGGAGGTGTAAACTGAGTGAGTGATGGGAAGCCTCCCCTCTCTGCCCATGCCTCGCTGTGGGTCCTGTCTGAATTTGGGCGGCCAGCTCCTGTCTCACTGTGTGGATATGGTGGAGGAAGGTCTGAGAGATCGGCAGCACCATGCACTCCGCCTGGCTCCCCCCTGCTCCCTGTACCTGTGGCAGTTCTTTCCGAAGAACAAGAACAAAGAAATGTACAGCACAGGAACAGGCCCTTCGGCCCTCCAAGCCCGTGCCGACCATGCTGCCCGACTAAACTACAATCTTCTACACTTCCTGGGTCTGCATCTTCTATTCCCATCCTATTCATATATTGTCAAGATGCCCCTTAAATGTCCCTATCGTCCCTGCTTCCACTACCTCCTCCGGTAGCGAGTTCAGGCACCCACTACCCTCTGTGTAAAAACTTGCCTCGTACATCTCCTCTAAACCTTGCCCCTCTCACCTTAAACCTATGCCTCCTAGTAATTGACCCCTCTCCCCTGGGAAAAAGCCTCTGACTATCCACTCTGTCTATGCCCCTCATAATTTTGTATACCTCTATCAGGTCTCCCTCAACCTCCTTCGTTCCAGTGAGAACAACCGAGTTTATTCAACCGCTCCTCATAGCTAATGCTGCTCATAGCTAATGCCCTCCATACCAGGCAACATTCTGGTAAATCTCTTCTGCACCCTCTCTAAAGCCTCCACATCCTTCTGGTAGTGTGGCGACCAGAATTGAACACTATACTCCAAGTGTGGCCTAACTAAGGTTCTATACAGCTGCAACATGACTTGCCAATTCTTATACTCAATGCCCCGGACAATGAAGGCAAACATGCCGTATGCCCTTCTTGACTACCTTCTCCACCTGTGTTGCCCTTTCAGTGACCTGTGGACCTGTACACCTAGATCTCTATGACTTTCAGTACTCTTGAGGGTTCTACCATTCACTGTATATTCCCTACCTGCATTAGACCTTCAAAAGTGCATTACCTCACATTTGTCTGGATTAAACTCCATCTGCCATCTCTCCACCCAAGTCTCCAAACAATCTAAATCCTGCTGTATCCTCTGACAGTCCTCATCGCTATCCGCAATTCCACCAACCTTTGTGTCGTCTGCAAACTTACTAATCAGACCAGTTACATTTTCCTCCAAATCATTTATATATACTACGAACAGCAAAGGTCCCAGCACTGATCCCAACTGGAACACCACTGGTCACAGCCCTCCAATTAGAAAAGCATCCTTCCAATTAGAAAAGCATCCTTCCATTGCTACTCTCCGCCTTCTTTTGACCTAGCCAGTTCTGTATCCACATTGCCAGCACACCCCTGATCCCGTGTGACTTCACCTTTTGTACTAGTCTACCATGAGGGACCTTGTCAAAGGCCTTACTGAAGTCCATATAGACAACATCCACTGCCCTACCTGCATCAATCATCTTAGTGACCTCCTCGAAAAACTCTATCAAGTTAGTGAGACACGACCTCCCCCTTCACAAAACCGTACTGCCTCTCACTAATACGTCCATTTGCTTCCAAATGGGAGTAGATCCTGTCTCGAAGAATTCTCTCCAGTAATTTCCCTGCCACTGAAGTAAGGCTCACTGGCCTGTAGTTCCCTCGATTATCCTTGCTACTCTTCTT